>NC_092722.1:94886215-95513015 GCF_047496885.1 Scyliorhinus torazame
GCATATACATTCACCAGCACCACCGCCTCACCTTGCAATCTGCCACTCACCATCACGTATCTACCCCCACTGTCCGCCACTATGGTCTTCGCCTCAAACAATACCCGTTTCCCCACCAGTATTGCCACCCCTCTACAAGCCCGAGTGGAATACCTGTCCCACCCATCCTTTTCTTAATCTGACCTGATCCGCCAGTTTCAGGTGCGTCTCCTGCAGCATGACCACATCTGCCTTTAGCTTCTTTAGGTGCGCAAGAATCCTCGCCCTCTTAATCGGCCCATTCAACCCTCTCACGTTCCACGTGATCAACCAGGCTGGGGGGCTCTTTACCCCCCCCCCCCCCCACCCCCTCGTCGACTAGCCACCCCCTTTTTTAGACCAGCTCCTCACCCGGTTCCCACGCACCCGCTTATCCCCCCGATAGCGCCCTCCCATCTCATCCCGTAACAGCTCCCCCTTCCCCTTAGCAGCAGCAACCCAGTTAAACCCCCCCCCCTCCCCGCTAGATCCCTCTCTAGCTTAGTTGCTCCCCCCATATTGCTTCCGGAAGTCAGCAAACTCTGGCTGACCTCGGCTTCCCCTGTTTATCCTTAGCCTCCCATTATGTGAGGCCCCCTCCTTCCTGCGCCCCCCACAATTTCCATAGCGCGGGAACAAAGCCCGCGCTTCCCTCTCGGCCCGCCCCTGATGGCGGAGCTCCCTCTCTTCCCCCTCCCCTTCCCCACCGGCGCCCACATTTCTTCGTGTGTCCCCCCCTTCGAGGGGAAAGAAAATTTTCCCCCATCTGATTCACAGTCCCTTACCACCACCTCACTACTTCATTTCAAACACTCTTTCTCCAATCTAGTCCAACTTCTCCTCTTCAATAAATGTCCACGCCTCTTCTGCCGTCTCGAAGTAATGGTGTTTACCCTGGTATGTAACCCACAGTCTTGCCGGCTGCAACATTCCGAACTTCACTTTCCTCTTGTGGAGCACCGCCTTGGCCCGATTGAAACTCGCCCTCCTTCTCGCCACCTCCGCACTCCAATCCTGATACACACGGATCACCGCGTTCTCCCACCTGCTGCTCCGTGTCTTTTTCGCCCATCTCAGGACCATCTCCCTGTCCTTGTCGCGGTGGAACCTCACCACCATTGCTCAAGGTATTTCTCCTGCCTTTGGTCTTCTCACGAGGACTCAATACGCTCCCTCCACTTCCAGGGGGCCCGTCGGGGCCTCAGCTCCCATTAGTGAGCATTGTGCTCACATACGCCCCAACGTCGGCTCCATCTGCCCCTTCGGGAAGACCCAAGATTCTTAAGTTCTTCCTCCTCGAGCTATTTTCCAGGGCTTCCAGTCTCTCCATACACCTCTTATATAGTGCCTCGTGCGTCTCCGTCTTCACCACCAAGCCCTGTATCTCGTTCTCATTTTCGGCAGCTTTTGCCTTCACTCCACGGAGCTCCATCTCTTGGGTCTTCTGCGCCTCCTTTAACCCCTCAATCGCCTGCAGCATCGGCGCCAGCACCTCCTTCTTGAGCTCCTCCACACATCGCCGGAGGAACTCCTGCTGTTCCAGGCCCCATACCAACTGGCCTCCCTCCACCGCCATCTTGCTTCTCAGTGCCCTTCTTTGCCGCTGCTCCAGAGGATCCTCCGCAATCTGGCCACTATTATCTCTTCTGTCCATTCACATCCGGGGGGACTCCCTTCTATGTCGCCTCACAGTGGGTTTAGCCTTCGAAAATTGCCGTTGGGGCTCCCGATAAGAGCCCAAAAGTCCGTTAAAACGGGAGGTGCCGAAACGTGCGACTTAGCTGGTCATCGCCGCACCCGGAAGTCCAGTTTGGTAGTTTTTATGCTGCCCCAACTAATGTTTTTTGCCCCTTAAGAATAACTTGACCCAGACAGATTCCATATCATCTGTACTAATATCTTTCCTCAATATTGTATCAATGTCTAATCAACAATGCAACTCTACCACTCAGTCTGTTCTTCCTAAAAACGTAACAGCCCTCAATGTTTAGTTCCCTTCCTTGGTCACCTTGGAGCCATGACTCCGTAATTGCAATTATATCATACCTCTTTACGTGTATTTGTACAACTAATTCGTCCATTTTATTTCGAATGCTCCACCTGTTCAGGTACAAAATCTTAAGGCTAGTCCTTTTAATGATCAAAGAACAATACAGCACAGGGCCAGGCCCTTCGGCCCTCCAAGCCTGCGCCGACCATGGTTCCTGCTAAAACTAAAGCCGTCTGCACTGACTGAGTCCGTATCCTTCCATTCCCACCCTATTCATATATTTGTCTAGATGTCCCTTAAATGCCGCTATCGTACCTGCTCTCACCACCTCCCCAGGCAGCGTGTTCCATATATTTACCACCCTCTCTGTAAAAAAAACTTGCCTTGCACATCTGTTCTAAACTTTTCCACATGCACTTTAAACCTATGTCCCCCTTAGTACTTGATTCTCCTCCCCTAGAAAAGAGCATCTGACTATCCACTCTGTCCATGCCACTCATAATCTTGTAGACCTCTGTGTCAGGTCGCCTCTCAACCTCCGTCGTTTCAATGAGAACAGACGGAGTTTATCTAAACCCTCCTCATAGCTAATGTCCTCCATACCAGGCAACATCCTAGTTTCTGTACCCTCTCCAAAGCATCCACATCCTTCTGGTAGTGTGGCGACCAGAATTGTACACAATATTCCAAATGAGGCCTAACTAAGGTCCACATGACCTGCCAATTTTTATATTCGATGCCCCGACCAATGAAGGTCCGTATGCCTTCTTGACCACCTTATCGACATGCGTTGCCACTTTCAGTAATCGGTGGACATGCACGCATAGATCTCTCTGCGGTCAGTACTTGAGTTCTACCATTTACATGCTTTGGACCTTCCAAAGTGTATTACTTCACACTTGTCCGGATTAAATTCCTTCTGCCATTTCTCCGCCCAAGACTCCAACCGTTCATATCCTGCTGTATCCTGTGTCAATCCTCTTCACTATCTGCAACTCCACCAATTTTTGTGTCGTCTGCGAACTTACTAATCAGACCAGCTACATTTTCTTCCAAATCATTTATATACACTACGAACAGCAAAGGCCCCAGATCCCTGTGGAATGCCACTAGTCACAGCCTTCTATTCAGAAAAGCACCCTTCTACTGCTACCCTCTGTCTTCTGTGCCCATGCCAGTTCTGTATCCAACTTGCCAGCTCTCTTCTGATCCCATGTGACTTCACCTTTTGTACCAGTCTACCATGAGGCACCTTGTCAAAAGGCTTTACTGAAGTCCATGTATGCCTTTCCCTCATCTATCATCTTTGTCACTTCCTCGAAAAACCCGACCAAATTAGTGAGGCACGACCTCCCTTTCACAAAACCATGCTGTCCATCACTAATAAGTCCATTTGTTTCCAAATGTGAGTAAATCCTATTTCTAAAAATCTTTTCCAATAATTTCCATGCCACTGATGTAAAGCTCACCGGCCTATAATTTCCTGGATTATCCCTGCTACCTTCTTAAACAATGGAACAACATTGACTACTCTCCAGTCCTCTGGAACTTCACCTGCAGCCAATGAGGATACAAAGATTACTGTCAAGACCCCAGCAATTTCCTCCCTTGCCTCCCGCAGTATTCTGGGGTTGATCCCATCAGGCCCTGGGGACTTATCTACTTTAATACTTTTTAAGATGCCCAACACCACCTCTTTATTAATATCAACATGACTCAGAAAAATGCTTCTCTTTGGTGAATACTGAGGCAAAGTATTCATTTAGTATCTCTCCCATAACCCCTGGTTCCATTCGTAGATTCCCTCCAAAATCCTTGAATGGACCAACCCTTTCTCTGGCTACCCTCTTGCTCATTACATATGTAGAAAACCCCTTAGGATTTTCGTTAATCCTGTTTGCCAATGACATTTCATGACCCTTTTTAGCAATCCTAACTCCTACCTTAAGCTCCTTCCTACCTGCTTTATAATCTTCAGGGGCTTCATCTGTCCTAAGCCTTTTAGACCTGACGAATGCTTCCTTTTTCTTTTTGTCAAGATTCATAATATCCCTCATTATCCAAGGTTCCCTATACTTGCCACCCTTATCTTTCGTCCTTGCAGGTACATGGTGGTCCTGAATTCTAATCAACTGACATTTGAAAGCCTCCCACATGCCGGATGTTGATTTTTCCTCAAACAGCCACGTCCAGTCAACACTCTCCAGATCATACCTAATGCTGTTGTAATTAGCCTCCCCCAGTCTAACACCTTCACCTGAGGACCACTCTTGTCCTTTTCCATAAGCAGCTTAAAACTTACTGTTCCCGAAATGATCTCCTGAAATTTTGATCACCTGGCCGGGCTCATTCCCCCTCCCTGAGTTGGGCTACTTACATATTGTTTCAAGAAATCCTCCTGGACGCACCTTACAAATTCTGCTCCTTCCATGCCTTTAGCAGTAAGTGTGCCCCAGTCAATATAGGGAAAGTTAAAATCATCCACCACGACAACCCTATTGTTTATGCATCTTTCCAACATCTGTCTGCATATCTGCTCCTCTATCTCTCTTGTCCTGTCCCTACTATTTTTTACAGTGTCATTCTCTGATACAGCCCCTTGATTTCTCTGCCTATTACTTTTCTTATTCTCCTTGCTGCCTTTTCCTCTTGTTCTTGATTCTCCCTGCTCTGAATCCTTACATAGGTTTTCAGCCCTATACCATATTAATTTAAAACCTCCCCAACTGCTCGAGCAAGTACCCCTCCAAGGACATCAGACCCGGTCCTGCCCAGCTGTAAGCCATCCAGTTTGTATAGGTCCCACCTCCCCCAGAATCCATCCCAATGCCCCAGAAACCTGAAACCCTCCCCCTCACATCATCTTGTCAGCCACGTATTCATCGATACATCCTGCTATTTCTATTGTGACTAGCACGTGACACCGGTAGTAATCTTGAGATCACTACCATAGAGGTCTGACTTCTCAACTTTCTTCCTAACTCCCACATTCTGCTTTCAGGAGCTCATCCCTTTTTACGTATGTTGTTTATGCCAATGTGTACCATGACCACTGGCTGTTCACCTTCCCCCTCTAGAATGTCCTGTAACCGCTCCCAAGATATCCTTGACCCTAGCACCAGAGAGGCAGCATACCACCCTGGAGTCTCATTTGCAGCCACAGAAACGCCTACCTATTCCCCTTACAATCGAATCCTCTATAACTATTGCTCGCCCACATCTAAACACTCCTTAAATATTATGAGGGTCTCTGGCTCCACCGCACTTGCAGGCAGCGAATTCCAAACTCCACCACCCTCTGGGTAAAAAGATTTTTCCTCACATCCGCTCCTAAACCCCCTGCCCCTTACCTAAAATCTATGCCCCCGGGTCATTAACCCCTCCACCAAGGGGACAGGTTTGTTTCTGTCTACTCTATCTAAGCCCCTCATAATTTTATACATCTCAATCATGTACCCCCTCAAACTTCTCCAAGTCTATCCAATCTCTCTTCATAACTTTATTTCCATTGCCCCTTAGTGTCCAGGGATGTGCAGGTTAGGTTAGGTTCCAGGGTTATGTGATAGGGCGAGTTGGATATAGGTAGAGTGCTCATTCGAAGGGTGAATGCACACTCAATGGGCCAAATGGCCTCCTGCACTGTAGGGATTCTATGATTCTCTTCACATCTGTGTGTGTGTATTAGAAATTAGATGATAGTTGACCAGTTGTATTTGCTGCATATCTCATTTAGTTCATGCTAAAAATAAAAAGGTAATTGTGTTTAAATCTACAAACCTGATGACTGTGATTATTGGGCAACCAAGGGCCAATGACTTCAGGTATTTTCTAAAAATTATTGGTTAATTCACTTGTGTTGCGACTCCAGATCAAGGGGGCTGGAAATGAATGCGCCCTAGCCCAGGGGGGTGTAACAAAAAACTGTTTATTTACTGGCTACTTCTCTACAGATTATTTTTTACGGGCCCTTTCTCTAATTTGCAGGATATATTTGTCAGCCTGTCGCAGGTAGATGGACTATATTTTGTGTGCAATATTGATGATTTCAAATTCCTGGCTGACATGATTCAGCACATCCCACTGAACCTCCGTGTGCGATATGTCTTCTGCACTGCGCCAATCAACAGGAAGCATCCCTTTGTTTGCACCTCCTTTTTAAAGGTATGTTGTTCACAATCCTTTCCTTGAACGGGATCATGCTCCCTCTCGTGCTGTCAGGCCCTCTGTAGCTTAACCGTTACAGTATTAAATAAAGAATTTGAATTTATATATAACCGCTTTGCTGCCAGCTGAGTACATTTCTGAAGTGCAGATGCTGTTGTACTTTGGGAAATGCAGCAACTAGTTTGGGCATGACAAGGTCCAACAAACAGCAAAGGAGTTGTTAGAAAGTTCAGTGATATTGATTGAGGGAGAAATATTGGCCAGAGGGAACATCTGTGCTATTCTTTGATTCGTGCAGCAGGTACATTTACATTTACCTGACAAAGTGGCTCAGCCTAAGTTAGAAACATCATTCAAAAGACAACACCTAACATTACAGCACACAACCTTCTGAATCGGGAGGCAGGAGTGCTAGTAGTGAGGCAAGTTGTATTTTTTCTAACACTGAACAGCAATAGCAGGGCCATTCCGACACCACATTGAAGATGCCAGTAATCAGTCTATTGGCTTTATTGTATTCACATTACGCAAGGAAATTTCTTCAGAATGACTCACCAACTGTTGGACAACTCTGTGAAGCAGATTAATAACATTATTTAAATGTATAATACATCTATTCATTAATATACAGAAGTAAAGCATTAGAGAATATACAAATCAGAAGTAGGGAGAGGGGACAATCAAACTAACAGTGAGAAACCAGTCAAGGTTTCGAAAAACAAGCAACCCTGAATGGCCAGTATGGAGCACAGACCAGATAGGACAGGGAAATATTTTTTCAAAGCACAATTTTTTTTCCATTGGATAATAATATTTAGCTTCGAAACAACAGAGCCTCAGCATTGTGCATCATCTTGATAGTAAAGATGGCAGGGACTCTGGGAAATCTTATGATGTGTGTGTGGCATACAAGATGTGTGAGGTTTTGGATCTACAAGGCATCCAAGACGGTCACATCTGCATGAAGTGCCAGAGGGTAGCAGTCCTTGAACAACATGTGGTTGATTTGGAGCAGCGATTCTCTTCACTGCGCACCATACAAGAGGGAGAGAGGAACAGTTGTGGTCACTCCACATCGTGATAGGCAGGCAAGAGCGTAGGAAAGTGCAGGAGAGTGGGTGACCATTCATTGAAAGGGAAAGAGACAAAAGTTTGGGGACTCGTTTGGAGTTGTCTAACAGTTATGAAATATGAAGTGAGCAACACAACTGAATCAAGCACAGATGACCCGAGGGGAAAACATAGTACCATGATGTCTGAGCCAATCTGGGAAAAGAGAGGGAGGCTGGTAGGCAGATTAGAAAGGTGGTAGTAGTGGGTCACTCAATAGTCTGAGTGATAGACAGTCTAGTTTGCACCTGAGATCGTAAATCCCATATGATGTGTTGCCTCCCGGGTGCAAGGGTTCGGGACATAATGGATCGGCTGATCGAACTTCTGGAAAGGTTCTAGAGGATGCAGTTCATGTGGGAACCAACAACATAGGGAAGGACAGCTTTGAAGATCTTGCAGGACCCGTTTCAACAGTTGAGGAGTAGATTGAAAGGCAGGACCTCCAGAATAGTAATCTCAGAAATACTACCTGTGCCACAAACTTCACCATTTAGGCAGATCAGTGAGGTAAATGTGTGGCTTGAGAGATGGTGGAGAACAACAAAGAACAAAGAAATGTACAGCACAGGAACAGGCCCTTCGGCCCTCCAAGCCCGTGCCGACCATACTGCCCGACTCAACTACAATCTTCTGCACTTCCTGGGTCCGTATCCTTCTATTCCCATCCTATTCATATATTTGTCAAGATGCCCCTTAAATGTCCCTATCGTCCCTGCTTCCACTACCTCCTCCGGTAGCGGGTTCCAGGCACCCACTACCCTCTGCATAAAAAACTTGCCTCGTACATCTACTCTAAACCTTGCCCCTCTCACCTTAAACCTATGCCCCCTAGTAATTGACCCCTCTACCCTGGGGAAAAGCCTCTGACTATCCACTCTGTCTATGCCCCTCATAATTTTGTATACCTCTATCAGGTCGCCCCTCAACCTCCTTCGTTCCAGTGAGAACAAACCGAGTTTATTCAATCGCTCCTCATAGCTTATGCCCTCCATACCAGGCAACATTCTGGTAAATCTCTTCTGCACCCTCGCTAAAGCCTCCACAGGGAGGGGTTTAGATTTTTGGAACATTAGAATCATTTTTGGGATAGAGTAAACTGTCCAGAGATGGGCTTCACCTGAGCTGAAATGGGACTAATCTCCGGGCCGAGAGAGTAAATAGTGTAGTGGGGTAGATTTAAATTTTTAAAGGCGGGTTGGTTTGATTAATGGGCTTAGTTTTAGAACTACCAGTGAGGGCAAAGGAAGGAAGATGGGGAACAGGCAAAAGAAAGTGGGGAAAGGCTTGAGTGTTGACAGTGAACAAAGAAATGGTCGCTTCCCAAAGGACAAGAAAGAAATGAGGGCAGCCTGTAAATGCATGGAGTAAGTGAACAAAATTGGGGAGCTGGAAACAGAAATGATCGAGGGTTAATGACATTGTAGCATTGACACAAATGTGGCTCAAGCCAGAACAGAACGCGATACTTAACATTTCAGGTTCTAAGGTTTTTAGTGGAAACCGGGTCAGTAAAAAGGGAGGAGGTGTAGCTGTCTTGGTCAAAGATAGTATCACAGCCCTTGAATGTGATGCAATTCCTGACTCAGAATCTATATGGTTGGAGGTGAGAAACAGGAAATAGAAACATAGAAAATAGAAATAGGAGGGAGGCCATTTGGCCCTTCGAGTCTGCTCCACCATTCATTATGATCATGGCTGATCATCAAGTTCAATACCCTGATCCCGCCTCCCCCCCTTGTCCCATATCCCTTGATCCCTTTAGCCGCAAGAGCTATATCTAATTCCTTCTTGAAATTACACATGGCTTTGGCCTCAACTACTTTCTGTGGAAGTGAATTCCACAGATTCATTACTCTCTGGGTGAAGAAATTTCTCCTCACCTCAGTCCTAAAAGGTTTACCCCTTATCCTCAAACTATGATCCCTAGTTCTGGACTTCTCCACCATCAGGAAAATTCTTTCTGAATCTACCAGGTGTGTCAGAGTACAGGATGGAAGTAGAAAATCTAGTGGCGTGGTGTGACAACAACAATCTGTCCCTCAACGCCAGCAAAACTAAAGAGTTGGTCATTGACTTCAGGAAGCAAAGTATCGTACATACCCCTGCCTGCATCAATGGTGCTGAGGTGGAGATTGTTGACAGCTTCAAATTCCTACGTGTGCACATCACAAACAATCTGGTCCACCCATGTCGACGCTAGGACCAAGAAAGAACAAAGGTGCCTGTACTTCCTCAGGAAACTAAGGAAATTTGGCATGTCCACATTGACTCTTACCAATTTTTGCAGGTGTACCGTAGAAAGCATCCTATCTGGCTGCATCACAGCCCGGTATGGCAACTGCTCGGCCCAAGAAACTATAGAGTCGTGAACACAGCCCAGTCTGCCATGTGAATCCCATCCATGGAGTCTGTCTGCACCTTCCGCTGCTTTGGGAAAGTGGACAGCATAATCAAAGACCACTCCTACATGGGTTATTCTCTCTTCCAACTTATTCCATTGGACAGGAGATACAGAAGTCTGAGAACACACTAACAGGTTCAAAAACAACACCTTCTCCACTGTTACCAGACTCCTGAAAACCCTCTTATGGACTGAACTGATCTCTTCACACATCTTCTCTACTGAGTAGTGCTACACTCCGTATGATCACCCGATGCCTGTGCCTATGTATTTACATTGTGTATTATGTCCCATGTTTTAGCATGTATGGAACGATATGTCAGAACCTTGGTACATGTGACAAATCAAAATCCAATATCCAAAAATCCCTGTCTTATCCTTTTAGAATTTTGTAAGTTTCTGAGATCCCCTTGTCATAATATCCACTCATGTATATAATGAGATGCAGAAAGGCAGTGATTGACACACAGGATAACTAATGAACACACACGACACATAACAACCATTCACCAGACAGGACACCACCACTATAAAGCACACAGGGCATTAAGACTCTCTCTCTACAGGACACAGCGACTGAGATAGTAAGAGTGCACAAGCCAGTGAGCACTATCACCATGAGGTAGAGACTTAGTCTGGTCAAGCCAGTAGGAGGTTATCAGTTAAATTGATAGAGTGTCAACTCACAGCAGACTATGTACAGCAATCAGGAAGTTCAATAAAACAATGTTGGACCATCTCCTGTGTCAGAAGCCTGTTTCTAGTTTCACTGCATCCAGTTGCAGTCAACATCTAACCAACTTACTTAACACGTCACCCCTCTCACTCTTCTAATGAATATAATCCTAACCAACTTAGTCTCTCCTTCTATGACAGTCCCGCCATCCCAGGAATTAGCTTGGTAAACTTTCGCTGCACTCCCTTCATAGCAAGAACATCCTTCCTCAGATAAGGACACCAAAATTCTGCACACTATTCCAGGTGTGGCCCAACCAATACCCCATACAATTGCAGTAAAACATCTCTATTCTTCCTCTCGCTGTGAAGGCCAGCATAACATTTGTCTGCTGTACCTACGCGCTTGCTTTCAGCCACTGATGCACGAGGACACCAAGGTCTCGCTGAGTATCCAGCTCTCAAGGTGAAAGGGAGCGGTTACCTTGTTGGGTATTTATTATAGACCTCCAAAGAGTGGGGAGGAAGTAGAAGAGAGCATTCTTAGGCAGTTTATGGAAATCTGTAAGATAAACAAGTAGGGTTGTGCTGGTTGGGTTTTAAATTACTTTAAGGTAGACTGGGAGAAGGGTAAAGTGTGGGGAAGTGAAGGGGAGAAATTACTGCAGTGTGTACAAGAGAACTCTCTGGAACTGTACATTTCCAGTCCTACCAGGGCGAAAGCTGTGCTGGGTCTGGTCCGAGGAAATGAGGCAGGCCAGGTGGAGAACGTCAAAGTGGGGGAGATGTTGAGAAATAGCAATCATAATATAATAAGTTGGAAAAGGATAAAATCAATCATGGATTAAGATCCCAGACTGGAAAAAGGCAGATTTTAGACATCTAAAAGTTGAACTGGAGCAGGTTGATTGGAAATGTATTTTGGTGGATTAAACAGTGGATGAAAAATGAGAGCGTTTCAAAAGAGAGATGAATAGGGTGCAAGCTAGGTACATACCCATGAGAAATAAAGACGGATTATCCAAAGCTACCTCACCCTGGATGACTCAGGTTATTGAGGAGAAAACAAGGAAGAAAAAGGTGATACATGCCGGAATAATAATAGCAATAAAAATCAGGCAGAGTATCTCAAATGCAGGAGGCTAAAGCTAGAATAAGGAAGGCTAAGAGGAAGCATGAGGAAAGGATAACAGGCTGCGCTAAAACAAATAGCAAAATATTCTTCAAGCATATTGATAGTAAAAGATTAGGGAAGGATAGAGTGGGGTCCATAAGGGAAAAGCAGGATAAACTGCTCTCTTTTTAAAATTAATTTAAGGGACGTGGGTGTTGCTGGTTAGGCCAGCATTTATTGCCCATCCCTAGTTGCCCTTCAAAATGTGGTGGTGAGTTGTCTTCTTGAACCGGCTGCAGTCCATGTGGTGTAGGTACAACTAGTGTGCTGCTTGGGAGGGAGTTCCAGGATTTTTACCACAGCGACAGTGAAGAAGCGGGGATAGGTTTCCAAGGCAGGGTGGTGAGTGACTTGACTTGGAGGGGAACCTCCAGGTGGTGGGGTTCCCAGGTATCTGCTGCTCTTGTCCTTCTAGATGGTAGTGCCGTGGGTTTGGAAGTGTTGTCTGAGGAACCTTGGTGAGTTACTGCAGTGCATCTTGAAGATAATAAACATGCTGCCACTGTTCGTCGGTGGTGGAGGGTTTGGATGTTTTTGGGAGGAGGAGCATTCAAGCGGGCTGCTTAGTCCTGGATGGTGTTGAGTTTCTTGAGTGTTATTGGAGCTGCACTCGTCCAGGATAGTATTCCATTACACTTCTGACTTGTGCCTTGTAGTTGGTGGACTTTGGGGGGTCAGGAGGTAAGTTACTTGCCGTCGGATTCCTATCCTTTGACCTGCCCTGGTAGCCATAGTATTAATGTGGCTAGTGCAGTTAAGTTTCTGATCAATGGTAATCCCCAGGATGTTGATTGTGGGGGTTTCAGCAATGGTAATGCCATTGAATGTTAAGGGGCGGTGATTAGATCCTCTCTTGTAGGAGATGGTCATTGCCTGGCACTGTGTAATGCGAATGTAACTGGCAGAGGATATGGCAGAGGTACCAAATAAGTACTTTGCTTCAGCTTTACCAAAATAGAAGATGGTGACACTGGCCCAGTTGAAAGTGTGGATGCTGAGCAACTGAACAGTATAGTGTAAGATAAAGAAGAAGTGTTTAAAAAGGCTGGCAGCACTCCAGGTAAAGAAGTCGCCAGGCCCGAACGGGATGCATCCTAGAATGCTGAGAGAGGTAAGGGAACATTGCGCAGTGTTGATTGAATTTTTTCAGGCCTCCCTGAACACAGGATTCATCCTGGGGGACTGGAAGATTGCAAATGTGACGCCATTGTTTCAGAAAGGGGCAAAGAATAACCCAGAAAACTACAGACCTGTCAGCTTGACATCAATAGAGGAAAACTGATAAGAGGCCATAATACGGGATGAGATAAATATATACTTGGAGAAAAATAAGTTAATACTGTCATGTGAGAGTACCTTTAAGAAATGGGTGTTTATAAGTGGGTGTGTATATAAATATCTGTAGTGAGAGTACCTTTAAGAAACTGGTGTTTATTACTGCAGTGATGTCAGAGAGTGGGTGGCGCTGGGCTGTCTGTCAGCTTTTTACTTTCGTTTTAGGCTGTTGGTTGCAGGGTGTGTTTTTGGTTTCGTTTTCAGTGTTGGAGCTGAAGCCAGGCCAAGCAGGTGTACTGCTGTTCTTTCTGCCATCTCATTTGGTGAATTCAGAATTATAAATGTTCTCGGTAGTCAATGTAAACCTAATGTGCTTCTGTTGAAAGGTGTTTCTTTTGTTTTCTGGATGTTGTTTAGGAAGTTTATTAAGGATTACTTAGTGTTGTATTCTTTGGAGGTTGTATTTGAATTGATGGTTGCTAAGATGTTCACTGTATGTTTTAAAAAGGTTAACTTGAGTTCATAGAATAAACATTGTTTCGCTTTAAAAAATACTTTTCCACTTCTGCTGTACCACACCTGTAGAGTGGGCCGTGTGCTCCCCATACCACAATCTATTAAAAGTTGTGGGTCAGGTGAACTCCATGATACACTTTGGGGTTCTCTAAACCCTGGCCCATAACAATACCAGACCATGAACATGGCTTTGTCAAGGGCAGGTCATGTCTGACAAATTTCTGATGAGTTCTTTTACGAGGTGACACATGCAGTCGATGATGGTAGTGCTGCGGATGTTGTATATTTGGAATTTCATAAAGCATTTCATATGGTGTCACATGGAAGGTTGGTTAGCAAATTAGAAATGTTTGTGATTGATGGATCTTTGGCAGCATTAATTAGAAATTGGCTAAGAGATTGGAAAGAATGTGTTGGAATAGATGTGCATTTCTCAGACTGGAAAACAAGTTGAAAGTGGTGTTACCCAGGGCTCAGTGTTGGTACCGTTGCATTTTCTGATTTATAGAAACGATTTTGAAATGGTGCAAGGATCCTCCTGTTAATCCCTGTCTGTCCCTTTTAATTTCTGTTGTTCTGCTATTTCAGTGTTTATACCTGAACAATTAATGGGACCTATGCCTTTAAAGTGAACTGCAGGAAACTCCACCAGGATGTGCTGTTTGGTCTGACATCACAGTGATGACACCACTTGATGGACTTGGCTGACGGCCAATGAGTTGTTTTAAAATTGCCAGGCTAAATGCTGCTTGGTGCTGAACGTTCTGCAATGTTCTGCAGGGCAAGGAGGGTTTCATC
Source organism: Scyliorhinus torazame (assembly GCF_047496885.1). Classification (NCBI taxonomy): domain Eukaryota; kingdom Metazoa; phylum Chordata; class Chondrichthyes; order Carcharhiniformes; family Scyliorhinidae; genus Scyliorhinus; species Scyliorhinus torazame. The sequence goes on from NC_092722.1 coordinate 94,900,340, forward strand.
TTGCTTTCAGTTTTGTTTTGATCAGAAGCTGGAGGTTCACAGCTCTGATTTTTCTCTCTCTCTCACCTGATGGACTCTGTCTAAAGAGCCAAAGTAAATACTTTTCTCTCTGTACAGCCAGATTGAACTGCAGGAAAATCCAGTCCAGCAGCAGGTGAAGGCAGGGTCAGTTGTTTAAAAGCCCTTTTTAAAATCCCGTGTGGGGGACTCTGTTCTTATCTCAGAAAAACTGTTGATCATTCTGGTGTTGGAAACAAATAGGAATTGCGCTGGCCTGTGGCTGTTCCTTTGGAGTGAAGGCCCAGGTTAATAAAAGTTAAGGTGCCTTCCGCAGTGGGAATCCTACAGCCGGGAGCTCTGACTGAATGCAGCTGCCAGAAGATCCTCGTTAGCAATCCAACATTAGCTGCATGTTACCGTATTAAAAATATTGCATGTCTTGTCTCTATTTTTGTTATAAATAAACAGTAGTTGTGTTTCACTTACAAATCTGGTGCTGTAAGTCATTGGAGCAGTCAAAGGCCAAAGACCTCAGAAACCTGATACAAATTATTGGTCAACTTGTGTTATGACTCCGGGGCCTGTGGGGCTGGAATTGACCACACACTCACCCAGCATGTCGTAACAATGTGTGTTGAGGGCAAATTCTGTAAATTTGCAGATTATACTAAGCTAGGCCGAATAATGAATTGCGAGGCTGACGCTGAGTGACTTCAGAAGGACATTGACAAGTTGGCCAAATGGGCAGACACCTGTGAGATGAATTTCAATGCAGAAAAATATGAGGTACTACATTTTGGGAGAAGAAACATGAGGAGACAGTACTGGCTCAATGGTACATCTTTGAAGATAATACAGGAGCAGGTGGGCCTCTGGGTTCAAGTTCATAATCCTCTGAAGGTGGCCAGACAAGTTGAAACAGTTGATAAGAAAGCTTATAGGATCCTTGGGTTTACAAATGAAGGCATAGTGTATAAAAGCAAGGAAGTGATGCTACACCTCAACAAATCATTGGTCAGACCACATATCTGGGCACCTTAGTTAAAGCCCTGGAGAGAGTGCAGAGCTGATTTACCAGGAATGAGGAATTTTACATACGAGGAAAGATGAAAGAAATTGGGCTTGTTCTCCTTGGAGCAGAGAAGATTAGCGACCTTATTGAGAAGTTCAAAATTATGAACATTTTTGACAGGGTAAAGAAGTTCTGTTTCCATTAGTTGGTATGTCAGTGACTCTGTGTCACCATTTCAAGATGGTCAGCAAGAGAGGTAGGAGTGAGATGAGGAGAAACTTCTTTACTTCCCATTGGGCAGGTGCAGCATGGGTTCATAAAGGGCAGGTCGTGCCAACTAATTTTGTGGAATGTTTTGAGGACATTATCAGTGCGGTAGATAATTGGGAGCCAATGGATGTGGTATATCTGGATTACCAGAAAGCCTTTGACAAGGTGCCACACAAACGGTTGCTGCATAAGATAAAGATGCATGGCATTAAGGGTAAAGTAGTAGCATGGATCGAGGATTGGTTAATTAATAGAAAGCAAAGAGTGGGGATTAATGGGTGTTTTGCTGGTTGGCAATCAGTAGCTAGTGGTGTCCCTCAGGGATCAGTGTTGGGCCCACAATTGTTCACAATTTACATAGATGATTTGTAGTTGGGGACCAAGGGCAATGTGTCCAAGTTTGCAGATGACACTAAGATGAGTGGTAAAGCAAATAGTGCAGAGGATACTGGAAGTCTGCAGAGGGATTTGGATAGGTTAAGTGAATGGGCTAGGGTCTGGCAGATGGAACACAATGTTGACAAATGTGAGGTTATCCATTTTGGTAGGAATAACAGCAAAAGGGATTATTATTTAAATGATAAAATATTAAAACATGCTGCTGTGCAGAGAGACCTGGGTGTGCTAGTGCATGAGTCGCAATAAGTTGGTTTACAGCTGCAACAGATGATTAAGAAGGCAAATGGAATTTTGTCCTTCATTCCTAGAGGGATGGAGTTTAAGACGAGGAAGGTTATGCTGCAATTGTATAAGGTGTTAGTGAGGCCACACCTGGTGTATTGTGTTCAGTTTTGGTCTCCTTACTTGAGAAAGGACGTACTGGCACTGGAGGGTGTGCAGAGGAGATTCACTAGATTACAAGGAGAGGTTGAGTAGACTGGGTCTGTACTCGTTGGAATTTAGAAGGATGAGGGGGGATCTTATAGAAATATATAAAATTAAGAAGGGGATAGGATAAATGCGGGTAGGTTGTTTCCACTGGCGGGTGAAAGCAGAACTAGGGGGCATAGCCTCAAAATAAGGGGAAGTAGATTTAGGACTGAGTTTAGGAGGAACTTCTTCACCCAAAGGGTTGTGAATCTATGGAATTCCTTGCCCAGTGAAGCAGTTGAGGCTCCTTCATTAAATGTTTTTAAGACAAAGATAGTTAGTTTTTTGAAGAATAAAGAGATTAAGGGTTATGGTGTTCGGGCCGGAAAGTAGAGCTGAGTCCACAAAAGATCAGCCATGATCTCATTGAATGGTGAAGGAGGCTCGAGGGGCCAGATGGCCTACTCCTGCTCCTAGTTCTTATGTACTCCGAGTTATGCACTGCCTGGGAGAATGATGGAGGCAGATACCATAGGAGTTTCAAAAGAGCGCTGGACATATATTTGAAACTGATAACTTGAGGGCTTTGGCGAGGGGGCTGGAGAATGGGACTAGCTAGGTGATTCTTTCGGGAGCCGAATGTGCGTGCACGATGTGTTGAATGGCCTCCTGTGCTGTAAAATTCTTTTTTTTTTAAAAAATATGTTTATTCAAGTTTTTCAATACATTTTTACAAAACACTCCAAAAAGGAAAGAAAATATACATAAGAAAAGTAAAAAGGGAGGCCTTTTTAGTCCACTAAACATTAAACTATCTAACAAACTGGGGGGGAAAAATGGGGCAAACGCCCCTTACAATAATAAAAGCAAGCCAAACCCCCTCGCCCCCCTGGGTTGCTGTTGCTCTTGACCTCCACCTAATGTTCCGCGAGAAAGTCTAGGAACGGTTGCCACCGCCTGGAGAACCCCTACACAGACCCTCGCAAGGCAAACTTTATCCTCTCTAACTTGAAGAACGCTGCCATGTCATTAATCCAAGCCTCCACGCTTGGGGGTTTCATATCCCTCCACATTAGTAGGATCCTCCTCCGGGCTACCAAGGACGCAAAGGCCAGAACTCCGGCCTCTTTCGGCTCCTGTACTCCCGGCTCATCTGATACCCCGAATATTGCTATCCCCCAACACGGTTTTACACGAGTATCCAAGACTTTGGCCACAGCCTTTGCAAAGCCCTTCCAGAACCCCTCTAGCGCTGGGCACGCACAGAACATATGGGCGTGATTCGCTGGGGTCCCCGAGCACCTCACGCATCTGTCCTCCACCCCAAAAGACTTGCACATCCTCGCCCCTGTCATATGTGCCCTGTGAACCACTTTGAACTGGATCAGGCTAAGTTTGGCGCAAGACGAGGAGGAGTTAACCTTACCCACAAGCCCTCACCCAGTTCCTCGCCCAGCTCCTCCTCCCACTTGCCCTTCAGCTCCTCCATCGAGGCTTCCTCCACCTCCTGCAACTCCTGATAGATTGCCGAGACCTTGCCCTCTCCCACCCATACACCCAAGGTCACCCTGTCCTGAATCCTCCGTGCGGGAAGCAGCGAAAATTCCCTTACCTGCCTTCTCACAAACGCCCTCACCTGCATGTACCTAAAAGCGTGTCCGGGGGGGTAACCCAAATTTCTCCTTCAGCGCCCCCAGGCTAGCAAAAGTCCCGTCGATAAATAGGTCCCCCATCCTTTTAATTCCCACCCGATGCCAGTTTAGGAATCCGCCATCTATCCTGCCCGGTGCAAACCTATGATTATTCCGTATTGGGGACCAAATTGAGGCCCCCAACTCACCCCTGTGCCGTCTCCACTGCCCCCAGATCCTCAGAGTCGCCGCCACCACCGGGCTCGTGGTGTACCGTGTCGGCGGTAGCAGCAGAGGTACCGTCACCAACGCTCCCAAGCTAGTGCCCACGCATGACGCCGCCTCTCATCTTTTCCACGCCACGCCCTCTCCCTCCATTACCCATTTCCGAATCATTGCCACATTGGCTGCCCAGTAATAACTACACCGGTTCGGTAGCGCCAGCCCACCCCTGTCCCGACTATGCTCCAGAAACAGCCTCTTCACCCTCGGGGTATTACTTGCCCCATAATGTTCCTGCTTACTCGCTTTAAAAAGGCCTTGGGGATGAGGATGGGCAGGCACTGGAACACAAACAGGAACCTAGGGAGGACTGTCATCTGAACGGACTGCACCCTGCCTGCCAGGGAGAGTGGCAACACGTCCCATCATAATCACATTCAGGAGCCTCCGCACATTTGCATTTAGCTGCCTGCCCTTCACGAACCCCATCTGGTCCTCGTGTATCACTCCCGGGACACAATCCTCAATCCTTGTGGCTAGGACCTTTGCCAGTAACTTGGCATTTACATTAAGGAGCGAGATCGGCCTATACGAGCCACATTGCAGCGGGTCCTTGTCCCGCTTGAGGATCAGCGCCAGAGACATTGTCGGGGGGAGAATCCCTACCTCCCTCGCCTCTTTGAAGGTTCTCATCAGCAGCGGACCCAGCAGATCCACAAACTTCCTGTAGAATTTGACCGGGAACCCATCAGGCCCCGGGACCTTGCCTGCCTGCATACTCCCCAACCCTGTAAACAGCTCCCCTATCCCAATCGGGGTCCCCAGGCCTTCCACTTGCACCTCCTCCACTCTCGGGAACCTCAACTGGTCCAGGAACCGCCGCATCCCCCCCCAGGGGGTTCTGACTTATACAGGTTCCCATAATAATCCCTGAATACCTTGAAACTTTGCACCGTGTTCCCCCCTCCGTCCCTGATTCCTCCAATTTCCCTCGCCGCCTCCCTGTTGCGTAGCTGATGCACCAGCATCCGACTCGCCTTCTCCCCATATTCGTATACTGCCCCCTCCACTGGGTCTCAGCTTTCCCCGTGGTCAACAAGTAAAATTCCGTTTGGAGGCTCCGTCGCTCCTAGAGCAGCCCCTCTTCAGGGGAATCCGCATACCTCCTATCCACCCTTCATATCTCCCCCACCAGCCTCTCCCTCTCTGTCCTTTCTCTCTTCTCTCTGTGAGTCCTAATTGAGATTAACTCTAATCTTTTCCACGCCACCCCCTCTCCCTCCATTACCCATTTCCGAATCATTGCCACATTGGCTGCCCAGTAATAACTACACAGTTATTAATACTTCCCCATTATCATTGGCCTCTACGTATCGCTGAATGCACCCCCGGACCCACCCACAAACCTCCTCATCCGCCAACAGTCCCACGTCCAAGCACCACAACGGGCGCTGGTCCCTTTCCTCCCCCAGCTCCAACTCTACCCAGTGCGGGGGGTGGTCCGAAATCGCTATGGCCAAATATTCCGTTCCCTCCACTCTTGAAATCAGTGCCCTGCTCACCACAAAGAAGTCTATCCATGAATAGGCCTTATGCACGTGGGAGAAAAAAGAGAACTCTGGCCGCCGACCTAGCAGACCTCCACGGATCCACTCCCCCCATCTGATCCATAACCCCCCTGAGAACCTTGGCCGCAGCTGGCCTCTTACCCGACCTCGACCGGGATCGGTCCAGCGCCGGGTCCAGTACCGTATTAAAGTCCCCCGTCCCCCCCATTATCAGGCTCCCGGCTTCCAGATCCGGGATCCAACTCAGCATGCGCTTCAATGAACCCTGGATCGTCCCAATGTGGGGCATACACATTCACCAGCACCACCCGGGTCCCCTGCAGCCTACCACTCACCATCACATATCGACCCCCATTATCAGCCACAATGTTCAGCGCCTCGAACGACACCCGCTTACTCACCAGGATTGCAACCCCTCTATTCTTCGCATCCAGCCCCGAATGAAAGACCTGCCCCACCCATCCCTTTCTCAATCTGATCTGATCCACCACCTTCAAGTGCGTCTCCTGCAACATAGCAACGTCTGCCCTCAGTCCCTTTAAGTGTGTGATCAGCCGGATCGGGGGACTGCCCGCCCCCCTCTGCCGACTAGCCATCTCCTTTCTTAGGCCAGCCACGTGCCCACACCTCCCGCACTCTCCAGTCCCCCAGGCGGAGGACTCCCACCCCGACTCTCCCTCTTACCTCCAGCTCCCCTTCGGTCAATGCAGCAGCAACCCAGTTTCCCCCCGGCTTGAAAACTGCCTAGCCCCCTTGCTCCCCCCATCGCACTCCCGTAAGTCAGCTAAGTCCTGCTGACCCCAGCCGCTCCCGCCTCTGCCAACGATCCCCTGTTTAGATACCCTGTCAAAATCTCCTCCTCCCCCTTCAAGTTGATACGGACACCCCTCCGGCACCACCCCTCCCGTCGGGGGCCCCCCCCCCCCCTTATTTAGCGCGGGAAAAAAAACATTGATTTTCTACTGGGCCGCCCCCGCCCCCTGTGGCACAGCTCCTTCCTCCTGCAGCCTCTCCCCAATTTCCGACGACTCAGGGCCTCCTGCCCCCCCCCCCCCCCCTTCGAATGCGAGGAACAGCCCCTCCAAAACAATATTGTTGCTAACTTTTGGTTGGCTCTTAATTCGTAATTTGCTCTGTTTGTTTAACCTTTGCTCTAGAGTCACCAGGTATCTTTATGATACCGCCACGAGGTTCAAGTTCAAGTAATGATCAATAACTCAACACGCCAATTAGTAAGATTCAAATCAAAACACATTTATTATACACAGTAAATCGCTACTCATATATAAACTACTTTCTAGACTATTCCTATCACTAAAAGGCCTATACTTAGCTTCGGACTGGCCCACCAGGTCAGGGGAACAAATGGCCTTTCGTTCAGGACCCGAGTCTGCAGGATTCAAAAGCTGGTATGGACTGGTAGCTAGGAGCGCCTATCTCGTAGCGAGCGTTGACTTGAGACTTATTTGGTTGGCGGCAGCGAGGCAGGTCATTGTCAAGGGTTGGTTCAAGTTGCTGAGTGACCCTGCCAAAGAAGAACGATTTGAACTTGGGGGCTTTACTTTATAGTCCCCAGGGGCTTCCCGCCCTTCGGTTCCAAGTGATTGGACTACTTTCCGATCACTTGGATCGATTTCTTCAATGCTGGAGCGGTTCCCTGATCGCTGGGCGGTCCCTAAGTGTCCGTTGGCCTTCCTTTGTCTTGGCTCCTGCTGGCGCCGAGAAGTCTGGCTTGGCTTTATTCACCTTAACTGTTGCCATTGTGCCTTGGAATCGCTCATTACTATGCAGATGGCTGCTTCTTTACTATGCAGATGGCTGCTGGTTTCAGTGCTGTCTGCTTGTTTTGCAGGTTTCAATATACATGATTTCTGCACTTGCTAGTCTTTGCCTGTGTTGGCTGAATTTCCCTTCAGCCTTTGTGGTTCTCCATTTTAAGTCGGGAAGTGGCCAACCCAGGTGGCTACACACCCTCCTTGTGATCCCGAACGCGAAGCGTGAAGGATCACATAACTGCGTTGTCTTCATTCCCTGACCCGGCGAGCACTCTTCTATGGCCTCTACACTGACCATAAATATGCAAGACAAATTTTAACTAACAATTTCTAAGTGGCGCTATGTCAAAACAGGGACATGCATTACAAAATTTAAAAAAACGGTACCTCTAACTGTCCTCAATAGACTACACTCACTAAACATTGTCATATTAACTTCCTAAACAATACAAAATGAAAGCAGCATTTACATTTTTCCTGGCTTGGCAGTCAAGCACAGGGGTGTACAATATTTCCATTTCTTTATTTACAGAAGAACGCAAATGAATGTCCCTTATTATAGATCGACGGGTTTGGGGGCCTGGTGAAAACCAAAAATAGGGGATCTCATTCTGTACACCGGGGTGCGAGCGCGGAAGGCTCTCCTTCTCCATTTCCTCATGCGGATAGTCTGCACGATGTTGCAGAGTATCGCCAACACTAATAGTGATTCGACTACGTAGGAAATGGAGTACCATGTTATGAGCTTATCACACCATGATGGTGTGGTGTTGCCTGTTACTGGGCTCTGGGTGCTATGGGGAAGTGAATCATTAACGGCAGGGGGGGTTGGGGTCAGGGGGTTCGTGTTCGCGCGCAACGGAATACACATAATGGTGGTCATCAACATGGAGGATGTCCTCATTGTTCTTTCTCTTCTTTTCTTTCCTTGGGGCTTCTGGAGTTCTGTGGGATCAAGCATCGTGTCTGTTACTATCTTGGTTAATATCTCGTCTGTTAGTATGTCTGTCCTTTAGTGCCAATTCTCCCTTTATAATTTGTCACCATGTGTGACTCCCTCATTTAAAAAAAAAAAAAAATATTCAGGACAAGACACACTTAAAAATACTGAAACAGTGCGAGCCGTCTCGCAGGCTGTGTGATTTACCATCCAAATGTTTGAGGATGTAAATAGCATAGGGATGGCGACCACAAAACAAAACTTTTTGAACCAAAAGTGCCGAAATGAGGTGCGTATGGGCATCGACAGGTAAGATTTGGATGGAGTCCCCGGGTAGGACGGTGACCGATGCCGTGTGTGCTCTACCCGAGCGCGTAGCTGACCAGAGTGGGGTGTCCTCAGGCAGGGTGGAGACCAATGCCGTTTCTCCACTGCCTGAGCAACCGGCAAGAACGGGCAAGAAATATAGTCATTGTGGGGGGTTGCCGTAAAGGTTCTTCCTTCGAATCAGAAGAGCATTTATGAACGGGGGTCTGGCAAGCTCTCAGCGGTTTCTGCCGATGAGTGTGCTGGCAAGTTCTCATAGGTTTCTGCAGATAAATAAGGGGTGGGGCCGTGGAAAAAATTTCCGATCTTACAAACAACATTTAACACTAACAGTAACAAACGACATTAAACAACATGCTGCAGGTTCCATCAGAAAGTTTCTCCCAAGTGGTTCCTTTTTAAACATCATCTGGACACTTCAGTTATCAGTTGCAAACAGGGTCGCAAAGGGGTTCTCGCTTTGGGAGTCAGACTCAAAGTTGTCATTTTCTCCCGGATGCCATACTCTCGAATGTATAAGGGCTGATAGGGCTGCATGGTGCAATTTGGGGTCCATCTCGTCGTTCCGGATGAGCCTGTATGAATTGTCGCGGTGCCAAAAGGTGGTGTCTAGTTCTGTGGGGACGTAATCGTCATCGTAGGGCGGTGGTGTTCGGTGGGGTTTGTTGAGGAATGTGATGAGGAAGGGATCACTCAAATCGTGGTCAGATTCGCTGGGTGTGGGTCCTGTTGCCTGGGGATAGTAGGGAGGCGTGCTGTGGCTATTGTCTGAGTCACAGTCGCTGTCGCTGCTGCTACTGTCTGTGGGTGTTCCGGGGGTGGAGTCGAGGGCGAGTCCGTGGATGTGGTGTGCGTGTTGGGGGAGAGTAGGGATACGTTGGCTGTGTGCAGGGTGTGGTCTGTTGCGTGACGTGGTGTGCGTGGTTGGACTGTGGGCCACATGCCTTAAGCTGGTTAATATGGAACCACGCAGTCTTTCCGTTGGGGTACTTAATTTTATAGACGGATGGGCTTACTTTGTCCGTAATGGAGTACGGACCCGAATACTTTGGTGACAAGAATGTGCTGGGGTTGCAAATTGAGAGCATGACCTGCTGTCCTACCTCAAACTCAGTCGCATGCACTGTCTTGTTGAAACAGGCCTTGCTCTGTTTCTTCCGTGTACCTAATCTTATTGCGGCTGCTAGCTGAGCCGTTTTTACATTTTCCACTAACTGCTTAACTGCGTTCTTGTGTGTGAGGGCCGTCACTTCGGGGCTGGTCAAGTCCAATCCTAATAAAAATTCTGTGCCTTTCATGGGGCATCCGGTCATGAGAGTGCGTGGGGTGTAACCTGTGGATGTTGAAATGGTATTTCTCAAAAACATCAATGCAAAAGGGAGGACTGAATCCCAAGTGGTGTTGTTCTGTTGGACCATTTTTCTGAGGGTTGATTTTAGAGTCCGATTCATGCGCTCCACGATACCACTTGACTGGGGGTGGTATGCGATGTGGAATTTTTGGGTAATGCCAAATATCGTGAGGACGTTCTTCGTGACACGTCCTGTAAAATGGGAACCTTGGTCGGATTCAATGCTGCAGGGGAGTCCCCATCTCTTAAAGATGAGGTGGGTTCAGATCTTGGCTGTGGTCTTTGCTGTGTTCGTTCTGGATGGGAATGCCTCTACCCATTTCGTAAGAGTGTCTATGACGACTAATATTTGTAACCATTCCTGCAAGGGGGCAATGGTCCTGCAAAATCGATCTGGAGGTTAGTCCGGGGGCCGTTAACAGGGCGGGTGTGACTAAGTTGAGATTTCTTTGCGTATCTGTCCGGATTGTTCTGGGCACAGATAAGGCAATTCTCAACGTAGTGCGTTACGCCTTCTTTTAAACTTGTCCACCAACAGAGCTGCCTGAGGTGGGCTGTAGTGGGATCAATTCCCTGATGTCCATGACTGTCATGGAACAAACAAATAAGTTGATTCCTGTCCTGTTCAGAAACCACATAAAGGGTGTCTTTTAACACCACACCGTCATGTGTAGTCAGTGCATTTTTAAATCTATCATAGGGTGCTGTAAATTTTCCTTTCAAAATCTCCCTGAGATTGCTATCTTGCTTCTGGGCCTGCACTAAATCCTCGATATTAGTTTGCGAGACCTGAACTGCATTCACTGGGGCGCTTTCAGGGGGTGTCCAAAAATATCCGTGCCTGGAACCTGCTTTAGCCAGTGCGTCGGCTTTTACATTTCCAGGTGGGGAGGAACGGTGATGACTGCGAACTTTAACGATTCCGAATGTCCTGTTCTGTGCTTTTTCTAAACTGTGGCGGAGCAATGGGGCTGAAGGGAGGGATTTTCCGTCTGCGGAAACAAATCCTCTTGCTTTCCACAGGGGTAGGAATTCTGTAAGGCTATTGCAGGCATAGAGGCTGTCCGAGTATATGTCTGCTGGGCTGGGGAAGGAATCTGGGTGATCCACAATGTACGCCACGGCTGCTAGTTCTGCAGCCTGCGTGCCTAAGTGGCCTGGTAGCTTTAGTGATATTTCTTCTAGGGAACGTCCCTGCGCGTCCTCAACATATATGCCCACATCCTGTAATGCGCTTCCCTTCTTATACCGTGGAAGAACCATCCACATAAATCCTTAAAGGTGCGCACGTGCCTGTGCTGGGGGCTCTGGGGTGAACTACCTATCTTTCTGGGGATTGTTTTTGCAATAAAGGGGCCTGTGTTGTGCGGTGAGATGATTTCACATTCGTGGGGGGTGCCTGGGTACTGAAGGTTATCTGCTAAGAAAGTGTGGGTCTTGGTCCGTTTAACAGTGATGTCCCGTCCCTGCAAAAGAAGAGTCCATCGAGCTGCTCTAATCTGACCATCTGTACCGTCCTTGAGTCGTCCGTCAAGTAAAAGTTGGGTGGGGGGGGTGTTCCGTGAGGATTGTGATGGGGTTTAGTCTGGTTATGTCGGAAAAATTGTGCCTTGGAATCGCTCATTACTATGCAGATGGCTGCTGCATTACTATGCAGATGGCTGCTGGTTTCAGTGCTGTCTGCTTGTTTTGCAGGTTTCAATATACATGATTTCTGCACTTGCTAGTCTTTGCCTGTGTTGGCTGAATTTCCCTTCAGCCTTTGTGGTTCTCCATTTTAAGTCGGGAAGTGGCCAACCCAGGTGGCTACAGTACCCATGCCCATTAAAACACACATCACATCCAATCACCCCTTCCCACTCCCCAGCTTTCACAAAACCCACAGCAAACCATTAGTTCGAGCCCAATTTTTCATTCTGAATAAAGGTCCACGCCTCCTCTGGCGTATCGAAATAATGGTGGCGGTCCTGAAAAGTGACCCACAATCGCGCTGGCTGCAACAGCCCGAACTTCACCCCCTTTCGGTGGAGAACCGCCTTGGCCCGGTTGAATCCTGCCCTCTTCTTAGCCAGCTCTGCACTCCAGTCTTGGTAGACGCGGACCTCCGTATTCTCCCACCTGCTGCTCCGTTCCTTCTTCGTCCATCTCAGGATGCACTCTCTGTCCGTAAAGCGGTGAAACCTCACCACTACGGCCCTTGGCGGCTCATTTGCCTTAGGCCTCCTTGCCAGGACTCTGTGAGCCCCATCCAGCTCCAGGGGCTCGAGAAGGCTCCCGCGCCCATTAGCGTATTCCGCATGGTAGCTACATATGCCCCGATGTCGGACCCCTCCACACCTTCAGGTAGACCCAGAATCTGGAGATTCTTCCTCCTCAACCTATTCTGCAGGTCCTCAAACTTTTCCTGCCACTTTTTATGCAACGCCTCGTGCACTTTCACCAACTTTCAACAAGGCACTTTCACCGCCAGGCCCAGGACCTCGTCCTCGTTTTCTGAGGCTTTCTGCTGCACCTCTCTAATCGCCTCCCTTGAGCCTTCTGGGACTCCACCAGCCTCTCAATTGACGCTTTCATTGTGGCCAGCATCTCTGCTTTCAGCTCCGCAAAGCAGCTTTTCAGGAACTCCTGCTGCTCCCGCGACCACGCTGCATGGTCTCCGCCCGCCGCCATCTTACTTTTTCGTGCCCATTCTCCTCTCTTCTCCAAGATCACTTATTTGACCGCTCCACTCCTGGTCCACTCCATGCAATGCTGGGGGAACCTTTGCTGCCTTCCCACACCGGGAATCGTCGTCCAAATGCCGCTGGGGCTCCTCAAAAGGGCCCAAAAGTCCGTTCACGGCGGGAGCTGCCGAACATGCGACCTACCCAGGCATAGCCGCAACCGGAAGTCCGTGCTGTAAAATTCTATGATTCATTTTTTTTGTCTGCTCACCCAATCAGGCAAAGACTTAGAAAAAAATTCGAATATAAGGCAGTAACAATTGCATATTTTCTGTTGACCTAATTAAAAATTTAACGGTGGTTTCTGTATCTTCAAGAACGGTCATTAATTTGAAGGCCACAGCCTCTCTCAAAACCCTGGCCTTGGATTGATGAGGATTTTTGCTGGTGTTTATTACACATTTTAAAAATTGTCTCATTTTCCTTTCTGTTCAGTTCCAGTCTCATTATACTCTGTTTTATAAGGACTGGAAATGTATACCTCATGATTTACAATGTATTCTGTTAATATGCAGCCATATCCCTTGAAGCCCATAATTACTAGTTATCAATTAAATACAGGGTTGGGGTAATTAGCACCGAACCAGGATAATCAGTTAGTCTGTCTGTCTGGTTAATTATAGGCTGCAGCTCAGAAGGACCCAACATTTTGAGACTGTCTGCATTTCTAGATTGAAATCTGTATGTGGTAATTGTACTGTCCTAATCAGTTAACTCTAAATTCCATTATTTTTCTTAAGAATAGATTGAAATACTGTATAAGCAATGAATGTTGAACAAAGGTTTGATCCTGAAAAGCATCTGGAAAGTTAAGGGATGGATTATGAATCGGGCAGACATGAACAGCTGTGATGGGTGCCCATTTAAAAAAAATTAATTGTTACGGGATGTGGGCGGTGCTGGCTAGGCCAGCATTTGTTATCCATCCGTAATTGCTCTTAAGAAGGTGGTGGTGAGTTGCCTTCTTGAGCCGCTGCAGTCCATATGGTGTGGGTAGCCCCACTGTGCTGTTAGGGAGAGAGTTCCAGGATTTTGACCCAGTGACAGTGAAGGAATGGCTAATATATTTCCAATTCAGGATGGTGAATGGATTGGTGTTCCCATGTATCTGCTGCCCTTGTCCTTCTAGATGGTAGTGGTCATGGATTTGGAAGGTGCTACCTGAGGAGCCTTGGTGAGTTCCTGCAGTGCATGTTGAAGATGGTACACTGGCTGTTAGTGTGCGTCGGCGGTGGAGGGAATGAATGCTTTGAGTAGGGTAGCAATCAAACGGGCTGCTTTGTCCTGGATGGTGTCAAGCTTCTTGGGTGTTGTTGGAGCTGCACTCATCCAGGAGAGTGTTGCATCACACTCCTGACTTATGCTTGTCAATGGTGGACAGAGTTTGGGGAGTTAGGAGGTGTGTTACTCGCCATAGGATTCCCCACCCAGAATACATTCTGTGCCCTTGCCACCATCAGTGTTCCCTCCAAATGGTGTTCAACATGGAGGAGTACTGATTCAATAGTGGGTGGATGGTATGTCGTAATCATCAGGAAGTTTCCTTGAGTCATGAGACTTTGCCGTGTCCAGAGTCGATGTTGAGGACTCCCAGGGCAACTCCCTCCTGACTGTATAAGGTAAAGTCGTCATAATGTCAGATGACCATAGGCTGCTTTCCCCTTTGAGGGGGAGGGCTGACTGGTGGTGATTTAATCTGAGGATCACCACACCTCAGGTGAGGGGCAAGGTTGAGAAAGTGGGCCTTCATGACTGTACATCACTGTGCCGCCACCACCACTGCTGATAGTGGTGTCTGGGACGTTATCTGTAAGGTATAATTCCATGAGTATGATTATGTCAGGATGTTGCTTGACCAGTCTGTGGGATAGCTCTTCCAATTTTGGCGCAAGCCCCAGGGTCGACAGGGCTGGGTTTATCGTTGTCGTTTCCAGTGCCTAAGTTGATGCTGTTTGGTCCATCTAATTTATTTCCTTTTGACCTTTGTAGCGGTTTCGATACAACTGAGTGCTTTGCTTGGCCACTTCAGAGGGCATTTAAGAGTGGATAAGAGTTGCTGTGGATGTGGAGTCACATGTAGATCAGACCAGGTCTTTTCCTTCAGTCAAGGACATTAGTGAACTAGCTGGGTATTTTTTTTACGACAACGGACTCTACGACAACTGATTATGCTTTCATGGTCATCCCTAGACTTTTAATTCCAGACAATTATTGGATTCAATCATGGTGGGATTTGAACTCGGGGCCCCTGGGTCTCTGGACCGCCAGTCCAGTGACAATACCACTATGGCACCACCTCCCACATCTACACAATCAACAACAGAGAAAGATGTCAGGTGCATTTGTACAGGACGATATGATTACTTTGTCTGCCTCAACCATATAATCTCATATCATGAAGCAAATTGAATAAGAACGAACCATTTTTATTGACTAAATAAATGAAAAATCAGCAATTAGGAATTTTCTACAGTCATCAAAATGGCTTGTGACCTGACCAGTCAGAAATGATTGGCTCTTCAACAATCGGTGGCACAATACATGTTACGGTGTTGTTATACCGACATCCGTGGGTGCCACTTTGTTTTTAACTTTGAGTCTGTTTCAATTCTCCAGTTTGCCAGACAATTCAGCAGGAACGAGCCGCTGACATTTAACTGGTTATGTCGGCACATTAACTGGCCACTGACACCACCAAAAAATATCAAGGACCTAGTACACTTGGAGGCTGTGCATGATGTATTGGATCTGTACCTATGGTTAAGGTAAGTTAAGGAGCTTGTATCTGTAGTTTGGACATGTTCATCAAACTGGCAACTTGGGCACATAGTAGCAGCATGATAACGCTGCTTTGTTCAAGTGAACATTTGCTGTGCATTCCTTTAGATTGGTTCTGGTCTCTCTTTTCCTCTCAAATCCAGCTTGGCTCGAATCCCCAATCCGGGTCGGAAATATTAATTGTAGAAATTTACAGCAGGAAATTAGGCCATTCAGCCCATTGCGTTGGCACTGGCCGACAGGGTCTTCTTAATCTCGCGTTCCAACACTTGTTCGGTAGTTTTGAAGTTTGCAGCACTTCCGAGAGCATATCCAGGTACTTGTTTAAATATTTGAGGATTTCTGCCGCTGCCACCCTATCAGGGAGTGAATTCCAGACCCCCCTGGGTGTTAAATTTCTCCCAGAGTCCCCTCTAAAACTCTTAAATCTATGCCTCGTTTTACGGACCTTATGGAAATATAGCCTCCTTATCAATTCTAACTAGAACCCTCATAACTTCACTTGGGACTTCTCTCAGCATTCTCTGTTCCAAATAAAAGAACCCTACCCTATTCAATCCCCTTCATAGCTAAAATTATCCAGCTCAGGCGACATATTCACAAATCTCCTACATACTCCTTCCAGTTCAATCAGATCTTTCATTTTTAAAAAAAATATTTTATTGAAAATTTTTGGTCAACCATCACAGTACATTGTGTATCCTTTACACAATAATATAACAGTATAAATAACAATGACTAGTTTCATAAACAAAGAATAAATAATATATAACAAAAACGAAAACTAAAACTAAATGGCAACTGCCTTGTCTCAGATAAACACTCTCCAAAAATATGATTTAACAGTCCAATATACAATTATTTATAGCAACGACCTATACATATTATACATATATATTAATAACCCGGAGACTCCTTCTGGTTCCTGCTCCCCCCCCCCCCCCCCCCCCCCCCCCTGCCTGGGCTGCTGCTGCTGCCTTCTTCTTTTCCATTCTCTCTATCTTTCTGTGAGGTATTCGACGAACGGTTGCCACAGCCTGGTGAACCCTTGAGCCGATCCCCTTAGGACGAACTTAATCCGTTCCAGCTTTATAAACCCTGCCGTGTCATTTATCCAGGTCTCCACCCCCGGGGGCTTGGCTTCCTTCCACATCAACAGTATCCTGCGCCGGGCTACTAGGGACGCAAAGGCCAAAACATCGGCCTCCTGCACTCCCGGCTCTTGTGCAACCTCAAATATAGCCAACCCCCAGCTTGGTTCGACCTGGACCCCCACTACTTTCGAAAGCACCTTTGTCACCCCCACCCAGAACCCCTGTAGTGCCGGACATGACCAGAACATGTGGGTGTGATTCGCTGGGCTTCTCGAGCATCTCGCACACCTATCCTCTACCCAAAGAATTTACTGAGCCGTGCTCCAGTCATATGCGCCCTGTGTAACACCTTAAATTCAATCAGGCTTAGCCTGGCACACGAGGACGATGAGTTTACCCTACTTAGGGCATCCGCCCACAGCCCCTCCTCAATCTCCTCCCCCAGCTCTTCTTCCCATTTCCCTTTCAGCTCATCTACCATAATCTCCCCCTCGTCCCTCATTTCCCTATATATATCTGACACCTTACCGTCCCCCACCCATGTCTTTGAGATTACTCTGTCCTGCACCTCATGCGTCGGGAGCTGTGGGAATTCCCTCACCTGCTGCCTCGCAAAAGCCCTCAGTTGCATATACTGGAATGCATTCTCTTGGGGCAACCCATATTTCTCGGTCAGCGCTCCCAGACTTGCGAACTTCCCATCTACAAACAGATCTTTCAGTTGCGTTACTCCTGCTCTTTGCCATATTCCAAATCCCCCATCCATTCTCCCCGGGGCAAACCTATGGTTATTTCTTATCGGGGACCCCACCAAGGCTCCCGTCTTTCCCCTATGCTGCCTCCACTGTCCCCAAATTTTCAAAGTCGCCACCACCACCGGGCTTGTGGTGTATTTCTTCGGTGAGAACGGCAATGGGGCCGTCACCATAGCTTGTAGGCTAGTCCCCCTACAGGACGCCCTCTCCAATCTCTTCCACGCCGCTCCCTCCTCTTCTCCCATCCACTTACTTACCATTGAGATATTGGCGGCCCAGTAGTACTCACTTAGGCTCGGTAGTGCCAGCCCCCCCCTATCCCTACTACGCTGTAAGAATCCCTTCCTCACTCTCGGGGTCTTCCCGGCCCACACAAAACCCATGATACTCTTTTCGATCCTTTTTAAAAAAGCCTTCGTGATCACCACCGGGAGGCACTGAAACACAAAGAGGAATCTCGGGAGGACTACCATTTTAACCGCCTGCACCCTCCCTGCCAGTGACAGGGATACCATGTCCCATCTCTTGAAGTCCTCCTCCATTTGTTCCACCAATCGCGTTAAATTTAACCTATGCAATGTACCCCAATTCTTGGCTATCTGGATCCCCAAGTAACGAAAGTCCCTTGTTACCTTCCTCAGCGGAAAGTCCTCTATTTCTCTGCTCTGCTCCCCTGGATGCACCACAAACAACTCACTTTTCCCCATGTTCAGTTTATATCCTGAGAATTCTCCAAACTCCCGAAGTGTCCGCATTATCTCTGGCATCCCCTCCGCCGGGTCCGCTACATATAACAACAAATCATCCGCATACAGAGATACCCGGTGTTCTTCTCCTCCTCTAAGTACTCCCCTCCACTTCTTGGAACCCCTCAATGCTATTGCCAGGGGCTCAATCGCCAGTGCAAACAGTAATGGGGACAGAGGGCATCCCTGCCTTGTCCCTCTATGGAGCCAAAAGTATGCAGATCCCCGTCCATTCGTGACCACACTCGCCACTGGGGCCCTATACAACAGCTGCACCCATCCAACATACTCATCTCCAAAACCAAATCTCCTCAGCACCTCCCACAAATAACCCCACTCCACTCTATCAAATGCTTTCTCGGCATCCATCGCCACCACTATCTCCGCTTCCCCCTCTGGTGGGGGCATCATCATTACCCCTAGCAGCCTCCGTATATTCGTATTCAGCTGTCTCCCCTTCACAAACCCAGTTTGGTCCTCATGGACCACCCTCGGGACACAATCCTCTATCCTCATTGCCATTACCTTGGCCAGAATCTTAGCATCTACATTTAGGAGGGAAATAGGTCTATAGGACCCGCATTGCAGCGGGTCCTTTTCCTTCTTTAGGAGAAGCGATATCGTTGCCTCAGACATAGTCGGGGGCAGCTGTCCCCTTTCCTTTGCCTCATTAAAGGTCCTCATCAGTAGCGGGGCGAGCAAGTCCACATATTTCCACAAAATTCAACTGGGAATCCATCCGGTCCCGGAGCCTTCCCCGCCTGCATGCTCCTAATTCCTTTCACTACTTCCTCTATTTCAATCTGCTCCTAGTCCCACCCTTTCCTGCTCCTCCACCTTGGGAAATTCCAGCCGGTCCATAAAGCCCATCATTCTCTCCCTCCCATCCGGGGGTTGAGCTTCGTATAATTTTTTATAAAATGCCTTGAACACTCCATTCACTCTCTCCGCTCCCCGCTCCATCTCTCCTTCCTCATCCCTCACTCCCCCTATTTCCCTCGCTGCTCCCCATTTCCTCAATTGGTGGGCCAGCAACCTGCTCGCCTTCTCCCCATATTCGTACTGTACACCCTGTGCCTTCCTCCACTGTGCCTCTGCAGTACCCGTTGTCAGCAAGTCAAATTCTACGTGTAGCCTTTGCCTTTCCCTGTACAGTCCCTCCTCCGGTGCCTCCGCATATTGCCTGTCCACCCTCAGAAGTTCTTGCAGCAACCGCTCCCGTCCCCTACTCTCCTGCTTTCCTTTATGTGCCCTTATTGATATCAGCTCCCCTCTAACCACTGCCTTCAGCGCCTCCCAGACCACTCCCACCTGGACCTCCCCATTATCATTGAGTTCCAAGTACTTTTCAATGCACCCCCTCACCCTTAGACACACCCCCTCATCTGCCATTAGTCCCATGTCCATTCTCCAGGGTGGGGCGCCCTTCTGTTTCCTCCCCTATCTCCAAGTCCACCCAATGTGGAGCGTGATCCGAAATGGCTATAGCCGTATACTCCGTTCCCCTCACCTTCGGGATCAACGCCCTTCCCAAAACAAAAAAGTCTATTCGCGAATAGACTTTGTGGACATAGGAGAAAAACGAAAACTCCTTACTCCTAGGTCTGCTAAATCTCCACGGGTCTACTCCTCCCATCTGCTCCATAAAATCTTTAAGCACCTTGGCTGCTGCCGGCCTCCTTCCAGTCCTGGACCTCGACCTGTCCAGCCCTGGTTCCAACACCGTATTGAAATCTCCCCCCATTACCAACTTTCCCACCTCTAGGTCCGGGATGCGTCCTAGCATACGCCTCATAAAATTGGCATCATCCCAGTTCGGGGCATATACGTTTACCAAAACCACCGTCTCCCCCTGTAGTTTGCCACTCACCATCACGTATCTGCCCCCGCTATCCGCCACTATAGTCTTTGCCTCAAACATTACCCGCTTCCCCACTAATATAGCCACCCCCCTGTTTTTCGTATCTAGTCCCGAATGGAACACCTGCCCCACCCAACCTTTGCGTAGTCTCACCTGGTCTATCAGTTTCAAGTGCGTTTCCTGTAACGTAACCACGTCTGCCTTAAGTTTCTTAAGGTGTGCGAGTACCCGTGCCCTCTTTATCGGCCCGTTCAGCCCTCTCATGTTCCACGTGATCAGCCGGGTTGGGGGGCTTTCCCCCCCCCCCCCTGTCGATTAGCCATCCCCTTTTTCCAGCTCCTCACCCGGTTCCCACGCAGCTGTGTCCCCCCCCAGGCGGTGCCCCCCCGCCCATCTCACCCCATACCAGCTCCCCCCTCTCCCCAGCAGCAGCAGCCCAATAATCCCCCCCCCCCACCCCCCGCTAGATCCCCCACTAGCGTAGTTACACCCCCCATGTTGCTCCCAGAAGTCAGCAAACTCTGGCCGACCTCGGCTTCCCCCCGTGACCTCGGCTCGCACTGTGCGACGCCCGCCATGATTATCATAGCGCGGGAACCAAGCCCACGCTTCCCCCTTGGCCCCGCCCCCAATGGCCAACGCCCCATCTCTTCCACCTCCTTTCCTCTCCCCACCACCTCCTGTGGAAGAGAGAAAAGTTACCACATCGCAGGATTAATAACATAAAACTCCTCTTCCCCCCCTTTTTACCCCCCTCTTCGCCCCCCATACTCGCCCCACCACTTTGTTTCAAACGTTCTTTTTTTAACAACCTGCTCATTCCAATTTTTCTTCCACGATAAAACTCCATGCCTCATCCGCCGTCTCAAAGTAGTGGTGCCTCCCTTGATATGTGACCCACAGTCTTGCCGGCTGCAGCATTCCGAATTTTATCTTCTTTTTGTGAAGCACCGCCTTGGCCCGATTAAAGCTCGTCCTCCTTCTCGCCACCTCCGCACTCCAGTCTTGGTATACGCGGATCACCGCGTTCTCCCACTTACTGCTCCGAGTTTTCTTTGCCCATCTAAGGACCATCTCTCTGTCCTTAAAACGGAGGAATCTCACCACTATGGCTCTAGGAATTTCTCCTGCTCTCGGTCCTCGCGCCAACACTCGGTATGCTCCCTCCACCTCCAGCGGACCCGCCGGGGCCTCCGCTCCCATTAACGAGTGCAGCATCGTGCTCACATATGCCCCGACGTCCGCTCCCTCCGCACCTTCAGGAAGACCAAGAATCCTTAGGTTGTTCCTCCTCGCGTTGTTCTCCAGCGCCTCCAGCCTTTCCACACATCGTTTATGGTGTGCCTCGTGCATCTCCGTCTTCACCACCAGGCCCTGTATGTCGTCCTCATTCTCGGCAGCCTTTGCCTTCACGACCCGAAGCTCCCGCTCCTGGGTCTTTTGCTCCTCCTTTAGCCCTTCGATCGCCTGTAATATCGGGGCCAACAGCTCCTTCTTCAATTCCTTTTTTAGTTCTTCCACGCAGCATTTCAAAAACTCGTGTTGTTCAGGGCCCCATATTAAACTGCCACCTTCCGACGCCATCTTGGATTTTGCTTGCCTTCCTTGCCGCTGCCCTAAAGGATCCACCGCAATCCGGCCACCTTCCTCTCCTTTTTTCATCCGTATCCAGGGGGGATTCCCTTCTGGTTCACCGCACAGTACTTTTAGCCGTTAAAATTGCCGTTGGGGCTCTTATTAAGAGCCCAAAAGTCCGTTCCACCGGGAGCTGCCGAAACGTGCGACTCAGCTGGTCATCGCCGCACCCGGAAGTCCAATCAGATCTTTCATAATACCATACGAAATAGGAGCAGGAAAAGACCATTGGCAACGACAATTTTGAGGGTATTAAACGGAAACTTTCAAAAGTTGATTGGGGGTGCCTATTTGCAGGCAAGGGAACAGCTGGTAAGTGGGAGTCTTTTCAAAAAGGTGTTAACTGGGGTCCAGGTGTGCCCTCTTAGAGTGAAGAGTAAGGCTGGTGGAAGGAGGGAACCCTGGATGACTCGGGATATTGAGGCCATGCTCAAAAGGAAGAAGGAGCTGGGATCAAATGGATCCCTTGAAGAGTATAGGGCTTGTCGGAGTAGAGTTAAAAATCAGGAGGGCAAGAAGGGGACATGAGATTGTCTTGGCAAACTCGAGGTAAGCTGAAGCAAAAAAGGTTGGTTCATTTTTATGCACAGGTGAGAGAGGCTTTGCAATGTGCATCCCTTTTCACTCCCACAATAAATGGGGGTTAAGGAGAAAGGAAGCGGGTTCAGTGCACGACCACAACAAAATGTAAGTTAGGGTTTTAGAGTCCAGAATCAAAAATCTAATGGAATGTTCCTTTGGATGGAAGGTTGGCTGATAGAAGGGTGATCCTATCTTTCCAGTAGTGAGACTAAAACAATGGGAGAAGGCGCATTGAGTGAGCTAGTCTTCGAGGCACAAGTTTCCAGTAGTTTTGATGAAGGCCATCTACTTGATGGTAGGTAGCGCAGGTTATTTGCCTGGAGTCCTGTTCTCAGCAGAGGTCAAACAGTAACTGACTATAAGGTCCAAAGACTATGATTAAAGAAATTCAGATAGCCCAAGTCTCAGTCACATGATACTGGTTTCAGGGTGTTAAACAAAGTCATCATATTGAAATAATCGTTAGAACAGTTAATGCTGAGACCATTATGACCATTATTGGAGATTAGGACTTTATCCGTAGCTGTCTGGAGCAGACCAAGCATCTGCTGGACCATTGTGTTAGCTTGTCTGGAATGTTTGTGCAATACAGGGTGTGTGTTACATTCCAAATGTTTGATGTGTTAGCCTTTGTTCACTTTGAAATAGCTCAGAATGTTCGGGAAGCCAACATGTGATCAGCTTTAAGGATATGCTCGGAACTCTCACTATTTCTTCCTTGGCCTAGTGATCTAATTACAGTTCACATCTTAGACCGGGCAGCACGGTAGCACAAGTGGATAGCACTGTGGCTTCACAGCGTCAGGGTCCCACGTTCGATTCCCGGCTTGGGTCACTGTCTCTGCGGAGTCTGCACGTTCTCCCCGTGTGTGCGTGGGTTTCCTCCGGGTGCTCCGGTTTCCTCCCACAGTCCAAAGACATGCAGGTTAGGTGGATTGGCCATGCTAAATTGCCCTTAGTGTCCAAAAAGGTTAGGAAGGGTATTGGGTTACGGGGAGAGGGTGGAAGTGAGGGCTTAAGTGGGTCGGTGCAGACTCGATGGGCCGAATGGCCTCCTCCTGCACTGTCTGTTCTATTAGTCAAACAGTTTTTCCCCAACTGAGAACTTTTATTCCTAGTTTATCTTTATTCTTTTCCATAGCTACTCTAAATCAAACTGAATTATGATCATTTTTACTAAAGCTGATGCCTCATTTCCCTGCCCAGCTTCATTCTCTAAAACTAAGCCCAGAGCTAATGCCTTGTGCTGAGCTTGCAATTAATTTTAAGAATTCTGACCTTTTAAACTAATTTTATTCCACTTAATATGAGGGAAACCCTGTAGCTGCACGTTTTAGAGATTTGTCTGTACATTTGCCTTTCTCTCTCCCTATAACTTTTTGTGAGTCTACAATGCTTTCTTGGTTGTGTGATTGCTCCTTTTTTTGTTCCTTAGTTCATTCCATATAACCTCACTTGATGATCCTCCTGCCATCTCATCCCTCCTCACAACTATAATTGGTTCCCCTCTTTGGTCTAGATTGATTCTGGACCCCGCTCTGGATTGATTTTAATCTCTGTTCCTTGTGATCTGTTTCAGTTATCGGTTCATGGACATGTTCCCAGACGTGAATCATGTCCGAGATATTCAGACTGAGCTGGACAGTATTATACAGATTGGAGTGAAGAATATCACCCGTCTGATTCGTGCATCTGATTCCATCTCCACGGCAGCCACTACAGGATTCGATGATGTCCCTGTACGTGGCAGGATACGGACAAATGGGAGGATAAACATGGAGGGCACAAATACCAAGGATCAGGTTTTCAGTGGCTCTCGGCGAATCCGAGGATCCAAGGCTTTAGGTTACAAAGCAGTGGTTTGTAAAGCAGGTACATCTCAGAGAGCTGGTGACTCTTTGAGTACAAGGCTGGTTCAACAAGGACACCTCACAGCTGAATTACTGCAGCAGCTTCAGGAGGAGTGGTCAGCAAGCCAGGTACATGGTCCCCAAGCTCAAAGAGATTCCGTTGCTCAAGATCGAGATAAAAGTACTTCCAAAGGATTGAGAAAGAAGAAGAAATAAATTCAACATATTTATTCAACTCTTAAACATTTTCTTTCCAGTTTAAACAATAAAGATGTGATTGGACTAGGTGTAAAAGTTCCAGGTTTTTCAGCTCCTTTGATACCTTTGACTGCCAACAGCGCAGAAACCAAAGTAAAAATATATTTTCCATACAAGAGCCTCCCTCGTATTTTTACTTTTGGAATTGTGGTGCCAGAAGCCACTCTAATTCATAGATTATCATAGAATTTACAGTGCAGAAGGAGGCCATTTGGCCCGTCGAGTCTGCACCGGCTCTTGGAAAGAGCACCCTACCCAAGGTCAATACTTCTACCCTATCCCCATAATTCAAAGTAGCTCAGCACGAATCCCAGACCAGATTGGATTAAGAACATCTGTTGTCTTTAATTGAAGAGCACCTCAACGGAGGAGAAAGGCTTTTCTCGAGTTTAGGTCATTGTCAGCTCAAGGTGTGGGCAGTGCTGGTGAAATGAAGGAAATGGGGATGCAAAAACCTGGGGAATTTGATGAGTTTTGTGCATTGAGGGAGCAGATTCTGTTCTGCCATTTAAGAAAGAAAACAAGAAACAATCAGAGACCAAGAGTTTAACTGTAGGACCATTAATTAGAATTAATTCAAAAGCAGAAAATACTGGACAATCTCAGCAGGTCTGATAGCATCTGGGAGAGAAAAGGGAGCTAATGTTTTTAGTCTGAATGACAGTCCAAAAGTGAGAAATCATGGACGGGCAGCTGAGACCTGTTACTTGCCATTCCTGTGCCACGTGGGACAATTCACATATCTCAGGCAACCATGATTTTGGGAAGTGTCTCCACTCCTCAAGCTCTGGATTCACGAGTGGAACATCAGAGAGTTTCCTGGATGGACGTTTGAACAGGTGGTCACCCCTCAGGCAGTAAGAGTTCAGGCTAGTAGTTGGGTGGCCATTGGAAAGAGGCAGAAAGTGCCTTTGGGTATTTTCTCCATTCAAACTGGTGCTCAGCGTCGGAAACTGCAGTGAGTGGTGATACCGGAAGGAGTGCAGTTCTGATCATAGCACTAATGGCAAGGGACGGCACAGGAGGGAACAGCAAAGTGCAGACATGCAGTCGTTAAAGAAAACTTGAGTTAGGGGAACAGACTGGCATTTCTGTAATCGTCGCACTACATGCTGCATTGCCTGGTTCAAGGGTAAAGGACATCATAGAATTCCTACAGTGCAGAAAGAGGCCATTTGGCCCATTGAATTGGCACCGACCTTCCGAAAGAGAACCTCACCTAGGCCACCTCCCCTGTAACCCCACCCTAGACACTAAGGGGCAATTTAGCATAGCCAAACCACCTGCACATCTTTGGACTGTGGGAGGAAACCCATGCAGACACGGGGAGAACATACAAACTCCACACAGGCAGTCACCCAAGGTCAAAATTGAAGCAGGTCCCTGGCATTGTGGGACAGCAGTGCTAGTCACTGTGCCCTCCTCATGGAGAGGATGCAACATATTCTGAAGTTGTATATTTGATATCCATGACACAGAGAGAGCAGACACTGAGGTCCTGCAGTCAGATTTTCAAACTTGAGGGGAGAAGTTAAAAAGTAGGACTCCTGGATTACTCTCTTTGCCATGCACTGGAGTGTAGGTTAAGGAAGATTGGGAGGGCCAGTGTGTGACTTTAGGCATGATACAAGAGGGAGGACCTCAGATTCCTGGGGCATTGGGACCAGTTCTGGGACAAGATGCACTTAAAAAGGTTGAATCTCAACAGGACTGGGACCAATGTCCTCACAGGGTGGTTCAGTAGTGTGGGGAAAGTTTGAACTAACTTGGCAGCGGAAGGGCACTATCATATAGATGTAGAAAAGAAGAATGCGGTGCATAAAATGAGTTGGATAGTAGGAAGTAGGACCTTAGATGGCAGTGAATGAAGGAGAATGGCCAGGAATGCAAAGGTTTAGAATGTGTACATAAACAGTGTGATGAATAAGGTTGGTGAACTGCAGGAACAAATAGCCAGATGGGAGAATACATTACGAGATCTAGTGCCAGGAAATTAGGTGGAGAAAGTATCAGATAAAACTTGGTAAAAATGATCATTGTATCTTAAGATTTAGAGAGGAGAGCAAGGAATAATCTACGGTAGGACTTCAAAATTGGAAGACGGCTGGCATCAATGTGGGGGGGGGGGGTGCGGGGGAATCTACCAAGGTTAAATAGGGCTAAAGTTTGTTTCAGATACAGCCTACATATGTTCCAACAAGGATGAAAGGTAGGGGAACCAAAACCAGGACTCCTTGGTTGACGCAAGAGATAGAGAATATGGTGAAACCAAAAAAAAAGGGTTGATGCATGTCAGATGAATTCTACAAGCAACCAGTTCAAATACAATAAATTGAGAAATGAAGACGAAAATAAGAATGGCCAAGAGAGTTAGAATAGAATAGTGGTATAAGGTGAGCGCACATCATCATGTGGTATGTAAATAATAGACGGTGGTGTGGGCCCTATTCAGGACAAAGAGACACATAATGAGAGCTGCAGGACAAGACTAGAATTTGGCCTTGAGTATTTTGTATTTGTGTTCACTAAGGAAGAGGATGCTGATAAAATGCCTATAGATGCAGAGACAATAGAGATAATGGATGGGATGAATACTAATCAGCAAGATGTGCTGGACAGTCTGCCTGTGCTAAGAGTGGAAATGTCCCCAGGTCCGGATGGCCAAGGACGTGGGATTGGAGATAGAGAAAGACTTTCCATAATGTTCCAAACAACTCGATAAGGGCAATCCTAGTAACTACTCACCAGTCAATTTAACGTCATGGATAAGGCTTTAGGAATACTGGAAAGATTAACTGGCATTTGGAGAGGTTTAGGTTGATTAAGGAGAGCCAACACAGATTTGTGAAAGGCAGAGCTTGTGTGACTTGGATTTTTTGATCAAATAATAAAGAAGGTTGAATGTTTCTAGATTTTAAGAACATGTTTGATGCAGCACCACATAGGCTGATTACGGTCAGTGTCAAATTGGATTAAAATTGATTTGCTTAAGGGCAGAAAACTGAGTGGTGGCAAATGACTATTTTGCAGACTGGAATTTCTCACGGTCAGTGCTTTTTTGATATATATATATATATATATAGATGATTTGGACATGGGAATTCAGAGTAAAACTTCAAAATTTGCAGATTATATTCAACGTGGAGGTGTGGATGATACCAAGCGACTGCAACAGGACTGCTGGCAGAATATTGACACTTGACAGATGGAACTTAATATGGAGCACTGTTCAATTCCCGTACCAGCCTCCCCGAACAGGCGCCGGAATGTGGCGACTACGGGCTTTTCACAGTAACTTCATTTGAAGCCTACTTGTGACAATAAGCAATTTTCATTTCATTTCATTTCATGGAGCAGTGTGAAGTGATAGATTTTAGCAGAAGGGATAGAGGCAATATTGACTGAATAGCAGTTCTATAGAGTGCACGACCTTGGGGTGCATGTGCATTGATCCCCATAGCATACCAATCTTGGGTTTCATAAAGAGAAGTATTGAGGACAGAAGCAGGGAAGTTATGCTGAATTTTATAAAGTTCTGGTTTGGCCACAAGGGAGGATTGTCCTGTTCACACATTTGGAAGGATGTGAGGTTCCTTGAAGGGAGAGGAGGGGGTGGGGGCAGCCGAGGAGATTTAGGAGAAGGATTCCCCAGGGATGAGGGAGGTTAGCTACAAGGTTAGATATGAGAAGCTGGAGCAGAGGGGTTAAGATATAGAGGGGTACAACGTTGTGACAGGTCTACAAAGAAAGTTTTTGTTTCCACTGAGCGCTGAATTTGAGTGCAATAGTGAGAGTTTGGTGACTGAGGCATATTAAGAGTTCATTTTTATCTAGTCTTGCCTTTTATTTCGTTAATTAACTTAAAAGTTGCTGTTTGGTTTAGACCTTTTATAGGGTCTCACTACTCTAATTTAATAGGGGAATTAAAAAAAAAATTTGTTTGTGTTTTGCCTTTTAAAATATTTTTGGGTTTTTTGTGGTTATTTTTCATGAAGTGATTACCTGTAATTTATTTACACGTAACAGGATAAAGCCAGCATCCACCACTGACACTGGTGTGATGCTGGTGTGACAACCAAACAAAAGAACTTAAAGTAACTGATGGATAAATCAAAAGAGGGGAGTGCCCCAAAATGAGTGGAGCACAGCCCAAAAAGAACGAGAAAGGAAACAAAAACTTATCAAAAACCCGTTAAATTAAAGTGTAAAAATCGGGGTCGATAAGGCAATCCACCCCTGCGGTGCCCACCGAGCACGGAAGGCCTCGAGTGTGCTCGTGGACACCGTCTGCTCCCGCTCCAGGGACACCCGACCGCGAATGAGGCTGCGGAAGATGGGCAGACAGTCAGGCTGGATGACCCTCTCGGTCGCCTGCTGCCTGGACCTATAAATGGCAAGTTTGGCCAAGCCCAGGAGCAAGTTCACGAGGAGGTCCTCTGCCTTCCCCGTACCTCTCCGCACTGGATATCCGTAGATCAGGAGCGTGGGGCCGAAGTGCAAAGAAAACCTCAACAAAAACGCTGTCAAGAAACCAAAAAGGGAGTGCAGCCTAGGACAGACAACATAAATGTGCTCCATGGTCTCCCCCAGGCTGCTAAAGTGGCAAGTCTCTTGACAAAGCCGTGAAGTGTTTTAAATGATGGTTGCACGGCTCTGCATGCGCAGCACCCTCACCCCAGATCCCCTAGTTTTATGGGGAGAACAGTTCCATATAAGGACCTCCAGTGGGGACCTCCACTGCCAGACGGCACCGAGGCACGCCAAGGCGTGTCTGGGCAGCGGGCGAGGGCAAAGAGGTGGAAGGCGTGCAACAGCAGGCCATATAGAAAACCCCTCCGCGCAGTGCGAAAAGGCATGAAGGATATTTACGCGAGGCGGCTGGGGTTGTGGGGCACCAGCACCCAGGAGGCGTTCCGGAGTTTGGGACCAATGTGGAATTCCGTCCGAGCAGGGGTCCACTCAAGACGGGATGTCACTGCACAACTGCATCGTCTCGAGTTTTGACCACAAACGTTTTGAGGCCTTGGATAGCATCGGCCGCGCACCGGACAGACACCGCTCCGTGCCTGGCAAGCTCGTAAGGTGTCATCCAGCCCGCCACCCAGCACGTCCCCAATCCTGGTCACCCCAGCATCCACAGCCCCCCGCTCCACCAGCCATTTGAATGGATATTGGCGGAGGTGGGGGTTCCTGAGCAGCGGCTCCCTTACGACACCCACTACTCCTGACGGGGGAGAGCTGCGGCGCGTGGCGACCGTGTTCCAGACTTTGAGAAGCTGGTGCAAGACGGTCAGCACCAGCACAGAGTTCCAAAGACCTTTCTGGTCAATGAACAGGAACTGCCCGTCGTAGTTCAGGCCGTGCATCTGGCGGAAGAAATACGTCGCCAGGGCACACCATCGTGGATGAGGCTCAACATACAGGTATTGCTGCAGAGTCTGAAGGCGGAAAGTCGCGACCTGGGTGCAAAGGCACACCAGCGCCAAACCGCCCTCCACAATCGGGAGACTCAAGACCTCCGCAGTGACCCAGTGCAATCCTTTGTCCCAGAAGAACCGAAGCAGGGTTCTCTGGATGCGTGGTCAAAGTGACCAGCCGGTACCACAGCCTGGAGGCGATCAGCTGGTTTATGATGAGAACCCAGTCCCTGTGGGACAGAACTCGGAGCAGTCCTGCCCAGCGTACCAGGCAAGTGGTGACCTTGGGCTCCAGCTCCTGTCAGTTCGTCGGCCAGGCTTCCTCTGCCGGGCAAAGATGGACTCCCAAGTAGAGGATGTTGGTCCGGCTCCAGCTAACGGGCCTGAGCTCTGGGAGGGGGTCCATCTGCCATGGACTGACCGGGAGTCCGGAACATTTAGCCCAGTTAATCCTAGCAGAAGACTCGGCGGAGTACAGAGCCGGGCACTCTCGCATCCTCCGCAGGTCACCGGGGTCAGTGAACATGAGGAGCAAGTCATCAGCGTAAGCCGAGAGGACCACCTCCATGTCCGGCTCACGCAGAATCAGCCCCGACAACCTCCGCCGCAGGAGGCGCAGGAAAGGCTCCACGCATAGAGAATAAAGTTGGCCGGATAAGGGTCAGCCCTGACGCACTCCTCTCCCAAAGCAAAGGGCCCCGTTTACCTTAATCAGACACTGAGGCGGCATACAGTAATCGGATCTGGGCGACGAAGCGCCGAACCCGAAAGCTCGCAGAGTCCTGAGCAAATACTCGTGCCCCACCCTATCGACCGCCTTCTGCTGGTCAAGAGACAGGAAGGTGCTCGACATGCCAATCCTCTGGGTAAAATGAATTATGTCCCAGACCAGATGGATGTTATCGTAAATGGTACAGTCCGGGACTGTGTAGGACTGGTCAGGGTGAATCATGTGGTCCAGCACGGGGCCAAGGCGTAAAGACATCGTCTTGGCAAAGATTCTGTAGTCTGTGCTGAAGAGGGTGACCGGTCGCAAGTTTTTAAGTAGGCGGAGATCCCCCATCTTGGGCAGCAGGGCAATGACGGCCCTGTGTCACGAAAGGAGCATCTCCCCGTAAAGATACATTCCCCCAAGACCCCCGCATAGTCGCTCCCCAGGACGTCCAAGAACGCTCTGAAGAACTCCACGGTCAACCCGTCCAGCCAAGGGGTTTTGCCCGTGACAAGCTGTCCTGGGCGCCGGTCAGCTCTTGGAGGTTGATGGCTTGATCGAGCTTCCCGGCGCCCTCCGGGCCGACCTGCGGCAGGTCCTCCCACAAAACTCTGCACGCGTCCTCGCTGGACGGATCCGGAGAGAAGAGGTCGGAATAAAAGTCCCTAATCAGGGTCCTGACCCCCTCCGGATCCGAGACGAGGGACCCATCGTCGGCCAGCAGCTTAGAAATCTGCCGACGGGCCCCGTGTCCTCTTTCCAGTGAGTAGAAGGGGGAGCCGCAGTCCATGTCTGTCAGGAGATGGATCCGCGACCTCACGTACGTGCTGCGGGACCCGGCAAGTTGCAGGTGCCGCAATGCGCCCTTCTCTCTGTACACCAGCCCCAGGGATGGGTCCTCATTGGGCTGAGCAAGACGTGACTCCAAATCTAAGAGTTCCTCAGCCAATTTGGTGATCGTGGAGTTCCGCCCCACCATAGATGCCTTAGTGTACCCCTGACAGAAGGCACGGGTGTGAGTCTTGCCCACGTCCCACCATAGCCTCAAAGAGGGGAAGCCACCCCGCTTCCTTCTCCAGCCGGCCCAGAAACGGCGAAACGAGTCCAGGAACCGCTCGTCCTCCAGCAGCAGGTTGTTAAAGTGCCAGTACGTGGACCGTGTCTGTGCGCGGGACGGGGTGAGCCCCTCCCACACCAGGTGGTGATCCAAGCACGGCACCTGCTCCACAGAGGCCGTTGGAACGCTGGGCATGTACGTCTTGGAAATATAAAGACGGTCAATTCTGGACGCCCTGAACGGAGGGCGCACAAAGATGTACACCCGCAATTCAGGATGGAGAATCCGCCAGACGTCCACCAGGTCGAAGGACCTAACCAGGTCCCTCAAATTCACTGCCGAGCTGCGCTGGTTTCCATGACGGTCCTCGTCCTGGAGGGTGCAATTAAAATCCCCTCCGAGGACGATGCACTCGCCCACCGGGTTGGTGCCTAGAAGAGTGGACACTTTTTTGAAGAAAGTCGCCTGCTGTGACCCTACCAGGGGAGCGCAGACATTCACAAAGTGAAGCAGCACTTCCCCGTCGTGGACCGTTAAGTGGAACAGACGGCCTGGCACTGGCTCCTTGACCCCCAAGATCTCCGGCTGAAAATGTGGAGCCAACAAGATAGCCACCCCGCCCGAACGTGGGACCAATTGACTCATGAAGACTCCCCCTTGCCACTCCAGGGTCCACTGAGCTTCGTCACCCAGAATGGAGTGGGTTTCCTGTAGGAAGCACACCCCGTACTTTCCGTACCAAAGGACAGGGAAGCACTGGAAACGGCGATTTGCCTCCTTGCTGCCGTTGATGTTGAGGCTGGCTATGGTTACCTTCAAGTCAGTTGTAGCATGTATCCATCACCAATCACCCCAGTGCTTGGAGGAAGTAGAGGGTCGTCGCCCCCTCCACTCCCTCAGGAGCCCCGCGAGGAACAGAAGAGCTTGGCACTGTTCCCCCTGGTCCTGATCGAATTGCCTCGCCTCTTTGGCATAGGCGCAGGCAAACTCAAGGAGCAGCCCCAGATATCCCCAGCTGTCCAGGACCAGCCGCACACAGTCCTGGTGACCGTGATACGTTTTAAAAAATGCTCGGAGTTCTCCCGAAAGAGATGAGGGGAGACTCGGTGCCAGGTGTGAGGGCACCCTCTGCCTCGCTGCAGAGAGAGTCGAAATCTCCTCCTCACCCGTCACCGAGCAGCAGTCACCACCCGAGCCCGAGTCCCCCGCCACATGGAGTGCGGCGGGCAACACGGGCCCACCGACTAGCCGTAGGCCCGAGTCTATCCCACCCCCAGGATCGTTCTCGGGCGGATCCCTCGCAGGCTTCTCCCGCCGTTCTGGGTCCGTGGGAGGCGGCGGCTCTGACTCCGCCTCCACCATTCGATGCCGGGCCCTCGGAGAGACTCGGGAAAATTCCCGGGAACAACTTCAGGATGGAACCTGGGCTCCCTGGCATCGTTTGCTTTGGTGTTGTGAGCAGGGAGCCCTCCTCGCCGTAGCCCGCCCCCTACCCAAATACATACGGACACTGGTGGTTGCCGCCGGCCCCCGACGACGAACAAAAGGAGGTGACTGGGCAGTAAAACTCCACCGGGCGGAACGAGCCCTCGGGGGGTCACGTCTCCGCCTGGCCCCGGGCCTCCCTGCTCGGGGCACGACGGCAGCTTGGAGGCCTCCCTGGCCTTTTTAACTGGGCTGGGCGTCAGAGTGATGGGGACAAACACAGGAGACACCCAACCCCGCTCGCCCGGGACCTCCTCCCGGGTCAGGCGGACAAAAATCTGACGGTGGAAGGAGTATACATGGCGGAGCGAGGGGTCCCGAAGGCAGAGTGTCAGCGGCACCACTCCGGACCTGACCTCCCCCAGTAAGTTGAGATGGGGGAGGAGGAGCTTGGTGGGGAGGTAGGGTGGGATGTTGGAGAGAACGACACGTTCGGCAGTGGCCTCCAGCAGGTCCACCGCCACGTGTGTCCCGCCCACTGTGAGCCCCCTTTCCAGGACACGGTGGACCGCCTGCTCGGCCCGCAGGAAAAACAGGGCCTTGCCATACATCCTTGAGGCGGCTACGATGGCCGAGGGGCCGGCGACCCCGCCCATCGCACGGGCGCACGCCTCGATGGTCATGGTGGGGTGGCCATAACATTTGACCCCAAGTTGCCGCGATGGTAGGCGGAAGGGTGAGGGGGCCGTGGAGGCAGCGGAAGGTCGAGAGGCTGCCACCCCCGCATAGGTTCTTGGCCACCCTGCCCCCGGCAGAGTGGAGAAATGCCCCTGGGGTACTGGCCATGCCCACCCCTGGTACGGCACGGCAGTGTAACTGAGATCAGCGTAGTTGGGGGGGGGGAGGGGGGGGTGATGGATGTGGCACCACAACAGAAGGTGCCACAAGGGAAAGGTTGCAGGTCAACAGCAGAGCGGGGCAGCGTTCTTCAGCCCTGGAGGGGCATAAATCAATGTCCCAAGCTGCCCCACAACTGCCACAGGTGGTGAAAAGGTGGGTGGACGATGCTCTTCAGCCCTATGGGGGCCCGAAACAAAGTCTTTTGGCTTCACAGCAGCCCAGGTGGTCCCACTCCCACCTCAGGCAGAGGGGTGGGAGGAAAGAGGCAGGCAGCAGGGCCTTCACCGCGGGTGGGGGCCTACAGCAATAGGACCCAGGTGGTCCCACTCCCACCTCAGGTAGAGGAGTGGGAGGACAGAAGGCAGGACCTGCTGCCCTGGATGGTCCCACTCCCACCTCGGGCAGAGGGGTGGGAGGACAGAAGGCAGGCAGCAGGGTGTGCACCCCAGGAGGGGCACAGCACCAGGCCCCAGGATGTCCCACTTCCACCTCAGGCAGAGGGGAGGGAGGACAGAAGGCAGGCAGCAGGGCCTTCACCCCAGCAGGAGACCTGCAGCAATAGGCCCCAGATGGTGCCACTCCCACCTCAGGCAAGGGGTGGGAGTACAGAAAGCAGTGCCATCACCCTGATATGCCATCAATGAACACATGACGAGTGGTGAACGGAACTGAGGCTTTAATAAACTAAACAGAAAGCCTCCTGGCCTCTGATCCCGAACTGCGGGAGCGGCGGAGACTAGCCACCTTCATACCGAGCCCGAGGTGAGGGGGAGCCAGCAGGCAGTGGTTTACCACATTACACATAATACAGTGGCAGTTTACCACAATACACATATATACTACAGTGGTTCGGAGCCAGCTCACCCAGGCATGTGGCAATACAACAGTACAGTACAATACAGTGGTTTACCACACACCCCAGGAGGGGGCACAGCACCAGGCCCCAGGTGGTCCCACTCCCATCTCAGGCAGAGGGGAGGGAGGACAGAAGGCAGGACCTGCAGCCCTGGATGGTACCACTCCCACATTGAAAACAGCGCGGGAGCTGAGGGAGCCAGGACTCTGAAAACAGCACGAGAGCTGAGTGAGCCGGGACAGTGAAAACGCGGGAGGAGAGTGAGCCGGGACAGCGAAAACAGCGCGAGCGTAGAGACAGCCGGGACAGTGAAAACAGCGCGGGAGGAGAGCGAGCCAGAACAGTGAAAACAGCGCGGGAGATTTAAAAAGCGCGGGAGCGGCGAGTCGGAGCGGAGATTTTAAAAGATTCTAAAAGTGCCTAGTTTCGGGAGCCGTTTGGAGGAGTAGGAGCAGTCTCTGTCAGGGAGAGAACCTGAGAACATCTAAGACCCTCAGAAGGTAAGAAGGTAAGTAAGTGATTTTAACTCATTTTTACTTTTGTACCTTTTTCAAATTGTGTGTGTCGGGGGGAAACTGAAGTGACATCACAGAAAAGCTGTGGCCTGAGTGGCTGGTTGGCAATCTACACTAAATTAAAAATATTAAGCATTGGTAACTAATTAAACATAATTACTTAATTATAATTTAGAGGGATATCTAAGCCAGAGATCGGAGAGTACTATATTTAGCTTTCGCATTTCTATTAGAAATCTAGTGCTAGGAAACAGATAGTTAACAGTAACTTTGAAATTTAAAAAAGAAAAAAAATTTCTTTAAATTTAATTTTAATTTTAATTAATTGACGCAATGTCAGTTAGAGGGGTGCAGTGCTCTGACTGTGAGATGTGGCAGGTCCGGGAGGCTTCCAGCGTCCCGGATGGCTTCATCTGCAGAAAGTGCACCCAACTGGAGCTCCTCACAGACCGCATGGTTCGGTTGGAGCAGCAATTGGATGCACTTAGGAGCATGCAGGTGGCGGAAAGTGTCATAGATCGCATTTATGGAAATGTGGTCACACCCAAGGTGCAGGCAGATAAATGGGTGACCACCAGAAAGGGCAGGCAGTCAGTGCAGGAACCCCTGTGGTTGTCCCCCTCTCGAACAGGTATACCCCTTTGGATACTGTCGGGGGGATAGCCTATCAGGGGAAAACAGCAGCAGCCAGAGCAGTGGCACCGCGGCTGGCTCTGATGTTCAGAAGGGAGTGTCAAAGCGCAGAAGAGTAATAGTAATAGGGGACTCTATAGTCAGGGGCACAGATAGGCGCTTCTGTGGACGTGAAAGAGACTCCAGGATGGTATGTTGCCTCCCTGGTGCCAGGGTCCAGGATGTCTCCGAACGGGTAGAGGGCATCCTGAAGGGGGAGGGCAAACAGGCAGAGGTCGTACATATTGGTACTAACGACATAGGCAGGAAGGGGCATGAGGTCCTGCAGCAGGAGTTCAGTGAGCTCGGCAGAAAGTTAAAAGACAGGACCTCTAGGGTTGTAATCTCGGGATTACTCCCTGTGCCACGTGCCAGTGAGGCTAGAAATAGGAAGATAGAGCAGCTAAACACGTGGCTAAACAGCTGGTGTAGGAGGGAGGGTTTCCGTTATCTGGACCACTGGGAGCTCTTCCGGGGCAGGTGTGACCTGTATAAGAAGGACGGGTTGCATCTAAACCAGAGAGGCATAAATATCCTGGCCGCGAGGTTTGCTAGTGTCACACGGGAGGGTTTAAACTAGTATGGCAGGGGGGTGGGCACGGGAGCAATAGGTCAGAAGGTGAGAGCATTGAGGGAGAACTAGGGAATAGGGACAGTGTGGCTCTGAGGCAGAGCAGACAGGGAGAAGTTGCTGAACACAGCGGGTCTGGTGGCCTGAAGTGCATATGTTTTAATGCAAGAAGTATTACGGGTAAGGCAGATAAACTTAGAGCTTGGGTTAGTACTTGGAACTATGATGTTGTTGCCATTACAGAGACCTGGTTGAGGGAAGGGCAGGATTGGCAGCTAAACGTTCCAGGATTTAGATGTTTCAGGCGGGATAGAGGGGGATGTAAAAGGGGAGGCGGAGATGCGCTACTGTTTCGGGAGAATATCACAGCTGTACTGCGGGAGGACACCTCAGAGGGCAGTGAGGCTATATGGGTAGAGATCAGGAATAAGAAGGGTGCAGTCACAATGTTGGGGGTTTACTACAGGCCTCCCAAAAGCCAGCGGGAGATAGAGGAGCAGATAGGTAGACAGATTTTGGAAAAGAGTAAAAACAACAGGGTTGTGGTGATGGGAGACTTCAACTTCCCCAATATTGACTGGGACTCACTTAGTGCCAGGGGCTTATACGGGGCGGAGTTTGTAAGGAGCATCCAGGAGGGCTTCTTAAAACAATATGTAGACAGTCCAACTAGGGAAGGGGCGGTATTGGGGAATGAGCCCGGCAAGGTGGTAGATGTTTCAGTAGGGGAGCATTTCGGTAACAGTGACCTCAATTCGGTAAGTTTCAAAGTACTGGTGGACAAGGATAAGAGTGGTCCTAGGATGAATGTGCTAAATTGGGGGAAGGCTAATTATAACAATATTAGGCGGGAACTGAAGAACATAGATTGGGGGCGGATGTTTGAGGGCAAATCAACATCTGACATGTGGGAGGCTTTCAAGTGTCAGTTGAAAGGAATTCAGGACCGGCATGTTCCTGTGAGGAAGAAGGCAATTTTCGGGAACCTTGGATGACGAGAGATATTGTAGGCCCCGTCAAAAAGAAAAAGGAGGCATTTGTCAGGGCTAAAAGGCTGGGAACAGACGAAGCCTGCGTGGAATATAAGGAAAGTAGGAAGGAACTTAAGCAAGGAGTCAGGAGGGCTAGAAGGGGTCACGAAAAGTCATTGGCAAATAGGGTTAAGGAAAATCCCAAGGCTTTTTACACGTACATAAAAAGCAAGAGGGTAGCCAGGGAAAGGGTTGGCCCACTGAAGGATAGGCAAGGGAATCTATGTGTGGAGCCAGAGGAAATGGGCGAGGTACTAAATGAATACTTTGCGTCAGTATTCACCAAAGAGAAGAAATTGGTAGATGTTGAGTCTGGAGAAGGGTGTGTAGATAGCCTGGGTCACATTGAGATCCAAAAAGACGAGGTGTTGGGTGTCTTAAAAAATATTAAGGTAGATAAGTCCCCAGGGCCTGATGGGATCTACCCCAGAATACTGAAGGAGGCTGGAGAGGAAATTGCTGAGGCCTTGACAGAAATCTTTGGATCCTCGCTGTCTTCAGGGGATGTCCCGGAGGACTGGAGAATAGCCAATGTTGTTCCTCTGTTTAAGAAGGGTAGCAAGGATAATCCCGGGAACTACAGGCCGGTGAGCCTTACTTCAGTGGTAGGGAAATTACTGGAGAGAATTCTTCAAGACAGGATCTACTCGCATTTGGAAGAAAATGGACGTATTAGTGAGAGGCAGCACGGTTTTGTGAAGGGAAGGTCGTGTCTCACTAACTTAATAGAGTTTTTCGAGGAGGTCACTAAGATGATTGATGCAGGTAGGGCAGTGGATGTTATCTATATGGACTTCAGTAAGGCCTTTGACAAGGTCCCTCATGGTAGACTAGTACAAAAGGTGAAGTCTCACGGGATCAGGGGTGAGCTGGCAAGGTGGATACAGAACTGGCTAGGCCATAGAAGGCAGAGAGTAGCAATGGAAGGATGCTTTTCTAATTGGAGGGCTGTGACCAGTGGTGTTCCACAGGGATCAGTGCTGGGACCTTTGCTCTTTGTAGTATATATAAATGATTTGGAGGAAAATGGAACTGGTCTGATTAGTAAGTTTGCAGACGACACAAAGGTTGGTGGAATTGCGGATAGCGATGAGGACTGTCGGAGGATACAGCAGGATTTAGATTGTTTGGAGACTTGGGCGGAGAGATGGCAGATGGAATTTAATCCGGACAAATGTGAGGTAATGCATTTTGGAAGGTCTAATGCAGGTAGGGAATATACAGTGAATGGTAGAACCCTCAAGAGTATTGAAAGTCAAAGAGATCTAGGCGTACAGGTCCACAGGTCATTGAAAGGGGCAACACAGGTGGAGAAGGTAGTCAAGAAGGCATACGGCATGCTTGCCTTCATTGGCCGGGGCATTGAGTATAAGAATTGGCAAGTCATGTTGCAGCTGTATGGAACCTTAGTTAGGCCACACTTGGAGTATAGTGTTCAATTCTGGTCGCCACACTACCAGAAGGATGTGGAGGCTTTAGAGAGGGTGCAGAAGAGATTTACCAGAATGTTGCCTGGTATGGAGGGCATTAGCTATGAGGAGCGGTTGAATAAACTCGGTTTGTTCTCACTGGAACGAAGGAGGTTGAGGGGAGACCTGATAGAGGTCTACAAAATTATGAGGGGCATAGACAGAGTGGATAATCGGAGGCTTTTCCCCAGGGTAGAGGGGTCAATTACTAGGGGGCATAGGTTTAAGGTGAGAGGGGCAAGGTTTAGAGTAGATGTACGAGGCAAGTTTTTTACGCAGAGGGTAGTGGGTGCCTGGAACTCGCTACCGGAGGAGGTGGTGGAAGCAGGGACGATAGTGACATTTAAGGGGCATCTTGACAAATGCATGAATAGGATGGGAAAAGAGGGATACGGACCCAGGAAGTGTAGAAGATTGTAGTTTAGTCGGGCAGCATGGTCGGCATGGGATTGGAGGGCCGAAGGGCCTGTTCCTGTGCTGTATATTTCTTTGTTCTTAGGCAGAGGGGTGGGAGGACAGAGGCCGGCAGCAGGGCCTTCAACCCGGGAGGGGGCCTACAGCAATAGGCACCAGGTGGTCCCACTCCCGCCACAGACACAGGGCTGGGAGGACGGAAGGTGGGGCAGGTAATGGTTCGGGATTGGGGAGGAGGCAGAACCCACAAGAAGCAGAGCAGCTTTGAGCTCTGAGTCCAAGCTGAATCTCTAACTTTGGTTCATTCACTTCAAAGTTGTTTGGTTGAGAAGAAGGTGAATTTTCAATCAGCTTTAAACAGGTTTGACTTGCAGCTACTTGCCGCTGGAGCTTGGTAATTAGTTAATTGGATTAGGCCAGTTTTCAGAGGCTAGTCACAGTATAAAGGTGAACCAGCGTGCAGACGTTGTTTGCACTGAGTGCTGAATTTGGGTGCATTTGAGTGCTATAGTGAGAATTTGGTGACTGAGGGATATTAAGGGTTGATTTTTATCTAAAGTCTCGTCTTTTATTTAGTTAATTAACTTGAAAGTTGCTGTTTGGTTTCGAAGAAGGCGAATTTTCAATCAGCTTTAAACAGATGTTCTACTTGCAGCTACATGCAGCCGCCAGTTTTCAGAGGCTAGAGTCACAGTATAAAGGTGAGCCAGCTACAGTGCATTAGTTGTTTGCACTGAGTGCTGAATTTGGGTGCATTTGAGTGCTATAATAAGAGTTTGTAGACTGAGGGAGTGCTGAATTTGGGCGCATTAAAGTGCTATAGTGACAGCTTGGTGATGAGGGAGTGCTGAATTGGGGTGCATTTGAATTTCACAGTGAGAGTTTGGTGACTGAAGGAGTTAGGTGAGGAAGGAGCAAGGTGCTCCTTTCATTTCATTTTCTCAAAGAGCGAGAAGGGAGCCGGGAGTTTACAGAGAGTGCAGCTGACTGGGAGCAGAGTCGGAGGGCGGAGTTCCAGTTGGTCCACAGGGCAGCTACATTCTGTAAGATCAGAGGGGATGGAGGCTAGGGTAGTTGCATGCTCGTCTTGTGGGTGGTGAGGGATACCACCGGTGTCCCCGCTGACTACACCTGCGGGAAGTGCACCCAGCTCCAGCCCCTCAGAGACGGTGTCAGGGAACTGGAGCTGGAGGAGCTTCGGATCATTCGGGAGGCAGAGGGGGTGATACAGAAGAGTTACAGGGATGTAGCCACACCCAAGGTACATGACAAGAGTAGCTGGGTTACAGTCAGGGGAAAGAAAACAAACGGGCAGACAGTGCAGGGATCCCTCGTTGCCGTTCCCCTTCAAAACAAGTATAGAACATAGAAAAATACAGCACAGAACAGGCCCTTCGGCCCACGATGTTGTGCCGAACGTTTGTCCTAGATTAAGAACAAATTAATCTACACCCCATCATTCTACCGTAATCCATGTACCTATCCAATAGCCGCTTGTTTCCGACTCAACTACTTCCACAGCTAGTGCATTCCATGCCCCCACTACTCTCTGGGTAAAGAATCTATCTCTGACAATCCCCCTATATCTTCCACCATTCATTTTAAATCTATGTCCCCTTGTAATGGTTTGTTCCACCCGGGGAAAAAGTCTCTGACTGTCTACTCTATCTATTCCCCTGATCATCTTATAAACCTCTATCAAGTCGCCCCTCATCCTTCTCCGTTCTAATGAGAAAAGGCCTAGCACCCTCAACCTTTCCTCGTAAGACCTACTCTCCATTCCAGGCAACATCCTGGTAAATCTTCTTTGCACCTTTTCCAAAGCTTCCACATCCTTCCTAAAATGAGGCGACCAGAACTGTACACAGTACTCCAAATGTGGCCTTACCAAGGTTTTGTACAGCTGCATAATCACCTCACAGCTCTTAAATTCAATCCCTCTGCTAATGAACGGTAGCACACCATAGGCCTTCTTCACAGCTCTATCCACTTGAGTGCCAACTTTCAAAGATCTATGAACATAGACCCAAGATCTCTCTGCTCCTCCACATTGCCAAGAATCCTACCATTAACCCTGTATTCCGCATTCATATTTGTCCTTCCAAAATGGACAACCTCACACTTTTCAGGGTTAAACTCCATCTGCCACTTCTCAGCCCAGCTCTGTATCCTATCTACGTCTCTTGTCGTGTTGGGTGCTCTGCTACACAGACAAACCAACACGGTTGCAGATGGTACAACTCTGTTTCATTACTTTCAATAACAACATCTGTAAACTTGTTACTGTGGTTCGTTCATTACCCTTTAACCTGTGGACTCAGCCCTCACACTATCTTGGAGAGGCACTCAGCACATGGTGAATGTCTGAGTGGCTTGCTGTGAGCTCTGTGCCCTGAGCTGTCTCCTGCTGGAATGAGCGGGAACTGTGGTGTTCCACGTTTTATAGTGCGTGTGCCCTTGCTTGTGATTGGCTGTGATGTTGCTTGTGTGTTGATTGGTCCGTTGATCTGTCCACCAGTGTGTATGTGTGTTTGCACCATGATGTTTATCTGAATATCATGACATCCCCCTTTTTTACAAAAATATGTGCCTATGTGTTAATTTAAAAAAAATATATATTTATTAAAGTTTTTTAACACAATTTTTCTCCCTTACAAACAATAACCCCCCCCCCCCCTCGTAACAAACAAAAAACGAGAAATCGCGCAGAGCAAGATATATACATGGCAAAATGATATATTTACACAGCTTTGTACACTGGCCCTCACCCGTACGGGCCAGTTTCCCCAACCCTTCATGTTATCTTGCTCATCCACCCTCCCAGGCAGTCCCCCCTCTCCCCCACCCCCCCCCCCTCCCAGGACGTCCCCTCCACCCCCCCCCCCCCACCCCGCAAGGTTGCTGCTGCTGCTGAACAACCTTCCTCTAACGCTCCGTGAGATAGTCTAGGAACGGTTGCCACCGCCTGTAGAACCCCCTGCGCAGACCCTCTCAAGGCGAACTTAATCCTCTCCAACTTTATGAACCCAGCCATATCATTTATCCAGGCCTCCAGGCTGGGAGCTTCACCTCCTTCCACATTAGCAAGATCCTTCGCTGGGCTACTAGGGACGCAAAGGCCAGAATGCCGGCCTCTTTTGCCTCCTGCACTCCCGGTTCGTCCACGACTCCAAATATTGCTAGCCCCGAGCTTGGCTTGACCCGGACTTTCACCACCTGAGATATTGCTCCCGCCACTCCTCTCCAGAACCCTTCCAGTGCCACGCATGACCAAAACATATGGACATGGTTCGCCGGACTCCCTGAGCACCTTCCACATCTGTCCTCTACCCCAAAGAACCTACTCAACCTCGCCCCCGTCAAGTGCGCTCTGTGGACCACCTTAAATTGTATCAGGCTGAGCCTGGCACACGAGGAGGAGGAATTAACCCTACCTAAGGCATCAGCCCACAGACCTTCCTCGCTCTCCTCCCCCAGCTCCTCCTCCCATTTACCCTTCAACTCTTCTACCAGCGCTTCCCCCTCTTTCAACTCCTGGTGTATTTCTGACACCTTGCCCTCCCCGACCCATACACCCGAGATCACCCTATCTTGAAATTCTTGTGCCGGGAGCAACGGGAATTCCCTCACCTGTCGCCTCACAAAATCCCTCACCTGCATATATCTAAAGGCATTTCCCGGGGGTAACTCGAACTTCTCCTCCAGTGCCTCTAGGCTCGCAAACATCCCCCATTCTTCCAATCCCCGCCCGATGCCAGCTCTGGAAACCCCCGTCCATCTTCCCTGGGACAAACCGGTTGTTACCCCGATCGGGGACCACACCGATGCTCCCATTGCACCCCAGTGCCGTCTCCACTGGCCCCAGATCCTTAGCATTGCCGCCACCACTGGGCTCGTGGTATACTTTGTCGGCGAGAGCGGCAGCGGTGCCGTCACCAACGCCCCCAGGCTCGTTCCTTTACAGGACGCCATCTCCATCCTCTTCCATGCCGCCCCCTCTCCCTCCATAACCCACTTGCTGATCATCGCCACATTTGCTCCCCAGGTTTGGCAGCGCCAACCCTCCTCGGTCCCTACTGCGTTCCAGGAACCCTCTCCTTACTCTCGGGGTCTTATTCGCCTACACAAACCCCATAATACTCCTGCCTACTCTCTTAAAAAAGGCCTTAGTGATCACGATGGGAAGGCACTGAAACACAAACAGAAACCTCGGAAGGACCACCATTTTGACCGACTGCACTCTACCCGCCAGCGAGAGCGGTAACATGTCCCATCTTTTGAAATCCTCCTCCATTTGCTCCACCAACCTCGTCAGATTCAGTTTATGTAGGGTCCCCCAACTCCTGGCTATCTGGATCCCCAGATACCGAAAGCTCCCCTCCGCCCTCCTCAGCGGTAGGTCCCCTATCCCTCTTTCTTGGTCCCCCGCCTGTAATACAAAGAGCTCACTCTTCCCAACATTGAGCTTATAGCCCGAAAACTCCCCAACCTCCCTTAGAGTCTGCATGACCTCCACCATCCCCTCCATTGGATCCGCCACGTACAGCAACAGTTCATCCGCATATAGCGACACCCGATGCTCTTCTCCCCCTCGGACCACCCCCCTCCATTTATTAGACTCCCTCAATGACATGGCCAATGGTTCGATCGCCAATGCGAACAACAGGGGGCACCCCTGCCTCGTCCCTCGGTACAGTCGAAAAAACTCCGACCTCCGCCGGTTTGTCACTACACTCGCCATCGGGGCTCTGTAAAGGAGCTTAACCCAATTGATAAACCCTACCCGAACCCAAACCTACGCAGCACCTCCCAGAGATACTCCCACTCTACTCGGTCAAAGGCCTTCTCCGCCTCCATAGCTGCCACTATCTCCGCCTCTCTCTCCTCCGATGGCATCATTATCACGTTTATCACATTGGTGTTTAGTTGCCTGCCCTTTACAAATCCTGTCTGATCCTCGTGGATTACCCCCGGGACACAGTCCTCGATCCTCGTGGCCAGCACTTTTGCCAGCAACTTTGCATCCACATTGAGGAGCGAGATCGGCCTGTACGATCCACATTGCAGTAGGTCCTTGTCCCGCTTAAGAATCAAAGAAATTGTCGCTTCCGACATTGTCGGG
Source organism: Scyliorhinus torazame (assembly GCF_047496885.1). Lineage (NCBI taxonomy): Eukaryota > Metazoa > Chordata > Chondrichthyes > Carcharhiniformes > Scyliorhinidae > Scyliorhinus > Scyliorhinus torazame. The sequence continues at coordinate 94,944,689 of NC_092722.1, forward strand.
GGCAGGGTCCCCTCCTCTCTTGCCTCATTAAAGGTCCTCACCAGTAGCGGGGCCAACAGGTCTCCGTGCTTCCTGTAGAACTCCACCGGGAATCCGTCAGGTCCCGGGGCTTTCCCCGCCTGCATGCTCCCCAAACCCTTGCTCAGCTCCTCCAACCCAATTGGTGCCCCCAAACCAGCCACCTCTTGCTCCTCCACCCTCGGGAATCTCAGCTGATCTAGGAATCGTCTGATCCCCGCTGGGGATGGGATCTGTACAGCTCTTCATAAAAGGCCTTGAATACCTTGTTTATTTTCGTTGCACCCCGAACCGTGGCTCCCCTTCCATCTTTGACTCCCCCTAGTTCCCTCGCTGCCATCCTCTTACGGAGCTGGTGTGCCAGCATCCGACTAGCCTTTTCCCCATACTCATAGGTCGCCCCCTGCGCTTTCCTCCACTGTGCCTCCGCCTTCCCTGTGGTCAACAGGTCAAACTCCGTCCGGAGCCGTCGTCTTTCCCCAAGTAATCTTTCCTCCGGGGCCTCTGCGTATCTCCTGTCCACTCTCAAAATCTCCCCCACTAACCTCTCCCTTTCCATGCCCTCTGTCTTCTCCCTATGAGCCCTAATGGAAATTAGCTCTCCCCTGATCACCGCCTTCAACGCCTCCCATACCACCCCCACCCGCACCTCCCCGTTGTCGTTGGCCTCCAAGTACCTTTCGATACACCCCCTCACCTTCCCACACACCACCTCATCAGCCAGCAGTCCCACATCCAGCCGCCACAACGGCCGTTGGTCCCTCTCCTCTCCCAGCTTCAGTTCCACCCAGTGCAGGGCATGGTCCGAAACGGCTATAGCCGAATACTCTGTCCCCTCCACCCTCGGGATGAGTGCCCTACCCAGAACAAAGAAATCTATCCGGGAGTAGGCTTTGTGTACATGGAGAAGAAAGAAAATTCCCTGGCCTGCGGCCTTGCAAACCGCCATGGGTCCACTCCCCCCATCTGATCCATAAACCCCCCAAGTACCTTGGCCGCCGCCGGCCTCTTTCCAGTCCTTGATTTGAAGCGGTCCAGTGCTGGATCCAACACTGTATTGAAGTCCCCTCCCATTATCAGGCCTCCTATCTCCAGGTCCGGAATGCGCCCCAACATGCGCTTCATGAATCCTGCATCATCCCAGTTCGGGGCGTATACGTTTACCAACACCACCCACGTCCCTTGCAGCCTACCGCTCACCATTACATATCGCCCTCCATTGTCCGCTACAATAGTCTTGGCCTCAAATGACACCCGCTTTCCCACCAATATTGCCACCCCTCTATTCTTCGCGTCCAGTCCCGAGTGGAATACCTGTCCTCCCCATCCCTTTCTTAGCCTGACCTGGTCCGCCACCTTCAGGTGTGTCTCTTGGGGCATGGCCACGTCTGCCTTCAGTCCCTTTAAGTGCGCGAACACTCGAGCCCTCTTCACCGGCCCATTCAGGCCCCTCACATTCCACGTTATCAGCCGGATTGGAGGGGCTCTCACCCCCCCACGCCCCGCCGACTAGCCCTCTCCTTTTCTGGGCCAGTCCCGTGTCCACGCCTCCCTCACCCTCCAGTCCCCCAGAGGGGGGACCCCCGTCCCGACCACCTCTTCTGTGTCCCATTCCCTTTCGGCCAGTGCAGCAGCAACCCTTTTTGCCCCCCTTCCCCCCCTCCCCTCCCCCCGCTAGACCCCTGTCTAGCTTTTGTGCTCCCCCCATGTCACTCCCGTAAGTCAGCTGACGCCTGCTGACCCCGGCTTCCCCCGCCGCGTGGGAGTCTCCCAATCCATATGCATTCCTTCGTTCCCCTTCCCGCCTTTCCAAAGCCCGCTCCGCCCCCTCTGGTGCAGCTCCTTGTCTCTCTCCCCCAGCCCATGTAACATTTCCTGTGTGTGATTGACCCCCTATATACAACAACCATCACATATCAAACCCCAAAACATCCGCCCCACCCTCACAAACCCTCAGTTAGAGTCCAACTTTTCGGCTTGACACAGGTCCACGCCTCTTCAGGCGTTTCGAAGTAATAGTGTTGGCCCTTGTATGTGACCCACAGTCGCGCTGGCTGCAGCATTCCGAATTTCACTTCTTTCCGGTACAACGCCGCTTTGGCCCGGTTGAAACCCGTTCTCCGCTTCGCAACCTCCGTGCTCCAGTACAGGTATATTCGTATCTCTGCATTGTCCCACTTACTCCTCCGCTCCTTCTTAGCCCATCTCAGGACCCACTCTCTGTCCGTGAACCGGTGGAACCTCACCACCATCGCCCTTGGCGGCTCATTTGCCTGGGGCTTCTTTGCCAGCACCCGATGTGCCCCGTCCAACTCCAGCGGCCTCGAAGGGGCCTTCGTGCCCATCATCGCCTCGAGCATCATGCTCGCGTATGCCCCGGCATCAGCCCCCTCCACTCCCTCATGGAGACCCAGGATTCGCAGATTCTTTCTCCTCGACCTGTTCTCCAGGTCTTCGAGTCTTCCCGCCCACCTCTTTTGTCGCGCCTCGTTCTGCTCCACTCTCACCGCCAGGCCCACGAGCTCGTCCTCGTTCTGACTGACTCTTTTCTGTACCTCCTGGATCTTAGCTTCGTGGGCCTTCTGGGTGATCCCGAGTCCTTCAATTGCCGAAAGCATAGGCGCCAACATCTCCTTGCGCATCTCCTCACGCTGCTCCTCGAAGCAGCGCTTGATGAACTCCTTCAGCTCCCCTTTGTCCCTGGCCGCCGCCATTTTGTTTTCTTCCCCTCGCTTCTCCCATTGCTCCAGTGCCGCTCCTTTGGCCGTTACACGTCTGGTCCGTTTCATAGAAGTTGGAGGGCTGCGGCAAATAAAAAAAATAATAAAAAAGTTCCGTTGGGGCTCCTCTAACGAGCCCGAAAGTCCATGGTAGCGGGAGCTGCCGAATCGTGCGGCTTAGCTCCGCATAGTCGCAACCGGAAGTCGAGAGGGAATCCTTTTGGCAGTGTTCGCTTCACCAGTCTGCCCCAAAAAGTCTATGGAAACTCCTGAAAAAGGCCTGGGAGTCCGTTCCAGACGGGAGCTGCCGAATGCGCGACCTACTCCTCCATGGCCACCACCGGAAGCCTCGTCCCTGCTTCTTCAATGGCCTTGGTAGATCGTTTCACAGTTGTTCCCTCTGCTGCTAGAATTCACCTTTGATAGAGTCAAGTCAGATTGCAGCTTTAAGCTTGCCCTTCCCCCGCCTGCATGCTGGAAGAGGCCCTGTTTATCCTGTTGCAGCCAAATCTTTTACTGTTTCTGCCGGGTCTGGTAGACAAAAGACATAACATTCCTGGGGGACACTGTCAGGGGAATGCTGCAGTCTTCTTGCCACACCGGGAAATGTAAATAAATGCCGTGGGGGCCATGTAAAAGAGCCCAAAAGTCCATTCCAAGCGGGAGCTACCGAATATGCGACCTAGCTCTGCATAGCCGCACCCGGAAGTCCTGCCTATATGTTAATAAATATAGATGTGTACTGAGCGCAGCTGAATGTGTGTGTGTGCAATATCTACAACATGTACATGAGGCTAAACTACATGAGGCAACATAGCAACGAGGTTGTACCATAAACAATACAAGTGTAAACATCAAGCATCAAAACGGACTCCTGTAACAACAAAAAGAGAAACATATTAACATTGTGGCATAAAACTTTAGTGAGTCCAATGTTCAAATAGGCTTTTAAGTCCAACCGAGTAGATGGCGACGAATTTGGGTTGACCGCCTCAAGGGTGGGTCAGGATCCACCGGCTGAGGAATGGGCCTGACCACAGGCGACAGAGGAATGGACATGGTGGCAGGAAGCTCCACAAAGTCAACATCAGGAACAACAGGAGGGCGTGGCACCGGTGCATGATCCTGTAGCGAGCGCGGAAGCAGGCGAAGAGCCCGGCGATTGCGCCAGCGAATGGAGCCATCAGGCATGCGAACAAGGAACGAGCGGGGAGCCACGCGTCGGAGAACTTCGGCAGTTGCCGACCAACCACCCTCTGGTAGGTGGATGCGGACGTTGTCTCCAGGCGCCAAGGCAGGAAGATCAGTTGCCCAAGTGTCATGGGCCACCTTCTGCTGAGCACGCTGCACATCCTTTGCAGTACTGGAGCATAGTCGGGTGTCGGAACAAGTTTGCACCATGATGTTTATCTGAATATCATGACATCTCTTTGCAGCCGACAACAGCCCTCCTCACTGTCCACAACACCATCAATCTTCGTATTGTCTGCAAATTTACTGACCCATCCTTCAACTCCCTCATCCAAGTCATTAATGAAAATCACAAACAGCAGAGGACCCAAAACTGATCCCTGTGGTACGCCACTGGTAACTGGGCTCCAGGCGAAACATTTGCCATCCACCACCACTCTCTGACTTCTATCGGTTAGCCAGTTCGTTATCCAACTGGCCAAATTTCCCACTATCCCATGCCTCCTTACTTTCTGCATAAGCCTACCATGGGGAACCTTATCAAATTCCTTACTAACATCCATGTGCACTACATCCACTGCTTTACCTTAATTCACGTGCTTGGTCACCTCCTCAAAGAATTCAATAAGACTTGTGAGGCAAGACCTACCCCTCACAAAGCTGTGCTATCACTTAAGCAGTGTCTTTCCAGATGCTCAGAAATTCTATCCCTCAATCCCCTTTCCATTACTTTGCCTACCACCGAAGTAAGATGAACTGACCTGTAATTCCCAGGGTTATCCCTAGTCCCTTTTTTGAACAGGGGCACGACATTCGCCAAGGACAAAAAGATCATTGCCAACGACTCTGCAATTTCATCTCTTGCTTCCCATAGAATCCTTGGATATATCCCGTCCAGCCCAGGGGACCTGTTTATCCTCAAGTTTTTCAAAATGCCCAACACATCTTCCTTCCTATCAAGTATCTCCTCAAGCTTACCAGTCTGTTTCACACTGTCCTCTCCAACAATATGGCCCCTCTCATTCGTAAATACTGAAGAAAAGTACTCGTTCAAGACCTCTCCTATCTCTTCAGACTCAATACATAATCTCCCGCTACTGTCCTTGATCGGACCTACCCTCGCTCTAGTCATTCTCACATTTCTCACATATGTGTAAAAAGCCTTGGGGTTTTCCTTGATCCTACCCACCAAAGATTTTTCATACCTTCTCTTAGCTCTCCTAATCCCTTTCTTCAGTTCCCTCCTGACTATCTTGTATCCCTTCAGCACCCTATCTGAACCTTGGTTTCTCAGCCTTACATAAGTATCCTTCTTCCTCTTAACGAGAATTCAACCTCTCTTGTCAACCATGGTTCCCTCACTCGACCGTCTCTTCCCTGCCTGACAGGGGCATAAGAACATAAGAACTAGGAGCAGGAGTAGGCCATCTGGCCCCTCGAGCCTGCTCCACCATTCAATGAGATCATGGCTGATCTTTTGTGGACTCAGCTCCACTTTCCAGCCCGAACACCATAACCCTTAATCCCTTTATTCTTCAAAAAACTACCTATCTTTATCTTAAAAACATTTAATGAAGGAGCCTCTACTGCTTCACTGGGCAAAGAATTCCATAGATTCACAACCCTTTGGGTGAAGACGTTCCTCCTAAACTCAGTCCTAAATCTACTTCCACTTATTTTGAGGCTATGCCCCTAGTTCTGCTTTCACCCGCCAGTGGAAACAACCTGCCCGCTTCTATCCTATCTATTCCATTCATAATTTTATATGTTTCCATAAGATCCCCCCTCATCCTTCTAAATTCCAACGAGTACAGTCCCAGTCTACTCAACCTCTCCTCGTAATCCCACTCCTTCAGCTCTGGAATTAACCTAGTGAATCTCCTCTGCACACCCTCCAGTGCCAGTACGTCCTTTCTCAAGTAAGGAGACCAAAACTGAACACAATACTCCAGGTGTGGCCTCACTAACACCTTATACAATTGCAGCAGAACCTCCCTAGTCTTAAACTCCATCCCTCTAGCAATGAAGGACAAAATTCCATTTGCCTTCTTAATCACCTGTTGCACCTGTAAACCAACTTTTTGCGACTCATGCACACCCAGGTCTCTCTGCACAGCAGCATGTTTTACTATTTTATCATTTAAATAATAATCCCTTTTGCTGTTATTCCTACCAAAATGGATAACCTCACATTTGTCAACATTGTATTCCATCTGCCAGACCCTAGCCCATTCACTTAGCCTATCCAAATCCCTCTGCAGACTTCCAGTATCCTCTGCACTTTTTGCTTTACCACTTATCTTAGTGTCGTCTGCAAACTTGGACACATTGCCCTTGGTCCCCAACTCCAAATCATCTATGTAAATTGTGAACAGTTGTGGGCCCAACACTGATCCCTGAGGGACACCACTAGCTACTGATTGCCAACCAGAGAAACACCCATTAATCCCCACTCTTTGCTTTCTATTAATTAACCAATCCTCGATCCATGCTACTACATTCCCCTTAATGCCATGCATCTTTATCTTATGCAGCAACCTTTTGTGTGGCACCTTGTCAAAGGCTTTCTGGAAATCCATATGGACCACATCCATTGGCTCCCCGTTATCTACCGCACTGTTAATGTCCTCAAAAAATTCCACTAAATTAGTTAGGCACGACCTGCCCTTTATGAACCCATGCTGCGTCTGCCCAATGGGACAATTTCCATCCAGATGCCTTGCTATTTCTTCCTTGATGATAGATTCCAGCATCTTCCCTACTACTGAAGTTAAGCTCACTGGCCTATAATTACCCGCTTTCTGCCTACCTCCTTTTTTAAACAGTGGTGTCACGTTTGCTAATTTCCAATCCGCCGGGACCACCCCAGAGTCTAGTGAATTTTGGTAAATTATCACTAGTGCATTTGCAATTTCCCTAGCCATCTCTTTTAGCACTCTGGGATGCATTCCATCAGGTCCAGGAGACTTGTCTACCTTTAGCCCCATTAGCTTGCCCATCACTACCTCCTTGGTGATAACAATCCTCTCAAGGTCCTCACCTGTCATAGCCTCATTTCCATCAGTCACTGGCATGTTATTTGTGTCTTCCACTGTGAAGACCAACCCAAAAAACCTGTTCAGTTCCTCAGCCATCTCCTCATCGCCCATTATTAAATCGCCCTTCTCATCCTCTAAAGGACCAATATTTACCTTAGCCATTCTTTTTTGTTTTATGTATTTGTAGAAACTTTTACTATCTGTTTTTATATACTGAGCAAGTTTACTCTCATAATCTATCTTACTCTTTATAGCTTTTTTAGTAGCTTTCTGTTGCCCCCTAAAGATTTCCCAGTCCTCTAGTCTCCCACTGATCTTTGCTACTTTGTATGTTTTTTCCTTCAGTTTGATACTCTCCCTTATTTTCTTAGATATCCACAGTTGCTTTTACTGTCCTTCCTTTTTGTTGGTATAAACCTTTGCTGAGCACTGTGAAAAATCACTTGGAAGGTTCTCCACTGTTCCTCAACTGTTTCACTATAAAGTCTTTGCTCCCAGTCTACCTTAGCTAGTTCTTCTCTCATCCCATTGTAATCTCCTTTGTTTAAGCACAAAACACTAGTGCTTGATTTTACCTTCTCACCCTCCATCTGTATTTTAAATTCCACCATATTGTGATCGCTCCTTCCGAGAAGATCCCTAACTATGAGATCCTGAATCAATCCTGTCTACACAGGACCAGATCTAGGACCGCTTGTTCCCTCGTAGGGAACATACATATCAAGGACACGTAGTATCTGTTCCTTGAACAAGTTCCACATTTCAATTGTGTCCTTCCCTGACAGCCTATGTTCCCAACTTATGCACTTCAATTCTTGTCTGACAGCATCGTATTTACCCTTCCCCCAATTGTAAACCTTGCCCTGTTGCATGCACCTATCCCTCTCCATTACTAAAGTGAAAGTCACAGAATTGTGGTCACTATCTCCAAAATGCTCCCCCACTAACAAATGTATCACTTGCCCTGGTTCATTACCAAGTACCAAATCCAATATGCCTTTCTGCAGCTGTTATACTATCTCAAATTAACAATGCAACCCCCCCCCCCCCCCACCTCGTTTACCACCCTCCCTAATCTTATTGAAATATCCATAACCAGGAACCTCCAACAACCATTTCTTCCCCTCTTCTATCCAATTTTCCGTGATGGCCACCACATCGTAGTCCCAAGTACCGATCCATGCATTAAGTTGACCCACCTTATTCCTGATGCTTCTTGCGTTGAAGCATACACACTTCAACCCATCTCCGTGCCTGCAAGTACTCTCCTTTGTCACTGTTACCTTCCCCACTGCCTCACTACACGCTTTGACATCCTGAACATCGGCTACCTTAGTTGCTGGACTACAAATCCGGTTCCCATTCCCCAGCCAAATTAGTTTAAACCCTCCCGAAGAGCTCTAGCAAACCTCCCTCCCAGGATATTGGTGCCCCTCTGGTTCGGATGCAACCCGTCCTGCTTGTATAGGTCCCACCTTCCCCAGAATGCGCTCCAATTATTCAAATACCTGAAGCCCTCCCTCGTACACCATTCCTGCAGCCACGTGTTCAACTGCACTCTCTCCCTATTCCTAGCCTCGCTATCACGTGGCACCGGCAACAAACCAGAGATGACAACTCTGTCTGTCCTGGCTTTTAACTTCCAGCCTAACTCCCTAAACTCGTTTATTACATCCACACCCCTTTTCCTACCAACGTCGTTGGTATCAATGTGCACCATGACTTCTGGCTGCTCCCCCTCCCCCTTAAGGATCCTGAAGACACGATCCGAGACATCCCTGGCCCTGGCACCCGAGAGGCAACATACCTTCCAGGAGTCTCGCTCGCGACCACAGAATCTCCTATCTATTCTCCTAACCATTGAGTCTCCTATCACTATTGTTTTTCTATTCTCCCCCCTTCCCTTCTGAGCCCCAGAGCCAGACTCAGTGCCAGAGACCTGGCCGCTAGGGCCTTCCCCTGGTAGGCCATCCCCCCCCCAACAGCATCCAAAACGATATACTTGTTTTGAAGGGGAATGGCCACGAGGGATCCCTGCACTGTCTGCCCGTTCGTTTTCTTTCCCCCGACTGTAACCCAGCTACTCTTGTCCTGTACCTTGGGTGTGGTTACCTCCCTGTAACTCTTGTCTATTACCCCATTTGCCTCCCGGATGATCTGAAGTTCATCCAGCTCCAGTTCCGTAACACGGTCTCTGAGGAGCTGGAGTTGGGTGCACTTCCCCCAGGTATAATCAGCGGGGACATCAGTGGTATCCTTCACTACCCACATCCTACAGGAGGAGCATGCAACTGCCCTAGCCTCCATCTCCTCTTACCTTACAGAATATAGCTGCCCTGTGGACCAACTGGAACTCCGCCCTCCGACTCTGCTCCCAGTCAATTGCACTCTCTGTAAACTCCCGGCGCCCTTCTCGCTCTTTGAGGAAATGAAATGAAACGAGGACCTTGCTCCCTCCTCACCTAACTCCCTCAGTCACCAAACTCTCACTATAGCACTCAAATGCACCCAAACTCAGCACTCAGTGCAAACAAAGTCAGCACTGTAGCTGTCGTTTTGGATGCTGTTGGGGGGGCGGGGGGGGGGGGGGGGGGGGGGGCGGATGATCTACCGGGGAAGGCCCTAGCAGCCAGGTCTCTGGCACTGAATCTGGCTCTGTGACTCAGAAGGGAAGGGGGGAGAATAGAAAAGCAATAGTGATAGGAGACTCAATGGTTAGGGGAATAGATAGGAGATTCTGTGGTCGCGAGCGAGACTCCCAGGATGCCAGGGCCAGGGATGTCTCTGATCGAGGATACAGGATTCTTAAGGGGGAGGGGGAGCAACCAGAATTGTGGTGCGCATAGGCACCAATGACATAGCTAAGAAAAGGGATGAGGATCTAAAAAGTAATTTTAGGGAGTTAGGTTGGAAGCTAAAGAGCAGGACAAGCAGAGTAGTGATCTCAGGATTGCGACCGGTGCCACGTGCAAGTGAGGCGAGGAACAGAGAGCGAGTGCAGCTGAACACGTGGCTACAGGGCTGGTGCAGGAGGGAAGGCTTCAGATAATGGATCATTGGGATATCTTCTGGGGAAGGTGGGACCTGTACATGAAGGATGGATTGCACCTAAACTGGAGGGGCACCAATATCCTCGGTAGGAGGTTTGCTAGAGCTCTTCGGGACGGTTTAAACTAGTTTGGCAGGGGGATGGGAACCAGAGCTATGGATCAGATGATATGGGCAGCACGGTAGCATTGTGGTTAGCACAATTGCTTCACAGCTCCAGGGTCCCAGGTTCGATTCCCGGCTTGGGTCACTGTCTGTGCGGAGTTGGCACATTCTCCCCGTGTGTGCGTGGGTTTCCTCCGGGTGCTCCGGTTTCCTCCCACAGTCCAAAGATGTGCAGGTTAGGTGAATTGGCCATGATAAATTGCCCTCAATGTCCAAGATTGCCCTTAGTGTTGGGTGAGGTTACTGGGTTATGGGGATAGGGTGGAGGTGTGAACCTTGGGTAGGGTGCTCTTTCCAAGAGCCGGTGCACACTCAATGGGCCGAATGGCCTCCTTCTGCACTGTAAATTCTATGAAATTCTATGATAGAGTAGCTGTTGAAATGGCAGAAATAGTATGCAGCAAGTCTGTGAGGAAGGATAGACTGTTGATAGGGCAAAGTTGCACTCAGTGGAATGGGTCAAAGTGTGTCTGTTTCAATGCAAGGAGTGTCAAGGATAGGGGAGATGAACTTAGAGCATGGACCAGTACTTGGAACTACGATGTTGTGGCCATTATGGAGACATGGATTTCACTGGGGCAGGAATGGTTGTTGGGTGTTCTGGGGTTTAGATGTTTTCAGAAGAATAGGGAGGGAGGTAAAAGAGGAGGGGGTGTGGCACTGTTAATTAGGGAGTGCACCACAGCTGCAGAAAAGGAGGTAGTTGAGGAGGGTTTGTCTACTGAGTCAGTATGGACGGAAGTCAGAAAGAAGAAAGGAGCAGTCACTTTATTGGGATTTTTCTATCGACCCCCCCAATAGCATCAGAGAGGTAGAGGAACAGATTGGGAGGCAGATCTTGGAAAAGTGCAGAAGTAACAGAGTTGTTGTTATGGGTGACTTCAACTTCCCTAATATTGACTGGAACCTCCTTAGTGCAAATGGTTTGGATGGAGCAGATTTTGTCAGGTGTGTACGGGAAGGATTCCTGACTCAATATGTAGATAGGCCGTTTAGGGGGGAGGCCGTATTGGACTTGGTGACCGGCAACGAACCAGGCCAGGTGTCAGATGTCTCGGTGGGAGAGCATTTCGGTGACAGTGACCACAATCCTTGACTTTTACCATAGTCATGGAGAAGGATAGGAACACATAGAACATAGAATGATACAGTGCAGTACAGGCCCTTCGGCCCACGATGTTGCACCGAAACAAAAGCCATCGAACCTACACTATGCCATTATCATCCATATGCTTATCCAATAAACTTTTAAATGCCCTCAATGTTGGCGAGTTCACGACTGTTGCAGGTAGGGCATTCCACGGCCTCACCACTCTTTGCGTAAAGAACCTACCTCTGACCTCTGTCCTATATCTATTACCCCTCAGTTTAAAGCTATGTCCCCTCGTGCTCGCCATTTCCATCCGCGGGAGAAGGCTCTCACTGTCCACCCTATCTAACCCCCTGATCATTTTGTATGCCTCTATTAAGTCTCCTCTTAACCTTCTTCTCCCTAACAAAAACAACCTCAAGTCCATCAGCCTTTCCTCATAAGATTTTCCCTCCATACCAGGCAACATCCTGGTAAATCTCCTCTGCACCCGCTCCAAAGCTTCCACGTCCTTCCTATAATGCGGTGACCAGAACTGTACGCAATACTCCAAATGCGGCCGTACCAGAGTTTTGTACAGCTACAACATGACCTCATGACTCCGGAACTCAATCCCTCTACCAATAAAGGCCAACACTCCATAGGCCTTCTTCACAACCCTATCAACCTGGGTGGCAACTTTCAGGGATCTATGTACATGGACACCTCTGCTCATCCACACTTCCAAGAACTTTACCATTAGCCAAATATTCCGCATTCCTGTTATTCCTTCCAAAGTGAATCACCTCACACTTCTCTACATTAAACTCCATTTGCCACCTCTCAGCCCAGCTCTGCAGCTTATCTATGTCCCTCTGTAACCTGCTACATCCTTCCGCACTGTCGACAACACCACCGACTTTAGTGTCGTCTGCAAATTTACTCACCCACCCTTCTGCGCCCTCCTTTAGGTCATTGATAAAAATGACAGACAGCAACGGCCCCAGAACAGATCCTTGTGGTACGCCACTTGTAACTGAACTCCATTCTGAACATTTCTCATCAACCACCACCCTCTTCTTTCAGCTAGCCAATTTCTGATCCACATCTCTAAATCACCCTCAATCCCCAGCCTCCGTATTTTCTGCAATAGCCTACCGTGGGGAACCTTATCAAACGCTTTACTGAAATCCATATACACCACATCAACTGCTCTACCCTCGTCTACCTGTTCAGTCACCTTCTCAAAGAACTCGATAAGGTTTGTGAGGCATGACCTACCCTTCACAAAGCCATGCTGACTATCCCTGATCATATTATTCCTATCTAGATGATTATAAATCTTGTCTCTTATAATCCCCTCCAAGACTTTACCCACAACAGACATGAGGCTCACTGGTCTATAGTTGCCGGGGTTGTCTCTACTCCCCTTTTTGAACAAAGGGACCACATTTGCTATCCTCCAGTCCTCTGGCACTATTCCTGTAGCCAATGATGACATAAAAATCAAAGCCAAAGGCCCAGCAATCTCTTCCCTGGCTTCCCAGAGAATCCTAGGATAAATTCCATCAGGCCCCGGGGACTTATCTATTTTCAGCCTGTCCAGAATTGCCAACACCTCTTCCCTACGTACCTCAATGCCATCTATTCTAATAGCCTGGGTCTCAGCATTCTCCTCTACAACATTATCTTTTTCCTGAGTGAATACTGACAAAAAATATTCATTTAGTATCTCGCCTATCTCTTCAGACTCCACACACAACTTCCCATCCCTGTCCTTGACTGGCCCTACTCTTACCCTAGTCATTCTTTTATTCCTGACATACCTATAGAAAGCTTTTGGGTTTTCCTTGATCCTACCTGCCAAATACTTCTCATGTCCCCACCTTGCTCGTCTTAGCTCTCTCTTTAGATCCTTCCTCGCTACCTTGTAACTATCCCTCGCCCCAACTGAAACTGTGAGACAGACTCCAGGAGAATAACTATCAGGCTGTGATGAATCTGGGAGACAGGTTTCATGAGCATAATTGTGTGAGGCTGTGACAAGTTTGTGAGGCAGACACGTGGAATGACTGTCTCAGTCCGTGGCTAACCTATGAGGCGGGCTCGGTGAGGATGACAGTGAGGGTGTGTCTTCCCTGTGGGGCAGCTCTCAAAATTTTAGTGATACAAATCTAGTTGGAATGTAAAATGAGGAGATTGCAAAGAGGTTCTAAAGAGAGTAAAATACAGGTTAACAAGGTGGCAAATTGGAATTCATGTGACAACTGTGAGGGTATTCACTTTGATAGTGTAAAGGACTCTGGATATTTTTATTGGAGTTATTTTTAAGGATGAAAAGACAGAACAACAACTCCCAGCATGGTCTGCATTACAGCTCAAGTGAGGATCATGGTCTTGTGTTCTCGGTTCCACTTTCCCTTTGACAGCTGGGGAGATGGCTCAGAAAAGTTGGCCCGTGACTGGGTATGTGGCACGAAAACCCAACCCCAGGACCTGGAAAGTGGGTTCACGTAACACGGTTAGCCTGCAGCTGAAGTGTTCGCAGATTAGGTGCTTTTATAGAAACATAGAAAATAGGTCCAGGAGTAGACCATTCGGACCTGCACCACCATTCAATATGATCATGACTGATTCAGTGTACCACTCCCACTTTCTCTCCATACTCCTTGATCACTTTAGCCACAAGGGCCACATCCAGCTCCCTCTTGAATATATCCAATGAACTGGTCCCAACAGCTTTCTGTGGTAGAGAATTCCACAAGTTCACAACTCTGAGAGAAGAAGTTCTTCCTCATCTTAGTCCTGAACGGCTTACCCCTTATTCTTAGGCTGTGATCCCTCGTTCTGGACATCCCCAACATCAGGAACGTTCTTCCCAGATCTAGCCTGTCTAGTCCCATCAAGATTTTATATCTTTCTATGAGATCCCCTCATTCTTCTAAACTCAGTGAGTACAAGTCTAGTCGATTCAGACTTTCTTCATATGTCAGTCCTGCCATCCCGGCAATTAGTTGGTGAACCTTCGCTGGACACCCTCAATAGCAAGAATGTCACTCCTCAAGCTAGGAGACCAAATCTGCACACAATACTCAAAAGTGTGGCCTCACCAAGAGGCATGTGCAGCAAGACATCCCTACTACTATACTCAAATCCTCTCGCTATGAAGGGCAGCATTCCATTAGCTTTCCTCATCGCCTGCTGTACATGCATGTCAATCTTCAGTGACTGTTCCACCATGACACCCAGGTCTCGTTGCACTTCCCCTTTCCCAAAACTGCCACCATTCAGATAATAATCTCTCTTCCTGTTTTTGCCACCAAAGTGGATAACCTCACATTTACCCACATTATATTGCATTTGGCAAGTATTTGCCCACTCAGCCAGCCTGTCCCAAGTCGCTATGCAGCCTCCTTGCATCCTCCTCACAGCACACACTGCCACTCAGCTTAGTGGCGTCTACAAATGTGGAGATAGTGTATGCAATTCCTTCGTCCAAATCATTAATGTATATTGAGAACACTGGTGTCCCAGCACTGAACCCCGTGATACTCTATCCACATCAATACATTACCCCTAATACCATGAGCTTTAATTTTGCTCATTAATCTCCTGTTTCGAACCTTGTCCTTTTGAAAGTCCAGATACACAACATCCACTGGTTCATCCTTGTCCACTCTGCTGGTCACGTCCTCACAAAATTCCAGAAGATTTGTCGAGCATGATTTCCCATTAGTGAATCCATGCTGACTTGGACTGATCCTGTCCCCGCTTTCCAAATGCTCAGATATTTCATCCTTAATAATTGACTCCAGCATTTTCCATACAACCGATGTCAGGCTAACCCAGTATTTATCAAACTTTTTTTCCGGGGACACATTTTTACCAACCGGAAAACCTTCGGGACCCACGCCGGCTGGCTTTCATGATTCGCCATTTTCTCTTACCTTTAATGTGGGAGGGTTGCTGCTTGGTTCTCACGATGTCACTCCAATCAGGCACACAGGAGGAGAGGGCTATGCGCATATCGGGTTCAGGATTCAGCCAGTTCCTTTGTGCCATCTTCATCTTTGTGAGGACGGAAAATCCAACCTCGCACATGGAGGTCATTGTGAATGACAAAAGCAACAAAATGCGTGTTTTACTCTGCTCCGGGTATTCATCAGAGATGCTCTTTCTGTTATGGGCCAGGGTTTAGAAAACTCCAAAGTATCTCATAGAGTTCAAGTGACCTACAACTGTTTATTAATTTTGGTTATGAGGAGCACCAGGGCCTACTTTCCAGGTGTTATTTTAACAGAGGCCTGAGACACTTTTAAACAAAAACAAAGTTTATTCTACGAATTCAGTTAACATTTTATAAACACACACAGTAAGCATTTTTTATCAACTACAAACATAAATTCCCCACTGTCTTTAGTACTCTATATTTATATAACCCTGAATAACTTCCTTTTCTGCTGTTTCAACTTGATAACAAAATCCAATACAAGATAAACCCTTTTTACCAAAACAATAGGTATGAATGCTTTACAGAAAGCAGGTATTACTTTTAAATTTCTAATATCAAGTGATCTGGACACCTTTTAAAATACAGAGAGAGAGAGACCAGGGTCGTCATTCTCCGACCCCCCAGCGGGTCGGAGAATGGCCGTTGGCTGCCGTGAATCCCGCCCCCGCCGGTTGCCGAAGTCTCCGGTACCGGATATTCGGCGGGGGCGGGAATCGGGCCGCGCCGGTTGGCGGGCCCCCCTGCTCGATTCTCCAGCCCGGATGGGCCGATGTCCCGCCGATAAATTGCCTGTCCCGCAGGCGTAAATTAGAGTACTTATTTACCGGCAGGACAAGGCGGCGTGGGCGGGCTCCGGTGTCCTGGGGGGGGCGCGGGGCAATCTGACCCCGGGGGGTGCCCCCACGGTGGCCTGGCCCGCGATCGGGGCCCACCGATCCGCGGGCGGGCCTGTGCCGTGGGGGCACTCTTTCCCTTCCGCCTCCGCCACGGTCTCCACCATGGCGGAGGCGGAAGAGACTCTCCCCACTGCGCATGCGCGGGAAACTGTCAGCGGCCGCTGACGCTCCCGTGCATGCGCCGCCCCGACATGTCATTTCCGCGCCAGCTGGCGGGGCAACAAAGGCCGTTTCCGCCAGCTGGCGGGGCAGAAATCCCTCCGGCGCCGGCCTAGCCCCTCAATGTTGGGGCTCGGCCCCCAAAGATGCGGAGCATTCGCCACCTTTGGGGCGGCGCGATGCCCGTCTGATTGGCGCCATTTTGGGCGCCAGTCGGCGGACATCGCGCCGTTTGGGGAGAATTTCACCCCAGAAGTCTGAAGACCTGCATATCCAGACGTAGGAACAGCGTCTTCCCCACAGTTCCTGGACTCCTCAACGACTCTCCCTTGGACTGACCTGTTCCCTGTAAGAACACTATTCACGACGGCCTATACTATTCTTGTTTGGCCTTGTTCCGCACTGTACGAAATCACTATTTGTTGATGCACCACTGTCAATATACTCTGTCGATTATTCTTTTGTCTACCATGTACGTACTGTGTACGTTCCCTTGGCCGCAGAAAAATACTTTTCACTGTACTTCGGTACATGTGACAATAAATATCAATCAATCAAAAATCAGCCAGGGCTCCTGCTGCTTGGTGGTAGGGGCTGCCCCCAGCTTTACCTCCACAATTATAGTTAGGATCTTTCCTATTGCGCGTCCCTGTGTGAGGAAGATCTATGATCCCTCCAGGGAGTGGCCCTCCTCCCCATTCTTTCCCTGTTCTTCGCGAGCTCCCCTCCCTCTGGACTGCTTTCCCTGTCTCCCATTTTCTGCCCGTCCTACCCCAGCTAGCTCCTCTCCCCCTAGCTTAACTCGCTCCCTACCTGATTGGCTGCTGGTTGCAAACAGGTCTGTGAAGAGGCTTGTGAATTTGTTCCATGTCCCCTGGAATCTCTCCTTGGACCCTCTTATTTCAATTTTAATTTTTTCAACCTCGGGTAGTTAGCCAGATCTGAGAGTCATTCCAAGGCCCAGGGTGGCACTGCCAACTTCCACCATAGCAGAGGTCTCCGCCTGTCGATCACGCCTGTGAGGCGAAGGTCAGGGCGTCCGCCCCTTTCCCTGTCCAGAGCTCTGACACCATCCGATGGAGCATTGTCCAAAACCAAGATCAAGCTATCCCACTCCCTGTCATCCTGGTGCGCTCCATGTGCCTATCCAATAATCTTATAAATCTCTATTAAGTCGCCTCTCATCCTCCTCCGCTCCAAAGAGGAAAAGCCCTAGCTCCCTCAACCTTTTCTCATAAGACCTATCCTGCAAACCAGGCAGCATCCCGGTAAATCTCCATGTCCTCCACCTCCGGGAAAAACCCGCTCATACGTGTCTTGATAAGGTGTGCTGTGTACACCACCTTGAGCTTCATCAGGCTTAGCCCGGTGTAGGAGGAGGTGGACCCTCTGCAGCACCTCGATCTAGAGTCTTCACCCTATCTTCATGTAGGGGCTGGTTTAGCACAGTGGGCTAAACAGTTGGCTTGTAATGAAGAACAATACCAGCAGCGCGAGTTCAATTCCTGTACCGGCCTCCCCGAATAGACGCCGGAATGTGGCGACGAGGGGCTTTTCACAGTAACTTCATTGAAGCCTACTTGTGACAATAAGCAATTATTATTATTATTATGTCCACTTCCTCCCGCCATCTCCGTATGGTTTCATCGAGTGGAGACCTGACCCTTTCTATAAGTCAGAACTGCATGTCGAATCTACATGTTGCCGCATTTTAGGAAGGATGTGGAAGCTTTGGAAAAGGTGCAAAGGAGATTTACCAGGATGGTGCCTGGAATGGAGAGTAGGTCTTACGAGGAAAGGTTGAGGGTGCTAGGCCTTTTCTCATTAGAACGGAGAAGGATGAGGGGCGACTTGGAACATAGAACATAGAACGATACAGTGCAGTACAGGCCCTTCGGCCCACGATGTTGCACCGACATGGGAAGTCAAAAAACAAAGCCATCTAACCTACACAATGCCATTATCATCCATATGCTTATCCAATAAACTTTTAAATGCCCTCAATGTTGGCGAGTTCACTACTGTTGCAGGTAGGGCATTCCACGGCCTCACCACTCTTTGCGTAAAGAACCTACCTCTGACCTCTGTCCTATATCTATTACCCCTCAGTTTAAGGCTATGTCCCCTCGTGCCAGCCATATCCATCCGCGGGAGAAGGCTCTCACTGTCCACCCTATCTAACCCCCTGATCAATTTGTATGCCTCTATTAAGTCTCCTCTTAACCTTCTTCTCTCTAACGAAAACAACCTCAAATCCATCAGCCTTTCCTCATAAGATTTTCCCTCCGTACCAGGCAACATCCTGGTAAATCTCCTCTGCACCCGCTCCAAAGCATCCACGTCCTATGGTGTGCCAGCATGCAGTTGGCCTTGTCTCCGTGTTCGTAGAAAGACTCCCATGCCTGGTGGAGCTGGTGGACTGCCCTCCTTGTGGACAGCAGGTCAGATTCCACCTGCAGCTTTTTCTTTTCCGCCAGGAGTGCCACGTTTGGGACCATGGAGTAGCGCTGATCCATCTCCAGTATGGAGTCGATCAGCCGCTGCCTGGCTGCCTTTTTCTTCCTGTCCCTCAGGCTATGATTTCCCCCCTGATCACCGCCTTCAGTACCTCCCAAAACGTGGAGGGTGAGACCTCATAACCATCGATGGCTTGGGACATTTTAGTGTTGAATTCCTTATTGGTGAGGAGAGCTGCATCCAACCTCCATGGGGACATTGGGCCCATCAATATTCCAACCACACGTCAATGTAGTGCGGCACGTGGTCGGAAATTGCAAACACGGGGTATTCTGCCTTGTTACCCCTGGAAGCACCCTCTTCCCTACCACAAAAAAACTATCCATGAGTAGGCACTTGGGAGAAGAAGGAGAATTATTTTTCTCTCGTGTGGTGGAAGCACCACCGGTCAAGCCTGCCCCATCTGCTCCATGAAGGTGTTCAATTCACGTGCCATGCCTGACAAGTTACCTATCCTGGGGTTGGAATTGTCCAATGTCGGGTCCTGTACACATTTTCATCATAGAATTTACAGTGCAGAAGGAGGCCATTCGGCCCATCGAGTCTGCACCGGCTCTTGGAAAGAGCACCCTACCCAAGGTCAACACCTCCACCCTATCCCCATAACCCAACCCAACACTAAGGGCAATTTTGGACACCAAGGGCAATTTATCATGGCCAATCCACCTAACCTGCACATCTTTGGACTGTGGGAGGAAACCGGAGCACCCGGAGGAAACCCACGCACACACGGGGAGGATGTGCAGACTCCACACAGACAGTGACCCAAGCCGGAATCGAACCTGGGACCCTGGAGCTGTGAAGCAATTGTGCTAACCACTATGCTACCGTGCTGCCCATTTAAAGTTGCCATGATTAGACGGTTGGTGCCCAAGTCCGGACTTTCGACCATCGTTTTCCTGATGAACTGTCGTCCCAGTTTGGGATGTATATCTTTACCAAAGGGGCCGCTTTCAGGGTACCGCTGACCATAACAAATCGCACCCTCCTTGGGCCGTCACTGTGCTCGTCGCCGTAAATGAAACTGTTCTGCGAACTAATGTGGCCATCCCTCGTCCTGGCGTTGAAACATGAGTGAAACGTTTCTCTCACCCAACCCTTCCTTACCTGCTGTCGGTCCCTCTCTCTTACGTGTGTTTACTGTAGAAAAGCTATGTCCACCCTCAGACTCTTGAGATGGACGAGGACTCTGGACCTCTTTGCAGCCCATCACGTTCCATGTAGCTATTCCCCCCCGCCCCTATCCATATACACCTTGCGGGTTGGGTCTTGCCCGATCCGGCCTGCCCTCACTCTCGGACCGTTCAAAATGGTCGACAACTGCTTCTTCTTTTTTGTCATCTCCACATTGTTGTCCGTTGGAACCAGCGCTCTGCCACCCTCCCCCTCCATCCCCCGTATCTCCCCGACTCCTCTTACCCTTCTGCTTCCTGCTCCCAGCACCTCCTCAACCCCCCCTCCCCCCCATTTTACCCCCCCCCCCCACTCTGCTGGAGAAAGAGTTAGTCCACTCAAGGACAAAGGAGGGAAATTATGTGCAGAACCAGAGGAAGTAGGTGAGGTCCTTAATGAGTATTTTGCATCGGTATTCACAAAGGAGAGGGACACGTTGATTGGTGGTGGCTCAGGGGGATGTGTAAACACGTTAGAACAGGTTGTTATACGAGGGAGGAAGTGTTAGGTGTGTTAAAAAGCATTAAAGTAGACACAGGGCCAGATGGCATCTCTCCCAGATTACTGAGGGAGACAAGAGATGAAATCACTGGGCCTCTAACAGAAATCTTTATGTCCTCGTTGGCCACAGGTGAGATCCCAGAGGATTGGAGGATAGCCAATGTTGTACCGTTATTTAAGAAGGATAGCAAGGATAAGGGTAATTATAGGCCAGTGAGCTTGACGTCAATGACAGTGAAATTGTTGGAAAAGATTCTCAGAGAGAGGATCTATGCACATTTGGAAATGAGTGTCCAAGGGAGGTCATGTCTCACTAATTTAATTGAGTTTTTATGAGGAGGTGACAACAATGATTGACAAGGGAAGGCCTGTGGATGTTGTCCACATGGACTTTAGTAAAGCATTTGATAAGGTCCCTCATGGCAGGCTGGTGCAAAAGATTAAATCACATGGGGCCAGGTGAACTAGCTCGATAGATTCAGAATAAGCTTGGCCATAGAAGACAGAGGATAGCGGTGGAAGGGTGTGTTTCCGAATGGTGGTCTGTAACTAGCGGGATCAGTACTCGGACCTCTGCTCTTTGTAATAGATATAAATGACTTGGAAGAAAATGTAGAGGGTCTGATTAGCAAGTTTGCGGATGATACTAAGATTGCAGGAGTTGCGGAAAGTGATGAAGATTGTCAGAGAATGCAACAGGATATAGATAGGCTGCAAAATTGGGCAGAGAAATGGCAGATGGAATTGAACACGGACAAATGCGAGGTGATGCATTTTGGTAGATCCAATTCAGATGGGAGCTATAAATTAATCGGCAGAACCATCAGGAGCATAGAGACACAGAGAGATCTAGGCTTGCAGGTTCACAGATCCTAAAAAGTGGCAGCACAGGTGGAAAGAAAGCATGCTTGCCTTCATTTGATGGGGTATAAAAGCTCGAAAAATATGTTAGTTATATAGAACGTTGGTTAGTGTTACTCACACTACAGATATTTATATGCACACCCATTTATAAACACCCATTTCTTAAAGGTACACTCACATGACACCTCTCCCCAAGAAAACAAAACAAAACATCAACTTCAAGATGGTTTCATTTTTCACCTTTTCACCATCCTTTAAGAAATGCATACAGTAAATATACTTTATCGTTTAAAAAAAACAACACACGCAAACAGGTACAATAATATCGGCGATTTTCTTTTCTTCTTCCTCCAACTGGAATCCTTCTCGATTGACAGTCTCTTTGGACAAGAAGGTCTTTGCATGATCCATCCATTTCTCTATGCCTCGTCATTTCTCTTTACAGTCATATACTTTAGTTCAATCTGATCACAGAGTCCCTTGTAATTCTCCAACACAGGAGCATTGAATATCACAGCTTACAGGCAGTCAAATGCCTGTTGAAATTCTGCTGTCCGCTGGAATTTGTTACGCTTCTTGAGCAGGTCCGACAGTGGAGTGACCACATTGCTAAAATTCGGTCGACATTTCTGGTAAAATCCACTCATACCAAGAAATCGCATTATTTCCCATCGTGTAGAGGGTATCGGAAACTCCCCAATAACTTTTGTGTTCACATCCCGTGGGATTATTATACCCTGTCCGATTGTATGGCCAAGGAAAGTGACTTGGGCTTTTCCAAATTCACTTTTGGCTAGGTTTATCACCAAACCCGCCTCCTGAAGTCGATCGAATAACTCCATCAGATGTTTTAAATGTTCTTTCCACGTCTGGCTAAAAATTACCAGATCGTCGATGTATACTGCAAAATTGGGTAATCCTGAAACAACTTTGTTAGTTAACCGTTGAAATGTGGCTGGGGCATTTTTCATGCCAAATGGCATAACTTTGAATTGGTATATACCATCTGGAGTCACAAAAGCTGAAATCTTTGCCCTTTTGGATAAAGGTACCTGCCAGGAACCTTTTAGTAAGCCAGTTTGGAAATAAAAGCTGATTGTACCACTTTCTCAATGCAATCTCCAAACGTGGGATAGGATAAGAGTCCATTCTTGTAACTGCATTAACCTTTCTATAGTCCACACACAACCGTTGGGTACTGTCTGGTTTAGGTACCATCACTATGGGTGAGCTCCATTGGCTGCAACCCACTTCAATTATGCCATTTTTAAGCATACTCTCAATCTCTTTGTTAACCTGTGCCAATTTTCAAGGATTAAGTCTGTATGGATGTTGTTTGATTGGAACAGCATTTCCCACATCTACATCATGTATAGCCATTTTAATACTTCTCAGTTTATCTCTACAAACTTTCCCATGTGATATCAATAACTCTTTCAGGTCAGTCCGTTTTTCCTCTGGAAGGTAACTCAACAATTTATCCAAATTTTTAAGAAGATCCTCATTTTCCAATTTAATTTGAGGTATGTCAAATTCACAGTCATCTGGATTTGGTTCGTCACTTTGAGTTAGAATCATTAAAACCTCCTCCTTTTTCTCTCCTCCCCTTTCAAAGTACCTTTTAAGCATATTCACATGACACACTCGGTGAGTTTTCCTTTTATCTGGCATTTTTACCACATAATTCACCTCACTTAATTTCCTTTCAATCTGATAAGGTCCACAAAACCTTGCTTTTAAAGGTTCACCTACCACTGGTAACAACACTTATCTCCACTGGCAAAACTACGAACTCTGGATTTCTTGTCCACTACCCGTTTCATCACATTTTGTGCAACTTTTAAATTGTCTGGCCAATTCACCCGTTCTATTTAATCATTCCTTTAAATTTGACACGTAATCCAATAATGTAATTTCCGACTGCTCACTCACCAAATTTTCCTTAATCAATTTAAGTGGTCCTCTTCATAGAATTTACAGTGCAGAAGGAGGCCATTCGGCCCATCAAGTCTGCACCGCCTCTTGGAAAGAGCACCCTACCCAAGGTCCACACATCCGCCCTATCCCCATAACCCAGTAACCCCACCCAACACTAAGGGCAATTTTGGACATTATGGACAATTTATCATGGCCAATCCACCTAACCTGCACATCTTTGGACTGTGGGAGGAAACCGGAGCACTAACCTCATGACCAAAAATGAGTTCAAAAGGACTAAATTTGGTTGACACATTAGGTGCATCCCTAATTGCAAACAGTACGAATGGAATTCCTTTATCCCAATCCTCTGGATAATCGTGACAATAAGGCCTCAACATTGTCTTTAATGTCTGATGCCACCTTTCTAACGCTCCCTGCGATTCTGGATGGTACGCAGTTGATTTAAATTATTTTATTCCCCAGGTATCCATAACTTCTTTGAATAACCTGGAGGTAAAATTTGATCCTTGATCTGATTGTATTTCTGTGGGTAGTCCATATCTAGTAAAGAATTAAGTAACTCCTCCACAATCTTTTTAGCTGTAATATTATGTACTGTAATGGCTTCTGGAAACCTAGCAGACACATCCATTATCGTCAAAAGATATTGATTCCCACTTTTCCTTTTAGGAAGCAGTCCTACCCAATCAATTAGGACCCTTGTAAAAGGTTCCTCAAATGCTGGAATGGGTATTAAGGGCGCTGGTTTTATCACTGCTTGAGGTTTCCCTATCACTTGACATGTGTGACATGATTGGCAAAATTTAACTACATCTTTATGTAGTCCAGGCCAATAAAAATGTTTCTGGATTTTAGCTTGAGTTTTCCTTATTCCCAAATGACCTCCCACTGGTACCTCATGTGCAACTCGCACCACATCCTTTCTATACCCTACTGGCAATACTACTTGATGAACTTCTGCCCACTTTTCATCCGCCTGCATATGTAAAGGTCTCTATTTTCTTATCAAGACATCACTTTTACGGTAATAACATTCTGGTATACACTCCGATTCCTCTTCCGTATATGCTTTCTGATATATCTCTTTTATTTCTATATCTTTCTGTTGGAACTCTGCCAATTGTCCTGAACTAAAAATATCTGCCTCATCCTCCACCTGTTCTTGTTCTTTGACCATCTGATCAAAAATCATTTCTGATAATTGCATTTCAACTTCATCTTCACTCTTTGATTTCTCCCCTTGTCTTAACCTGTGACTTTGCGACCTTGTTACTACACAATGCGGAACAATCCCAGGATATTCATCCTTCAACACTTTAGTTGTCTGATTTTCCACTGGCTTATCAACCACAGCAGGCATCACTCCCACCTGCGATCCAGCTATATCATTACCCAAGATATACTGTATTCCTGAACAAGATAGTTTCTCTCTTACTCCTACTACCACTTCACCACTCTTCACTGGACTTTCCAACCTTACCTTATATAATGGAACACTATTCCTCTCATCTTGAATGCCACATCTTACATCTTTTCTGGCAACATTCTTCTCAAATTACATAACTCCTCATCTCTTACCATTAAAGATTGACTAGCTCCAGTATCTCTTAAAATTGTGACTTCTTTACCTACTCCCCCTGATACACATGAGTAAACCTTACCCACACAAGTAAATTCTTTAAAGATATCTGGCACCTTCTTATCAATCACCTCTTGATCAGGCTGTACAATCTTTTGCACCTCCTTTGGTTCACTTTAACAACCCCCACTGTCTTATCCCGTTTTACCACATCAATCGTCTCAGTGCTTTTCTTCAACCACCAACACTGTGACTTTACATGGCCTAGTTTATTATAGTGAAAACATTTGAAACTTTTCCACCCTCCTGGATTTCTTTTTTAGTCTGAGGTACACTCTCCTTATTATCTACCATCTGATCACCTTTACCTTTACCACTTGAGTATTTCTCATGTCCCCAGTTTCTATCCCTCACAGGCTGAAACTGATGTCAGAAACCAAGCTTTGATTTATGAACTAATTCATAATCATCTGCCATTTCTGCTGCTAATCTCACAGTTTTTACCCTCTGCTCTTCCACATGAGTTCTCACTACATCAGGAATTGAATTTTTAAACTCCTCCAAAAGTATAATTTCTCTGAGAGCTTCATACATTTGGTCTATTTTCAAAGCCCTTATCCACCTATCAAAATTACTCTGTTTGAGCCTTTGAAACTCCATGTATGTTTGACAAAATTCTTTCCATAAATTTCTAAACCTTTGTCTGTAGGCTTCAGGCACGACTAGTTCATATGCAGCTAAGATGGATTTTTTCACATCCTCATATGTCCCAGATACCTCCTCTGGTAGTGATGCAAACACTTCACTAGCCCTACCTACCAGCTTTGTTTGAATCAGCAATACCCACATGCCCTGTGGCCATTTCATTTGTTTAGCTACCTTCTCAAATGAAATGAAAAAGACTTCGACCTCCTTCTCATCAAACCTTGGCAATGCTTGGACATATTTAAATAGATCCCCACCAAGCCTTCGACTATGATGCTCTTTCTCACTATCCTCATCACTATCATCCAACTGTACGTTTCCCTTTACGCCTGCCAATTTTAACTGACTGTCATGTTTCAAACTCTCTCTCTTTATCTTTTTCCCTGATCTGTATCTCCCTTTCTCTTTCTTTTCTCCTCTTTCTTTTTCCTCTTTCTCTCTTTCTTTTTCCTCTTTATCTCTTTCATAGTCAAGCTGCTTTAATTCTTTCTCATGTTCCATTTGTTTAATTTGTAACTGAATTTTTGCCATTTCCATTGAGGCAAACTCATTGTATCTCAGGCAACTTTAAGTGCTTAGCCACCGCCATAATTACCTCATCTTTTCGCATTTTGTCAGGTAATGTTAACGGCAATGTTTTTGCTAAATCTAACAGTCTGCTTTTAGTCTCTGTCTGTAAGGTTCTGTGTGTGACCGCCTCCACCCCCAGAATCATCTGAGACTCTGAAAGAGCCATTGTCCACAACACACTCCCTACTTGAACTGGAATACCACACGTGAAAAGCAACCACAATATGCTCACCCCTCACTGTCTTTAAGTTCACTAAGCCAATCCAATAGATAGGTTTTTATCCCCCTCGAGCCCCCAATTTGTTGTGGACCAGGGTTTAGAAAACCCCAAAGTGTATCATTTTTGTGAGGGCCACGAAGAATCCAGCACGAGTTTCAAGGATACAAAGAAATAACATTTATTTACAATAACATATATGTACACAACAGCAGCAACCTCATTTGCTGCTTCCTGCTTCCTGCTGGTTCCAAACTGGCCAGCTTTATTTATACAGGGAGTCTGCTAATGATTTCTCCGCCCCCCTCATTGGGGAAGCTCATACTCCCACAGGATTGTGGGATTGTCATTAGTCCCCAGCCAATGGTAAGCAGGCAGGTTATAACAATCATGGAGTTCACCTGAGCCACAACTTTTAATCGATTGTGGTATGGGGAGCACACTGCCCTCTCTACAGGTGTGGTGCAGCAGAAATGGAAAAGTATTTTTTAAAGCAAAAGAATGTTTATTCGATGAATTCAAGTTAACCTTTTTGAAACATACAGTGAATATCTTAGCAACCATCAATTCAAATACAACCCCCAAAGAATGCAACACTAAGTAATCCTTAATAACTTATCAAACAGCTTTCAGAAGACAAAAGACCCTTTTAGCACCAAGATCAGGTTTAAATTCACTATTGAGAGCAGTTAACACTTTGAAAATCAGCAAATGAATATTCATAAGCGTGCAGAGATTCACACACATCCTGCTGTGATTTCAGTTTCTCCAAAACTAAAATGAAGCCAAACCCACCCTGCAGCAAAAAGCCTAAAGTGAAAGTAAAAAGCTGACAGACAGCCCAGCTCCACCCACTCTCTGACATCACTGCAGTAATAAACACCCATTTCATAAAGGTACTCTCACATGACATTCGGCCACGTTTGGAATACTGTGTCCAATTCTGATCACCGCACTACCAGGAGGACATGAGGCTTTGGAGAGAGTACAGAAAGGTTTTACCAGGAGAG
Source organism: Scyliorhinus torazame (assembly GCF_047496885.1). Taxonomy (NCBI): domain Eukaryota; kingdom Metazoa; phylum Chordata; class Chondrichthyes; order Carcharhiniformes; family Scyliorhinidae; genus Scyliorhinus; species Scyliorhinus torazame. Next base: position 94,972,082 of record NC_092722.1, read on the forward strand.
ATTAAATGAACTGGGATTGTTCTCCCTAGAGAGACCAAGGCTGAGAGGTGACCTGGTGACCTGATAGAAGTTTATAAAATTATTCGGGGTATAGATAGGGTGAACAGTTAGTGGCCTTATCTAAGGGCAGAGTTTCATATTACAAGGGGACACAAGTTCAAGGTGAGAGGGAGGGAAGGTTCAGTGGAGATGTGCGGGGGACGTTTTTTACACAAAGGGTGGTGGTGGTGGCCTGGAATGCACTGCCAAGTGAGGTGGTTGAGGCAGATACGTTAGCGACCTTTAAGACTTATCTGGATAGTCACATGAACAGACAGGGTGTAGAAGAATACCAGCGGTTGGTCTAGATTGGCGCAGGCTTGGAGGGCCGGTTCCTGTGCAGTATTGTTCTTTGTTCTTTGTTCTAACCGGTCCTTTGTTTCCCCTCAATTTCTGCCTTTACTCTCCCTCCTGCCAGGTGCACCCTGCCTCCCGGGAGGTGTGCCATGGCCTTCTCCTTCACTATACTCCCATACACCAGCTTACTCACTAGTGTAGCATCGCCTCTCTTGGTCAGGTTCGCCTATTTAACCCCCATCTGCCTCTTCCCCCTACTCCCTGCCTCCGCCATCTCCACATCTCTGCCCACGTTCATTCCTGCCCCTCTCTACTCTCGCAACTCGCATTCATTATCACTGCCTGCCCAGACCCTTCTTCTGGATGAATTTGTTGGCTTCCTCTGATGCGTCCAAACAATACTCCTTCCATGTGACCCATACGTTAGTAGGGTAAAGCATGCCAAACCGCACCATACATACAGGGCAGACTTGGCGCTGTTAAATTCGGCCTGGTGCTTGGCCAGGTCTACCCCAATGTCTTGGTGCAAATGGCTGGAATGTCCTTCCCACTTGCACCCTCTTGGGCTCTTCACCCACCTCAGGAGCCGCTCTTTGTCCTGGTACTTGTGAAACTTCACAATTATCGCTCGTCGATGTCCCCCGGCTTTGGACAGCTGGTGAAGCGACCTGTGGGTGGGGTCCTTCTCGCTGACCAGTTTCCCAAGCATTGTCGCTGTATACTCCATCGGGTTCCCCCCCTCCATTCCTTCCGGCATCCCCACAATTCTTAGATTTTGACCACGAGACCTGTTATCCGGGTCGTCTATTTTAATCAAGCTCACCACCTCGACCTCGAGTGCCGTGATCGGGTCTCCTTGGTCTGTGATGGCCTTCTCGAGGTCTCTTGCCCATTTTGGCCATTGCTTCCCTTATGGGGGCCGTTGCCACCTCCACTGCTTTCTCGACAGCTGCCAGAAGGTCCTGATGGACATTTGTGGTGCCCATTTGATGGGGTTAAAAGATCGTATTCGAGGATTTCATACGAGAGCCACCTATCATGCGACTGGTCAGCTCATGGCCACCACTGGTTAATTTGTGCGGCGATGATTTTTGATTTTTCTGTTTTTAACTCCGGGGTTCAGGCTGCAACTTCTTTTTTTAAATTTAATTACCCAATAATTTTTTTTTTCCAATTAAGTGCCAATTTAGCGTGACCAATCTACCTAACCTGCACATCTTTGGGTTATGGAGGTGAGACCCACGCAGACACGGGGAGAATGTGCAAACTCCACACAGACAGTGACCGAGGGCCAGGATCGAACCCGGGTCTTCAGTGCTGTAGGCATCTGTGATGAACGGTTACTGTAACACTGTACCCTTGTCATCATGTAAGGTGATGTCCCCTTTAAGACCGGACTTGGAAGCTTGGGGAACTCCACCTCCGGCTCCGCCCATCTGGGAGCCGTATATAAGGGGCCGCCTTGTGGACAGTGCAGCTGTTAGCACACGTCTCAGCACTAGTCTATTTCTTAGTTTATTAAAGCCTTCTTTACTGTTTACACTCTAAGCGTTGTTATTGAGGGTACCACAATTTAACAAAACTAACCTACATCAGGATGGACGCTGGCTGAAAACCAGAGAAGCTCAAGCTGGAAGCACGGACACCGGAGGCAAAGGAAATTTTTAAATACTGGCTCCGATGCATCGAGGCTTACCTGGACTCCTCAGAGACTCCCATCCTGGGGCCACGCAAGCTGTGCCTACTGCACGCCCGGGTGAGTCACAGAATCTCCAGTTATAACCCATGGGGAAACGGGCAAGTGGAGAGGGAGAACGCGACAGTGTGGAAGGCTATCCTTCTGGCCCTACGGTCGAGGAGTCTCCCAACTACCCGCTGGCAGGAGGTCCTGCCCGACGCTCTACACTCCATTAGGTTGCTCCTCTGCACGGCCACGAATGAGACCCCTCACAACCGATTGTTTGTCTTCCCCAGGAAGTCTACCTCCGGGGTCTCGCTTCCACCTTGACTGATGGCTCCGGGACCTGTTCTTCTCCGGAGGCACACGAGGAGCCAGAAAACGGACCCCCTGGCCGAAAAGGTCTGATCGCTCCACGCCAACCCCAGTTACGCCTACGTCGAGTACACGGACGGCAGGCAAGATACGGTTTCCCTCCGGGATCTGGCATCCGCTGGATCCCCCACTACAGGCGCCCCTTCCCGCGCCGCTCCCCTGCAGGACCCGGCACCCCCTGCAACACACCCCCTCATGGCCCCACCACCGGTTGGTGAGCACCTACCACTTTACACACCCCGCCGGCGCCGGCACCGCTACCCCCGGCCCCGCCTATTCTCCCGACCCGGACCGAAGCGCCGACCGCTGTGCTCCCGGACGTACCCTCAACCAGGACGTCCGTGTCCGCCGCATCACCGGCCGCCACACCACCGCCCGAACTGAGGAGGTCGATGAGGACGATCTGGCCACTGAGACGGATGGACTTATGGCACTTCACCCCCCGCCGGTCTCTTTTTTTAAAACGGGGTGAATGTGATGAACGGTTACTATAACACTTGTCATCATGTAAGGTGATGTCCCCTTTAAGACCGGGCTTGGAACCCTGGGGAACTCCACCTCCGGCTCCGCCCATCTGGGAGCCGTATATAAGGGGCCGCCTTGTGGGCAGTGCAGCTGTTAGCACACGTCTCGGCACTAGTCTAGTTCTTAGTTTATTAAAGCCTTCTTTACTGTTTACACTGTAAGTGTCGTTATTGAGGGTACCACAACATCAGTGCCCCACCGTGTCGCCCTTTCAGGCTGCAACTTCTGTGTAGCCACCTAAATTGGCCAACTCCCGATTTAAAATGGCGAACAGCAAAGGCTGATGGGAAAGTCAGCCAACAAGTCAGAAACTGGCAGGTGCAGGTTTGCTGTGTATTAAAACTCTGCAAAAGGCCAGACAACATCGATACCAGCGACCACCAGCATAACAATGTAGCAGCCATCTGCATACTGATGAGCAATCCCCGGGAACAATAAGTAACACTTTGGACACACAAAGCAAAGCCAGACTCCTCGGCGCCAGCAGGAGCCAACACAAAGGAGGTGAACGAGCACCTCAAGACCGCCCATCGATCAGGGAACCGCTCCAGTATTAACTCTTATAGTCCCCAGGGCCTTCCCCCGAAAGGCGGGAAGCCCCTGGGGACTATAAGAGTTAAGCCCCAAGTTCACATCTTCACCTCTTCGTCCTGCCCGGGTCACCCAGCAACACGAACCAACATTGACCGTGACCGGTGCACTGACCGCCGAACGAAGTAAGTCTTAATTCAACGCTCGCTACGAGATAGGCGCTCCTAGCTACCAATCCATACCAACTTCGAATCCCGCAGACTCAGAACCCGAATGAAAGGCCATTTGTTCCCCTGACCTGGTGGGCCAGTCCGAAGTTAAGTATAGGCCTGTTAGTTGTAGAAGTAGCTTAGATGTAGAATTTGTGCATGAGTAGCGATTACTGTGTATAATATATGTGCTTTGATTTGAATCTTACTAATCGGTGTATTGGGTTATTGATCATTACTGGGACTTGAACCTCGTGGCGGTATCATAAAGATACCTGGCGACTCGAGAGCAAAGGTTATAAAACAGAGCAATTGAACCAAGGAGAAAGTTAGCAACATCTGGTGATTCTTTCAAATTCTATGTACGCCCGACCTGGTCCTTTCCTTAGATTTCTAAACTAAAGTCAATAGGATTCTGCCACGAGTTTATGTGCACTTAAAATGGATTTCCTCACCTCATCATCATCCCTAGATAACTCCTCTGATAGTGACACTAACATTTTACCACCCCTACCTTCCAACTTCGTTTTGAACCAACAATATCCACATTCTTTTTGACCACTTCAATTGTTTAGCTACTTTCTCAAATGAGATAAAAAAAGGTTTCCACATTTTTCTCGTCAAACCTTGGCAGTGCTTGAAAATATTTAAACATATCCCCACTAGGCTTTTGACTCAGAAGGGTTACTCCTGCCTCTAAATCTAAATGGTGGAGAGGAACAAGGAACCTGGGAACACAAGTAAACAAAATCATTAAAAGTAGTGACAAGGTTAAAAAGGCCATAGGGAGTCAAACCAAGAACGAGCTAGAGGGATAGAATATGAAGTAGAGACTTCTGGTGCAGCCAATGGACTAAGCAGTTGCACGCTCCGTGGCTCCCAATTAAATACTCGATTTCAGGTCTCTTTGAAACTCTTCAGTGTCTCCACCGAAATGTCGGCTGTTAGCAGTAAAAAGCGAAAGGAAAAAAAACGAGAAAATTCCCTGCTTGGCTCTTCGAGGAGCCCCACGGCAGCACGGAAAAAAACATGGCAGACCTTGCCCAGTCGTTGACACCCACCCTGTCCTCCAAGGAGAAGCTGATGGCTTTTATTAATGGTAAATTCCAAAGTCACAGACAGGCGGTGAAGGAAGATTATGGCCATGGCGATCAAGGTGGCCGTAGCACCCTTTCGCATATTGCTGGTAGGAACAAGAACAAAGAAAATTACAGCACAGGAACAGGCCCTTCGGCCCTCCCAGCCTGCGCTGATCCAGATCCTTTATCTAAACCTGTCGCCTATTTTCCAAGGATCTACTTCCCTCTGTTCCACACCCGTTCATATATCTGTCTAGATAGATCTTAAATGATGCTATCGTGCCCGCCTCTACCACCTCCACTGACAAAGCGTTCCAGGCACCCACCACTCTCTGCGTAAAAGACTTTCCACGCACATCTCTCTTAAACTTTCCCTCTCTCACCTTGAAATCGTGACCCCTTGTAATTGACACCCCCACTCTTGGAAAAAGCTTGTTGCTATCCACTCTGTCCATACCTCTCATAATTTTGTAGACCTCAATCAGGTCCCCCCTCAACCTCCGTCTTTCCAATGAAAACAATCCTAATCTACTCAACCTTTCTTCATAGCTAGCACCCTCCATACCAGGCAACATCTTGGTGAACCTCCTCTGCACCCTCTCTAAAGCATCCACATCCTTCTGGTAATGTGGCGACCAGAACTACACGCAGTATTCCAAATGTGGCCTAACCAAAGTCCTATACAACTGTAACATGACCTGCTGACGCTTCTACTCAATAACCCGTCCGATGAAGGCATGCATGCTGTATGCCTTCTTGACCACTCTATTGACCTGCGTTGCCACCTTCAGGGTACAATGGACCTGAACTCCCAGATCTCTCTGTACATCAATTTTCCCCAGGACTCTTCCATTGACTGTATAGTCCGCTCTTGAATTAGATCTTGCAAAATGCATCACCTCGCATTTGCCCGGATTGAACTCCATCTGCCATTTCTCTGCCCAACTCTCCAATCTATCTATATTTTGCTGTATTCTCTGACAGGCCCCCTCGCTATCTGCAACACCACCAATCTTAGTATCATCTGCAAACTTGCTAATCAGACCACCTATACCTTCGTCCAGATCATTTATGTATATCACAAACAACAGTGGTCCGAGCACGGATCCCTGTGGAGCACCACTAGTCACCTTTCTCCATTTTGAGACACTCCCTTCCACCACTACTCTCTATCTCCTGTTGCCCAGCCAGTTCTTTATCCATCTAGCTAGTACACCCTGAACCCCATGCGACTTCACTTTTTCCATCAACCTGCCATGGGAAACTTTATCAAACCCATTAAGAATCTCACCCATTTCCTCTGACGCCACGCATAAATTCCCTCTTTTGTCTTTGAGTGGACCAATCCTTCCTCTAGTTACCCTCTTGCTCCTTATATACGAATAAAAGGCTTTGGGATTTTCCTTAACCCTGTCAGCCAAAGATATTTCATGACCCCTTTTAGCCCTCTTTATTGCGCGTTTGAGATCTGTCCTACTTTCCCGATATTCCTCCAAAGCTTCAGTTTTAAGTCACCTAGATCTTATGTATGCTTCCTTTTTCATCTTAGCTAGTCTCACAATTCCACCCGTCATCCATGGTTCCATAATCTTGCCATTTCTATCCCTCATTTTCACAGGGACATGTCTGTCCTGCACTCTAATCAACCTTTCCTTCAAAAACTCCCACATTTCAAATGTGGATTTACCCTTAAACAGCTGCTCCAAATCCACATTCCCTAGCTCCTGCTGAATTTTGTTATACTTGGTCTTTTCCCAATTTAGCACTCTTCCTTGAGGACCACTCTCGTCTTTGTCCATGAGTATTCTGAAATTTACGGAATTGTGATCGCTATTCCCAAAGTAATCACCGACTGAAACTTCAACCACCTGGCCAGGATCATTCCCCAATATCCGGTCCAGTATGGCCCCTTCCGAAGTTGGACTATTTACTTACTGCTATAAAAAACTCTCCTGGATGCTCTTTACAAATTCTGCTCCATCTACGCCTCCAACACTACATGAGTCCCATTCAGTGCTGGGGAAGTTAAAATCTCCCATCACTACCACCCTATTGCTCCTACATCTTTCTATATTCTGTCTACATATTTGTACCTCTACTTCACGCTCGCTTTTGGGAGGCTTTTAGTAAAGTCCCAACAATGTTACTGCACCCTTCCTATTTCTTAGCATTTATTGGGGAAGTTCAAAGACTCATAGTGCTGGGGGCCTGTGCCACTCAATTTCACTGATGCTGAAAAAAGACAAAGACCTGGTGAAGTGTGGATCATATAGACCCATCTCCCGATTGAACACCGATGCGAAAGTGCTGGCCAAGGTTCTGACGAAGCAGCTGGAGGGTTGCATGTCAGAGTGAACAAAGAACAAAGAAATGTACAGCACAGGAACAGGCCCTTCGGCCCCCCAAGCCCGTGCCGACCATGCTGCCTGACTAAACTACAATCTTCTACACTTCCTGGGTCCGTATCCCTCTATTCCCATCCTATTCATGTATTTGTCAAGATAGAACATAGAACATAGAACAATACAGCGCAGTACAGGCCCTTCGGCCCACGATGTTGCACCGAAACAAAAGCCATCTAACCTACACTATGCCATTATCATCCATATGTTTATCCAATAAACTTTTAAATGCCCTCAATGTTGGCGAGTTCACTACTGTAGCAGGTAGGGCATTCCACGGCCTCACTACTCTTTGCGTAAAGAACCTACCTCTGACCTCTGTCCTATATCTATTACCCCTCAGTTTAAAGTTATGTCCCCTCGTGCCAGCCATATCCATCCGCGGGAGAAGGCTCTCACTGTCCACCCTATCCAACCCCCTGATCATTTTGTATGCCTCTATTAAGTCTCCTCTTAACCTTCTTCTCTCCAACGAAAACAACCTCAAGTCCGTCAGCCTTTCCTCATAAGATTTTCCCTCCATACCAGGCAACATCCTGGTAAATCTCCTCTGCACCCGTTCCAAAGCCTCCACGTCCTTCCTATAATGCGGTGACCAGAACTGTACGCAATACTCCAAATGCGGCCGGACCAGAGTTCTGTACAGCTGCAACATGACCTCCCGACTCCGGAACTCAATCCCTCTACCAATAAAGGCCAACACTCCATAGGCCTTCTTCACAACCCTATCAACCTGGGTGGCAACTTTCAGGGATCTATGTACATGGACACCTAGATCCCTCTGCTCAGCCACACTTTCAAGAACTTTACCATTAGCCAAATATTCCGCAATCCTGTTATTCCTTCCAAAGTGAATCACCTCACACTTCTCTACATTAAACTCCATTTGCCACCTCTCAGCCCAGCTCTGCAGCTTATCTATATCCCTCTGTAACCTGCTACATCCTTCCACACTATTGACAACACCACCGACTTTAGTATCATCTGCAAATTTACTCACCCACCCTTCTGTGCCTTCCTCTAGGTCATTGATAAAAATGACAAACAGCAACGGCCCCAGAACAGATCCTTGTGGTACTCCACTTGTGACTGTACTCCATTCTGAACATTTCCCATCAACCACCACCCTCTGTCTTCTTTCAGCTAGCCAATTTCTGATCCACATCTCTAAATCACCCTCAATCCCCAGCCTCCGTATTTTTTGCAATAGCCTACCGTGGGGAACCTTATCAAACGCTTTGCTGAAATCCATATACACCACATCAACTGCTCTACCCTCGTCTACCTGTTCAGTCACCTTCTCAAAGAACTCAATAAGGTTTGTGAGGCATGACCTACCCTTCACAAAGCCATGCTGACTATCCCTGATCATATCATTCCTATCTAGATGATTATAAATCTTGTCCCTTATAATCCCCTCCAAGACTTTACCCACTACAGACGTGAGGCTCACCGGTCTATAGTTTCCGGGGTTGTCTCTGCTCCCCTTTTTGAACAAAGGGACCACATTTGCTGTCCTCCAGTCCTCTGGCACTATTCCTGTAGCCAATGATGACATAAAAATCAAAGCCAAAGGTCCAGCAATCTCTTCCCTGGCCTCCCATAGAATCCTAGGATAAATCCCATCAGGTCCCGGGGACTTATCTATTTTCAGCCTGTCCAGAATTGCCAACACACACACAGACTCCACACACAATTTCCCATCCCTGTCCTTGACTGGTCCTACTCTTTCCCTAGTCATTCGCTTATTCCTGACATACCTATAGAAAGCTTTTGGGTTTTCCTTGATCCTTCCTGCCAAATACTTCTCATGTCCCCTCCTTGCTCGTCTTAGCTCTCTCTTTAGATCCTTCCTCGCTACCTTGTAACTATCCATCGCCCCAACCGAAACTTCACACTTCATCTTCACATAGGCCTCCTTCTTCCTCTTAACAAGAGATTCCACTTCCCTGGTAAACCACGGTTCCCTCGCTCGACGCCTTCCTCCCTGTCTGACCGGTACATACTTATCAAGAACACGCAGTAGCTGATCCTTGAACAAGCCCCACTTATCCAGTGTGCCCAACACTTGCAGCCTACTTCTCCACCTTATCCCCCCCAAGTCACGTCTAATGGCATCATAATTGCCCTTCCCCCAGCTATAACTCTTGCCCTGCGGTGTATACTTATCCCTTTCCATCATTAACGTAAACGTCACCGAATTGTGGTCACTGTCCCCAAAGTGCTCTCCTACCTCCAAATCCAACACCTGGCCTGGTTCATTACCCAAAACCAAATCCAACGTGGCCTCGCCTCTTGTTGGCCTGTCAACATATTGTTTCAGGAAACCCTCCTGCACACACTGTACAAAAAACGACCCATCTATTGTACTCAAACTATATCTTTTCCAGTCAATATTTGGAAAGTTAAAGTCTCCCATAATAACTACCCTGTTACTTTCGCTCATATCCAGAATCATCTTCGCCATCCTTTCCTCTACATCCCTAGAACTATTAGGAGGCCTATAAAAAACTCCCAACAGGGTGACCTCTCCTTTCCTGTTTCTAACTTCAGCCAATACTACCTCGGAAGAGTCCCCATCTAGCATCCTCTCCGCCACCGTAATACTGCTCTTGACTAGCAGCGCCACACCTCCCCCTCTTTTGCCTCCTTCTCTGAGCTTACTAAAACACCTAAACCCCGGAACCTGCAACATCCATTCCTGTCCCTGCTCTATCCATGTCTCCGAAATGGCCACAACATCGAAGTCCCAGGTACCAACCCACGCTGCCAGTTCCCCTACCTTGTTTCGTATACTCCTGGCATTGAAGTAGACACACTTCAAACCACCTACCTGAACGCTGGCCCCCTCCTGCGACGTCAAATCTGTGCTCCTGACCTCTATACTCTCATTCTCCCTTACCCTAAAACTACAATCCAGGTTCCCATGCCCCTGCTGCATTAGTTTAAACCCCCCCAAAGAGCACTAACAAATCTCCCCCCCAGGATATTTGTGCCCCTCAGGTTCAGATGTAGACCATCCTGTCTGTAGAGGTCCCACCTTCCCCAGAAAGAGCCCCAGTTATCCAAAAATCTGAAACCCTCCCGCCTGCACCATCCCTGTAGCCACGTGTTTAAATGCTCTCTCTCCCTATTCCTCATCTCACTATCACGTGGCACGGGCAACAACCCAGAGATAACAACTCTGTTTGTTCTAGTTCTGAGCTTCCATCCTAGCTCCCTGAAAGCCTGCCTGACATCCTTGTCCCCTTTCCTACCTATGTCGTTGGTGCCAATGTGGACCACGACTTGGGGCTGCTCCCCCTCCCCCCTAAGGACCCGGAAAACACGATCCGAGACATCACGTACCCTTGCACCTGGGAGGCAACATACCAAACGTGAGTCTCTCACGCTCCCACAAAATCTCCTATCTGTGCCCCTGACTATAGAGTCCCCAATTACTAATGCTCTGCTCCTCTCCCCCCTTCCCTTCTGAGCAACAGGGACAGACTCCGTGCCAGAGGCCCGTACCCCATGGCTTACCCCTGGTAAGTCGTCCCCCCCACAAGTATCCAAAGCGGTATACTTGTTTCTCAGGGGAACGACCGCAGGGGATCCCTGCACTGACTGTTTTTTCCCAGTCCCTCTTACAGTTACCCACCTATCTCCAATCTTTGGTGTAACTAATTCCCTGAAGCTGCTATCTATGACCCCTTCTGCCTCCCGAATGATCCGAAGTTCTTCCAACTCCAGCTCCAGTTCCCTAACTCGGTCTTGGAGGAGCTGGAGATGGCAGCACTTCCTGCAGGTAAAATCAGCAGGGACACTAACTGCATCCCTCACCTCAAACATCCTGCAGGAGGAACATTGTACTCCCTTCCCTGCCATTCCTCTAACTTTCTACCAAGATCTGGCTAACAACTAAATTAAATTTTTATAAAAAATAATAATAATATAATAAAAATATGGTACTTACCTCAGACCAATGGGTTTTATTATTAGGTTAGAGGAGGAGGGCGGGTGGGAGACACTACACGTGTAGTGTCTCGGGTTTCCTCTCCACCAGAATTTATTGGTGAGGGTCTTCCCAGACGTCCGCGGGTCGACTTCCTGATCCCGCCTAAAAAACTAATTTAAAGAAAAGAGAAAAAGTCTCTGCTCCTGCTGAAACTGACTCACCACTCACCAGCTGCTCTCACGCCGCCGAAATCGACTGGCCTGCCCCTGCAAAGAGAAGTGCTTTTAAAGGTTGACTTACCTCCCAGCACCCTCCTTCCGCAATGCTCCCGCTGAAATTGACTAACCAGCTGCTCTCACGCCGCCGAAATCGACTGGCCTGCCCCTGCAAAGAGAAGTGCTTTTAAAGGTTGACTTACCTCCCAGCACCCTCCTTCCGCAATGCTCCCGCTGAAACTGACTAACCAGCTGCTCTCACGCCGCCGAAATCGACTGGCCTGCCCCTGCAAAGAGAAGTGCTTTTAAAGGTTGACTTACCTCCCAGCACCCTCCTTCCGCAATGCTCCCGCTGAAACTGACTAACCAGCTGCTCTCACGCCGCCGAAATCGACTGGCCTGCCCCTGCAAAGAGAAGTGCTTTTAAAGGTTGACTTACCTCCCAGCACCCTCCTTCCGCAATGCTCCCGCTGAAACTGACTAACCAGCTGCTCTCACGCCGCCGAAATCGACTGGCCTGCCCCTGCAAAGAAAGTGCTTTTAAAGGTTGACTTACATCCCAGCACCCTCCTTCCGCAATGCTCCCGCTGAAATTGACTAACCAGCTGCTCTCACGCCGCCGAAATCGACTGGCCTGCCCCTGCAAAGAGAAGTGCTTTTAAAGGTTGACTTACCTCCCAGCACCCTCCTTCCGCAATGCTCCCGCTGAAACTGACTAACCAGCTGCTCTCACGCCGCCGAAATCGACTGGCCTGCCCCTGCAAAGAGAAGTGCTTTTAAAGGTTGACTTACCTCCCAGCACCCTCCTTCCGCAATGCTCCCGCTGAAACTGACTAACCAGCTGCTCTCACGCCGCCGAAATCGACTGGCCTGCCCCTGCAAAGAGAAGTGCTTTTAAAGGTTGACTTACCTCCCAGCACCCTCCTTCCGCAATGCTCCCGCTGAAACTGACTAACCAGCTGCTCTCACGCCGCCGAAATCGACTGGCCTGCCCCTGCAAAGAGAAGTGCTTTTAAAGGTTGACTTACCTCCCAGCACCCTCCTTCCGCAATGCTCCCGCTGAAACTGACTAACCAGCTGCTCTCACGCCGCCGAAATCGACTGGCCTGCCCCTGCAAAGAGAAGTGCTTTTAAAGGTTGACTTACCTCCCAGCACCCTCCTTCCGCAATGCTCCCGCTGAAACTGACTAACCAGCTGCTCTCACGCCGCCGAAATCGACTGGCCTGCCCATGCAAAGAGAAGTGCTTTTAAAGGTTGACTTACCTCCCAGCACCCTCCTTCCGCAATGCTCCCGCTGAAACTGATTAACCAGCTGCTCTCACGCCGCCGAAATCGACTGGCCTGCCCCTGCAAAGAGAAGTGCTTTTAAAGGTTGACTTACCTCCCAGCACCCTCCTTCCGCAATGCTCCCGCTGAAACTGACTAACCAGCTGCTCTCACGCCGCCGAAATCGACTGGCCTGCCCCTGCAAAGAGAAGTGCTTTTAAAGGTTGACTTACCTCCCAGCACCCTCCTTCCGCAATGCTCCCGCTGAAACTGACTAACCAGCTGCTCTCACGCCGCCGAAATCGACTGGCCTGCCCCTGCAAAGAGAAGTGCTTTTAAAGGTTGACTTACCTCCCAGCACCCTCCTTCCGCAATGCTCCCGCTGAAACTGACTAACCAGCTGCTCTCACGCCGCCGAAATCGACTGGCCTGCCCCTGCAAAGAGAAGTGCTTTTAAAGGTTGACTTACCTCCCAGCACCCTCCTTCCGCAATGCTCCCGCTGAAACTGACTAACTAGCTGCTCTCACGCCGCCGAAATCGACTGGCCTGCCCCTGCAAAGAGAAGTGCTTTTAAAGGTTGACTTACCTCCCAGCACCCTCCTTCCGCAATGCTCCCGCTGAAACTGACTAACCAGCTGCTCTCACGCCGCCGAAATCGACTGCCCCTTAAATGTCACTATCGTCCCTGCTTCCACCACCTCCTCCGGTAGCGAGTTCCAGGCCCTCTGCGTAAAAAACTTGCCTCGTACATCTACTCTAAACCTTGCCCCTCTCACCTTAAACCTATGCCCCCTAGTAATTGACCCCTCTACCCTGGGGAAAAGCCTCTGACTATCCACTCTGTCTATGCCCCTCATAATTTTGTAGACCTCTATCAGGTCACCCCTCAACCTCCTTCGTTCCAGTGAGAACAAACTGAGTTTATTCAACCGCTCCTCATAGCTATTGCCCTCCACACCAGGCAACATTCTGGTAAATCTCTTCTAAAGCCTCCACATCCTTCTGGTAGTGTGGCGACCAGAATTGAACACTATACTCCAAGTGTGGCCTAACTAAGGTTCTATACAGCTGCAACATGACTTGCCAATTCTTATACTCAATGCCCCGGCCAATGAAGGCAAGCATGCCGTATGCCTTCTTGACTACCTTCTCCACCTGTGTTGCCCCTTTCAATGACCTGTGGACCTGTACTCCTAGATCTCTTTGACTTTCAATACTCTTGAGGGTTCTACCATTCACTGTATATTCCCTACCTGCATTAGACCTTCCAAAATGCATTACCTCACATTTGTCCGGATTAAACTCAATCTGCCATCTCTCCGCCCAAGTCTCCAAACAATCTAAATCCTGCTGTATCCTCTGACAGTCCTCATCGCTATCCGCAATTCCACCAACCTTTGTGTCGTCTGCAAACTTACTAATCAGACCAGTTCCATTTTCCTCCAAATCATTTATATATACTACAAAGAGCAAAGGTCCCAGCACTGATCCCTGTGGAACACCACTGGTCACAGCCCTCCAATTAGAAAAGCATCCTTCCATTGCTACTCTCTGCCTTCTATGACCTAGCCAGTTCTGTATCCACCTTGCCAGCTCACCCCTGATCCCGTGTGACTTCACCTTTTGTACTAGTCTACCATGAGGGACCTTGTCAAAGGCCTTACTGAAGTCCATATAGACAACATCCACTGCCCTACCTGCATCAATCATCTTAGTGACCTCCTCGAAAAACTCAAGTTAGTGAGACACGACCTCCCCTTCACAAAACCATGCTGCCTCTCACTAATACGTCCATTTGCTTCCAAATGGGAGTAGATCCTGTCTTGAAGAATTCTCTCCAGTAATTTCCCTACCACTGAAGTAAGGCTCACCGGCCTGTAGTTCCCTGGATTATCCTTGCTACCCTTCTTAAACAGAGGAACAACATTGGCTATTCTCCAGTCCTCCGGGACATCCCCTGAAAACAGTGAGGATCCAAAGATTTCTGTCAAAGCCTCAGCAATTTCCTCTCCAGCCTCCTTCAGTATTCTGGGGTAGATCCCATCAGGCCCTGGGGACTTATCTACCTTAATATTTTTTAAGACACCCAACACCTCGTCTTTTTGGATCTCAATGTGACCCAGGCTATCTACACACCCTTCTCCAGACTCAACATCTACCAATTTCTTCTCTTTGGTGAATACTGATGCAAAGTATTCATTTAGTACCTCGCCCATTTCCTCTGGCTCCACACATAGATTCCCTTGCCTATCCTTCAGTGGGCCAACCCTTTCCCTGGCTTCAATCCCTGACTGCAGAGGAGCAGACCGGGTTCGTCTAGGGCAGACAGTTGTCGCCCAATATCAGGCATGTGATCATATCCCCATCCAGGGAGGAAATATCTGAAGTGGTCATCTCCATGGGCGCAGTGAAGGCATTTGATCAGTGAAGGCATTTGAGTGGAGATACCTCTTTGAGGTCTTGCAAAGATTTGAGTTTGCACCAGTATTCAGGTCGTTGGGAGTTTGTAGGTGAAATTGCTGAGCAATGTTCCCATGGTATATGTCCAGACAAACACAGTGATCTCAGACCCCTTCCGGCTGTACAAGGGTACAAGGCAGGAATGGCTGTAGTCCCAATGGCTGTTCGCTCTGACGATTGAACATCTCGCCATCGCACTTAGGTCATTGAAGGGGTGGAGAGTCATTGAAAGGGGAGGCAGGGCCCATAGAGTATCCCTCTGTGTGGGTGATCTGCTGCTCTGCGTGTCTGACCCCATAGCAAGCATGGGTAAGATAATGGAGCTATTGAGGGAGTTTGAAAATAGGTTACAAGCAGAACCTGAGCAAGAGTGAAATAAACCCCAGGGGAGGGATGCGGAGTTGGGGTCACTGCCATCCAAGATGGCACGAACAGAGTTTATATATCTCAGGATCAGGGTGACACATGACTGGGCCCAGTTGCACAAATTGAACTTGGGGCGCTTGGTGTCGGGAGTGAGGAGATGGGATGCATTCGCCCTCTCCCTGGCGGGGAGAGTGCAGATGATCAAAATGAATGTCTTGCCAAGATTCCTATTTGTGTTTCGATCGCTTCCAATCTCCCTCTCCAGGTCCTTCTTCGCTAAAGTGGATAAATTAATTTCAGCGTATGGATAGGAAAGACATCCAAGATTCATAGAGCTGTACAGGAAATGGCAATCGGGAGGTCTAGCATTACCAAACTTAATGTTTTACTACTGGGCAGTGAACCTTGAAAGGGTGTGGGATGGCTTGGGGAGCCAGGGTCGGTGTGGGTGCAGATGGAGGAGGCCTCATGTATAGGGTCGTCCTTGTAGGCCCTGGTTACTGCTCCTCTTTTGTTCTCACTGGCCAGGTTCATGGTGAGTCCAATGGAGGCGGCGTCGCTGAGAATCTGGAACTAATTCAGGCTACATTATAAACTAGGGATATGTCCGTAAAAGTGCCAATATGCAGTAACTACAGATTAATTCAGTCGGCAGTGGATTGATGCAATATACAAAATGTGGATGAGGAAGTGGGGTGAGAGGTTCAGGGACCTGTTATGTGGACCGTAGTTTTGCAGGGCTGGAGGATTTGATGGAGAAATTTCAACTCCTGAGGGGGAGCGTGTTCAGATACCTGCGGATACGGGACTTCCTTCGCAGGGTGGTCTCTGCAATTCCCGGTTGCTGAAACCTACACTACTGGGTGGGATGCCATCTCAGGATGAATTGGGAGCAGGGAGGATATAAAATATATACGGGCGGTTGCTGGAGCAGGTAAAGGCCTTGTTGGATGAAACAAAGAGGAAGTGGGAGGAACTGGGACTCGAATTGGAGGGAGAACTCTGGAGTGAGATTTTGTACAGCGTAAATTCCACCTCTTCTTGCACCAGGCTGAGCCTGATACAACTTAAGGTGGTACATCGGGCGTACCTGTCTAGAGCGCACATGAGTGGGTTCTTCCCTGGTGTAGAGGATAGGCGTGAACTGTGCCAGAGGGCGCCACCGAACTGCACCCATATGTTTTGATCCTGCCCAAAATTGATCAGGTTCTGGACCTTGGGCGGAATTCTCCGACACCCCGCCGGGTCGGAGAATTGCTGGGGGGCGGCGTGAATCCCGCCCCCGCCGGCTGCCAAATTCTCCGGCGCCGGGGGCGGGAATCGCGCCGTTTCGGTTGGCGGCCGCTGGCAACGGCCCCCCCGGTGATTCTCCGGCCCGCGATGGGCTGAGTGGCCGTCCGTTTTATGCCGGCGTAAATTAGAGTAGGTTCTTACCAGCGGGACCTGACGGCGCGGGTGGCCTCCGGGGTCCGCGGGGGGACCTGGCCCCGGGAGTTGCCCCCACGGTGGCTTGGCCCGTCATCGAGGCCCACCGATCCGCGGACGGGCCTGTGCTGTCTATTCCTCCGCATCGGCTGGTGTGGTCCTCCGCCATGTCCGACGCGGAGATGTTCCCCCCTGGCGCATGCGCTGGGATGATGCTGTCATAATATACACCAGTATATCATGGTGCAGACACACACTGATGGACACACAGTGGGACCAATCAACACACACAACACCGCAGCCAATCACCACTGAGAGCACACGCACTATAAAGACAGGGGGCATAAGAGTTCCCGCTCATTCGAGTAGCAGCTAGCACAGAGCTCACAGACTGCAACACAGACATTCGCAATGTGCTGAGTGCATCAACTGGTTAGGACAAGGCAAAGGTCTTTAGTTAAAGCTGGTATCGTATTTACCCACAGTTCAAGTATGTTCAAATAGTTAACCTTTTAATAAAATAATGTTGCACTACTTCAATTGTTGGTGACCTGTATGTGATCCAGAACACCCAACACATCAGCTGCCAGCACACGCTGGCGCTCCCGCGCATGCAGCAACTCGCGCCGGCTGCCGGTGGGCATGGCGCCAAGCCCCTTCCCCGCCGGCCGGCGCGCGCAAACCACTCCGGCGCCGGCCTAGCCCCTGAAGGTGCAGAGGGTTCCGCACCTTTGGGGAGGCCCGACGCCGGAGTAGTTCATGCCACTCCTCGGCGCCGGGACCCCCCGCCCCGCCGGGTAGGGGAGAATCCCGCCCCTGTTTCAGATTGTGGGATTTAGGATGGAGCCATGTCCTCTGGTGGCAGTATTTGGGGTGTTGGACCTGCCGGTGCTTCTTAAGGGGGAGGGGGGGCCAATGTCTTGGCCTTCACCTCCCTGATAGCCCGGTGTCGAATTTTGCTCGGCTGGAAGTTGGCAGTGCCAACTAGGTTCTCAGACTGGATGGCGGACTTGGCAGAGTTCGGCTGGAAAAAATTAAATATATCATCAGAGGGTTGGAGGAAGGGTTCAGCTCTTTAAGGACCTGTTTGTGGTCAGCAGCTAGAAGGGTGTGGGGAGGGCGGGGGGTTAGCTTGTGGGGGGGGCGCGTGGTGGGTGGGTCTGAGGAGGGGATTGGTGGGGGGGACTTGAGGGTTTGGGATTCTTTTTCCCCCTCTCTCTTTAGGGAGTGTTACTGTTAGTTTTGTTAAAACGGAAAATTACACATTTTTTGCACTACATTTGACTGTTGTGATGGTTTATATGAGTTGTACGTGTTCTCTGTTTTGCTATGTTTGGAATAAAATATATTTTAAAAATTATATAGAATATAAAGTAGATTATGGTAAACTTATTCCATAACTTCATTAAACCACAGCTGGAACATAGCATGCAATTTGCACCACCAGGTTGTAAATAAAAACAAGAGGCAATGAGTGAAGATTTACAAGGATGATACCAGAAATGTGTGAGTTTACATTTCAGGAAAGGATTGACAGGCTGGGTCTCTTCTGTCTTGAAAAGAAGCTGAGGGGTGACCAGATTGATGGCTTTGAAATTCTGAAAGTTTTTGATAGAGTGGATAAAGAGTGAATGGTCCCTTTTGTGGGGAAGAGCATAACTAGAGGGCTTGTATATAAATCCAACAGAGAATTCAGGAGAAGCTTCTTTACCCAAATAGTGGTGAGAATGTTTTTTTTCTTCGTTCATGGGATGTGGGCATCGCAGTCTGTGCCAGAATTTATTGCCCATCCCTAATTGCCCTTGAGGGGGCAGTTAAGTTGACACCTGCTGTGGGTCTACAGTCACATGTAGGCCAGACCAGGGAAGGACGACAAATTTCCTTCCCTAAAGGACATTAATGAACCAGATGTGTTTTTACGACAATTGACAATGGTTTCATGATCGTCCTTAGACTTTTAATTCCAGATTTTTATTGAATTCAAAATTTCACCATCTGCAGTGGCGGGATTTGAACAGGGTCCCCAGAGCATTACTCTGGGTTTCTAGTTTACTAGTCCAGTGACTATACCACTATACCACCGCCACCGTGGAACTCAATACCACTTGGAGTCATTGAAGATAATAGTATAAATTTATTTGAAGGGACTTTAGTCAAGTGTACGAGGGAGAAGGGAACAGATGGTTATGTGGTAGAGTTTAGATGAAAAAAATGGGAGGAGGCTCAAATGGAGAAGAGACATCAGCATGGATTGGATGGGCTGAATGGCCTGCTTCTCTGCTGTATTTCCATGTACACCTTTGTAATCTGAGATCAAAAGAGAATCTGATGAGCTGCCTTTCATACCAGTGTTATAAACCCAGCGGAGGCCCAGGATAGGAACCATCAGGTTTCCCGTGCCCTCCGGGGAGTACAAACTTTCCTGGTAACCGGGTGTAATTTCCCATTAACAGGAGTAAGCCCTCGAGTATAAAAAAACCCTGAGTGCAGGTTGGAGAAGGAGTCCCTCCACGGAGTGATGGTAGTGTTTTGACTCCTGAGGTCTGGAATCCAGTCATTGAACTGAGTTCATTGAATATGATCACAATTGTCACATCACAATGACTGAGTCACTCATCAGCTGCTTCTCGGGGTCAGGCGGGAAAGGTCAGTGAGAGAGAAACACAATAGACAGTTCCAGGCTGGCCTAATATCTGTCCTCTCTGTCCAGCAGTTATTACAGAATGGTAAGAACAGTCTTTATTCTCAATTTCAGGTTGAAGCTAAAAAAAGGTTCGAATTTCAAATGAACGATTTCCAGCACTTGCCATATTTGAGAAAATTTGGGATTATAAATGGAGGTGAATATTCACAGCCTTCCTTTAACAGGAGGTGAATTGGCTGAAAGATTAAATGGCAAAATACCCCTCAACTGGGGCTGTGAGTCAAATGGCCTTCTCCACAGTAACATTTCTGTGATAGTGTGTCAGCTGGACTCTCCTACCTGCCCCTCTCCTTTTTATTAATTCTTTCATGGGAGATGGGTGTCGTTGGCTAGGCCAGCATTTGTTACCCGTCCCTAATTGCCCATGACAAGATGGTGGTGAGCTGCCTCCTTGAACTGCTGCAGTCCATGTGGCATAGGTACATCCGCAGTGCTGTTAGGGAGGGAGCAGCTGCTGAGCCAGCAGGCGGCTGCCTTTTTCTTTATGTTTGCAGTAGATCCCCCGAGTCTGGCGGAGTTGGCACACTGCTTTCAGGGCAGAGCGGGTGAAAGTCCATTTGCAGCTTTTTCCTCTCTGCCAGAAACTCTACAGTCGGGGCCTCGGAGTATCGCCGATCCACCTCCAGCATTGCTTTGACCAGTTGTTGCCCAGCCACTCTTTCTTCCCTATCTCTCCGTGCTTTGTAAGCAATAATCTCTCCTCTGATCACAGCCTTCAGCGCCTCCCAGAATGCGGAGGGTGAGACCTCCCCATTCTGGTTGTTGGCAATGTACTTGTCTATGGCCTGTGTTATTTTCTCACAGAAGGCCTTGTTGGCCAGGAGGGCTGTGTCCAACGTGTATTACTGCTACCATTCACCATTGTAATTGCATTACATTATATTGTATTATGTTGATGCCCTTGTGGGCTCCGCCTGTGGCTCCGCCCCCTCGGGGGAGGCATATAGAGCTGCAGCCTGTAGGCGGCACTCAGTACAGAGCAGTCGCAGGCAGGCACAGTTCTAGCTGATTAAAACCACTGTTCACTTCAACTCGTCGTCTCGTGTGAATTGATGGTCGCATCAATTTAATCAGCTATAATATCGCTATGGCAGCAGCCCTCAAACCTGATCGACTGGAACTCGACCCACAAGCAGCTGAAGCCAAAGGAATTTTTTCGCACCGGCTCCGCTGTTTTGAGGCCTACCTCGCCGCCTCCTCCTCGCCCGCCGTCACAGAGGCACAGAAACTGAGTCTGCCGAGTGAGCCACAGAATCTCCGTGCAAATTGAGGAGGCGACTACGTACGCAGACGCGGTCGCGATCCTGAAAAGGCAGTACGTGAGGCCGGTGAATCTCCTCACCACTCGTCATCAACGCCCAGGGGAAATCGCTGGAGGAAAACCTACGCGATCTGAAGGTACTCGCTCGAAACTGCAACTACAAGGACGTCACAGCCTCGCAGCATATGGAACTCGCCATCCGGGACATCTATGTGGCTGGAGTCCGGTCCAACTACGTCAGACCTAGAAGAGACGGTAAAACTATCCACCTCCTTAGAAGTAGCGTTTCAGAGCCTCAATGCTCTCCCCTCTGACCACACGATCCCCTCGTGGACACCCGACCAGAGGATGTCCCAGGCCTGTGCCGCGCGGCTGCCCGCCCAACCCGGGGGTCTGCCCTGCTATTTCTGTGGTCAGAACCATCACCTCAGAAAGGACACTTTGCCAAAGTCTGCTTGACCAGATCCAAAGCTCCTAAATCACAGGCCCGATGTTCAGACTCACAGGCCCGCAGTGTGGCTCCGTGCCTGCCAGTACCGCCCCCTTTGGACGCGTCATCAGCCTCGTGCTGTCCGTGGGGACAGCCACCTTTAACCCTACCCGTCACGGGCGACTCATGGGGGCTGCCATCTTCAATGCCGCCCGACACGTGCGACCAACGTCGGCTACCTGCAGCTCGGCCCGGTCACCCTCGACCAGCCACGACCCAAGCACCTCAGGAACTTGATGATGACGTCCGGGTCAATGGGCACGAAACGCCCTGCCTGTTTGACTCTGGGAGCACAGAGAGCTTCATACATCCAGACACGGTAAGGCGCTGTTCTCTTCAAATTTGCCCCGCATTCCAAACAATCTCCCTTGCTTCCGGATCGCATTCAGTACAGATCCGGGGGTACTGTGCCGCGAACCTCGCGATACAGGGCGCCGAGTACGCCAATTTTAAACTATATGTCCTTCCCGACTTTTGCGCTCCTCTCCTGTTAGGACTGGACTTCCGGTGCAACCTCAGGAGCCTGACCCTGATGTTCGGCGGGCCCCTACCCCCTCTCACCTTATGTCGACTCGCGACCCTTAAGGTCGCCCCTCCCCCGCTCTTCGCGAACCTCACCGCCGACTGTAAACCCGTCGCCACCAGGAGCAGGCGGTACAGTGCCCTGGACAGGACTTTTATCAGGTCAGAGGTCCAGTGGCTCTTGAGGGAGGGGGTCATCGAGGCCAGTAATAGCCCCTGGAGAGCACAAGAGGTGCTCGTCAGGACCGGGGAAAAGAACCGGATGGTTGTAGACTACAGCCAAACCAGAAACCGGTGCACACAACTCGATGCGTACCCCCTCCCCGGATAGCGGACATGGTGAATTAAATTGCACACTACCGGGTGTTCTCCACGTTAAATCTGAAGTTCGTATACCACCAGCTTCTGATCCGCCCGGAAGATCGCCACTACACGGCCATTGAGGCAGACGGCCACCTCGTCCACTTCCTCCGGGTCCCCTTCAGGGTCACCAACAGGGTCTCGGTCTTCCAAAGAATGATGGACCGAATGATGGACCAGTACGGACTGCGGGCCACATTTCCGTACTTGGACAACGTCACCATCTGCGGCCATGATCAGCAGGACCACGACGCCAACCTTCAGAAGTTTCTCCAAACCGCCCAAGCCCGCAATCTCACCTATAACAAGGAGAAATGCGTTTTCCGCACAACCCGACTGGCCATCCTCGGCTATGTAGTGGAAAACGGAGTCCTAGGGCCCGACCCCGAGCGCCCCCTCCTGCAACTCCCCCTCCCCCACTGCCCCAAGGCCATGAAAAGATGCGTTGGGTTCTTTTCATATTATGCCCAGTGGGTCCCCAACTATGCGGACAAAGCCCGCCCACTTATTAAAGCCACCACCTTCCCCCTGACGACTGAGGACCGCCTGGCCTTCAGCCGCATCAAGGCAGATATTACCAAAGCCGCGATGCACGTGGTGGACGAGTCCATCCCCTTCCAGGTGGAGAGCGACGCGTCAGATGTCGCCCTGGCCGCTACCCTTAACCAGGCAGGCAGGCCCGTAGCCTTTTTTTCCCCGGACCCTTAACGCCTCCGAGATTCGACACTCCTCAGTCAAAAAAGAAGCTCAAGCCATTGTGGAAGCTGTGCGGCATTGGAGGCACTACCTGGCCAGTAGGAGGTTCACCCTCGTCGCCGACCAACAGTCGGTAGCCTTTATGTTCAACAATACACAGCTGGGCAAGATCAAGAATGATAAAATCTTGAGGTGGAGGATCGAGCTCTCCACCTATAATTACGATATTGTGTATTGTCCCGGGAAGCTCAACGAGCCCCCAGATGCCCTGTCCCGTGGGCAGCACGGTAGCATTGTGGATAGCACAATTGCTTCACAGCTCCAGGGTCCCAGGTTCGATTCTGGCTTGGGTCACTGTCTGTGCGGAGCCTGCACATCCTCCCCGTGCGTGCGTGGGTTTCCTCCGGGTGCTCCGGTTTCCTCCCACAGTCCAAAGATGTGCAGGTTAGGTGGATTAACCATGATAAATTGCCCTTAGTGTCCAAAATTGCCCTTAGTGTTGGGTGGGGTTACTGGGTTATGGGGATAGGGTGTAGCTGTTGAACATGGGTAGGGTGCTCTTTCCAAGAGCCGGTGCAGACTCAATGGGCCGAATGGCCTCCTTCTGCACTGTAAATTCTATGATGAAAGTTCTATGATGTGCCAGCGTGCAAGATGACCGACTCCGGGCCATCCACAATGACCTCTGTCACCCGGCGGTCACCTTGCTTCTCCACTTCATCAAGGCCCGCAACCTGCCCGACTCCACCGAGGAGGTCAGGGCCATGACCAGGGACTGCCAAGTCTGTACGGAGTGCAAGCCGCACTTCAATCGGCCAGACAAGGCCCACCTGGTGAAGGCCTTCCTCCCCTTTGAGCGCCTCAGCTTCGATTTCAAAGGGCCCCTCCCCTCCACTGACTGCAACGCGTATTCTCTTAACGTCGTTGACGAGTATTGACGGGCTAATGGTAAGATTCTTGGCAGTGTGGATGAGCAGAGGGATCTCGGTGTCCATGTACATAGATCCCTGAAAGTTGCCACTCAGGTTGAGAGGGTTGTTAAGAAGGCGTACGGTGTGTTAGCTTTTATTGGTAGAGGGATTGAGTTTCGGAGCCATGAGGTCATGTTGCAGCTGTACAAAACTCTGGTGCGGCCGCATTTGGAGTATTGCGTGCAATTCTGGTCACCGCATTATAGGAAGATTGTGGAAGCATTGGAAAGGGTGCAGAGGAGATTGACCAGAATGTTGCCTGGTATGGAGGGAAGATCTTATGAGGAAAGGCTGAGGGATTTAAGGCTGTTTTCGTTAGAGATAAGAAGATTAAGAGGTGACTTAATTGAGGCATACAAGATGATCAGAGGATTGGATAGGATGGACAGTGAGAGCCTTTTTCCTCGGATGGTGATGTCTAGAACGAGGGGACATAGCTTTACATTGAGGGGACATAAATATAAGACAGATGTCAGGGGTAGGTTCTTTACTCAGAGAGTAGTAAGGGCGTGGAATGCCCTGCCTGCAACAGTAGTGGACTCGCCAACACTAAGGGCATTCAAATGGTCATTGGATAGACATATGGACGATAAGGGAATAGTGTAGATGGGCTATAGATTGGTTTCACAGGTCGGCGCAACATTGACTGCCGAAGGGCCTGTACTGCGCTGTAACGTTCTATGTTCTATTCCCATTTCCCCTTTGCCATACCATGACCCGACATGACCTCGGCCACTGTCATTAAGGCCCTGCAAAGTATCTTCACACTGTTCGGTTTCCCCACTTACGTCCAAAGTGACCAGGGCTCCTCGTTTATGAGCGATGAGCTGTGTCAGTACCTGCTCGATAAGGGCATTGCCTTGAGTCGGACTACCAGCTACAACCCTCGGGGAAACGGACAGGTGGAGAGGGAGAACGTGATAGTATGGAAGGCCATCCTTCTGGCCCTACGGTCTAGGAGTCTCCCAGTTTCCCGCTGGCAGGAGGTCCTCCCCGACGCGCTCCAATCCATTAGGTCACTCCTCTGCACAGCCACGAACGAGACCCCTCATGACCGCCTATTTGTTTTCCCCAGAAAATCCGCGGTCTCGCTTCTGTCCTGACTGACAACACCGGGGCCTGTCCTCCTCCGAAAGCACGTGAGGAGCCACAAGCCCGACCCCCATGGTCGAGAGGGTCCAGCTCCTTCACGCCAACCCCCAAGTATGCCAACACCCGTGCCCGCAACGACGAGTTCAACACCCGTGCCGCAGCGAAACCAGAGCTCAGGCGATCGCAGTGAGCGATCAAGGCGCCAGACCGACTCTATCTGTGAGCCCACTTCACCCCCGCTGGACTTCAATTTTTAACAGGGGGTGAATGTGGTGAATATATTACTGCTACCATTCACCATTGTAATTGCATGACATTGTATTGTATTATGTCGAAGCCCTTGTGAGCTCCGCCTGTGGCTCTGCCCCCTCGGGGGAGGGATATAGAGCTGCAGCCTGTAGGCGGCACTCAGTACAGAGCATGCACAGTTCTAGCTGATTAAAACCACTGTTCACTTCAACTCGTCGTCTCGTGTGAATTGATGGTCGCATCACAACGTCCATGAGGGGGCGCTGGGCACGCCCCCTCACACCCATGTAATGTGGAGCGTCGTTGGAGATTACGATCACGGAGTATTCCACTCTTATTATCCCTGGAAGTACCAATTTCCCCATGAGAAAAGTTGATACGGGTGTAAATCCTGTGTACCTGTGAGAAGAATGAGAACACCTTCTGCCCTGGATGTGTGAACTTCCATGGGTCCACTGCCCCCATCTGCTCCATAAATGCACCTAGCTCTTCTGCCATGTTTGATGTCTTCCCCGCTTTGGGGTTTGATCTGTCCGTCCATGGGTCCAGGAAACAGTTAAAGCCCCCCCCCCCCCCCCGCTGCCCCCCATGATTAGTCGGTGGCTGTTTATGTCGGGGATTTCCGTCATGGTCCTTTTTATAAACTCCATGTCATGCCAATTGGGAGCGCACACATTCACCAGGACCACCACTGATGTCCCATCCAGGACACCACTGACCATGACGCACTGTACCCATGAGTCCGTAATCATCCTCGTCACGTTAAATGCTGTCCTTTTACGAAGCAGTATGGCTACCGCCACCCCCCCTCCCCCCCGCCCCCCTCCATCTCTCATTCCGTAACATGAATGGTAAGTCTGTTCCACCCATCCCTTTCTTACCCTCAGTCGGTCCTTCTCCCTCAGGTGTGTCTCTTGGAGGAAGACTATGTCGGCTTTCATACTTTTTAGGTGGGCGAAGACTCTGGATCTTTTCAGTGGGCCGTTAAGTCCCCTGATATTCCAGGTGACTAATCTGATGGGGGGGCAGTTTGTCCTACCCCTCCTATGGGATCAACCATACTTACCTTGTGGATGTGCCCCTGTACTCTTTGTTTCTCTTTGTCCAGGGTCCAACCAAGATGGCCGCCAACTACGTCTACACCATGGGGGTGAGCCTCTGCACTCTGAGTTTTCCCTCTGTTTGTGGACCCAAGATGCTGTTTGCAGTGCCATTTTGTTCCTTATTACCTCGTACGGCCTGTTGTAGCCAGCATAGAGCCCTTCCCCATCCCTTGTCCCTTTATTCCCCCTGTGGTTCTGCCTCTCTTCATTTCTCCTACCCCCCTTCCCTACTGTTGTCCCCCCCCCCTCTGTTCTTACCCACCCGTCTCTGCAGGGCCGTGAATAATACTTCCTGCCCCGCTACATGACAGTAAGATTCGCCTTATCTCTCGTTCATAGATAAGTCAGTCCGGTTGTCTCTTGAAGTGTCTCCTGACTTCTGTGTCATGCTCAAAACTCCCTATGTCACATCTGGTCTCAGCTAGGATACTGTTTCAATCTTGTTGAATGTACCTTCATATCAGATAATGTCAGATAACATCAGAACTCATTAGAGTTCATTATTTGTAACACTTGATACAGGCATGGACACAGCCATCTTTGAATCCACTTTATCATGTTCTCCTGTATCCCATGTGCATTTACCTTCTTTATAAGTCTCCCAAGTGGGACCTTGTCAAAGGCTTTGCTAAAATCCATGTAAACGACATTACACTGCACTACCCTCATCTACACACTTAATCATATGCTCAAAAAATTCAATCAAGTTTGTTAGGCATGACCTCCCTCTAAAAAAGCCATGCTGATTATTCTTGATCAAATCTCCAAGTGGAGATAGATTCTCTCCTTCAGAATTTTCTCCATTAGTTTCCCCACCACTAATGTGAGGCTCACTGGCCTGGAATTCCCTGGCTTATCCCTATAGCCTTTCTTAAATAGTGGGACCACATTCGCGGCTCTCCAGTCTTCTGGCATCTCCTGTGGCCAGAGAAGAATGACAAATTTGGATCAGGACCACTGAAACTTCTCCCTCGCTACCTACAGCAGCCTGGGACACAATTCATCGTGGCCTGGAGATTTCTCTATTTTTAAACCTGCCAAAACCTCTAATAACCTGTGAGTTCCATATCTGCCTCCTCACTCTCTTGGGTGAAGACAGATGTGAAATATTCATTTAACACACTACCAATGTCCTCTGGCTCCACCCACAGATTCCACCCTTGGTCCCTAATGGGCCCTACTTTTTCCCTGGCCATTACATAAGAACATAAGAACTAGGAGCAGGAGTAGGCCATCTGGCCCCTCGAGCCTGCTCCGCCATTCAATGAGATCATGGCTGATCTTTTGTGGACTCAGCTTCACTTTCCGGCCCGAACACCATAACCCTTAATCCCTTTATTCTTCAAAAAACTATCTACCTTTATCTTAAAAACATTGAATGAAGGAACCTCTACTGCTTCACTAGGCAAGGAATTCCATAGATTCACAACCCTTTGGGTGAAGAAGTTCCTCCTAAACTCAGTCCTAAATCTACTTCCCCTTATTTTGAGGCTGTGCCCCCTAGTTCTGCTTTCACCCGCCAGTGGAAACAACCTGCCCGCATCTATCCTATCTATTCCCTTCATAATCTTATATCCCCCCTCATCCTTCTAAATTCCAACGAGTACAGTCCCAGTCTACTCAACCTCTCCTCGTAATCCAACCCCTTCAGCTCTGGGATTAACCTAGTGAATCTCCTCTGCACACCCTCCAGTGCCAGTACGTCCTTTCTCAAGTAAGGAGACCAAAACTGAACACAATACTCCAGGTGTGGCCTCACTAACACCTTATACAATTGCAGCATAACCTCCCTAGTCTTAAACTCCATCCCTCTAGCAATGAAGGACAAAATTCCATTTGCCTTCTTAATCACCTGTTGCACCTGAAAACCAACTTTCTGCGACTCATGCACTAGCACACCCAGATCTCTCTGCACAGCAGCATGTTTTAATTTTTTATCATTTAAATAATAATCCCTTTTGCCATTATTCTTACCAAAATGGATAACCTCACATTTGTCAACATTGTATTCCATCTGCCAGACCCTAGCCCATTCACTTAGCCTGTCCAAATCCCTCTGCAGACTTCCAGTATCCTCTGCACCTTTTGCTTTACCACTTATCTTAGTGTCGTCTGCAAACTTGGACACATTGCCCTTGGTCCCCAACTCCAAATCATCGATGTAAATTGTGAACAGTTGTGGGCCCCACACTGATCCCTGAGGGACACCACTAGCTACTGATTGCCAACCAGAGAAACACCCATTAATCCCCACTCTTTGCTTTCTATTAATTAACCAATCCTCTATCCATGCTCCTACTTTCCCCTTAATGCCATGCATCTTTATCTTGTGCAACAACCTTTTGTGTGGCACCTTGTCAAAGGCTTTCTGGAAATCCAGATATACCACATCCATTGGCTCCCCGTTGTCTACCGCGCTGTTAATGTCCTCAAAAAATTCCACTAAATTAGTTAGGCACGACCTGCCCTTTATGAACCCATGCTGCGTCTGTCCAATGGGACAATTTTCATCCAGATGCCTCGCTATTTCTTCCTTGATGATAGATTCCAGCATCTTCCCTACTACCGAAGTTAAGCTCACTGGCCTATAATTACCCACTTTCTGCCTACCTCCTTTTTTAAACAGTGGTGTCACATTTGCTAATTTCCAATCCGCCGGGACC
Organism: Scyliorhinus torazame; assembly: GCF_047496885.1. Classification (NCBI taxonomy): domain Eukaryota; kingdom Metazoa; phylum Chordata; class Chondrichthyes; order Carcharhiniformes; family Scyliorhinidae; genus Scyliorhinus; species Scyliorhinus torazame. Next base: position 95,000,999 of record NC_092722.1, read on the forward strand.
ACCCCAGAGTCTAGTGAATTTTGGTAAATTATCACTAGTGCATTTGCAATTTCCCTAGCCATCTCTTTTAACACTCTGGGATGCATTCCATCAGGGCCAGGAGACTTGTCTACCTTTAGCCCCATTAGCTTGCCCATCACTACCTCCTTGGTGATATCAATCCTCTCAAGGTCCTCACCTGTCATAGCCTCATTTCTATCAGTCACTGGCATGTTATTTGTGTCTTCCACTGTGAAGACCGACCCAAAAAACCTGTTCAGTTCCTCAGCCATTTCCTCATCTCCCATTATTAAATCTCCCTTCTCATCCTCTAAAGGACCAATATTTACCTTAGCCACTCTTTTTTGTTTTATGTATTTGTAGAAACTTTTACTATCTGTTTTTATATTCTGAGCAAGTTTACTCTCATAATCTATCTTACTCTTCTTTATAACTTTTTTAGTAGCTTTCTGTTGCCCCCTAAAGATTTCCCAGTCCTCTAGTCTCCCACTGATCTTTGCTACTTTGTATGTTTTTTCCTTCAATTTGATACTCTCCCTTATTTCCTTAGATATCCACGGTCGATTTTCCCTCTTTTTACCGTCCTTCCTTTTTGTTGGTATAAACCTTTGCTGGGCACTGTGAAAAATCACTTGGAAGGTTCTCCACTGTTCCTCAACTGTTTCACCATAAAGTCTTTGCTCCCAGTCTACCTTAGCTAGTTCTTCTCTCATCCCATTGTAATCTCCTTTGTTTAAGCACAAAACACTAGTGCTTGATTTTACCTTCTCACCCTCCATCTGTATTTTAAATTCCACCATATTGTGATCGCTCCTTCCGAGAGGATCCCTAACTATGAGATCCTGAATCAATCCTGTCTCATTACACAGGACCAGATCTAGGACCGCTTGTTCCCTCGTAGGTTCCATTACATACTGTTCGAGGAAACTATCGCGGATACATTCTATAAACTCCTCCTCAAGGCTGCCTTGACCGACCTGGTTAAACCAATCAACATGTAGATTAAAATCCCCCATGATAACTGCTGTACCATTTCTACATGCATCTGTTATTTCTTTGTTTATTGCCTGCCCCACCATAATGTTACTATTTGGTGGCCTATAGATTACTCCTATCAGTGACTTTTTTGCCTTACTATTCCTGATTTCCTCCCTTACCATCCACTCTGTCCTTCCGAAAAGTTTGATATCCTCGGATATTCAACTCCCAGTCGTGACCATCCTTTAACCATGTTTCAGTAATGGCCACTAAATCATAGTCATTCACGATGATTTGCGCCATCAACTCATTTACCTTATTCCGAATACTACGAGCATTCAGGTAAAGTACACTTATGTTGGCTTTTTTACCTCTGTTCTGAATCTTAACACCTCGATCAGTAACCTCTCCTAAGTTATATTTCCTCTTAACCTTTCTCCTAATTTTCCTTGTCGTCGAACCCACATCTTCCTGTAACAACCTGCCGCATCGCTTACCATTAATGTTTTCACTTCCCGTTTTATTTCTTTTAGTATTCCTGGTCCTATTCACTGAGCTCCCCTCAGTCACTGTACCTTGTACTGTCGCCCTTTTTGATTTTTGACTCTGGCTTCTCTGCCTTACACTTTCCCCCTTACTGCCTTTTATTTCTGTCCCTGTTTTACTACCTTCCAACTTCCTGCATCGGTTCCCATCCCCCTGCCACATTAGTTTAAACTCTCCCCAACAGCTCTAGCAAACACCCCCCCTAGGACATCGGTTCCAGTCCTGCCCAGGTGCAGACCGTCCGGTTTGTACTGGTCCCACCTCTCCCAGAATCGGTTCCAATGTCCCAGGAATTTGAATCCCTCCCTCTTGCACCATCTCTCGAGCCACGTATTCATCCTCTCTATCCTGACATTCCCACTCTGACTAGCTCGTGGCACTGGTAGCAATCCTGAGATTACTACCTTTGAGGTCCTACTTTTTAGTTTCACTCCTAGCTCCCTAAATTCAGCTTGTAGGACCTCGTCCCGTTTTTTACTTATATCGTTGGTGCCTATGTGCACCACGACAGCTGGCTGTTCACCCTCCCCCCCCAGAATGTCCTGCAGCCGCTCTGAGACATCCTTGACCCTTGCACCAGGGAGGCAACATACCATCCTGGAGTCTCGATTTCATCCGCAGAACCGCCTGTCTATTCCCCTTACAATTGAGTCCCCTATCACTATAGCCCTGCCATTCTTCTTCCTGCCCAGCTGCGCAGCAGAGCCAGCCACAGTGCCATGAACCTGGCTGCTGCTGCCTTCCCCTGGTGAGCCATCTCCCTCAACAGTATCCAAAGCGGTATATCTGTTTTGCAGGGAGATGACCGCAGAGGACACCTGCACTGCCTTCCTACTCTTGCTCTGTCTTTTGGTCACCCATTTACTGTCTCCCTCAGTACCTTTCACCTGCGGTGTGACCAACTCGCTAAACGTGCTATCCACGACGTCCTCAGCATCGCGGACGCTCCAAAGTGAGTCCATCCGCAGCTCCAGAGCCGTCAAGCGGTCTAACAGGATCTGCAACTGGACACACTTCATGCACATGAAGGAGCCAGGGACAGTGGACGTGTCCCTGAGCTCCCACATCGCACACGAGGAGCATGACACGGGTCTGAGATCTCCTGCCATGTCTTAAACCTTTGGTTAACTTCAACAATTTCAATTCCCCCCCCCAAAAATGTAAATAAATAAACAACGAAGAAAAAAAAAAAAATATATATATATATATACCAATGAAAATAAACAGCAAAAACAGAAACACTACTTACCAGTCACAAAAAACACTTCCTCCCCACCCAGCTTCGAATTCCCACCTCGATTCAAATTCCCAAACTCACTCTTTGCTGTCTCACTCTGGCTGTGTCTTCTCTAGCTCACTGGGAGTACACACTGGGAGTGAGTTTACAAGTGGCTCTTTTTAAACTGTCCTGAATTGACTCCCCTCCCCCACCTGCTTTCAGATCAAAGTAGATTAAAGTGACTGACACTTAACTGCCAACCAGTTATGTGAGTGGGTGGGACAGCCCTTGTTAACCTACACTGCACAATACTAGCTTAATTTAAATTAATTTAAACTCCTGAAATTTAAAAGGAGCTGCCTTACTGATTCAATTTAATTCAATTCAATTCCCACCTCGATTCAAATTCCCAAACTCACTCTTTGCTGTGTCTCACTCCTGGCTCTGTCTTCTCTCTGGCTCACTGGGAGAACTCACTCTGATTGATATACTTATAGAATATTTTGGGATTTTTCAGCTAGAGAATTCTCACATTCCCTCTTTGCTCTCCTAATTTCTTTCTTCAGCTCCCATCCTGCACTTTCTGTACTCCACTAATGCCTCTATTGATTTGCTCCCCTTGTACTTATTAAAAACCTCTCTTTCTTCTCATTTGTATCCTGAATACCTCCGTTCATCCAATTTTCTCTGGGCTTGTTACTCCTTCTTATCACCCTAGAGGGAGCATGTTGGGCTGGTACCCTCCCCATTTCCTCTTTGAACACCCCCCACTGTTCTTCTGTAGATCTCCCCACCAGTAACTTGTTCCAATCTACCTTGGCCCGATCCTCTCCTATTTTACCAAAGTATGCTCTCCCCAATGCAAGACCTTGGGCTGGATTCTCCGTTTCAGGGACCATGTCCCCATGCCGTCGTAAAAACTGTGGCCTTTTACACCAGAAAAAAACTGGCATGAATTCATAGCCCTGCAGGGGGCTAGCAGGGACCCGGAGTGAATCTAGCAGCTTTAGCTGCAGATACAGGCCCCCGCACTTCTGGGTCAGAGGCTGCGCATGCGCACGGCGCTCCATGGAGGACTCAGACCCCGGAGCTGCACCTCCTAAATAATGCCCTCGATCGGCTGTGCGCCCGACCCGGACCACCCGCCCAAAAATAGCTCGGTCCTGTATGAGGCCCCCCTGCTCTCCGATCGGCCCGGCCCTGACCATGGCAGCCACGGACTGAGTCCGCAGGCGCCACACGAGTGCGCCTCTTTTCGGGGGCCGGAGAATCGAGGAACCGGCCGGCGCCAGTCCCGATTCCATGCGCGGGAATGGATTCTCCGCCCAGGCACCGGACGCGATTTCAGCGTCGGGATGCGGAGAATCCAGACCCTTTTTCTGCAATTTGTCTATCTCCTTGTCCATAACAAATTTAAATTGCACCATGTTGTGTTTGCTGTCCTTAAAATGCTCCCCGAACATCACATCAACCACCTGTTTAATAATAATCTTTCAATTCTGGTCGCCACACTACCAGAAGGATCTGGAGGCTTTAGAGAGGGCGCAGAAGCGATTTCTTTTAACATAGAATTTACAGTGCAGAAGGAGGCCATTCGGCCCATCGAGACTGCACCGGCTCTTGGAAAGAGCACCCTACCCAAGGTCAACACCTCCACCCGATCCCCAGTAACCCCACCCAACACGAAGGGCAATTTTGGACACTATGGGCAATTTAGCATGGCCAATCCACCTAACCTGCACATCTTTGGACTGTGGGAGGAAACCGGAGCACCCGGAGGAAACCCACGCACACACGGGGATGATGTGCAGACTCCGTACAGACATTGACCCAAGCCGGAATCGAACTTGGGACCCTGGAGCAGTGAAGTAATTGTGCTATCCACAATGCTACCGTGCTGCCAGGATTTACCAGGATGTTGCCTGGTATGGAGGGCATTAGCTATGAGGAGAGGTTGAATTCACTTGGTTTGTTCTCACTGGAACGAAGGAGGTTGAGGAGTGACCCTGAGTAGAGGTCTACAAGATTATATGGGGCATAGGCAGAGTAGAAAGTCAGAGACTTTTTCCCAGTATAGAGGGGTCAATTACTAGGGGGTATAGGTTTAAGGTGCGAGGGGCAAGGTTTAGAGGAGATGTACGAGGTACGTTTTTTACACAGAGGGTAGTGGGTGCCTGGAACTTGCTGCCGGAGGAGGTGGTGGAAGCAGGGACGATAGTGATGTTTAAGGGGCATCTTGACAAAAACATGAATAGGATGGGAATAGAGGGAAGTGTGCAAGATTTTAGTTTAGACGGGCAGCATGGTTGGCGCAGGCTTGGAGGGCCTCTGTTCCTGTGCTGTACTTTTCTTTGTTCTTTGTTTATTGTCACAAGTAGGCTTACATTAACACTGCAATGAAGTTACTGTGTCCCTAGTTACCACATTCTTGCCTGTTCGGGTATACAGAGGGGAATTCAGAGTGTCCAAATTATCTAATAGCACTTTTGGTACTTGTGGGAGGAAACCGGAGCACCCGGAGGAAACCCACACAGACACAGGGAGATCGTGCAGACTCCGCACAGACAGTGCACCAAGCGGGAATCAAACCTTGGACCCTGGTGCTGTGAAGCAACAGTGCTAACCAATGTGCTACCGTGCTGCGGTCTTTATTCCCCCAAATTAGGTCCAGCACTGCACCATCCCTTAATAAAAGCAAATTACTGCGGATGCTGGAATCTGAAAAAAAAGAGAAAATGCTGGAAAATCTCAGCAGATCTGGCAGCATCGGTAGGGAGAGAAAAGAGCTTAACTCATCTGTTTTGCCTGTAATACTCCGGGCATTGATGTAGAGGCCATTTAACCTCCTGAAACTTACTACTGCTGTATTCCCTCTGACTTGATTGCTTTTCTGTGTTATGCTGTATCCATCTGCCTCTTGAATATATTGATAGTTTTAGCAGCAACTACTTCCTGTGGTAATGAATTTGACAGGCTCACCGCTCTTTGTGTGAAGAAATGTCTCCTTAGCTCTGTCCGAAATAGTTTACCCTGAATCCTCAGGCTGTGACCCCTGGTTATGGACACACCCATCTGTGGTAACAACTTCCCTGCATCTACCCTGTCTAGTCCTGTTAGAATTTTCTAAGTCTACATGAGATCCCCCCTCATTCTTCTGAACTCCAGCGAGAACAATCCCAACCTAGTCAATCTCTCCTCATATGACAGTCCCGCCATCCCTGGAAATAGTCTGGTAAACATTCGCTGCGCTCCCTCGAGAGCAAGAACATCCTTCCTCAGAGAAGGAGACCAAAACTGCACACAATACTCCAAGTGTGGCCTCACCATGGCCCTGTACAATTGCAGCAACACATCCCTGCTTCTATACTCGAAACCTCTTGCAATGAAGGCCAACATACCATTCGCCTTCTTTACCGCCTGCTGCACCTGCATGCTTACCTTCAGCGACTGGTGCACAAGGACACCCAGGTCCCGCTGCACACTCCCCTCTCCCAATTTACAATCATTCAGGTAGTAATCTGCCTTCCTGTTTTTGCTTCCAAAATGAATAACCTCACACTTCTCCAAATTACACTGCATCTGCCATTGATTTACCCACTCACCCAACCTGTCCAGATCTTGCTGTAGGATCCCTGCATCCTTGTCACAATTCACCCTCGCACCTAATTTGGTATCATCTGCAAACTTTGAGATGTTACATTTTGTTCCCTCATCAAAATCATTAATATATATATTGTGAATAGCTGGGGTCCCAACACCGATCCCTGTGGTACCCCACTGGTTACTGCCTGCCAATTTGAAAAGGATCCATTAATCCCTACTCTTTGTTTCCTCTCTGCCAACCAGTTTTCTATCCACCTCAACACATTTCCCCCAATCCCATGCGCTTTAATTTTGCACAATAATCTCTTATGCGGGACTTTGTCAAACGCCTACTGAAAGTCCAAATATACCACATCAATTGGCTCCCCCTTGTCGACTGTACTGGTTACCCCTTTAAAGAATTCCAACAGATTTGTCAAGCATGATTTTCCCTTCATAAATCCATGCTGACTCTGACTGATCCTGCTACTGCTTTCTAAATGTTCCGCGATAAAGTCCTTGAAAAAGGTATTGAATCATTTTCCCCACTACCGATTTAGGCTTACTGGTCTCTCATTCCCTGCTTTCTCGCTACCTCCCTTTTGAATATCGGAGTGACGTGAGCTACCCTCCAATCTACAGGGACAGTTCCAGAGTCTATAGAATCCCGGAAGATGACCACCAATGCATCCACTATTTCCAGAGCCACTTCCTTAAGCACTCTGGGATGCAGATTCTCAGGCCCTGGGGATTTATCCGCCTTCAATCCCATCAGTTTTCCCAGCACCGTTTCTCTACTAATGTTGATCTCCCTCAGTTCTTCCCTCTCACTAAACCTTTCATTCTCCAACATTTCTGGCATCTGATTTGTGCCCTCATTTGTGAAGACAGAACCAAAGTATGTATTCAATTGCTCAGCCTTATTATGCATTCCCCTGTTTCTGTCTGCAGTGGGCCTACATTTCTCTTTACCAATGTCTTTCTCTTCACATATCTGTAGAAACTCTTAGTGTCAGTCTTTATGTTCCCTGGAAGCTTCCCCTTGCTGTATTTTCCCCTTCTTAATCAATCCCTTCGCCCTTCTTTGCTGAATTCTAAACTGCTCCCAATCCTCAGACCTATTATTTTTCTTGGCCAATCTGTATGCTTTTTCCTTGTATCAGATGCTAATTCTAAATTATTTTGTAAATTATATTGGCCCTCTTACCCTCTTTGCTTTTGTGCCAGACAGGAATGAACAGTTGTTGCAGTTCCTCCATGCGTTCTTTGAATGTTTGCCATTGTCTATCCACTGTCATCCCTTTAAGTAACTCTCCCCAATCTATCAAGGTCAACTCACGCCTCATATCCTCATAGTTCCCTTTATTAAGATTCAGCACCCTCGTCTCCGAATCAACTACCTCACTCTCCATCTTGATAAAAATTCCATCATGTTATGGTCGCTCATCCCCAAGGGGTCTCGTACAGCCAGATTAGCAATGATTCCCTTCTCATTACACAGTACCCAGTCCAAGATACCCTGCTCTCTAGTTGGTTCCTCCACATATTGGTCAGGAAAACCATCCTGTATACACTCCAGGAATTCCTCCTCTACGGCATTGTGGCTAATTTGATTTGCCCAATCTATGTGAAGATTAAAATCACCCATGATCACCGATATTCCGTTACATGCATCTCTAATTTCTTGTTTAATGCCATTCCCAACCTCACCAGTGCAGTTTGGGGGTCTATATATGACACCCACTGATGTTTTTTGTCCCTTGGTATTTCTCAACTCTACCCATACAGATTCCACATTGTCAGAGCTAATGTCTGTATATGGATTTCAGCAAAGCGTTTGATAAGGTTCCCCACGGTAGGCTATTGCAGAAAATACGGAGGCTGGGGATTGAGGGTGATTTAGAGATGTGGATCAGAAATTGGCTAGCTGAAAGAAGAGGGTGGTGGTTGATGGGAAATGTTCAGAATGGAGTGCAGTTACAAGTGGCGTACCACAAGGATCTGTTCTGGGGCCGTTGCTGTTTGTCATTTTTATCAATGACCTAGAGGAGGGCACAGAAGGGTGGGTGAGTAAATTTGCAGACGATACTAAAGTCGGTGGTGTTGTCGATAGTGTGGAAGGAAGTAGCAGGTTACAGAGGGATATAGATAAGCTGCAGTGCTGGGCTGAGAGGTGGCAAATGGAGTTTAATGTAGAGAAGTGTGAGGTGATTCACTTTGGAAGGAATAACAGGAATGTGGAATATTTGGCTAATGGAAAAGTTCTTGAAAGTGTGGATGAGCAGAGGGATCTAGGTGTCCATGTACATAGATCCCTGAAAGTTGCCACCCAGGTTGATAGGGTGGTGAAGAAGGCCTATGGAGTGTTGGCCTTTATTGGTAGAGGGATTGAGTTCCGAAGTCAGGAGGTCATGTTGCAGCTGTACAGAACTCTGGTACGGCCGCATTTGGAGTATTGCGTACAGTTCTGGTCACCGCATTATAGGAAGGACGTGGAGGCTTTGGAACGGGTGCAGAGGAGATTTACCAGGATGTTGCCTGGTATGGAGGGAAAACCTTATGAGGAAAGGCTGATGGACTTGAGGTTGTTTTCGTTAGAGAGAAAAAGGTTAAGAGGAGACTTAATAGAGGCATACAAAATGATCAGAGGGTTAGATAGGGTGGACAGTGAGAGCCTTCTCCCGCGGATGGAAATGGCTGGCACGAGGGGACATAGCTTTAAACTGAGGGGTAATAGATATAGGACAGAGGTCAGAGGTAGGTTCTTTACGCAAAGAGTGGTGAGGCCGTGGAATGCCCTACCTGCTACAGTAGTGAACTCGCCAACATTGAGGGCATTTAAAAGTTTATTGGATAAACATATGGATGATAATGGCATAGTGTAGGTTAGATGGCTTTTGTTTCGGTGCAACATCGTGGGCCGAAGGGCCTGTACTGCGCTGTATTGTTCTATGTTCTATGTCCTTTCTCACTATTGTGTTAATTTCCTCTTTAACCAGCAGTGCCACGCCACCACCTTTTCTTTTCTGCCTGTCCTTCCTAAATACTGAGAACCCTGGGACACTCAGTTCCCATCAGTCACCCTGCAGCCATGTCTCCGTAATCCCAATTATATCATACCCATTTATATCTATCTCCGCGATTAGTTCATTCAATTTATTGCAAATGCTCCGTGCATTAAGGCACAGAGCCTTTAAGTTTGTCTTTTTCACAATGCTTTTCTTGCTCCCAATATTTTTCTCGTTTGTCCTGTTTGAATTTTGCCCTTGGTTTCTCCACCTATCACTTTTCTTATTCACTTTTCTACCTTTTGCTTTTGTCCTTGCTCCCTCTTTCTCTGACTCCTTGGGCGGGATTCTCCGGGAATCGGCGGGGCGGGCAGAAACGGCGCAGTGGAGTGGCGGGAACCACTCTGGTGTCGGGCCGCCCCAAAGATGCGGAATCCTCCGCACCTTCAGGGGCTAGGACGGCGGCGGAGTGGTTTGCGCCCCACCAGCCGGCGTGGACTCCTCCGGCCGGCTGGGTCCGCGTATGCGCGGGAGTGTCAGCGTCTGCTGACGGCATCCCCGTGCATGCGCAGGGGGGTTCACCTTCGCGCTGGCCATTGCGGAGGCCTACACGGCCGGTGCGTAGGTTCACGATTCTTATAACCACAAGCGAACCAAGCCGTCGGGAAATCGGCCCATCGGAGGAGGTGGATCGCGGAGGCCGCGGAGCATTGGCATCAGGCCCGCTAATGATATGCCTACTGTACTTTTAGCCTGCGTGGCAAGTGACACACTTACACCATTTTCAGGGCGCCTACTGCGTCGGAAGCTATTCTCCACCCAATCGTGTTTCGCGATTTTGCCGTCGGCAAACAGAATCCCGCAGGTGTTTGAAATGAAGCACGAGACTGAGACTCTGAATAAGAGAACGATATTGACTAAAGAGAAGGCCTTGTCTTAGTAACAAGACGTTTCAGTCTGGTGAAGAAGGTACTGGTCAAAGAATTCTTCAATTGCGTTGTATTGGAAAGCGGCTGTACATATACAGTATATGGAACAGACAGGTTAAAATGTTACCTGGGCAAAGATCAGGACAAGGTTCAGGAATTGGAAGTTCCACGAATTTCAGGTTTGGGGATAATAATACCCTTAAAATCATTCAAAAGGGTGGTTATCCTTTTCCTAGAAGGAAGAGATAGGTGAGTGGGAAAAAAAGGAACAGGGTGCATTTATTCCCAAAACATACATTTGCATTATTGTATTTTTAAAAAAAAATTATATTTTTTATTCTCCTTTTTCACATTTTCTCTCAAATTTACATCTACCAACAATAAACAATAATCAGCAACAAATATGTCAATCCCCATATCAATAACAACGATCCCATCCTCCCACCAAACCCCAAACATTAGCCCGCATGTTCACACAAACAAATGACAAAAAGGAATCAGGGATCACCCATAGTCACCATTAACACACACAGCCCCCTTCCCCCCACCCACCCACCCGCCCCAACTACTGTTCAATGTTATCCAGTTCTTGAAAGTGCATTATGAATAATGCCCATGAATTGTAGAACCCCTCCATCCTTCCCCTCAGTTCAAACTTAACCTTCTCAAGAGTCAAGAATTCCAACAGATCCCCCCACCACTCCAGGGCACAGGGTGGAGAGGTTGCTTTCCAACCTATCAGGATCCGCCTTCGGGGTTCTGAAAACACCTCGCCCATAACAATTGGGGGCTCGAGGGGGATAAAAGTCTATCTATTGGATTGGCTTTTGTGAACTTAAGGACAGTGAAGGTTTGTTGCTTTTCCGGTGTGGTATTTTAGTTGAAGTGGGGAGAGTGTTGTGAACAATGGCTCTTTCGGAGGCTCAGAAGCTTTTGGGGTTGGACACGGTGACACGTGATACCTTACAGACGGGGAGTAAAAACAGATTGTTAGGTTTGGCAAAAGCATTGCAGTTAACACTGCCTAGCAAAATACGAAAAGATGAGGTACTTAACGCGGTATCTGCGCATTTACGTTTGCCTGTGACACATTCTGACTCATTAGATATGGCAAAGCTCCAGTTGCAGATTAAACAATTTGACCATGAAAAAGAATTAAAGTAACTTGAACATGAAAAAGAATTAAAGTGGCTTGAATATGCAATGAGAGAAAAAGAAAGAGATAGAGATAGAGAGGAAAGGGAAAAAGAGAGAGAGTTTGAACTTCGGAAAATGGCTCTGAAACATGAAAACAGTTAAAATTGGCAGAGGCAAAGGGACACGTACAGTTGGAGGAGATGGATGAGGATAATGAGACAGAGCGTCATAGTCGAAGACATGGTGGGGATCTATTTAAATATGTCCAAGCGTTGCCAAGGTTTGACGAGAAGGAGGTAGAAACCTTTTTCATTTCATTTGAGAAGGTAGCTAAACAAATGCAATGGCCACAGGACATGTGGGTATTACTGATTCAAACAAAGCTGGTAGGGCTAGTGAAGTGTTTGCATCACTACCGGAGGAGGTATCTGGAACGTATGAGGAGGTGAAGAAATCCATCTTAAGTGCATATGAGCTAGGGCCTGAAGCTTACAGACAACGGTTTAGAAATTTATGGAAAGAATTTGGTCAAACATACATGGAGTTTGAAAGGCTCAAACAGAGTAATTTTGATAGGTGGATAAGGGCTTTGAAAATAGACCAAACATATGTGCGGGATTCTCCACTCCCACGCCGAAGTGGCTGCGCCGTCGTGAACGCCGTCGAGGTTCACGACGGCGTGAAACGGCCCCGATCCCGACCGATTCAGGCCCTGACAATGGGCTAGGATCGGGGCCGCGTCATCTACACGCGCCAGGCCTTATCGCCCGCGTAAAGGCGGCTACGCATAGATGACGCGGCCGGCGCCGCATAACTGGCATCACCCGCCCATGCGTGGTTGCCGTCCTCTCTAAGTCCGCCCCGCAAGAAGATGGCGGACGGATCTTGCGGGGCCGCGGAAGGAAGGAGGTCCTCCTTCAGAGAGGACGGCCCGACGATCGGTGGGCACCGATCACAGGCCACCCCACATTTGAGGTACCCCCCTGGTGCAGGATCCCCCCTTGCCCCCCCCGCAGGCCTCCCCCCCCCCCCCCAGCGTTCGCGCGCTGTTCCCGACGGCAGCGACCAGGTGTGGACGGCGCCGGGGGGAACCCGCCGTTTTGGCCTGGCCGCTCGGCCCATCTGGGCCTGAGAATAGCGGGGGTGCCGGAGAATCGCCATTTTGGCTGTCTCCGGCGATTCTCTGGCCTGCGGCCCGCGGAACTCGACCGGGCCGTTCCCGACGCTTGGGAGAATCGCGGGAGGGCGTCGGACCGGCGTCCCGGGAAATTTTGGCGGCCCAGGAGATTCTCCCAACCGGCGCGGGAGTGGAGAATCTCGCCCAAGAAACTCTCAGATAATTTATACTTGTGGAGGAGTTAATAATTCACAGGTTACAGGTTAAGACAAGGGGAGAAATCAAAGAATGAAGATGAAGTGCAATTATCAAAAACTACTAAATTTGGTAGTCTTTTTGAACTAATTTTTGGTTATGAAGTACGAGGACCACAAAAATTGATTAAGGAAAAATTGGTGGGTGAGAAATCGGAAATTACACTATTGGATTACGTGTCAAATTTTAGGGAACGATTAAATAGAGAAGGTGAATTGGCTGGACAATATTTGACAGTTGCACAAAATGTGATGAAACAGGTAGCAGACAAGGGGCATCATTCTCCGCCGGCGGGAGTCTCCGTTCTGCCGGCACCGGGGGGTTTCCCGACGGCGTGGGGCTGCCCCACAATGGGAAACCCCATTGACCGGCCGGTGTTACGGAGACTCCCGCCGGCCGGTCGACGCAGAAATGTGGCGGGGCGGGTAGGAGAATTTCGCCCAAGAAATCTAAAGTTTGTAGTTTTGCCAGTGGGGATAAAGTTTTAGTGTTGTTACCAGTGGTAGGTGAGCCTTTAAAAGCTAGGTTTTGTGGACCGTATCAGATTGAAAGGAAATTAAGTGAGGTGAATTATGTGGTAAAAGCACCAGATAGAAGGAAGACTCACCGAGTGTGTCATGTGAATATGCTTAAAAGGTACTTTGAAAGGCAAGGGAGGTTTTAATGTTTCTAACTCAAAGTGATGAACCAAATCCAGATGACTGTGAATAAGACATACCTCAAATTAAATTGGAAAATGAGGATGTTCTTAAAAATTGGGATGAATTGTTAAGATACCTTCCAGAGGAAAAACGGACTGATCTGAAAGAGTTATTGATATCACATGGGCAAGTTTGTAGAGATAAATTGGGAAGTACTAAAATGGCTATACATGATGTAGATGTGGGAAATGCTGTTCTTATCAAACAACATCCAGAAAGGCTTAATCCTTTAAAATTGGCACAGGTTAACAGAGAGATTGAGAGTATGCTTAAAAATGGCATAATTGAAGTGGGTTGCAGCCAATGGAGCTCACCCATAGTGATGGTACCTAAACCAGACGGTACCCAATGGTTGTGTGTGGACTATAGAAAGGTGAATGCAGTTACAAGAATGGACACTTGCCCTATCTCATGTTTGAAGGATTGCATTGAGAAAGTGGGACAATCTGCTCTTATTTCCAACTTCCAGACATGGAAAGAACAGTTTAAACATTGTATGGAGTTCTTCGATCGACTTCAGGAGGCGGGTTTGGTGATAAGCCTAGCCGAAAGTGAATTTGGAGAAGCCCAAATCACTTTCCTTGAGGAGTTTCCGATACCCTCAAGACGAAGGGAAATGCGATTTCTTAGCATGAGTGGATTTGATCGAACCTTTGTGCAAAAGATTTGTAGCGTGGTTGCTCCACTGATGGAATTGCTGAAGAAACGTTAAAAATTTCAATGGACAGCAGACTTTCAACAGGGATTTGACTGCCTGAAAGTTGTGATCACCAATGCTCCTGTATTGGAGAATTGCAAGGGACTCTGTGGTCAGATTGAACTAAAGTATCTGATTCTAAAGAGAAATGCCGAGGAGTAGAGGAATGGATGGATCGTGCAGAGACTTTCTTGTTCAAAGAGACTGTCAATCGAGAAGGTTTTTGGTTGGAGGAAGAAGAACGGGAAAAATTGATTATATTATTATGCCTGTTTGCGTGTGTTGTTTTGTTTAAAAAGGAAAAGGTATATTCACTGTGTACATTTCTAAGTGGATGGTGCAAAAGTGAAAAATGAAACCATCTTGAAGTTGATGGTTTATTTATTTTTCAGTTTGAAAAAGCAGCTTGTGTGTGTCTGTGTGTTTCCAGAGAGCTGCAGTAAGAAATGCAAGGTGCTGGAGCTGAAGTCAACCAAGCTGATATATCTCTGCCATCCAACAGAAAATATATATATTCTGTGACCTGGTGTCACCTGTTTTGAAGGTTTGAAGCCTTTTGGATGTTTGAAGGAACATTTTGAGGGATTATTTAGTGTTGTATTATTTTTGGGGTAATCTTTGAAGTAAGGGGTGTTAAGAGATCCAATATTTATTTAATAGATTAATTTGAGTTCATGGAATAAACATTGTTTTGTTTTAAAAACCACATGTCCATAATTGTAATATCACACCTGGGGAACAAGCTGTGTGCTTCAAAAGCAACAATCCATTAAAGGGAGAGGTTGGTTGCACTCCATGATACATTTTGGGGTTCTGAAAACACCTCGCCCATAACACACCTCACACCAGAACCACTCCTTCATATCCTCTCTCAACTCTTCCTCCCACTTTGCTTTGATCCCTTCCAGTGGTGCCTTCTCCTCTTCCAAAATAGCTCAGTAAACCGCCGACACTACCCCTTTCTCCAGCCCCCCCGTCGTCAGCACGTCCTACAGCAATGTGGAGGCCGGCTCCACCGGGAGGCTCTGTATCTCCTATCTGCCAAAATCTTGAACCTGCATGTATCTGAACATTTCCCCCTGCTCCAGCCCATACTTCGCTTCCAGCTCCTTCAATCTTGCAAACCGACCCCTAAGAAACAAATCTTTTAGTGTCTTAATCCCCTTCTCCTCCCATTTCCGAAAATTTCCATCCCATTTCCCTGGCTCAAATCTGTGGTTCCCCCGAATCGGCATTTCCCTTGACCCTGCCCCCAACCCGAAGTTTTGGCGAAACTGCCTCCAAATTCTCAATGAAGTTATTATCACCGGACTCCATGAGTATTTCCCCGGGGCCATCGGGAGCGGCGCTGTTGCTAGTGCTTCCCGACCCCCTGCACAAACTCACAAATTCTGACCCACTGGGAATCAACCCCTCTGACCCAGCTCCACACCTTCTCCACATTCGCCGCCCCAAACCCCCTGCATGCCTTCCCCTCTGTAGCAGCATCTTTCCATCTCTGGCCACATTCCCTCCCCATATGAATGAAGTAATCCTTCCCACAATCTCTCTGAAAAAAGCCTTTGGCAGGAAAATCGGCAGGCATTGAAAAATAAACAGAAATCGCCACAACACGTTCATTTTAAGCGCCTGTACCCGACCCGCCAGTGACAGAGGGAGACCATCCCACCTTGCCAGATCAGCTTTCATTCTCCCCACCAAACTAGAAATAAGGGGAAGTAGATTTAGGACTGAGTTTAGGAGGAACTTCTTCACCCAAAGGGTTGTGGAATTATGGAATCCCTTGCCCAGTGAAGCAGTAGAGGCTCCTTCATTAAATGTTTTTAAGATAAAGATAGATCGTTTTTTGAAGAATAAAGGGATTAAGGGTTATGGTGTTCGGGCCGGAAAGTGGAGCTGAGTCCACAAAAGATCAGCCATGATCTCATTGAATGGTGGAGCAGGCTCGAGGGGCTCCTAGTTCTTATGTTCTTATGTTCTTATTGTATTGTTATGGGCCAGGGTTTAGAAAACTCCAAAGTATATTACGGAATTCACCTGACCTATATCTGTTAATTGATTTGGCTAGGATGAGCAGACAGCCTGCCTTTCAGGTGTTATTCAACAGACTTCTTTGGCGCTTTTAATTAAAAAAAAGCTTTATTCTAAGACTTTAGTTAACATTTGTATAAACACAAACATCAATACCCCACACAGCTACAGTAATTTATGTATAACCCTGAATGAATTCCCCCTTAACTGTTGCAATTCAATAACAAGATCATATAAACCAAAAAACCCTTTTTACCAAAACAGCAGGTAACTATAATCATTGGGTTTCTTCCTTGGAATAACTCTTTAAAATTGAAAATAGAGGGACAGACCAAAATACTTCTCTGTCTGAGTCTACAGCAGCCAAATGTAAAAACAAAAGTAAAAACTCACAGAGCCACAAACCAGCTCCAAAACTCAAAGCGAAAATAAAAACTCAGAGTCACAGCCCAGCACCACCCACACAATAACATCACAGAAGCCATGTGATGAGACAAAAATCTTTCTTAAAGGGACACTCGTATGACAGTATATTGTAATTTACATCAAAATTAAAGGTTAATTTATTTTGTTGGAAGAGAATCATAGAATCATAGAAGTTTACAGCATGGAAACAGGCCCTTCGGCCCAACCAGTCCATGCCGCCCAGTTTTTACCATTAAGCTAGTCCCAGTTGCCCGCACTTGGCCCATAACGCTCTATACCCATCTTACCCATGTAACTATCTAAATGTTTTTTAAAAGACACAATTGTACCCGCCTCTACTACTACCTCTGGCAGCCCATTCCAGACACTCACTACCCTCTGAGTGAAGAAATTGCCCCTCTGGGCCCTTCTGAATCTCTCCCCTCTCACCTTAAACCTATGCCCTCTAGTTTTAGACTCCCCTACCTTTGGGAAAAGATGTTGACTTATCTATGCCCCTCATTATTTTATAGACCTCTATAAGATCACCCCTAAGCCTCCTACGCTCCAAGGAAAAAAGTCCCAGTCTATCCAGCCTCTCCTTATAACTCAAACCATCAAGTCCCGGCAACATCCTAGTAAATCTTTTCTGCACTCTTTCCAGTTTAATAATATCCTTTCTATAATAGGGTGACCAGAACTGCACACAGTATTCCAAGTGTGGCCGTACCAATGTCTTGTACAACTTCAACAAGACATCCCAACTACTGTATTCAATGTTCTGACCAATGAAACCAAGCATGCCAAATGCCTTCTTCACCACCCTGTCCACCTGCGACTCCACCTTCAAGGAGCTATGAACCTGTACTCCTAGATCTCTTTGTTCTATAACTCTCCCCAACGCCATACCATTAACTGAGTAGGTCCTGGCCTGATTCGATCTGCCAAAATGCATCACCTCACATTTATCTAAATTAAACTCCATCTGCCATTCGTCGGCCCACTGGCCTAATTGATCAAGATCCCGTTGCAATCCTAGATAACCTTCTTCACTATCCACTGTGCCACCAATCTTGGTGTCATCTGCAAACTTACTAACCATGCCTCTTAAATTCTCATCCAAATCATTAATATAAATCACAAATAACAGTGGACCCAGCACCGATCCCTGAGGCACACCACTGGACACAGGCCTCCAGTTTGAAAAACAACCCTCTACAACCACCCTCTGCCTTCTGTCATCCAGCCAATTTTGAATCCAATTGGCAACCTCACCCTGGATCCCGTGAGCTTTAACCTTCTGCAACAACCTACCATGCGGTACCTTGTCAAAGTCTTTGCTAAAGTCCATGTAGACAACGTCTACTGCACTGCCCTCATCTACCTTCTTGGTCACCCCTTCAAAAAACTCAATCAAATTTGTGAGACATGATTTTCCACGCACAAAGCCATGCTGACTGCCCCGAATCAGTTCTTGCCTCTCTAAATGCTTGTAGATCCTGTCTCTCAGAATACCTTCTAGCAACTTACCTACTACAGACGTTAGGCTCACCGGTCTGTAGTTCCCAGGCTTTTCCCTGCTGCCCTTCTTAAACAAGGGCACAACATTCGCCACTCTCCAATCTTCAGGCACCTCACCTGTGGCTGCTGTTGAGTCAATTATCTCTGTTAGGGGACCCGCAATTTCCTCCCTAGCCTCCCACAACATCCTGGGATACATTTCATCAGGTCCCGGGGATTTATCTACCTTGATGCGCTCTAAGACTTCCAGCACCTCCTCCTGTTAGGCAATGTCCTGAGGCCGTCGATACGCCGCTTTGGTGAGGGCGGAGCATCGCAAAAGCGGCGCCACCCCCAATTTGGTCGTAAACAGGGATTCTCTGTCAATCGGTGAACGCGCTTTTAGTGTCGTCGGCCAGAGAAATCAGCCCGATGTGATCAACATGCATACTCAGGCATTCAGTGAACCACAAAGTGCTTGACCAGTCATTCCATGCCACCTCCAATATCCTGCTCTCGAAAATCTGTGAGACTGAGAGCATTCTCAGTTAGAGAAAACAGAGAACTTGGCGACTCCCGTAGTGGTTGTACCAAAGTCAGAAGGTAGTGTAAGAATATGTGGGGATTATAAGGTAAATTAGGTACTGGAATGTAATCTGCCTGATACTTTACCAAATATGGAGGATCTGGTCATAATGTTGCCTGTTCCTTGTAAATAATTGGTTCTGGTTGCGTGAGGCATGGTTTCCAGAAAGGAGATTTATTTATCATATCAAGGGTATAGAGACAACCAGAATGTAGAGCCAGCCATTGCATGAAAAAAGGAATGAACATTTAGGGTTAAAGTTGGAAAGATCTATCAGGAGAAGAGAGGTCAGAATCTTTGAATTGGTGGGTGGGACACAGGAGGCCTGAGGGCTGGGCGCATGAGGTCAGAGCATTTACAGCATTGCTGTGCAAGTTCCCAGTAAACTAGTCCAAATGGTCAGACTACTGACTCCCCACTACCTCTCAATCTCTGACTCCCCCTGAACCTCCAACTCCACAATTCCCCGCAATGTCGAACTCCCTCCAGAACCTCTGGCACCTATGCCCACCCTCCCTTGCTCTACCCCCACTTTGTTCCACATGGAACAAGAATTACACTTTGTGCAGTGCATTCCTTCAGTTGAGGTTGGTGGTTTTCAAGGATGAATGAAGAGACAGTGCCAGTTAACCATGAATAGTTAACCATGACTAGTTAACCAGGGTTGGCCTTAAATGCAGCACGTTTGCCAGGGTTGTGAATCATAAATTGCTGTGAAACTGAATGGAATGAAATTGATTGCCATTCTAAAAACATTTTATTATATCTTCCTCAGATCTGAAGTCATTCAAACAATTATAAAATGTTCGCAGTACATATTTTGGCTTTTTATTTCACAAAACTAACTGATAATCAGACAAGAAAGGTAAGTGGGTGAGGTGAAGAATTTGCGTTATTTGATTTGTTGTTGAGATGTGGGTGGCACAGGGAGGGTTGGTTTATAGTTGTGGGACCCAGCGAAATGAAGATACTGGTTATTTCTGAGCACATTGTCAAGAACAAAGTGTAGACTTGACTCCTATATTAAGGTGACATGTTCCCATTCCCTGAAGGCACAATGCTATCCACTTGCCTAGATGACAGTAGCTCAAAGAAGACCATCACAACCAAGAAAAAGGTGACCGCTTGATAGATGCGGGTGTAATACTGAAGGGACAGGTGATTATTGACAGATGTGGCTGTAATGCTGAAGGGACAGGTCATAGTTGACAGATGAGGGTGTAATAATAATAATATAATCGCTTATTGTCACAGGTAGGCTTCAATGAATTTTTGTGAAAAGCCCCTAATCGCCACATTCCGGCGCCTGCTCGGGGAGGCCGGTACGGGAATTGAATCCGCGCTGCTGGCCTTGTTCTGCATTACAAGCCAGCTGTTTAGCCCACTGTGCTAAACCAGCTCCTGGATTACCGAAGGGGATAGGTGATAATTGCGAGATGTAGGTGATTATTGACAGATGTGGGTATAATGCTGAAGACACAGGTGATTATTGACAGATGTGGGTATAATGCTGTTGCCCCTTTCAATGACCTGTGGACCTGTACTCCTAGATCTCTTTGACTTTCAATACTCTTGAGGGTTCTACCATTCACTGTATATTCCCTACCTGCATTAGACCTTCCAAAATGCATTACCTCACATTTGTCCGGATTAAACTCCATATCTGTCAATGGGCAGCACGGTAGCATTGTGGATAGCATAATGGCTTCACAGCTCCAGGGTCCCAGGTTCGATTCCGGCTTGGGTCACTGTCTGTGCGGAGTCTGCACATCCTCACCGTGTGTGCGTGGGTTTCCTCCGGGGGCTCCGGTTTCCTCCCACAGTCCAAAGATGTGCAGGTTAGGTGGATTGGCCAGGGGTTACTGGGTCATGGGGATAGGGTGGAGGTGTGGACCTTGGGTGGGGTGCTCTTTCCAAGAGCTGGTGCAGACTCGATGGGCCGAATGGCCTCCTTCTGCACTGTAAAATCTATGAAATAGATCTATGAAATCCCTTCAGAATTACACCCACATCTGTCAGTAATCACCTGTCCCCTTCAGTATTACACCTTTTCTGCCATCTCTCCGCCCAAGTCTCCAAACAATCTAAATCCTGCTGTATCCTCTGACAGTCCTCTCTATAGATTCTCTGTAGTTTCTCTCTCTGTAGATTCTCTCTCTCTGTAGATTCTCTCTCTCTGTAGTTTCTCTCTGTAGATTCTCTCTCACCCTGTAGTTTCTCTCTCTCTCTGTAGATTCTCTCTCTCTGTACATTCTCTCTCTCTGTACATTCTCTCTCTCTGTAGTTACTCTCTCTCTGCGGATTCTCTCTCTCTCCCTGTAGTTTCTCTCCTGTAGTTTCTCTCTCCCTGTAGTTTCTCTCTCTCTGTAGTTTCTCTCTCTCTGTGGATTCTCTCTCTCTCCCTGTAGTTTCTGTAGATTCTCTCTCTCTCTCTCTCCCTCACTGTAGCTTTTCACTGTAGTTTCTCTCTCCTGCCCGTAGCTTCTCTCTTTCTGTAGACTATCTCTCTCTGTAGTTTCTCTCTCTCTGTAGTTTCTCTCTCTCTGTGGATTCTCTCTCTCTCCCTGTAGTTTCTCTCTCTCTGTAGATTCTCTCTCTCTCTCTCCCTGTAGTTTCTCTTCCTCTGTAGTTTCTCTCTCTCTGTAGTTTCTCTCTCTCTGTGGATTCTCTCTCTCTCCCTGTAGTTTCTCTCTCTCTGTAGACTCTCTCTCTCTCTCCCTGTAGTTTCTCTCCTTCTCTGTAGATTTTCACTGTAATTTCTCTCTCCCGCCCGTAGCTTCTCTCTCTCTGTAGATTCTCTCTCTCTGTAGTTTCTCTCTGTAGTTTCTCTCTCTCTGTAGTTTCTCTCTGTAGATTATCTCTCTCTGCAGCTTCTCTCTCTCTGTAGTTTCTCTCTCTCTGTAGTTTCTCTCTCTCTGTAGTTTCTCTCTCTGTGTAGATTCTCTCTCTCTGTAGTTTCTCTCTCTCTGTAGATTCTCTCTCCCTGTAATTTCTCTCTCTCTGTAAATTCTATCTCTTTCTCTGTAGTTTCTCTCTCTCTCTCTCACTGCAATTTCTATATCCCTCTCAGTAGTTTCTCTCTCTATATAGATTCTATTTCTCCCTCCCTGTAGATTCTCTCTCTCTATAATTTCTATCTCTCTCTCTGTATTTTCTCTCTCTCTGTAGATTCTATATCTCTTCCTGTCGTTTTTCTCTCCCTCTCTATAGTTTCTATCTCTCTGTATTTTCTCCCTCTCCCTGTAGTTTCTCTCTCGCTATGGATTATCTCTCTCTCTGTAGTTTCTCCCTCTCTCTCTGTAGATTCTATCTCTCTGTGAAGTTTCTCTCTCTCTCCAATTCTATCTCTTTCTCTATTGTTTCTCTTTCTCTCTCTGTATTATCTCTCTCTGTATTCTCTCTCACTGTATTCTCTCTCTGGTTTCTCCCTCATTCGTTTCTGTACCTATCTCTGTATTTTCTCTCTGCCTACAGTTTCTAACTCTCTCTGATATTATCTCTCTCTCTCTCTCTCTCTCTCTGTAGTTTCTCTCTCTCTGTGGTTTATCTCTCTCTGTAGATTCTCTCTCTCTCTCCTTTCTCTCCTTCGCTCTATATTTTCGATGTCTCTGTAGTTTTTCTCTGTCTTTGTAGTGTCTCTCTCTTTCTTTTTCTGTAGTTTCACTCTCTCGCTGTGATTTCTACCTCTCTCTGTAGTTTCTATCTCTCTCTCTGTAGTTTCTATATCTCTCTGTGTAGTTTTTCTCTCATTGTCGTTTCTCTCTCTCTATAGATTTTCTCTCTCTCTCTGTAGTTTCTCCCTTTCTCCCTGTAGTTTATCTCTCTCTATAGATTCTCTTTATGTGTAGTTTCTAACTTTCTCTCTAGTTTCTATCTCTCTCTGTGTAGAATTTATCTCTCTCCCTGTAGTTTCTCTCTCTCTCTTTAGTTTCTATCGCTCTGTAGTTTTTCTCTCTCTCTCTCTCTGTAGTTCCTATCTCTCTCTCTGTCGATTCTATCTCTTTCTCTGTAGTTTTTCTCTCTTTTTCTCTGTCGTTTCTCTCTGTACATACTATCTCCATCTCTATGTAGTTTCCCTCTCTATCTGTAGTTTCTCTCTCCCTGTAGTTTCTCTGTCCCTCTGTAGTTTCTCTCTCTCTCTCTGTAGTTTCTATCTCTCCCTAGTTTCTATCGCGTTCTCTGTAGTTTCTCTCTCATTCTCTCTGTAGTATCTCTCACTCTGTAGATTCTGGGCTGGATTCTTCCAAAATGGGTCTAAGTCCCCATGCTGGTGTAAAACGCAGTCCCCAGTTTCCTGAAACAAATAAAAGTTGATTCACTTACCTTCAGGGGGCTAGCAGGGACCCTAAGTGCTTAACGCAGCTTTGGCTGCCGATACGGGCCCCCGCACGTCCGTCTTCGAGCCACGTCGGCGGACTCCAGCGGCTTTGCCGAGCGCCATGGTAGACTCGGACTGTGGAGGCAACTCCGTGATATATAGGTCCCCCCGATCAGCCGCACAACACTGCATCGGACCAGCCCCAGCTGTGCCCCGGCCGCCCATAAGGCCCCACCCGATGCCCGATTCCCCCCACCAGATGGCCATGGACTGAGTCCACAGCCGCCATGTGAGAGTCCCGACTGGCCAGACAATGTTAGTTCTACGCTGTCGGGAACTCGGCCGGTCGGGATCATAGTGTCACTGGGCGGGCCTCTGGCAATGGCCACGCATTCATCCTGTCTATCCTGTCATTCCTACTCTGACTAGCACGTGGCACTGGTAGCAATCCCGAGATTACTACCTTTGACGTCCTACTTTTTAGTTCATCTCCTAACTCGCTAAATTCAGCTTGTAGCATCTCATCCTGTTTTTTACCTAAATCGTTGGTGCCTATATGCACCATGACAGCTGGCTGTTCACCCTCCCCCTTTAGAATGTCCTGTAGTCGTTCTGACACATCCAGGACCCTTGCACCCTGGAGGCACCATACCTTCCTGGAGTCTCGTTTGCGTCCACAGAAACACCTGTCTACTCCACTTACAATCGAATCCCCTATCACTGTAGCTCTACAACTCTTTTTCCTGCACTCCTGTGCAGAGGAGCCAGCGACACTGCCATGAGCTTGGCTACTGCTGTCTTCCCCTGTTGAGTCATCTTCCCCTACAGTATCCAAAACTGTATACCTGTTTTGGATGGAGATGACCACAGGGGACCCCTGCACTGCCTTTCTACTCTTTCTCTGTTTGATGGTACACTTTATCTGCGGTGTGACCAACTTGCTAAATGTGCTATCCACAACCTCCTCCGCATCGTGGATGCTCCAAAGTGAGTCCATCCGCAGTTCTAAGAGCCGTCAAGCGGTCTAACAGGAGCGGCAACTGGTCACGCTTCTTGCACATCAAGGAGCCAGGGACAATGGACTCCCACATCGCACACGAGGAGCATGACACGGGTCTGGGATCTCATGCCATGTCTTAGACCTTAGGTTAACTCATACAACTGCAATGTGAAAAAACAAAAGAAAAACACAAGGATAGACAAATGAAAAGAAAAGAAGAACTACTTACTAGTCACCACTACTTACCAGTTAGATTCAAACTTAGCAGGTCCCCTCTCGACCAATCTAATCCAACCCTCCTGTGACATCACTTTTCAGTCAAAACCTCAGATTCACCATTTACCCGCTTATTTTCCCAAGATGCCGTCAGTCCAACCACTCGTCTCCGCTCGGCTTCTGAAAAGCCAGAAGGTAGAAAACAAATCGAAAAGGAAAAAGCACCTCCTCCCGCTCTGCACCGAATTACCGCCCTGCTCCAAATTACCAAGTGCCAATCCTCACTTGGGCTCTCTCTCACTCAGGCTGTCTTGACTTCAGCGTGCGCAAATCTTACCTCTATCTTTCTCTCTGTACTTTTTCCCTCTCATTCTGTAGTTTCTCTCTCTCTGTAGTTTCTCTCTCTCTTTCTCTCTCTCGCCCTCGCTCTCTCTCTCGCCCTTGCTCTCGCTCTCTCTCTCTCTGCCTCTCCGCCTCTCCCTCTCTGTCTCTCTCTTTTTCGCTCTCTCTCTCTATCTTTGTAGTTTCTCTATATCGGTAGTTTCTATCTCTCCCTCTGTAGATTCTCTCTCTCTGTAGATTCTATCTCTCTCTTTCTGTGGTTCCTCTCTCTCTCTGTAGTTTTTCTCCCTCTGTAGATTATATCTCTATCTCTGTAATTTCTCACTTTCTCTCTCTAGTTTCTTTGTCACTCTCTATAGTTTATCTCTCTCCATGTAGTTTCTCTCTATAGATTCAATCTCTCTCGCTGTAATTTCCCTCTCCCTCTCTGTAGTTTCTTCCTCTCTGTAGTTTCTCTCTCTTGGTAGATTCTATCTCTCTGTAAATTCTATCTCACTCCCTGTTTGTTTTTCTCTCCATCTCTCTATAGTTCTCTCGCTCTCTCTCTTGCTCTCTCTCTCTCTCCTCCTCCCTCTCTCCATCTCTCCCTCATTCCCACTCTACCTCTCACTCTCTCTAGTTTCTCTCTCCATCTCTAGGTTCTATCTCTCTCTGTCGATTCTATCTCTCTCTTTCTATGTTTTTTTTCTCTCTGTAGTTTCTCTCCCTCAGTAGATTATATCACTATCTCTGTAGTTTATTTCTCTCTCTCTGTAGTTTCTCTCTCTCAGTAGTTTCTCTCTCTCTGTAGATTATATCTCCTCCTCTCTGTAGTTTCTCCCTCTATCTGTAGTTTCTATCTCTCTTTAGTTTCTCTCTCTCTCTCTGTAGCTTTCATGCCAAATGGCATAATTTTGAATTGGTATATACCATCTGGAGTGACAAAAGCTGAAAACTCCTTCGCCCTTTCGCATAAAGGTACCTGCCAGTAACCTTTAAGTAAATCCAGTTTGGAAATAAAAACTGGTTATCCCACTTTCTCAATGCAATCCTCCAAACGTGAGATAGGATAAGAGTCCCTTCTTGTAACTGCATTAACCTTTCTAAAGTCTACACACAACCGTTGGGTACCATCTGGTTTAGATACCATCATGGGTGAGCTCCATTGGCTGCAACCCACTTCAATTATGCCATTTTTAAGCATACTTTCAATTTCTTTGTTAACCTGTGCCAATTTTAAAGGGTTAAGTCTATATGGATGTTGTTTAATTGGAACAGCATTTCCCACATCTACATCATGTATAGCCATTTTAGTACTTCCCAACTTATCTCCACAAATGGACATGAGAAGTATTTGGCAGGAAGGATCAAGGAAAACCCAAAAGCTTTCTATAGGTATATCAGGAATAAGTGAATGACTAGGGAAAGAGTAGGACCAGTCAAGGACAGGGATGGGAAATTGTGTGTGGAGTCTGAAGAGATAGGCGAGATACTAAATGAATATTTTTCGTCAGTATTCACTCAGGAAAAAGATAATGTTGTGGAGGAGAATGCTGAGCCCCAGGCTAATAGAATAGATGGCATTGAGGTACGTAGGGAAGAGGTGTTGGCAATTCTGGACAGGCTGAAAATAGATAAGTCCCCGGGACCTGATGGGATTTATCCTAGGATTCTATGGGAGGCCAGGGAAGAGATTGCTGGACCTTTGGCTTTGATTTTTATGTCATCATTGGCTACAGGAATAGTGCCAGAGGACTGGAGGACAGCAAATGTGGTCCCTTTGTTCAAAAAGGGGATCAGAGACAACCCCGGCAACTATAGACCGGTGAGCCTCACGTCTGTAGTGGGTAAAGTCTTGGAGGGGATTATAAGGGACAAGATTTATAATCATCTAGATAGGAATAATATGATCAGGGATAGTCAGCATGGCTTTGTGAAGGGTAGGTCATGCCTCACAAACCTTATTGAGTTCTTTGAGAAGGTGACTGAACAGGTAGACGAGGGTAGAGCAGTTGATGTGGTGTATATGGATTTCAGCAAAGCGTTTGATAAGGTTCCCCACGGTAGGCTATTGCAAAAAATACGGAGGCTGGGGATTGAGGGTGATTTAGAGATGTGGATCAGAAATTGGCTAGCTGAAAGAAGACAGAGGGTGGTGGTTGATGGGAAATGTTCAGAATGGAGTACAGTCACAAGTGGAGTACCACAGGATCTGTTCTGGGGCCGTTGCGGTTTGTCATTTTTATCAATGACCTAGAGGAAGGCGCAGAAGGGTGGGTGAGTAAATTTACAGACGATACTAAAGTCGGTGGTGTTGTCGATAGTGTGGAAGGATGTAGCAGGTTACAGAGGGATATAGATAAGCTGCAGAGCTGGGCTGAGAGGTGGCAAATGGAGTTTAATGTAGAGAAGTGTGAGGTGATTCACTTTGGAAGGAATAACAGGAATGCGGAATATTTGGCTAATGGTAAAGTTCTTGAAAGTGTGGCTGAGCAGAGGGATCTAGGTGTCCATGTACATAGATCCCTGAAAGTTGCCACCCAGGTTGATAGGGTTGTGAAGAAGGCCTATGGAGTGTTGGCCTTTATTGGTAGAGGGATTGAGTTCCGGAGTCGGGAGGTCATGTTGCAGCTGTACAGAACTCTGGTCCGGCCGCATTTGGAGTATTGCGTACAGTTCTGGTCACCGCATTATAGGAAGGACGTGGAGGCTTTGGAGCGGGTGCAGAGGAGATTTACCAGGATGTTGCCTGGTATGGAGGGAAAATCTTATGAGGAAAGGCTGACGGACTTGAGGTTGTTTTCGTTGGAGAGAAGAAGGTTAAGAGGAGACTTAATAGAGGCATACAAAATGATCAGAGGGTTAGATAGGGTGGACAGTGAGAGCCTTCTCCCGCGGATGGATATGGCTGGCACGAGGGGACATAACTTTAAACTGAGGGGTAATAGATATAGCACTGAGGTCAGAGGTAGGTTCTTTACGCAAAGAGTAGTGAGGCCGTGGAATGCCCTACCTGCTACAGTAGTGAACTCGCCAACATTGAGGGCATTTAAAAGTTTATTGGATAAACATATGGATGATAATGGCATAGTGTAGGATAGATGGCTTTTGTTTCGGTGCAACATCGTGGGCCGAAGGGCCTGTACTGCGCTGTATTGTTCTATGTTCTATATGTTCTATACCCTACCGGCTATACCACTTGATGAACGTCTGCCCACTTTTCATCCGTCTGCACATGTAAAGGTCTCCATTTCCTCATCAAGACATCATGGGCGGGATTCTCCGACCCCCCCCGTCGCACCGGATATTCGGCGGGGGCGGGAATCTCGTCGCGCCGGTTGGCGGAGCCCCACCCGGCGATTCTCCGGCCCGGATGGGCCGAAGTCCCGCTGCTGGAATGCCTGTCCCGCCTGGTGTGGATTAAACCACCTCTCTTACCAGCGGGACAAGGCTCCGGGGCCCTGGGGGGGGGCGCGGGGCGATCTGGCCCCGGGGGGAGGGGGGGGGTGCCCCCACGGTGGCCTGGCCCGCAATCGGGGCCCACCGATCCGCAGGCGGGCCTGTACCATGGGAGCACTCTTTTCCTTCTGCCTTCACCACGGTCTCCACCATGGCGGAGGCAGAAGAGACTCCCTCCACTGCGCATACGCGGGGATGCCGTGAGCGGCCGCTGACGCTCCCGCGCATGCGCTTCCCGGCAATGTCATTTCCGCGCCAGCTGGCGGGGCACCAAAGGCCTTTCCCGCTAGCTGGCGGGGCGGAAATCAGTCCGGCGCGGGCCTAGCCCCTCAAGGTGAGTGCTCGGCCGCTCAAGATGCGGAGACTTCCGCACCTTTGGGGCGGCGCGATGCCGGTCTGATTCGCGCCGTTTATGGCGCCGGTCAGCGGACATCGTGCCGATTGCGGAGAATTCCGCCCCATTTTTACAGTGATAACACTCTGGTATGCTTTCTGATACATCCATTTTATTTCTATATCTTTCTGTTGTAATTCCGCCAATTTTCCTGAACTAAAAATATCCGCCTCATCCTCCACCTGTTGTTTTCCAACCATCTGATCAAAAATCGTTTCTGATAATTGCACTTCAACTTTATCTTCACTCTCTGATTTCTCCTCCTGTCTTAACCTGTGACTTTGCGACCTTGTTACTACACAATCTGGAAAAATCCCAGGATATTCGTCCTTCAACACTTCAGTTGTCTGATTTTCCACTGGCTTATCAACCACAATAGGCATCACTCCCTGTAGTTTCTCCCTCTCTGTCTGTAGTTTCTATTTCTCTCACTGTAGTTTTTCTTTCTCTGTAGTTTATCTCACTCTGTGTAGTTTCTCTGTGTAATTTCCCTCTCTCTCTTTGTAGTTTCTCCCTCGCTGTAGTTTCTGCTCTCTATAGATTTGATCTTTCTTTCTGTAATTTCCCTCTCTGTAGTTTTCCTCTCTGTACTTTCTCCCTCTCTCAGAAGATTCTATCTATTCTCTGTAGTTTCTATCTCATGGCAGTTTCTCACTCTCTGTAAATTCTCTCCCTCTATTTAGTTGTTCTCTCTTTCTCTGTAGTTTCTCCCTCTGTGTAGTTTCTCCCTCTGTGTAGTTTCTCTCTCTCTGTAGTTTCTCTCTCTCTGTAGTTTCTCTATGCCGATTCTATCTCTTAATCATAGAATTGACAGTGCAGAAGGAGGCCATTCGACCCATCGAGTCTGCACCGGCTCTTGGAAAGAGCACCCTACCCAAGGTCAACACCTCCACCCTATCCCCATAACCCAGTAACCCCACCCAACACTAAGGGCAATTTTGGACACTAAGGGCAATTTATCATGGCCAATCCACCTAACCTGCACATCTTTGGACTGTGGGAGGAAACCGGAGCACCCGGAGGAAACCCACGCACACACGGGGAGGATGTGCAGACTCCACACAGACAGTAACCCAAGCCGGAATCGAACCTGGGACCATGGAGCTGTGAAGCAATTGTGCTATCCACAATGCTACCGTGCTGCCTGCAATCTCTGTGATTTCTCGCTCTCTTTGTAGATTCTATCTCCTTCTCTCTATAGTTTATCTCTCTCTCTGCAGATTCTATCTATCTCTCTCTAGTTTCTCCCTGTAGTTTCTCTCTTTCTCTCTCTCTCTCTCTCTTGTTCTGGGCTCGGGTTTAGAGAACCCCAAAGTGTATCATGGAGTTCACCTGACCCACAACTTTTAATAGATTGAGGTTATGGGGAGCACACAAGCCTACCTTACAGGTGAAGTGAAACAGAGAGTTAAAGTACTTTTAAATTTAAAAATGTTTATTTATGAAACCAGTTAACACTTTATAAACCAACAGTAAATATCTTAACAACTATCAACACCAATTAATCTCCCAAAGATTACTCTATAAATAACTCTTAATCTTTCCTTGCAACATCCATAAGACAAGATAAACCCTTTTTACGGAAAGACATCAGGTTTAACTTTTCTACAGAAACAGGGATTATTTTTAATCACCAAAGGATCTGTAGACAGTCTTTAGATTGCAGAGAGAGAGACTAATGCACTTTCTTGCTGTGACTGCAGCTATCCAGCTCTCAAAAACAAAACTAAAACACACCCTGTAGCAGACAACCCAAAGCGAAAGTAAAAGCAGACAGCCCGGCTCCACCCACACTGACATCACTGCAGTAATAAACACCCATTTCTTAAAGGTACTCTCACATGACACACACTCTCGCTCTCTCTCTCTCTTGTTTCTCTATCCCTCTCTAGTTTCTATCTCTCTCTGTTAGTTCTCCATCTCTCTGTAGTTTCTCTCTGTCGATTATATCTCCTTCTCTCTATAGTTTCTCTCACTAACTAGTTTCTATCTTTCTGTAGATCCTATCTATTCTCTGGAGTGTCTATCTCCCGGTAGTTTCTCACTCTCTGTAGATTCTCTCCCTCAATTTAGTTTCTTTCTTTCTCTGTAGTTTCTATATCTTTCTCTGTAGTTTCTATCTCTCTCTCTGTAGATTCGATCTCACTCCCTATGTTTCTCACTCTCTCTCTCTCTGTAGTTTCTCTCTCTCTGTAATTTCGATCTATCTCTCTGCAGTTTCTCCCTCTTTCCCTGTAGTTTCTCTCCATCAGTAGATTCTCTCTATGTAGTCTCTCTCTGTCTGTAGTTTCTCTCTCTCTCTGTAGATTCTATCTCACTCTGTAGTTTCTATCTCTCTGTAGATTATATCTCTCTCTGTAGTTTATCTCTCTCTCTGTAGTTTCAATCTCTTTCTCTGTAGTTTGTATCTCTCTGTAGATTCCATCTCTCTCTGCTGTTTTTATCTCTCTCTCTCTATAGTTTCACTCTGTAGTTTCTATCTCTTTCTCTGTAATTTATATCTGTCTCTGTAGAATCTATCTCTCTCCCTTTGCTTTTATCTCTCTCACTTCAATTTCTATCTCTCTGTAGTTTCTCCCTCTCTCCCTGTGAGTTTCTCTCTATCCGTAGATTCTCTCCCCTATCTAGATCCTCTCTCTCTGTAGTTTCTCTCTCTGTAGGTTATATCTCTCACTGTGATTTCTCCCTCACCCTCTGTAGTTTCTATTTATCTCTGTAGTTTCCATATATCTCTCTGTAGTTTCTGTGTCCCTCTGTAGTTTCTATCCCTCTCTCTGTAGTTTCTCTCTTTCTGTAGTTTCTATCTCTCTGTAGTTTCTATCTCTCTGTAGTTTCCCCCCTCTCTCTGTAGTTTCTCTCTGTAGTTTATCTCTTTCTCTGCAGTTTTTATCTCTCACTCTGTTGATTCTATCTCTCTACCTTTGTTTTTCTCTCTTTCTCTTTAATTTCTATCTCTCTCTCTGTAGTTTCTATCTATGTCTCTGTAGTTTCTCCCTCTCTCCCTGCAGTTTCTCTCTAACCGTAGATTCTCTCTCTCTGTGTAGTTTCTTTCTCTCTAGTTTCTCTCTATCTGTAGGTTCTATCTCTCTCTGCAGTTTATTTCTCTCATAGATTATCATAGAATTTACAGTGCAGAAGGAGGCCATTCGGCCCATCGAGTCTGCACCGGCTCTTGGAAAGAGCACCCTACCCAAGGTCAACACCTCCACCCTATCCCCATAACCCAGTAACCCCACCAACACTAAGGGCAATTTTGGACACGAAGGGCAACTTATCATGGCCAATCCACCTACCCTGCACATCTTTGGACTGTGGGAGGAAACCGGAGCACCCGGAGGAAACCCACGCACACACGGGGAGGATGTGCAGACTCCGCACAGACAGTGATCCAAGCCGGAATCGAACCTGGGACCCTGGAGCTGTGAAGCAATTGTGCTATCCACAATGCTACCGTGCTGCCCTCTCACTCTCTGTAGTTTCTCTCTCTGTAGATTCTATCTCTCCCTGTAATTTCTCCCCCTCTCTGTAGTTTCTATCCTCTTGTTATAGTTTCCCTATATCTCTCCCTGTAGTTTTATGTCTTCCTTTGTCGATTCTATCACTCTCTCTGTAGTTTCTCTCTCTCTGTCGTTTCCATCTATCTCTGTAGTTTCTCCCTCCATCCGTTTCTATATCTCTCTGTATGTTTTCTCTACCTCCAGTTTCTAACTCTGCAATTTCTATCTCTTTCTGTAGTTTCCATATTGTTCTCTGTATATTCTTTATTTCTCTTCTTGTAGTTTCTCTCTCTCTGTAATTTGTTTCTCTCTCTTTCTGTACTTCTCTCTCTCTGTAGTTTCTCCCTCTCTGTAAGTTTCTACGTCTCTCTAGTTTCTACATCTCTCTGTAGTTTCTATCTCTTACTCTAGTTTCTATCTCTCTCTCTGTAGTTTCTCTCTATCAGTGTAGTTTCACTCTCTCTTGAGTTTCTCTCTCTCTCTGCAGTGTCTATCTGACTCTCTAGATTCTATTTATAGATTCTCTATCTCTCTGTAGTTTCTGTCTTCCTCCGCATTTCTAGTCACTCTGTAGATTCTATCTCTCTCTCTGTAGTTTTGCTGTCTATGTCGATTCTATTTCTTAATCTCTGTGGTTTCTCTCTCTCTGTAGTTTCTTTCTGTAGATTCTATCTCCTCTGTAGTTTCTCTCTCTCTGTGGATTCTATCTCTGTGATTTCTCTCTCTCACTCTTCGTAGTTTCTCTCTCTGTAAATTCTATCTCTCGCTGTAATTTCTCCCTCTCCCTATGTAGTTTCTATCTTTCTCTGTAGTTTCCATCTATCTCTCTGCAGCTTTTATGTCTCCCTCTGTATTTTCTATCCCTCTCTGTAGTTTCTCTCTCTCTGTAGTTTCTATCTCTCGCTCTCTGTAGTTGCTCTCTCTTTCTGTAGTTTCTCTTTCTCAGTAGATTCTCTCTCGCAATGTAGTTTCTCTCTCTCTGTAGATTCCATTTCTCTCCATGTAGTTTTTATATCTCTCTCTGTAATTTGTATCTCTTTCTCTCTGTGTAGATTCTATCTCACTCTTTCTGTAGTTTCTTCCTCTCGCTCTGTACTTTCTCTCTCTCTCCCTGTAGTTTCTCTACCTCTCAGTAGTGTATCTCTCTCTGTCGTTTCTCTCTCTGTAGATTTTATCTCCTTCTCTCCGTAGTTTATCACTTTGTCAAAGAGTCATCGGACTCGAAAAGTTAGCTCTTTTCTGTCCCTGCAGAAGCTGCCAAACCTGCTGAGATTTACCAGCATTTTCTCTTTCGTTTCAGATTTCAGCATCTGCAGTAATTTGCTTTTATCCTCTCTCTCTGGAGTTTCTATCTCTCTATCGGTGTAGTTTCTCTCTCCCTGTAGTTTATCTCCCTCTCTGTAGTCTCTATCTATTTCTCTGTAGTTTCTCCCTCTCTCTGTAATTTCTATCCAGGTCGATTTTATCTCGCTCCCTGTAGTTTTTCTCCCCCTCTCTATCTGTGTAGTTTCTCTCTCACTGTAGTTTATCTCTCTCTGTGTAATCTCTATCTATTCCTCTGTAGTTTCTCTCTCTGTGCAGATTCTGCTCTCTCCCTGTAGTTTCCCTCTCTCTTTCTCTCTGTAGATTCTGTCTCTCTGTTGTTTCTCACTGTAGATTATATTTCCTCTCTGTAGTTTATCTCTCTCTCTGTAGTTTCTATCTCTCTCTCTTTAGTTTTTCTCTCTGTAGTTTCTCTTTCTGTAGATTTTATCTCTCTTGTTGGAGATTCTCTCTCCCTATGTAGTTCTACTCTATCACACTGTAGTTTCTATCTCTCCCCCTGTAGATTCTCTCTCTCTCTGAAGTTTCTCTCTGTAAATTCTATCTCGTTCTCTCTGTAACTTCAATCTCTTTCTCACCTTAGTTTCTATCTCTCTCCCTGTAGATTCTCCCTCTCTCTGAAGTTTCTCTCTGTAAATTCTATCTCGTTCTCTCTGTAACTTCAATCTCTTTCTCACCCTAGTTTCTATCTCTCTCCCTGTAGATTCTCCCACTCTCTGAAGTTTCTCTCTGTACATTCTATCTCTTTCTCTCTGTAAATTCTATCTCTTTCTCACTGTAGTTTCTATCTCTCTCCCTGTAGTTTCTCTCTCTCTCTCTCTCTCTGATGTTTCTCTCTTTCTCTATTTCTTTCTCTCTGTAGTTTCTCCCTCTATCTCTGTAGTTTCTCTCTGTAAATTCGATCTCTCTCTGTGTAGTTTCTCCCTCTCTCTCTGTAGTTTCTCTCTCTCTCTATAGATTCTCTCTCTCTGTAGTTCTTCTCTCTCTCTCATTAGTTTCTGTCTCCTTCTCTGTAGTCTCTATATGTCTGTAGTTTCTACCTCTCTCTCCCTGTAGTTTCTCTCTCTTTATAGGTTCTATCTGTCTCTCTGTAGTGTTTCCCTCTCTGTGTCGTTTCTCTCTCTCTGTAAGCTCTCTTTAGCGGTGTAGTTTCTCACTCTCTGTAGTTTATCTCTCTCTCTTTGTAGTTTCTCCCTCTCTCTAGAATTTCTATCTAAGTTGATTTTATCTCTCTCTCTGTAGTTTCTCTCTCTCTGTTGATTCTATCTCTTTCTTTCTGCAGATTCTCTCTCTCTCTGTAGTTTCTCGCTGTAGATTCTATCTCCTTCCCACTGTATTTTCTCTCTCCATCTGTAGTTTCTATCTCTCTCTTTTTAGTTTCTCTCTTTCTCTCTGTCGTTTCTATTTATCTCACTGTAGTTTCTATCTCTCTCTGTAATTTCTCCCTCTGTCGATTTTATCACTCTCTGGAATTCTCTCTCCCAATGTAGTTTCACTCTACCTCTCTGTAGTTTCTATCTCTCTCTGCAGTTTCTATTACTCTCCCTGTAATTTCTCTCTCTTTCTGAAGTTTCCCTCTGTAAATTCTATCTCCTTATCTCTGTTGTTTCTCCCTCTATCTGTAGTTTCTGTCTCTCTCTCTCTCTCTCTCGCTAGTTTCGCACTCTCTCCGTTGTTTCTCACTCCCTGTAGATACAATCTCTCTAAAGATTCTATCTCTCTCTCTCTCTGTACTTTCTTCCTCACTCTGTAGTTTATCACTCTCTGTAGAGTCTCCCTCTGTAGATTATATCTCTCTCCCTGTAGTTTTTCTCTCCCTCTCTCTATAGTTCCTTGGCGTCATTCTCCGACCCCCCAGAGGGTCGGAGAATGGCCGTTGGCCGCCGTGAATCCCGCCCCCGCCCCTGCCGAAGTTTCCGAAGGGAGAAAGTCGGCGGGGCGTTAATGTCGCTGCTGCCGCGGAGAATGTCACGGGTCTGCGCAAGGCAGCCGATTTTCGGCCTGCCGATATTCTCCCTTCCGGATGGGCCGAAGTCCCGTCGACGTGATGACCGTTCACGTCGACGTGAATCAAACCTCCTTTTCATCGGCGTGACCCGGTGCTCCAGGCTCACGCCGACTAGCGTGGAGGAGAGTGACGGCCTGGGGGGTTGGCTCTGGGCAGGCGATGGCATGGCCACAGTCTGATTGCGTGAGGAGAGGTGTGTCTCGGGTTGTGTGTGTGTGTGTGCGGCGGGGGGGGGGGGGGTGGTTAGAGTAGGCTGGGCTCCGGGGGGGGGTCCGAGCCGGGGAGGGGGATGGGGGGGTCCATGCCGGGGTGGAGGTGGGGGGGGGGGTCCGTGCCGGGGTGGAGGTTGGGGGGGGGGTCCGTGCCGGGGTGGAGGTTGGGGGGGGTCCGTGCTGGGGTGGAGGTTGGGGGTTGGGGGGGGTCCGTGCTGGGGTGGAGGTTGGGGGGGGTCCGTGCTGGGGTGGAGGTTGGGGGGGGTCCGTGCTGGGGTGGAGGTTGGGGGTTGGGGGGGGGTCCGTGCTGGGGTGGAGGTTGGGGGTTGGGGGGTCCGTGCTGGCGTGGAGGTTGGGGGTTGGGGGGGGGGGTCCGTGCTGGGGTGGAGGTTGGGGGTTGGGGGGGGGTCCGTGCTGGGGTGGAGGTTGGGGGGGGGTCCGTGCTGGGGTGGAGGTTGGGGGTTGGGGGGGGTTCCGTGCCGGGGTGGAGGTTGGGGGTTGGGGGGGGGTCCGTGCCGGGGTGGAGGTTGGGGGTTGGGGGGGGGTCCGTGCTGGGGTGGAGGTTGGGGGTTGGGGGTGGGTCCGTGCTGGGGTGGAGGTTGGAGGTTGGGGGGGGTCCGTGCTGGGGTGGAGGTTGGGGGTTGGGGGGGGTCCGTACTGGGGTGTAGGTTGGGGGGGGTCCGTGCTGGTGTGGAGGTTGGGGGGTGGTCCGTGCTGGGGTGGAGGTTGGGGGTTGGGGGGGGTCCGTGCTGGGGTGGAGGTTGGGGGTTGGGGGGGATCCGTGCTGGGGTGGAGGTTGGGGGTTGGGGGGGTCCGTGCTGGGGTGGAGGTTGGGGGTTGGGGGGGTCCGTGCTGGGGTGGATGTTGGGGGTTGGGGGGGGGTCCGTGCTGGGGTGGAGGTTGGGGGGGGTCCGTGCTGGGGTGGAGGTTGGGGGTTGGGGGGGTCCGTGCTGGGGTGGAGGTTGGGGGTTGGGGGGGGTCCGTGCTGGGGTGGAGGTTGGGGGTTGGGGGGGGTCCGTGCTGGGGTGGAGGTTGGGGGGGGGTCCGTGCTGGGGTGGAGGTTGGGGGGGGGGTCCGTGCTGGGGTGGAGGTTGGGGGGGGGGTCCGTGCTGGGGTGGAGGTTGGGGGTTGGGGGGGGTCCGTGCTGGGGTGGAGGTTGGGGGTTGGGGGGGGGCCGTGCTGGGGTGGAGGTTGGGGGTTGGGGGTGTCCGTGCTGGGGTGGAGGTTGGGGGTTGGGGGGGGTCCGTGCTGGGGTGGAGGTTGGGGGGGGTCCGTGCTGGGGTGGAGGTTGGGAGTTGGGGGGGGTCCGTGTCGGGGTGGAGGTTGGGGGTTGGGGGGGGGTCCGTGCTGGGGTGGAGGTTGGGGGGGGTCCGTTCCTGGGTGGAGGTTGGGGGTTGGGGGGGGTCCGTGCTGAGGTGGAGGTTGGGGGGTGTCCGTGCTGGGGTGGAGGTTGGGGGTTGGGGGGGTCCGTGCCGGGGTGGAGGTTGGGGGTTGGGGGGGGGTCCGTGCTGGGGTGGAGGTTGGGGGGGGTCCGTGCTGGGGTGGAGGTTGGGGGTTGGGGGGGGGGTCCGTGCCGGGGTGGAGGTTGGGGGGGGGGTCCGTGCTGGGGTGGAGGTTGGGGGGGGTCCGTGCTGGGGTGGAGGTTGGGGGTTGGGGGGGGGGGTCCGTGCTGGGGTGGAGCTTGGGGGGGGTCCGTGCTGGGGTGGAGGTTGGGGGTTGGGGGGGTGTCCGTGCCGGGGTGGAGGTTGGGGGTTGGGGGGGGTCCGTGCTGGGGTGGAGGTTGGGGGGGTCCGTGCTGGGGTGGAGGTTGGGGGTTGGGGTGGGGTCCGTGCTGCGGTGGAGGTTGGGGGGGGTCCGTGCTGGGGTGGAGGTTGGGGATTGGGGGGGGGGGGGGTCCGTGCCGGGGTGGAGGTTGGGGGTTGGGGGGGGGTCCGTGCTGGGGTGGAGGTTGGGGGGGGTCCGTGCTGGGGTGGAGGTTGGGAGTGGTCCGTGCTGGGATGGAGGTAGGGGGTCGGGGGGGGGGGGCCGTGCTGGGGTGGAGGTTGGGGGTTGGGGGGGGGTCCGTGCTGGGGTGGAGGTTGGGGGGGGTCCGTGCCGAGGAGGGGGATGGGAGGGCAAGTGAGTTGGTCCACCTGGCCAGGTGCCAGCCTCCAACAGTTGGACCCATGCGGTCCATGCCACCTGGCTGGGGGGAGGAGGGGATATGGGCAAGATGACATGTCGTCGTTCCCCTCCCCCCCACCAGGCCGTCATGTTTTCAGATCATCCAGCGATGTTGGCCGCCGTGGTGGCAGCCGCTCATGTCTATGTTGCCCTGGATGAGGAGGAGGAGGAGGAGGAGGAGGAGCGTGCCAGAGAGGCGGCGCAGGCTGCCGCAGAGGGGCAGGCGGCAGCCGCCCAGGCTGGAGGGACACCTGACCGACAGGACGAGGAGGGGGAGGAGGACGTCGCGGCCCCACGGCAATGGAGGCACCCGAGGGCGCCCCGTGTGTACCGGCCCCGGCAGTCATACCAGGACCTCACGGACCGGGAATGCAGGAGGAGACTCCGGATGAGCCGGGAAACCGTGGCACACATCTGCCACCTGCTGGCACACCTGTCACCGCGTGGCACTGGCGGGGGACATCCTCTCCCCGTGTCCGTCAAGGTTACGGTGGCCCTGAACTTTTATGCAACGGGGTCATTCCAGGCACCGAGTGGGGACCTGTCCGGCATATCGCACACATCGGTGCACCGGTGCATCCGGGCAGTGACAGATGCCCTATATGCCATGTCGCACCGCTACATCCGCTTCCCCGTGGACCGGGCCAGCCAAGATGCCCGGGCCGTGGGCTTCTCTGCCGTGGCCGGGTTCCCCATGGTCCAGGGCGCGATTGA
The DNA here is from genome assembly GCF_047496885.1 of Scyliorhinus torazame. Taxonomy (NCBI): domain Eukaryota; kingdom Metazoa; phylum Chordata; class Chondrichthyes; order Carcharhiniformes; family Scyliorhinidae; genus Scyliorhinus; species Scyliorhinus torazame. The sequence continues at coordinate 95,039,315 of NC_092722.1, forward strand.
TGGGATGCACGTCGCCGTGCGGCCACCTGCAGATAACAGGGCCGTGTTCACTAATAGGAAGGGGACCTATTCGATGAACGTACAGGTGGTCTGCGACCACCGCATGATGATCCTGCACGTCTGCGCCCGTCACCCAGGCAGTGTACATGACTCATTTGTGTTGTCGCGGTCATCCATCCCCGGCATGTACGAGGGACGCCATCCCCGGCTGAGGGGCTGGTTGCTGGGCGACAGGGGCTACCCATTGCGATCGTGGCTGATGACGCCTATACGGAGGCCACGCAATGAGGCGGAGAACCGCTACAATGATGCCCATGTAGCGACAAGGGGAGTGATCGAGAGGTGCTTTGGCGTGCTGAAGATGCGTTTCAGGTGCCTGGACCTCTCTGGGGGCGCCCTCCAGTATCGGTCAGATAGGGTCGGCCGCATCATTGTGGTGTGCTGCGTCCTGCACAACATAGCCCAGCAGAGGGGCGATGTGCCGCAGGCATAGGAGGGCGGAGTGGAGGAGCAGCAGGAAGAGGCGCAGTCCTCCCCAGATGAGGGGAATGGGGCAATGGTCAGGGCAGACGGGGTAGACACAGGCGGGTGGCTGTCCACCGTTACCGGCTGGCCCAGCGGGCACGGGACAGACTGATAGACGCCCGCTTCACTGACTAGATGGGCGTGGGAATCGGGTAGTATGGCCACAGACCGCACACCATGGCAACAGCCGACCACCCACACCCCCCACCCATCCACCCACCCAGCACCCTCACCCCCCTCCCCAACCCCACCCACCCCACCCGCATGCACACCACCCCCCCCCATTGCCGATCCACCTGCGGCACAACGGGCCGGGCTCACCCAGTTGCGGGTGGACGCGTGTCTATCGCAGGCCATGGAGGATGATGACAACCCGCCCTGCGATGAGCTCCTGGCTCTACATCGGTGGACTATGTCTGACCCATGGCCACAGTACCACCATCCACCCGGACCATCCCTGCATGCGGCTGTGACACTGCAGCGCACGGTCCCGTCCTCTGCCCGGGGGATGTTGATGGCGGCCCAGGGGGAAGGGGGCAGACTCACCTGGGGCTGAGGTAAGACCACCCCTCACACACACACTTGCGCTCAATGTACATGACACCCCCCGCACACTTTGGACAGAGCACAAAGGCAGCTTCGGTAGGTGTAACATTGACTTTAATAACGAAAGGAGTTCATGCACGTGCCCTAGCCCCTAAAACTCATCTGTGCCCTGCACCCGTGCCAACTTACTCAGTGTCTAATTGTTTGGCCTTACGGGCCCTTTGACTATGTCTACGTGGTTCCCCAGACGGTACAGCAGAACTGAAGGTGGACTCCTGTGATTCCTGCCCTCTGACACTGGATCCCTTTGGCGGCTGTTTCCTGGGGCGTCCTGGCCTAGATGGGCCAGGCTGCGGCCCGGGCGACTGGGATGGCGAGCTGCCAGCCTGTCCTGTCCGTTGCCCACCCGATGCACCTGGGACGGAAGGGGGGGGAGTCCGAGGTGTCGCGGTGTACCGGGACCTCCCCTACAGAGGGAGCCGGGACGGACCACACCACCTCCTCCTCCCTCGGGGTGCCCGATGGCCCCCAGGCCTCTACATGGGTGGGGGATGCGAACGGACTGGCCATCCGACGCCCCCCCCAACATCTGGCGCTGCCAGTCCTGGAGGCCCGTGCTGGTATCGACAGGGGTCTGCAGGTTTGCAGCCATGGAGCCCAGGGGGTTGGCAAACCCTGTCTGTGACAGTGCGACGCCGGCTCGCACATGGCCACTGCCGCCGGTGCCCTCAGCGATGGCCTGCAGAGACTGGGCCATGGCCTGCTGAGACTGGGCCATGGCCTGCAGACACTGGGCTATGGCGTTGAGCGCCTCTGCCATCTGGCGCTGGCACTGGCTCATGGCCTCCTGTGAGAGGGCAGCCATTTCCTGGGCCACAGACGCCGCCTGCACGGAAGGCCCCAGGCCTAGCAAACCATTCCCCATGTCTGACACCGTCGCACCCATTGCCTCCACCGCGGACGCCACCCGTGCGGTGTCAGCCTGGGTGGCACGCATGACCGGCACCACTCCCAGCTCCTGGACGCGGGTGGACTCCTCCACCTGCGACCGCAGCCGCCGCAAGCCGCCCGTCACCCTCTTCGCTCGTCTCCGGGTCGGTGGTTGCATCGGATCTATGTGTGGGTGTGGTAACTGCAGGAACCCGGGATCCATCTGGGCGGCAGGTGTTCGCTTGGGCTGGGCTGCCCTCCGACCGCCCTGCTCCTCTGCTGCTCCTACCTCCACCTGCTGTACCGGGACGGCTGTGTTGTGCGCACCAGTGAGTGTACCAGACGCCTCATCACTAAAGTGCCCAACCGTGGTGAGTGTTTCTGCGATGGTGGAGGGTGTTGGTGACAGCAGTGGCGTTGTGTCGTGCTCTTCGTCCCGCTCTGAGTCCATGGCACTTTGGGGTGGGGGTTCGTCTCCACCCATCCACTCTGATCACTGTCCGGTATTTCATCTTCCTGGGTAGTGCTGTCCCGGGTAGTGCTGTCCCGGGTAGGGGTGTCCTGGGTAGTGCTGTCCCGGGTAGGGGTGTCCCGGGTAGTGGTGTCCTGGGTAGTGGTGTCCTGGGTAGTGGTGTCCTGGGTAGTGGTGTCCTGGCTCGGATGTGACGGGGGCCTGTGGCTGCCCCCCTCATCGCTGGGTGGTCGCTCCCGCACGTGACGGGGGTGTCGTCTCCCTGTTGCTCCAGGTCTCTCCGTCTCCTGTGGTCTCCGAGGGGCATCCTGCGGGCGTCGCATGCTGGAGGGTCCGGGTCTCTCCGTCTCCCGTGGTCTCCGAGGGGCATCCTGCGGGCGTCGCATGCTGGAGGGTCCGGGTCTCTCCGTCTCCTGTGGTCTCCGAGGGGCATCCTGCGGGCGGTCTGCATCTGCGGGGATGGGTGCCTGGACGTTTGGTCCTGCGATACACAATGAAGCATGCATGGTTAGACATCAGGCAGTGATCAGGTGATACGGGGGAGGGGGATATAGGGGAGGGGGGATATGGGGAAGGGCTGTCGGTGGCTCACTTGCTACTACGCCCCCGACCTCTGCATCAGCAACCTCCCGGTCCTCAGGTCCACCAGCCAGTTCCAGGGCCCTTTCCTCGTGTACGGTCAGTGGCCTCTCATCAGCGGGGCCTCCTCCAGTCCTCACATGCTCCCTATTGTTGTGTGCGCGCTTCTCCTGTGGGTGGGGGGGGGGTGGCAGGGGTAAAAGGCAACACTGTGAGGCAGGTATATGAATGCACGCCATCGGTTGCGCGTGCATTGCAGAGGTTAAGGTTAGGGCTAAGTTCACTTGGGGATATGGGGGAGGGGGGATATGGGGGAGGGGGGATATGGGGGATATGGGGGAGGGGGGATATGGGGGAGGGGGGATATGGGGGATATGGGGAGGGGGGATATGGGGGAGGGGGGATATGGGGGAGGGGGATAGGGGGGGATATGGGGGAGGGGGGATATGGGGAGGGGGGATATGGGGGAGGGGGGATATGGGGGAGGGGGATATGGGGGAGGGGATATGGGGGAGGGGGGATATGGGGGATATGGGGGAGGGGGGATATGGGGGATATGGGGGAGGGGGGATATGGGGGGAGGGGGTATATGGGAGATATGGGGGAGGGGGGATATGGGGGAGGGGGGGATATGGGGATATGGGGGATATGGGGGGATATGGGGGATATGGGGGAGGGGGATATGGGGGAGGGGGGATATGGGGGATATGGGGAGGGGGGATATGGGGGAGGGGGGATATGGGGGAGGGGGATATGGGGGAGGGGGGATATGGGGGAGGGGGGATATGGGGGAGGGGGGGATATGGGGGATATGGGAGAGGGGGGATATGGGGGAGGGGGGATATGGGGGAGGGGGATATGGGGGATATGGGGGAGGGGGGATATGGGGGAGGGGGGATATGGGGGAGGGGGGATATGGGGGATATGGGGGAGGGGGGATACGGGGGAGGGGGGAATATGGGGGAGGGGGGGATATGGGGAGGAGGGATATGGGGAGGGGGGGATATGGGGAGGGGGGATATGGGGAGGCTCACCCTGCCTGCTCTGACAAGGTTGTTCACCTTCTTGTGGCACTAGGTGCCTGTCCATGGTGTCAGGGCCACAGCGGTGACGGCCTCTGCCACTTCCCTCCACAGACGCCGGCTGTGGCGTGGGGCAACTCTGCGGCCGTGCCCGGGATACAGGGCGTCCCTCCTCTGCTCCACCGCGTCCAGGAGCGCCTCCACATCGCGTGACTCAAACCTCGGGGCTGAGCGACGGCCAGCCATCCAGTCGGGTGTTGCGGTCGGGTGTTCCGGTCGGGTGGGGGGGGAGCAGCGCGGCCTTATGAGCCGTCACGCCGTGCAGCGCGTATGACGCTGCACGGCGTGAACCACTGCGCAAGCGCGGATCCCGTTACGTCGCTGCTAGCCCATTTCGGGCCGGAGACTATCGACCCATTTTTCCGACGTAACGTAAATCGGATTTGCGCCGTTTTTTTGCGCCGATCGGCGGACTTTCCGCCCACAACAGAGAATTTCGCCCCCTATCTCTCTCTCTCTCTCTGTAGTTTCTCTCTCTCTCTGGACTCTCCTTCCCTCTCTGTAGTTTATATCTCTCTCTCTCTGTAGTATCTATCTCTGCAGTTTCTCTCTCTCTCTCTCTGTCGCTTCTATCTCTCTCTTGTAGTTTCGCCCTCGGTGTTTTTATATTCTGTCCCCCTACAGTTTGTAACTCTCTCTGTTGATTCTATCTTTCTCTGTAGATTCGATATCTCACTCTTTAGATTCTATATCACTTTGTAGTTCTATCTCTCTCTGTAATTTCTCTCTCTCAGTGTAGTTTCCCACTCTCTCTAGATTCAATCTCTCTCCCTGTAGTTTCTCTCTGTATATATATTCTCTCCCTCTCCCTCTGTTGTTTCTATCTTGCTCTGTAGATTCTATCATCTTCCCTGTCGTTTCTCACTCTCCTTGTCTGTAGTTTATCTCTTTGTGCCGTAACTCTCGCTCTCTGTAATTTCTCTCTTTCTGTTGATTCTATCTCCTTCGCTCTGTAGTTTCTCTCTCTATCTGTAGTATCTATTTCTATCTCTTTACTTATTCTCACTATCTGTAGTTTCTCTCTCTCCCACTGTAGTATCTCTTTCACTCTAGTTTCTCTCTCCCTCTCCCTATAATTTCCATCTCTCTGTTGTTTCTTTCTCTCCCTCTGTTGTTTCTATCTCTCCCTCTGTAGTTTATATCCCTCTCTCTGTAGTTTCTCTCTCTCTCTGTAGTTTGTATCTGCCTTCCTAGTTTTTGCCTCTCCTGCTGTAGTTTCTCTCCCTCTCTCTATTGTTTCTCTCTGTCTCTGTTGTTTCTATCTGGCTCTCTGTAGTTTATATCTCTCTATGTGGTTTCTCCCTGGATCGTTTCTATATCCCTCTCTGCATTTTCTTTCCCCCTGCAGTTTGGCCTCTCATTGTAGTTTCTATATCTTTCTCTGTAGATTTTATCTCTTTCCCTCTGTAGTTTCTCTCTCTCACTTACTGTAGTTTCTCTTTTTCTCTTTCTGTTGTTTCTATTTCTCTCTCTCTAGTTTCTCTCTCTCAGCATTGATTCTATCTCTTTCTCTATGTAGTTTCTTGCTGTAGATTCTACCTCCTTCTCGCTGTAGTTTCTCTCTCCATCTGTAGTTTCTCTCTCTCGCTCTGTAATTTATATCTTTCTCACTGTAGTTTCTATCTCTCTCCCTGTAGTTTCTCTCACACTGAAGTTTCTCGCTGTAAATTCTATCTCCTTCTCTGTGTTGTTTCTCCCTCTGTCTGTAGTCTCTGTCTCTCTCTCTTTAGTTTTACGCAATCTCTGTTGTTCCTCACTCCCTGTAACTACAATCTCTCTGAAGATTCTATCTCTCTCTCTCTCTCTGCCGATTCTCCCTCTCACTCTGTAGTTTATCTCTCTCTGTAGATTCCCTCTCTGTAGATTCTATCTCTCTCCCTGTAGTTTTTCTCTCCCCATCTCAATAGTTCCTATCTCTCTCTCTCTCTCTGTACTTTTCTCTCGAGATAGACTCTTCCTCTCTCTCTGTAGTTATGTCCTCTCTCTCAGTAGTGTCTATATCTCCCGAGTAGTTTCTATCGCTCTCTCTGTAGTTTATATCTCGCTCCATCGTTTATATCCCTCTCTCTGTAGTTTCTCTCTCTCTCTGGAGTTTGTATCTGCCTTCCTATTTTCTGCCTCTCCCACTGTAGTTTCTCTCCCTCTCTCTATTGTTTCTCTCTATCTCTGCTGTTTCTATCTCACTGTGTGGTTTCTCTCTGGATCGTTTCTATATCTCTCTCTGCATTTTCTCTCCCCCTGCAGTTTGGCCTCTCTCTGTAGTTTATATCTCTCTCTGTAGATTCTATAATCTCTCTCTGTAGATTTTATCTCTTTCCCTCTGTAGTTTCTCTCTCTCTCTGTAGTTTTAACATCTCTCTGTAGTTTCTATTTCTCTCTCTGTAGTTTATCTCTCTCAGCATTGATTCTATCTTTTTCTCTTTGTAGATTCTGTCCCTCTCTATAGTTTCTCATTCTAGGTTCTACCTCCTTCTCACTGTAGTTTCTCTCTCCATCTGTAGTTTCTATCTCTCTCTCTTTAGTTTCTCTCTCTCTGTAGTTTCTATCTATCTCACTGTAGTTTCTCTCTCTCTGAAGTTTCTCTCTGTAAATTCTATCTCCTTCTCTGTGTTGTTTCTCCCCCTGTCTGTTCTCTCTGTCTCTTTCTCTTTAATGTGGAGATGCCGGCGTTGGACTGGGGTGAGCACAGTAAGAAGTCTTACAACACCAGGTTAAAGTCCAACAGGTTTGTTTCAAACACTAGCATTCGGAGCACTGCTCCTTTCTCAGGTGAATGAAGAGGTATGTTCCAGAAACATATATATAGACAAATTCATTGATGCAAGACAATGCTTTGAATGCGACCATTTGCAGTTAATTAAGTGTTTACAGATCCAGAGATGGGGTAACCCCAGGTTAAAGAGGTGTGAATTGTGTCAAGCCAGGACAGTTGGTAGGATTTCGCAGGCCAGATGGTGGGGGATGAATGTAATGCGACATGAATCCCAGGTCCCGGTTGAGGCCGCACTCATGTGTGCGGAACTTGGCTGTAAGTTTCTGCTCGGCAATTCTGCGCTGTCACGTGCCCTGAAGGCCACCTTGGAGAACGCTTACCCGGAGATCAGAGACTGAATGCCCTTGACTGCTGAAGTGTTCCCCGACTGGAAGGGAACATTCCTGCCTGGTGATTGTCGCACGATGTCCGTTCATTCGTTGTCACAGCGTCTGCATGGTCTCGCCAATGTACCACGCTTCGGGACATCCTTTCCTGCAGCGTTTGGAGGAGTAGGAGCAGTCTCTGTCAGGGAGAGAACCTGAGAACATCTAAGACACTCAGAAGGTAAGAAGGTAAGTAAGTGATTTTTACTCATTTTTACTTTTATACGTTTTTCAAATTGTGTGTGTCGGGGGGAAACTGAAGTGACATCACAGAAAAGCTGTCGCCTGAGTGGCTGGTTGGGAATCTACACTAAATTTAAAAAATTAAGCATTGGTAACTAATAAAACATAATTACTTAATTATAATTTAGAGGGGTATCTAAGCCAGAGATCAGAGAGTACTATATTTAGCTTTCGTATTTATATTAGAAAGCTAGTGCTTAACAGTAACTTAAAAAATATATATATAATTTTTTTTTTTAACTTTTAATTTTAATTAATTGACGCAATGTCAGTTAGAGGGGTGCAACGCTCTGACTGTGAGATGTGGAAGGTCCGGGAGGCTTCCAGCGTCCCGGATGTCTTCATCTGCAGAAAGTGCACCCAACTGGAGCTCCTCACAGACCGCATGGTTCGGTTGGAGCAGCAATTGGATGCACTTAGGAGCATGCAGGTGGCGGAAAGCGTCATTGATCGCAGTTATATAAATGTGGTCACACCCAAGGTGCAGGCAGAGAAATGGGTGACCACCAGAAAGGGCAGGCAGTCAGTGCAGGAATCCCCTGTGTTTGTCCCCCTCTCGAACAGGTATACCCCTTTGGATACTGTCGGGGGGCATAGCCTATCAGAGGAAAACAGCAGCAGCCAGAGCAGTGGCACCACGGCTGGCTCTGATGTTCAGAAGGAAGGGTCAAAGCGCTGAAGAGCAATAGTAATAGGGGACTCTATAGTCAGGGGCACAGATAGGCGCTTCTGTGGACATGAAAGAAACTCCAGGATGGTATGTTGCCACCCTGGTGCCAGGGTCCAGGATGTTTCCGAATGGGTAGAGGGCATCCTGAAGGGGGTGGACAAACAGGCAGAGGTCGTTGTACATATTGGTACTAACGACATAGGCAGGAAGGGGCATGAGGTCCTGCAGCAGGAGTTCAGGGAGCTAGGCAGAAAGTTTAAAGACAGGACCTCTAGGGTTGTAATCTCAGGATTACTCCCTGTGCCACGTGCCAGTGAGGCTAGAAACAGGAAGAGAGAGCAGCTAAACACGCGGCTAAACAGCTGGTGTAGGAGGGAGGGTTTCCATTATCTGGACCACTGGGAGCTCTTCCGGGGCAGGTGTGACCTATATAAGAAGGACGGGTTGCATCTAAACCGGAGAGGCATAAATATCCTGGCCGCGAGGTTTGCTAGTGTCACACGGGAGGGTTTAAACTAGTATGGCAGGGGGGTGGGCACGGGAGCAATAGGTCAGAAGGTGAGAGCATTGAGGGAGAACTAGGGAATAGGGACAGTGGGGCTCTGAGGCAGAGCAGACAGGGAGCAGTTGCTGAACACAGCGGGTCTGGTGGCCTGAAGTGCATATGTTTTAATGCAAGAAGTATTACGGGTAAGGCAGATGAACTGAGAGCTTGGATTAGTACTTGGAACTATGATGTTCTTGCCATTACAGAGACCTGGTTGAGGGAAGGGCAGGATTGGCAGCTAAACGTTCCAGGATTTAGATGTTTCAGGCGGGATAGAGGGGGATGTAAAAGGGGTGGCGGAGTTGCGCTACTAGTTAGGGAAAATATCACAGCTGTACTGCGGGAGGACACCTCAGAGGGCAGTGAGGCTATATGGGTAGAGATCAGGAATAAGAAGGGTGCAGTCACAATGTTGGGGGTTTACTACAGGCCTTCCATCAGCCAGCGGGAGATAGAGGAGCAGATAGGTAGACAGATTTTGGAAAAGAGTAAAAACAACAGGGTTGTGGTGATGGGAGACTTCAACTTCCCCAATATTGACTGGGACTCACTTAGTGCCAGGGGCTTAGATGGGGCGGAGTTTGTAAGGAGCATCCAGGAGGGCTTCTTAAAACAATATGTAGACAGTCCAACTAGGGAAGGGGCGGTACTGGACCTGGTATTGGGGAATGAGCCCGGCCAGGTGGTAGATGTTTCAGTAGGGGAGCATTTCGGGAACAGTGACCACAGTTCAGTAAGTTTTAAAGTGCTGGTGGATAAGGATAAGAGTGGTCCTAGGATGAATGTGCTAAATTGGGGGAAGGCTAATTATAACAATAATAGGCGGGAACTGAAGAACATAGATTGGGGGCGGATGTTTGAGGGCAAATCAACATCTGACATGTGGGAGGCTTTCAAGTGTCAGTTGAAAGGAATTCAGGACCGGCATGTTCCTATGAGGAAGAAGGATAAATACGGCAATTTTCGGGAACCTTGGATAACGGGAGATATTGTAGGCCTCGTCAAAAAGAAAAAGGAGGCATTTGTCAGGGCTAAAAGGCTGGGAACAGACGAAGCCTGTGTGGAATATAAAGAAAGTAGGAAGGAACTTAAGCAAGGAGTCAGGAGGGCTAGAAGGGGTCACGAAAAGTCATTGGCAAATATGGTTAAGGAAAATCCCAAGGCTTTTTACACGTACATAAAAAACAAGAGGGTAGCCAGGGAAAGGGTTGGCCCACTGAAGGATAGGCAAGGGAATCTATGTGTGGAGCCTGAGGAAATGGGCGAGGTACTAAATGAATACTTTGCATCAGTATTCACCAAAGAGAAGAAATTGGTAGATGTTGAGTCTGGAGAAGGGTGTGTAGATAGCCTGGGTCACATTGAGATCCAAAAAGACGAGGTGTTGGGTGTCTTAAAAAATATTAAGGTAGACAAGTACCCAGGGCCTGATGGGATCTACCCCAGAATACTGAAGGAGGCTGGAGAGGAAATTGCTGAGGCCTTGACAGAAATCTTTGGATCCTCACTGTCTTCAGGTGATGTCCCGGAGGACTGGAGAATAGCCAATGTTGTTCCTCTGTTTAAGAATGGTAGCAAGGATAATCCAGGGAACTACAGGCCGGTGAGCCTTACTTCAGTGGTAGGGAAATTACTGGAGAGAATTCTTCGAGACAGGATCTATTCCCATTTGGAAGCAAATGGACATATTAGTGAGAGGCAGCATGGTTTTGTGAAGGGGAGGTCGTGTCTCACTAACTTGATAGAGTTTTTCGAGGAGGTCACTAAGATGATTGATGCAGGTAGGGCAGTGGATGTTGTCTATATGGACTTTAGTAAGGCCTTTGACAAGGTCCCTCATGGTAGACTAGTACAAAAGGCGAAGTCACACGGCATCAGGGGTGAGCTGGCAAGGTGGATACAGAACTGGCTAGGTCATAGAAGGCAGAGAGTAGCAATGGAAGGATGCTTTTCTCATTGGAGGGCTGTGACCAGTGGTGTTCCACAGGGATCAGTGCTGGGACCTTTGCTCTTTGTAGTATATATAAATGATTTGGAGGAAAATGTAACTGGTCTGACACAAAGGTTGGTGAAATTGCGGATAGCGATGAGCACCGCCAGAGGATACAGCAGGATTTAGATTGTTTGGAGACTTGGGCGGAGAGATGGCAGATGGAGTTTAATCCGGACAAATGTGAGGTAATGCATTTTGGAAGGTCTAATGCAGGTAGGGAATATACAGTGAATGGTAGAACCCTCACGAGTATTGAAAGTCAAAGAGATCTAGGAGTACAGGTCCACAGATCACTGAAAGGGGCAACACAGGTGGAGAAGGTAGTCAAGAAGGCATACGGCATGCTTGCCTTCATTGGCCGGGGCATTGAGTATAAGAATTGGCAAGTCATGTTGCAGCTGTATAGAACCTTAGTTAGGCCACACTTGGAGTATAGTGTTCAATTCTGCTCGCCACACTACCAGAAGAATGTGGAGGCTTTAGAGAGGGTGCAGAAGAGATTTACCAGAATGTTGCCTGGTATGGAGGGCATTAGCTATGAGGAGCGGTTGAATAAACTCGGTTTGTTCTCACTGGAACGAAGGAGGTTGAGGGGTGACCTGATAGAGGTCTACAAAATTATGAGGGGCATAGACAGAGTGGATAGTCAGAGGCTTTTCCACGGGGTAGAGGGATCAATTACTAGGGGGCATAGGTTTAAGGTGAGAGGGGCAAGGTTTAGAGTAGATGTACGAGGCAAGTTTTTTACGCAGAGGGTAGTGGGTGCCTGGAACTCGCTACTGGAGGAGGTGGTGGAAGCAGGGACGATAGTGACATTTAAGGGGCATCTTGACAAATACATGAATAGGATGGGAATACCTGGTGGGTGGTATTCTCACGTGTAATGGTGGTATGCATGTCGATGACCTGGCACATCTTGCAGAGATTGCCATGGCAGGGTTGTGTGGTGTCGTGGTCACTGTTCTGAAGGCTGGGTCGTTTGCTGCAAACAATGGTTTGTTTGAGGTTGCGCGCTTGTTTGAAGGCAAGTAGTGGGGGTGTGGTGACGACCTTGGCAAGATGTTCATCTTCATCGATGATGTGTTGAAGGCTGCGAAGAAGATGTTGTAGTTTCTCCACTCCGGGAAAGTACTGGACAACGAAGGGTACGCTGTCAGTTGTGTCCCATGTTTGTCTTCTGAGGAGGTCGGTGCGGTTTTTTGCTGTGGCGCGTTGGAACTGTCGATCGATGAGTCGAGCGCCATATCCCGTTCGTACGAGGGCATCTTTCAGCATCTGTAGATGTCTGTTACGCTCCTCCTCGTCTGAGCAGATCCTGTGTATGTCCCGAAGCATGGTACATCGGCGAGACCATGTAGACGCTGCGACAACGAATGAATGGACATCGTGCGACAATCACCAGGCAGGAATGTTCCCTTCCAGTTGGGGAACACTTCAGCAGCCAAGTGCATTCAGCATTAGCTCCGGGTAAGCGTTCTCCAAGGTGGCCTTCAGGACGCGCGACAGCGCAGAATCGCCGAGCAGAAACTTATAGCCAAGTGCCGCACACATGAGTACGGCCACAACCGGGACCTGGGATTCATGTCGCATTACATTCATCCCCCACCATCTGGCCTGGGCTTGCAAAATCCTACCAAGTGTCCTGGCTTGACACAATTCACACCTCTTTAACCTGGGGTTACCCCTATCTCTGGATCTGTGAACACTTAATTAACTGCAAATGCTCGCATTCAAAACATTGTCTTGCATTTTTGAATTTTTCTATATATATGTTTCTGGAACATACCTCTTCATTCACCTGAGGAAGGAGCAGTGCTCCGAAAGCTAGTGTTTGAAACAAACCTGTTGGACTTTAACCTGGTGTTGTAAGACTTCTTACTACTCTCTCTCTTTAGTTTCACGCTCTCTCTGTTGTTTCTCACTCCCTGTAGCTACAATCTCTCTGAAGATTCTATCTCTCTCTCTGTCATTTCTCCCTCTCACTCTGTAGTTTATCTTTCTCTCTCTCTATAGTTCCTATCTCTCTCTCCCTCTGTAGCTTTTCGCTCGAGATAGACTCTTCCTCTCTCTCTATATTTTATATATCTCTCTCTCTGTAGTTTTGTTCTCTCTCTCAGTAGTTTCTATATCTCCCTAGTAGTTTCTATCGCTCTCTCTGTAGTTTTTATCTCTCTCTCTCTGTAGTTTCTACCTTTCCCTATGTAGTTTATATCCCTCTCTCTGTAGTATATCTCTCTCTCTGCAGTTTCCATCTCTCTCTGTTGTTTCAAGCTCTGTCTCTGTAATTTCCATATATATATATCTGTATTTTCTCTCTCCCTACAGTTTGGACTCTCTGTGGTTTCTATCTCTCTCTGTAGTTTCTATATCTCTCGCTGTAGATTTTATATTTCTCCTTCTGTAGTGTCTCTCTCTGTCTCTGAAGTTTCTTCTCTCTCTCTTTCTGTAGTTTTTCTCTCTCGCAGTAGTTTTCATAGATTTTACAGTGCAGAAGGAGGCCATTTGGCCCATCGAGTCTGCACCGGCTCTTGGAAAGAGCACCCTACCCAAGGTCAACACCTCCACCCTATCCCCATATCCCAGTAACCCCACCCAACACTAAGGGCAATTTTGGGCACTAAGGGCAATTTATCATGGCCAATCCACCTAACCTGCACATCTTTGGACTGTGGGAGGAAACTGGAGCACCCGGAGGAAACCCACGCACACACTGGGAGGATGTGCAGACTCCGCACAGGCAGTGACCCAAGCCGGAATCGAACCTGGGACCCTGGAGCTGTGAAGCAATTGTGCTATTCACAATGCTACCGTGCTGCCCTTGATGTTTTAACATCTCTCTGCAGTTACCATCTCTCTCTCTGTCGTTTCTATCTCTCTCTATAGTTTCTATCTCTGTAGTTTCTATCTCTCTCTGTAGTTTCTATCTCTCTCTGTAGTTTCTATCTCTCTCTGTAGTTTCTATCTTTCTCTGTAGTTTCTATCTCTTTTTGTGTATTTTCCATCTCTCTCTCTCGGTAGTTTCCCTCTCTCTGAAGTTTCTATCACTCTCTCTGTAGTTTTCTCTCGCAGTAGTTTCTATCTCTCTCAGTACTTTCTTTCTCTCTGTAGGTTCTATCTTATCTCTCTAGTGTCTCACTCTCTCCCTGTTGCTTTTCTCTCTCTGTAGGTTCTATGTATCTGTGTAGTTTCTCTCTCTCTCTCTGTAGTTTATCTCTCTCTCTGTAGTCTATATCTATTTCTCTGTAGTTTCTCTTTCTCTCTCTGCATATTCCATATCACTCCCTGTAGTTTGCCTCTCTTTCTCTGTAATTTCTCTCTCTCTGTCGAATTTATCTCTTTCCCCCTGTAAATTCTGTCTCTCTCTCTGTAATTTCTCGCTGTAGATTCTATCTCCTCTCTGTAGTTTCTCTCTCTACCTATAGTTTCTATCTCTCTCTCTTTAGTTTCTCTCTCTCTGTAATTTCTCCCTCTGTAGATTTTATCACTCTCTGGAGTTTCTCTCTCCCAATGTAGTTTCACTCTACCTCTCTGTAGTTTCTATCTTTCTCTGTAGTTTCTATTACTCTCCCTGTAATTTCTCTCTCTTTCTGAAGGTTCCCTCTGTAAATTCTATCTCCTTATCTCTGTTGTTTCTCCCTCTATCTGTAGTTTCTGTCTCTCTCTCTCATTAGTTTTGCACTCTCTCTGTTGTTTCTCACTCCCTGTAGGTACCATCTCTCTAAAGATTCTATCTCTCCCTGTACTTTCTTCCTCTCACTCTGTAGTTTATCACTCTCTGTAGAGTCTCTCTCTGTAGATTCTGTCTCTCGCTCCCTGTAGTTTTTCTCTCCCTCTCTTTATAGTTCCTATGTCTCTCTCTGTCTGTAGTTTCTTTCTCTCTAGGCTCTCCCTCCCTCTCAGTAGTTTATATCTCTCTCTCTCTCTGTAGTATCTATCTCTGGCTACAGTTTCTCTCTCTCTCTCTGTAGCTTCTATCTCTCTCTTGTAGTTTCTCAATTGGTGTTTTTATATATTCTCTCCCCCTGCAGTTTGTAACACTCTCTGTTGTTTCTATCTTTCTCTGTAGATTCGATATTTCAGTCTTTAGATTCTATCTCTCTCTGTAGTTTCTATCTCTCTCTGTAATTTCTCTCTCTCAGTGTAGTTTCCCTCTCTCTATAGATTCAATCTCCCTCTCTGTAGTTTCTCCCTCTCTCCCTGTCGTTTCTCTCTGTATATATATTCTCTCCCTCTCCCTCTGTTGTTTCTATCTTGCTCTGTAGATTCTATCATCTTCCCTGTAGTTTCTCCTTGTCTGTAGTTTATCTCTTTGTGTCGTTACTCTCGCTGTCTAGTTTCTCTCTCTCTGTAGATTCTATCTCCTTCGCTCTATAGTTTCTCTCTTGATCTGTAGTATCTATTTCCCTCTTTACTTTCTCTCTCTATCTGTAGTTTCTCTCTCTCTGTAGATTCTACATCTCTCTGTAGTTTCTCGCTCTCTACTGGGCAGCACGGTAGCATTTTGGATAGCACAATTGCTTCACAGCTCCAGGGTCCCAGGTTCGATTCCAGCTTGGGTCACTGTCTGTGCGGAGTCTGCACATCCTCCCCGTGTGTGCCTGGGTTTCCTCCGGATGCTCCGGTTTCCTCCCACAGTCCAAAGATGTGCAGGTTAGGTGGATTGGCCATGATAAATTGCCCTTAGTGTCCAAAATTGCCCTTAGTGTTGGTGGAGTTACTGGGTTATGGGGATAGGTTGGAGGTGTTGACCTTGGGTAGGGTGCTCCTTCCAACAGCCGGTGCAGACTCGATGGGCCAAATGGCCTCCTTCTGCACTGTAAATTCTATGATAATCTACTGTAGCATCTCTCTCACTCTCGGCTCTCTCTCCCTCTCCCTATAATTTCCATCTCTCTCTCTGTGGGTTCTTTCTCTCTCCCTGTTGTTTCTATCTCTCGCTCTATAGTTTACATTCCTCTCTCTGTAGTTTCTCTCTCTCTCTTTCTGTAGTTTCTCTCGCTCTCTGTCTCTCTATAGTATTAACCTCTCTCTGTAGTTTCTATTTCTCTCTCTGTAGTTTCTCTCTGGATCGTTTCTATATCTCACTGCATTTTCTCTCCCCCTGCAGTTTGGCATCTCTCTGTAGTTTCTATCTCTCTTTGGAGTTTCTATAATCTCTCTCTGTAGATTTTATCTCTCTCCCTCTATAGTTTATGTCTCTCTCTTACTGTAGTTTCGCTCTCTCTCTTTCTGTAGTTTCTCTCTCTCGCTGTAGTTTTAATCTCTCTCTGTAGTTTCTCACTCTCAGCATTGATTCTATCTCTTTCTCTCTGTGGTTTCTGTCTCTCTCTGTAGTTTCTCGCTGTACATTATACCTCCTTTTTGCTGTAGTTTCTCTCTCCATCTGTAGTTTCTATCTCTTTCTCTTTAGTTTCTCTCTCTCGGTCTGTAGTTTATATCTATCTCACTGTAGTTTCTATCTCTCTCTCTTTAGTTTCTATCTCTCTCCCTGCAGTTTCTCTCTCACTGAAGTTTCTCTCTGTAAATTCTATCTTCTTCTCTGTGTTGTTTCTCCCTGTCTGTAGTCTCTGTCTCTCTCTCTTTAGTTTCACGCTCTCTGTTGTTTCTCACTCCATGTAGCTACAATCTCTCTGAAGATTCTATCTCTCTCTGTCGTTTCTCCCTCTCACTCTGTAGTTTATCTTTCTCTGTAGATTCCCTCTCTGTAGATTCTATCTCTCTCCCTGTAGTTTTTCTCTCCCTCTCTCTATAGTTCCTATCGCTCTCTCTCTCTGTAGCTTTTCTCTCTCTATAGATTCTCCCTTTCTCTCTGTATTTTACGTCTCTCTCTCTCTGTAGTTTTTTTCTCTCAGAGTTTTCTATATCCCCTTGTATATTGATATTGACTGTCAGCTGCTTGTTCCTTCTCTTCTTCTCCGCCTCTCTCTGAGTTCTGGTTCTGGCTGATGTCCCCTTTCTTCGGGTTTATATATTTTTCTAACAGTTATCTAGTTTTTATGACTTTATTGTAAAGTAACTCTTATTTTCTTTGATTATAAAAAGTATCTTTGATCTAAACATTTTAATCCAACTAAGTATTCATTTTGACATAACCTCAGGTCTCTGATTACATTGTTTTCTTTGTGATGTTCAAAGTTCCTTTGTGATATTCAAAAATGCTTTGGTTTCAAGAGGTGTGAATTTTGGTTTGGTTCCTGTCATTTCTATAGTTTTATTTTCCAATTGTGTCCTCAGCTCATAATTTGGCTTTGACTTTGATTTTGGCTTTGAATTATGTTTCTCGTAGACTGATAGTCTCCAGTTTTCTTTAATTTACCTGGTATTAGCAAACTTTCACACCTAGAATTGTCACCAAATTCAACTGAACCTCATCCTTTCCTTTCCAGCTGCTGACTAAGATAGTTAATTTCAATGAAGGTGTGAGCCATTCTTTTTGGCTTCATTCAAAACCCTTGTTTGCTAAGCCTGCTTGACCAAGACTATCTGCATTTTACAATCCTTCCCTGGCAGCTGCGGTTAACCCTTTGTGGGATCTTGCCCTGTATTCTCTCATGTTTCTCTCAGACCAGATATTGCCAGACTTCATGTTTCAAATGACACATATTCTCATATTTTCAATAACACCCTGCAGTTTGTAACTCTCTCTGTTGTTTCTATCTTTCTCTGTAGTTTCTATTTCTCTCTGTAGATTCTATCATCTTCCCTGTAGTTTCTCACTCTCCTTGTCTGTAGTTTATCTCTTTGTGTCGTTACTCTCGCTCTCTGTAGTTTCTCTCACTCTCTGTCGATTCTATCTCCTTCGCTCTGTAGTTTCTCTCTCTATCTGTAGTATCTATTTTTCTCTCTTTAGTTTCTCTCTCTATCTGTAGCTTCGCGCTCTCTGTAAATTCCACGTCTCTCTGTAGTTTCTCGCTCTCTCACTGTAGTATCTCTCTCACTCTAGTCTCTCTCTCCTTCTCTCTATAATTTCCATCTCTCTCTCTGTGGTTTATTTCTCTCTCTTTGTTGTTTCTATCTCTCCCTCTGTAGTTTATATCCATCTCTCTGTAGTTTCTCTCTGTCTCTGTAGTTTCTATCTGCCTTCCTAGCTTCTGCCTCTCCCGCTGTAGTTTCTCTCCCTCTCTCTATTGTTTCTCTCCCTCTCTCTATTGTTTCTCTCTGTCTCTGTTGTTTCTATCTGGCTCTCTGTAGTTTCTATCTCACTGTGTAGTTTCTCCCTGGATTGCTTCTATATCTCTCTCTGCATTTTCTCCCCCTGTAGTTTGGCCTCTCTCTGTAGTTTCTATCTCTTTGTAATTTCTATAAACTCTCTTTATCCCTCTGTAGTTTAACCTCTCTCTGTAGTTTCTCTCTCTCAGCATTGATTCTATCTCTCTCTGTGTAGTTTCTTCTTCTCTGTCTGTGGTTTCTATCTCTGTCTGTAGTTACTATCTCTCTCTCTCTCTCTCTCTCTGTAGGTTCTCTCTCTCCCTCTGTAGTTTCTCTCTCGCTGTAGTTTCTATCTCTCTCACTGTAGTTTCTCTCTCTCTGTAGATTATATCTATCTCTCTGTAGTGTCTTGCTCTCTTCCTGTCGTTTCTCTCTCTCTCTCTCTAGATTCTCTCTATCTGTATAGTTTCTCTCTCTCTGTAGTTTCTCTCGCTCTCTGTAGTTTCTATCTCTCTGCATATTCTGTCTCTCTCCCTGTTGTTTCCCAACCCCCCTCACCCCACACCCCCAACCCCATACCCCAACCCCCCTCACTACACGCCCCAGCACACCTCACCCCACACCTCATGACATCACGTCTCACCCCTGCCCCGCTGTCTAACCGTACATGCCACCTTGTGTCTTACATGACCAGCCAGGAATTGGTCTGGCCCATCAGGGGCTCCCTGCCCTCAGCCAGTGCCAGAGCCGATGTCCCCTAGACAGCCGAGCACCAGCGGGGTGAGTAGTCGGAACACCAGATCCAGGATACCCCGGACTTCCGGTCAGAGGAGGACACAGACTGTCCATCACTGCTGTCTCCAACACTGTACCCCATCTCAGAGACTATCACCTCGATTGAGCAAATTAGTGAAGAGGCTCCTGGGACACTCACTGGTGCATACCACGCAGTCGGTCCAGTACAGCAGGTGGAGGTAGAAGCAGCCGAGGGGCCGGACAGTCAGAGGGCAGTCCAGCCCCAGGAACCAGCTGCCGCCCAGATGGGCTCAAATCACTTCATAGATTCTCTCTCTCTGTAGTTTCGCTCTCTCTCTGTAGTTTCTCTCTCTCTCTGTAGTCTCTCTCTCTCTCTGTAGTCTCTCTCTCTCTCTGTAGTCTCTCTCTCTCTCTGTAGTTTCTCTCTCTCTCTGTAGTTTCTCTCTCTGTAGTTTCTCTCTCTCTGTGTAGTTTCTCTCTCTGTAGTCTCTCTCTCTGTAGTTTCTCTC
Organism: Scyliorhinus torazame; assembly: GCF_047496885.1. NCBI lineage: Eukaryota > Metazoa > Chordata > Chondrichthyes > Carcharhiniformes > Scyliorhinidae > Scyliorhinus > Scyliorhinus torazame. The sequence goes on from NC_092722.1 coordinate 95,058,454, forward strand.
TCTCTGTAGTTTCTCTCTCTGTAGTTTCTCTCTCTGTAGTTTCTATCTCTCTCTGTAGTTTCTCTCTCTCTGTAGTTTCTCTCTCTCTGTAGTTTCTCTCTCTCTCTCTCTGTAGTTTCTCTCTCTCTCTCTCTGTAGTTTCTCTCTCTCTCTGTAGTTTCTCTCTCTCTCTCTCTGTAGTTTCTCTCTCTCTCTGTAGTTTCTCTCTCTCTGTAGTTTCTCTCTCTCTGTAGTTTCTCTCTCTCTGTAGTTTCTCTCTCTTTCTGTAGTTTCTCTCTGTAGTTTCTCTCTCTCTGTAGTTTCTCTCTCTCTCTGTAGTTTCTCTCTCTCTCTCTCTGTAGTCTCTCTCTCTCTCTAGTTTTTTTTCTCTCTATGTAGTTTCTCTGTCTGTAGTTTCTCCCTCTCTCCCTGGAGTTTCTCTCCCTCGTAGATATTTCTCTCTCTCTGCAGTTTCTCTCTGTCCCTGTAGTTCCTATCTCTTTCTCTATTGTTTCTCTCTCTCTGTAGATTCTATCTCTCTCCATATAGTTTCTCCCTCTCTCCCTGTAGGTTCTCTCCCGCTCTAGATTTTTTCTCTCTCTCTGCAGTTTCTCTCTCTCTGTAGTTTCTATATCTTTCTCTGTAGTTTTTTTCTCTCTCTCTCTCTCTCTGTCATATCTCTCTCTGTGTAGTTACTCTATCTGTAGATTCTCTCTGTCGCTCTGTAGTTTATTTCTCTCTTGGTAGTTTCTCTCTGTCGATCCCGATTCTATCTCTCTCAGATTCTCTCTCTTTCTGTGGTCTCTCTCTCTGTAGATCCTCTCGCTCTTAGTAGTTGCTTTCTATCTCTGTCGTATCTATCTCTCCCTCTGTAGTTTCTATCCCTCTTTCTTTAGTTTCTATCTCTCTTTCTTTAGTTTCTCTCTCTCTCTCTCTCTAGTTTATCTCTCTCTCAGTGTAGTTTCTCTGTATAGATTATCTCTCTCTTTAGTTTCTATCACTTTCTCTGTAGTTTTGATCTCTCTCTCTGCCGATTTGATCTCTCACCCTCGAACATAGAACATAGAACAATACAGCGCAGTACAGGCCCTTCGGCCCACGATGTTGCACTGAAGCAAAAAGCCATCTAACCTACACTAAGCCATTATCATCCATATGTTTATCCAATAAACTTTTAAATGCCCTCAATGTTGGCGAGTTCACTACTGTAATTTCTCTGTCGTTTCTCTCTCTCTCTGTAGTTATTCTCTCTCTGTGTAGTTCCTCTCTCTCTGTGCAGTTACTCTCTCTCTGTATAGTAACTCGCTATGTGCCGATTCTATCTCTTTCTCTCTGTAGTTTCTCTATCTGTAGTGTCTATGACTCTCCCTGTGGTTTCTCTCTCTGTAGGTTCTATCTCTCTCTGTACTTTCTCTCTGTGTGATATATCTGTAGTTTCTCTCTCTCTATGTAGTTTCTCTCTTTCTGCAGTTTCTATCTCTCTCTGTAGTTACTCTCTCTCAGCAGATTCTCTGTCTCTCTCTCTATTGTTTCTCTCCCTCTGTCGATTCAATCTATTTTGATCTGTAGTTTCTATTTCTCTGTAGTTTCTCGCTGCAGATTTTACCTCTCTCCCTGTAGTTTCTCTCTGTAGTTACTCTCTCTTTCTGTTTCTCTGTCGCTCTCTTTCTGTTTCTCTTTGTAGATTCTATCGCTCACCCTGTAGTTTTTCTCTCCCTCTCTATATAGTTTCTCTCGCACTGTAGTTTCTATCTCTCTCTCTTTAGTTTCTCTCTCTCTCTGTAGATTCTATCTCTCTATTTCTGTGGTATCGCTCACTCACTGTAGTTTCTCTCACTCTGTAGATTCTACCCATATTTCTGTAGTTCCCTCTCTCTATCGATTCTATCTCTCTCCCTGTAGTTTCTCCCAGTATCTCTGTAGTTCCTATCTCTCTCTCTAGTTCGTTTCTCTCTGCAGTTTCTATATCTCGCTGTGAATTGTATTTCTCTTTTTCTGTGGTCTTTCTCTCTCTCTCTCTGTAGTTTCTCTCTCTCGGTAGATACAGTCTCTATCTCTGTAGTTTCTCCCACTATCTCTGTAGTTCTATCTTCTCTCTGTAGTTGCTTTGTCTCTCTCTCTCTGTAGTATCTATCTCTCCCTGTAGTTTCTATCTCTCTCTGTAGTTTCTCTCTCTCTCTCTGTAGTTTCTCTCTCTCCCTCTCTCTCGTTTCTCTCTCTCTCCCTCTCTCTCGTTTCTCTCTCTGTAGATTCTATCTGTCTCTGTAATTTCTCCCTCTCTCTGTAGTTTCTATCTCTCCCTTTGTAATTTCTCACTGTGTAAATTATATCCCTCTCTGTAGTTTCTATCTCGCTCTGTAGATTCTATCTCTCTCTTCCTGTGGTTTCTCTCACTCTCTCTCCCTGTAGTTTCTCTCTCTCTGTAGATTCTCTCCCTCTCTGTAGTTGTTTTCTCTCTCTCTTTGTAGTATCTATCTCTACCTCTATAGTTTCTAGTTCTCTCTCCGTGTGGTTTCTATCTCTTTTTTAAAAACAAATATTTTTATTCTTGTTTTTCACATTTTCTCCCAAGTTGTGTAAACTTGGGAAAAAATGTGAAAAAGGAGGAGAATAATAAACAATAATCAGCAAGAAATATGTCAATCCCCATAACAATAACAACGATCCCATCCTCCCACCAACCCCAAACATCAGCCCGCATGTTTACATAAACAAATGACAAAAAAGAATCAGGGATTACCCGTAGTCACCCTTAATACACACAGCCCCCCTCCCCCCAACCCTCCCACCCATCCCCGACAACTAATGTTCAATGTTATCCAGTTCTTGAAAGTGCATAATGAATAATGCCCATGACTTGTAGAACTCCTCCATCACTCCCCTCGGTTCAAACTTAACCTTCTCAAGAGTCAAGAATTCCAACAGGTCCCCCCGCCACGGCACAGGGTGGAGAGGCTGCTCTCCATCTCATCAGGATCTGCCTTCGGGGATCAACGAGGCGAAGGCTACGATATCTGCCTCCGCACCCGTTTCCAACCCTGGCTGGCCCCAACCTCGCACATGAGGTGGAGGCATTCACTCTCTGGAGCACCTCACACCAGACCCCCTCCTCTATAACCTCTCCCAGCTCTTCTTCCCACTTTGCTTTGATCCCTTCCAGTGGTGCCTTATCCTCTTCCAAAATAGCTCCGTACACCGCTGACACTGCCCCCTTCTCCAGTCCCCATATGGTCAGCACCTCCTCCAGCAATGTGAAGGCCGCATGTATCTAAACATTTCTCCCTGCTCCAGCCCATACTTCGCTTCCAGTTCCTTCAATCCTGCAAACTGACCCCTAAGAAACAAGCCTTTTAGCATCTTAAACCCCTTATCTTCCCATTTCCTTAAATTTCCATCCCACCTCCCTGGCTCAAATCTGTGGTTCCCCCGAATCGGCATTCCCCTGGACCCTGCCCCCAACCCGAAGTGTTGGCGAAACTGCCTCCAGATTTTCAATGAAGCTATTATTACCGGACTCCCTGAGTATTATCCCGGAGCTATTGGGAGCAGTGCTGTTACTAGTGCTTTCAATCCTGAACCCCTGCACAAACTCTCCTCCATTCTGACCCACTGGGAATCAACCCCTCTGACCCAGCTCCGCACCTTCTCCACATTCACCGCCCAGTAGTAATACATCAGGTTTGAAAGACCCAAACCCGTTGCCTGCCTTCCCCTCTTTAGCAGCACCTTTCTTCCCTCCCCATATGAACGAGGTAATCCTTCCCTCAATCTCCCTGAAAAAAGCCTTTGGCAGGAAAATCGGTAGGCATTGAAAAATAAACAGAAATCGCGGCAACACATTCATTTTAACCGCCTGTACCCGACCTGCCAGTGACAGAGGAAGGCCGTCCCACATTGCCAGATCGGCTTTCACTCTCCCCACCAAACTCGAGATGTTGTACCTGCGAAGCCTCCCCGACTCCCGGGCAACCTGCACCCCCAGATACCTAAAATGAGTCCCTGCCCTACGGAATGGCAGCCCCCCAACCCCTGCCCCCACCCCCAGCCGAGACACCACAAAATACTCACTCTTGTCTGGGTTCAGCTTGTACCCCGAGAAATACCAGCAGTAGCTCCAATATTCCCCCTATCGACACACTCGGTTCCGACACATATAATAGCAAATCATCGGCATATAAGGACATCCTATGCTCTATCCCCCCCCCCGCACTATTCCTTTCCATGCTCCCGAACTTCTCAATGCAATCTCAATTGCAAGTGCAAACAGCAGGGGGGACATAGGATATCCCTGCCTCGTCCCACGGTGGAGAGAACAGTATCTCGAGCTGATGTTGTTTGTGCAGACACTCGCCCTCGGCTCCTTATATAGTAGCTTTACCCAGTTCACAAATCTTGGTCCAATCCCAAACCGCTCCAGAACTGCCATCAAGTACCCTCATTCTACCTGGTCAAATGCCTTCTCGGGGTCCAATGCTACAGCCACCTCTGTTTCCTTTCCCTCTGCCGGTGCCATAACATAGAACATAGAACATAGAACAATACAGCGCAGCACAGGCCCTTCGGCCCACGATGTTGCACCGAAACAAAAGCCATCTAACCTACAGTATGCCATTATCATCCATATGTTTATCCAATAAACTTTTAAATGCCCTCAATGTTGGCGAGTTCACTACTGTAGCAGGTAGGGCATTCCACGGCCTCACTACTCTTTGCGTAAAGAACCTACCTCTGACCTCTGTCCTATATCTATTACCCCTCAGTTTAAAGTTATGTCCCCTCGTGCCAGCCATTTCCATCCGCGGGAGAAGGCTCTCACTGTCCACCCTATCCAACCCCCTGATCATTTTGTATGCCTCTATTAAGTCTCCTCTTAACCTTCTTCTCTCCAACGAAAACAACCTCAAGTCCATCAGCCTTTCCTCATAAGATTTTCCCTCCATGCCAGGCAACATCCTGGTAAATCTCCTCTGCACCCGCTCCAAAGCCTCCACGTCCTTCCTATAATGCGGTGACCAGAACTGTACGCAATACTCCAAATGCGGCCGTACCAGAGTTCTGTACAGCTGCAACATGACCTCCCGACTCCGGAACTCAATCCCTCTACCAATAAAGGCCAACACTCCATAGGCCTTCTTCACAACCCTATCAACCTGGGTGGCAACTTTCAGGGATCTATGTACATGGACACCTAGATCCCTCTGCTCATCCACACTTCCAAGAACTTTACCATTAGCCAAATATTCCGCATTCCTGTTATTCCATCCAAAGTGAATCACCTCACACTTCTCGACATTAAACTCCATTTGCCACCTCTCAGCCCAGCTCTGCAGCTTATCTATATCCCTCTGTAACCTGCTACTTCCTTCCACACTATCGACAACACCACCGACTTTAGTATCGTCTGCAAATTTACTCACCCACCCTTCTGCGCCTTCCTCTAGGTCATTGATAAAAATGACAAACAGCGACGGCCCCAGAACAGATCCTTGTGGTACTCCACTTTTGACTGTACTCCATTCTGAACATTTCCCATCAACCACCACCCTCTGTCTTCTTTCAGCTAGCCAATTTCTGATCCACATCTCTAAATCACCCTCAATCCCCAGCCTCCGTATTTTCTGCAATAGCCTACCGTGGGGAACCTTATCAAACGCTTTGCTGAAATCCATATACACCACATCAACTGCTCTACCCTCATCTACCTGTTCAGTCACCTTCTCAAAGAACTCAATAAGGTTTGTGAGGCATGACGTACCCTTCACAAAGCCATGCTGACTATCCCTGATCATATTATTCCTATCTAGATGATTATAAATCTTGTCTCTTATAATCCCCTCCAAGACTTTACCCACTACAGACGTGAGGCTCACCGGTCTATAGTTGCCGGGGTTGTCTCTGCTCCCCTTTTTGAACAAAGGGACCACATTTGCTGTCCTCCAGTCCTCTGGCACTATTCCTGTAGCCAATGATGACATAAAAATCAAAGCCAAAGGTCCAGCAATCTCTTCCCTGGCCTCCCAGAGAATCCTAGGATAAATCCCATCAGGTCCCGGGGACTTATCTATTTTCAGCCTTTCCAGAATTGCCAACACCTCTTCCCTACGTACCTCAATGCCATCTATTCTAATAGCCTGGGTCTCAGCATTCTCCTCCACAACATTATCTTTTTCCTGAGTGAATACTGACGAAAAATATTCATTTAGTATCTCGCCTATCTCTTCAGACTCCACACACAACTTCCCATCCCGGTCCTTGACTGGCCCTACTCTTACCCTAGTCATTCTTTTATTCCTGACATACCGAAAGAAAGCTTTTGGGTTTTCCTTGATCCTTCCTGCCAAATACTTCTCATGTCCCCTCCTTGCTCGTCTTAGCTCTCTCTTTAGATCCTTCCTTGCTACCTTGTAACTATCCCTCGCCCCAACTGAAACTTCACACCTCATCTTCACATAGGCCTCCCTCTTCCTCTTAACAAGAGATTCCACTTCTTTGGTAAACCACGGTTCCCTCGCTCGACGCCTTCCTCCCTGCCTGACCGGTACGTACTTATCAAGAACACGCAGTAGCTGTTCCTTGAACAAGCTCCACTTATCCAGTGTGCCCAACACTTGCAGCCTACTTCTCCAACCTATCCCCCCCAAGTCATGTCTAATGGCATCATAATTGCCCTTCCCCCAGCTATAACTCTTGCCCTGCGGTGTATACTTATCCCTTTCCATCACTAACATAAACGTCACCGAATTGTGGTCACTGTCCCCAAAGTACTCTCCTACCTCCAAATCCAACACCTGGCCTGGTTCATTACCCAAAACCAAATCCAAAGTGGCCTCGCCTCTTGTTGGCCTGTCAACATATTGCGTCAGGAAACCCTCCTGCACACATTGTACAAAAAACGACCCATCTAATGTACTCGAACTATATCTTTTCCAGTCAATGTTTGGAAAGTTAAAGTCTCCCATAATAACTACCCTGCTACTTTCGCTCTTATCCAGAATCATCTTCGCCATCCTTTCCTCTACATCCCTAGAACAATTTGGAGGCCTATAGAAAACTCCCAACAGGGTGACCTCTCCTTTCCTGTTTCTAACCTCAGCCCATACTACCTCGGAAGAAGAGTCCCCATCTAGCATCCTCTCCGCCACCGTAATACTGTTCTTGACTAGCAGCGCCACACCTCCCCCTCTTTTGCCTCCTTCTCTGAGCTTACTAAAACACCTAAACCCCGGAACCTGCAACATCCATTCCTGTCCCTGCTCTATCCATGTCTCCGAAATGGCCACAACATCAAAGTCCCAGGTACCAACCCATGCTGCCAGTTCCCCTACCTTATTTTGTATAATCCTGGCATTGAAGTAGACACACTTCAAACCACCTACCTGAACACTGGCCCCCTCTGCGCGTCAAATCTGTGCTCCTGACCTCTATACTCTCAATCTCTCGTACCCTAAAACTACAATCCAGGTTCCCATGCCCCTGCTGCATGAGTTTAAACCCCCCCCCAAAGAGCACTAACAAATCTCCCCCCCAGGATATTTGTGCCCCTCAGGTTCAGATGTAGACCATCCTGTCTGTAGAGGTCCCACCTTCCCCAGAAAGAGCCCCAGTTATCCAGAAATCTGAATCCCTCCCGCTTGCACCATCCCTGTAGCCACGTGTTTAATTGCTCTCTCTCCCTATTCCTCATCTCATTATCACGTGGCACGGGCAACAACCCAGAGATAATAACTCTGTTTGTTCTCGTTCTGAGCTTCCATCCTAGCTCCCTGAAAGCCTGCCTGACATCCTTGTCCCCTTTTCTACCTATGTCGTTAGTGCCAATGTGGACCACGACTTGGGGCTGCTCCCCCTCCCCCTTAAGGACCCGGAAAACACGATCCGAGACATCACGTACCCTTGCACCTGGGAGGCAACATACCAAACGTGAGTCTCTCTCGCTCCCACAAAATCTCCTATCTGTGCCCCTGACTATCGAGTCCCCAATTACTAATGCTCTGGTCCTCTCCCCCCTTCCCTGCTGAGCAACAGCGACAGACTCTGTGCCAGAAGCCCGTACCGCATGGCTTACCCCTGGTAAGTCCCCCTCCCCACAAGTATCCAAAGCGGTATACTTGTTACTCAGGGGAACGACCGCAGGGGATCCCTGCACTGACTGCTTCTTCCCAGTCCCTCTTACAGTTACCCATCTATCTCCAATCTTTGGTGTAACTAATTCCCTGAAGCTGCTATCTATGACCCCCTCTGCCTCCCGAATGGTCCGAAGTTCATCCAACTCCAGCTCCAGTTCCCTAACTCGGTCTTGGAGGAGCTGGAGATGGCAGCACTTCCTGCAGGTAAAATCAGCAGGGACACTAACGGCATCCCTCACCTCAAACATCCTGCAGGAGGAACATTGCACTCCCTTCCCTGCCATCCCTCTAACTTTCAACCAAGATCTGGCTAATAAATAATTTTTTAAAAAAAAGAAAATAATAATATAATATGGCACTTACCTCAGACCAATGGGTTTTATTATTAGGTTAGAGGAGGAGGGCGGGTGGGAGACACTACACGTGTAGTGTCTTGGGTTTCCTCTCCTCCAGAATTTATTGGTGAGGGGGGGGGGGGGGGGGAACCTTCCCAGAAGTCCTCGGGTCGAACTTCCGGTTCCCGCCTTAAAAAATAAAGTTTAAAAAAAAACAGCAAAGAAGAACAGAAACGGGACCAGGTAAGTGTTTCAATCTCAAATACTCACCCACCGGCAGCCCCCGCACGCCGCTCCCGCCGAAATTCCAAGTTTCTTCTCCCGCTGCTCCAGGGCCGCTTTTTCGCCGTTTCCCTGCAGTTCAAATCCATGCAGGTTAGTAGGGGACCTTTCTTCTTCCTTCCCCACGGGTTGGATTTTTAAAAAGGTGCCGTTGGGGCTCCGTTAGCGGGCCCAAAAGTCAGTTTTCGCGGGAGCTGCCGAAACGCGCGGCTTAGCTCCGCATCGCCGCAACCCGGAAGTCTCCTCAAAAACCTTGTTAATCAGCTCCAGAGCCTCCACCAACTTCCCTGCCCTATCCCACACCTGAAGAATTTCCCTTGCCGCTGCTTCTGTCTGGTGCTGACCTGCTCTCCATGGCCTTATCTCCATGTTCATAAACTGTACCCCTTGCTCGCTTGTAGTTCCTTCCTCTTTTCCAGCTTCGCTGGGTCCCCATCCTCTGCATAACTCCTATCTACCTCCAACATCTCATTTATTACCTTCTGCCGCTCCAACCTCTCCTCTTTGTCCACCCTGGCCTTAAACAAAATTACCTTACCCCTCACCACCGCCTTTAGAGCCTTCAAGTCAACTGCCTTCGACACCTCACCCGTACAGTTGAAATCTACATATTCTTTCATTCCCTTTTCAATTTTCTCACAGAACACTTGGTTGCCCAAAAGCCCCACATCCAGTTTCCTCCCCGGCCTCTACACTACCCCCTTCTCCAGTACCATATCCACCCAATGTGGAGCGTGATCTGACACTGCAATTGCCGAGTACTCCGACCCCTTGACTCCAGCCAGCAAAGCCTTCCCCACCACAAAAAAGTCGATCCGCGAGTATACCTTATGGACTGCTGAGAAAAACGAGTACTCCCGTTTCCTTGGGTGCAGGAACCTCCAAGGGTCCACCCCTTCCATTTCCACCATTAGCCCAGCCCCTTTGCCGCCCCCTGATAGGACCAACGATCGGGGCCGTGATCTGTCCAACCTTGGCTCCAGCACCATGTTCCAGTCCCACCCCCACCACAATCAGTTCGTATGTGTCCCAAGTCGGGGATGGCCCCAAACACCTTCTTCACAAATCCCACATCATCCCAATTGGGATCGTATACACTTAACAGCGCCACTAATCTCCCCTCCAGCGCCCCTGTGTCACAATCACATATCTACCCCCCTGATCTGCCACCACCTTCTCCATCTGGAAGCGTACCCTTTTGCTGACCAGCACCGCTACCCCTCGAGCCCTTCCGTCAAATCCAGAGCGAAACACTTGACTAACCCAGCCCTTTTAAAGTCTCACCTGGTCCTTCACCCTCAAGTGAGTCTCCTGCAGCATTGCCACATCGGCTTTCAAACTTTTAAGATGTGCAAGCACTCTTGACCGGACATCCTAACCCCCTCACGTTCCACGTGACTATCCTAATTGGGTGTCTCTCACCACCCCCCCCCCCCCCCCCCCACCCTTCTTATCCACCATCATCATACCACCGGGCCCTGTCCCATGAGCCTGACCCGCCCCTGTCCATTGTTAACATCGAACCCCCTCCCATTTCCACCATTAGCCCAGCCCCTTTGCCCCCCCCGATAGGACCAGCGAATGGGGCCGTGATCTGTCCAACCTTGGCTCCAGCACCAAGTTCCAGTCCCACCCCCACCACAATCAGTTCGTATGTGTCCAAGTCAGGGATGGCCCCAAACACCTTCTTCACAAATCCCACATCATCCCAATTGGGATCGTATACACTTAACACTTAACTTCAGGTGATGTCCCGGAGGACTGGAGAATAGCCAATGTTGTTCCTCTGTTTAAGAAGGGTAGCAAGGATAATCCAGGGAACTACAGGCCGGTGAGCCTTAGAACATAGAACATAGAACAATACAGCGCAGTACAGGCCCTTCGGCCCACGATGTTGCACCAAAACAAAAGCCATCTAACCTACACTATACCATTATCATCCATATGTTTATCCAATAAACTTTTAAATGCCCTCAATGTTGGCGAGTTCACTACTGTAGCAGGTAGGGCATTCCACGGCCTCACTACTCTTTGCGTAAAGAACCTACCTCTGACCTCTGTCCTATATCTATTACCCCTCAGTTTAAGGCTATGTCCCCTCGTGCTAGCCATTTCCATCCGCGGGAGAAGGCTCTCACTGTCCACCCTATCTAACCCTCTGATCATTTTGTATGCCTCTATTAAGTCTCCTCTTAACCTTCTTCTCTCGAACGAAAACAACCTCAAGTCCATCAGCCTTTCCTCATAAGATTTTCCCTCCATACCCGGCAACATCCTGGTAAATCTCCTCTGCACCCGTTCCAAAGCCTCCACGTCCTTCCTATAATGCGGTGACCAGAACTGTACGCAATACTCCAAATGCGGCCGTACCAGAGTTCTGTACAGCTGCAACATGACCTCCTGACTCCGGAACTCAATCCCTCTACCAATAAAGGCCAACACTCCATAGGCCTTCTTCACCACCCTATCAACCTGGGTGGCAACTTTCAGGGATCTATGTACATGGACACCTAGATCCCTCTGCTCATCCACACTTTCAAGAACTTTTCCATTAGCCAAATATTCCACATTCCTGTTATTCCTTCCAAAGTGAATCACCTCACACTTCTCTACATTAAACTCCATTTGCCACCTCTCAGCCCAGCACGCAGCTTATCTATATCCCTCTGTAACCTGCTACTTCCTTCCACACTATCGACAACACCACCGACTTTAGTATCGTCTGCAAATTTACTCACCCACCCTTCTGCGCCTTCAGTGGACTTCATACTTACTTCAGTGGTAGGGAAATTACTGGAGAGAATTCTTCGAGACAGGATCTACTCCCATTTGGCAGCAAATGGACGTATTAGTGAGAGGCAGCATGGTTTTGTGAAGGGGAGGTCGTGTCTCACTAACTTGATAGAGTTTTTCGAGGAGGTCACAAAGATGATTAATGCAGGTAGGGCAGTGGATGTTGTCTATATGGACTTCAGTAAGGCCTTTGACAAGGTCCCTCATGGTAGACTAGTACAAAAGGTGAAGTCACACGGGATCAGGGGTGAGCTGGCAAGGTGGATACAGAACTGGCTAGGTCATAGAAGGCAGAGAGTAGCAATGGAAGGATGCTTTTCTAATTGGAGGGCTGTGACCAGTGGTGTTCCACAGGGATCAGTGCTGGGACCTTTGCTGTTTGTAGTATATATAAATGATTTGGAGGAAAATGTAACTGGTCTGATTAGTAAGTTTGCAGATGACACAAAGGTTGGTGGAATTGCGGATAGCGATGAGGAATGTCAGAGGATACAGCAGGATTTAGATTGTTTGGAGACTTGGGCGGAGAGATGGCAGATGGAGTTTAATCCGGACAAATGTGAGGTAATGCATTTTGGAAGGTCTAATGCAGGAAGGGAATATACAGTGAATGGTAGAACCCTCAAGAATATTGAAAGTCAAAGAGATCTAGGAGTACAGGTCCACAGGTCACTGAAAGGGGCAACACAGGTGGAGAAGGTAGTCAAGAAGGCATACGGCACTGAGTATAAGAATTGGCAAGTCATGTTGCAGCTGTATAGAACCTTAGTTAGGCCACACTTGTTGTATAGTGTTCAATTCTGCTCGCCACACTACCAGAAGGATGTGGAGGCTTTAGAGAGGGTGCAGAAGAGATTTACCAGAATGTTGCGTGGTATGGAGGGCATTAGCTATGAGGAGCGGTTGAATAAACTCGGTTTGTTCTCACTGGAACGAAGGAGGTTGAGGGGCGACCTGATAGAGGTCTACAAAATTATGAGGGGCATAGACAGAGTGGATAGTCAGAGGCTTTTCTCTGGGGTAGAGGGGTCAATTACTAGGGGGCATAGGTTTAAGGTGAGAGGGGCAAGGTTTAGAGTAGATGTACGAGGCAAGTTTTTTACGCAGAGGGTAGTGTGTGCCTGGAACTCGCTACCGGAGGAGGTGGTGGAAGCAGAGACGATAGTGACATTTAAGGGGCATCTTGACAAATACATGAATAGGATGGGAATAGAGGGATACGGACCCAGGAAGTGTAGAAGATTGTAGTTTAGTCGGGCAGCATGGTCGGCACGGGCTTGGAGGGCCGAAGGGCCTGTTCCTGTGCTGTACATTTCTTTGTTCTTTGAACCCCTTCCCCCCCCCTCCCAAGAACCCCTTGAAAAAACATCTCCCAGCATCAATTCCTTCTCCCCCCTCTCGCTCGCCTCGTCGGCCCATTGAAACCTGCTACCCAGGCTCCAACGTCCGCAGTCCTCCTCTCACCTCACCTCTGTTCACTAGCTGACTTTAGGTAGCTAGCGTGGGTGGCTCCCCCCACCAAGACCTCTCACCCCCTTCCACCCAGTCCCAGAGAAAGAAAAAACAGGCCTCCCCGAACAGGCGCCGGAATGTAGCGACTAGGGGCTTTTCACAGTAACTTAATTCGAAGCCTACTTGTGGCAATAAGTGATTTTCACTTCATTTTTCATTTAAATCTCCTCTGCACCCTTTCCAATGCTTCCACATGTTTCTCTCTCTCTTAGATTCTATCTCTCTCTGTAGTTTCTCTCTCTCTCTGTAGAGGCTTTCTATCTCTGTAGTATCTATCACTCCCTCTGTAGTATCTATCTTCCTTGCTGTAGTTTCTCTCACTCTAGTTTCTCTCTCTCTCTGTAGTTTCTATCTCTCTCTCTGTAGTTTCTATCTCTCTCTATAGATTCTCGCTGTTACTCTGTAGTTTATTTCTCTCTCCGTAGGTCCCTCTCTGTCCCGATTCTATCTATTTCTTTCTCTCTTTCTCTGCAGTTACCATCTCTCTCTGTAGTTTCTATCTCTCTCTGCAGTTACCATCTATCTCTATAGTTTCTATCTCTCCCTCTGTAGTATCTATCTCCCTTGCTGTAGTTTCGCTCCCTTCTGAGTTTCTATCTCTCTTTCGTTAGTTTCTCTCTCTCTCTGTAGTTTCTATCGCTTTCTCTGTAGTTTCTACCTCGCTCTCTGCAGATTCTATCTCTCTCCCAGTAGTCTCTTTCTATCTCTCTCTCTCTCTGTCTCTCTGTCTCTCTCTCTCTCTCACTCTCTCTCTCTGTAGTTTCTATCTCTCTGTAGATTCTCTCTCTCTCTGTAGTTGCTTTCTACCTCTGTAGTATTTCGCTCTTTGTAGTTTCTCCCTGTTTCTTTAGTTTCCCTCTCTCTCTCGGTAGTTTCTCTCTCTTTCCCTGGAGATTCTCTCTCTATCTCGATTCTCTCTCTCTGCAGTTTCTCTCTCTCTCTCTCTCTGTAGATTCTCTCTCTCTCTGTAGATTCTATCTCTCTCCCTGTAGTTTCTAACTATCTCGCTCTGTAGTTTCTCTCTCTCTCTGTAGATCCCACCTCTCTCTCTTTGTGGTATGTATCTCTCTCTCTCTGTAGCATCTCTCTCTCTCTGCTTTCTAAACTCAGCTTTCTTGCTCTCACAGGTACAACGGTTTCTTTACAACATGCAGCTCAGTGATGAGCAGATACAAGACATCATGGTTCATTTTAAATCGGAGATGGAAAGGGGTCTGACCTCCTTGGCCATGTCCACTCTGAAGATGTTGCCTACGTTTGTACGATCAACTCCTGATGGAACAGGTAAAGCAGAATGAACCTGCTTACAGGTGTTTTCAACAACCAACAGTGTAACCTCAGTTTATTAGTGTCCATTGAACTGTTGGGATCTCTGTGCGGTGCAGTTATAGTGTAGTGGAAATTTTGTGAACTAAATGCTCCAGGAACAAGGGCTGGATACTCCATTCTGGAGACTAAGGGCAGGATTCTCCGATTGCCAACGACAAAATCTCATTTGCCGATTGGGCGGAGAATCCCTTATGATGCCAAAATCAAGGAGGTGCCTGTTTTCGGAAGCTTTGCTCCTTCCGAAACGGCATCATTGGTGAGTACGCCGCTTGGGACAGCCTCAGGTCTGAGGATTCATCAACCTCGCGTGGTGGCTGCTGGTTGTGTCTAACGCTGCCACAGTCGGGGGAGGGAGCCGATCCGTTGATCATGGGGGGGCGGGGGGGGCTTTGGCGGGGACTGGGAAACTGGTGGGGGTGGACCAGGAGTGGTGAGGGGGTTTACAGGGGGGAACTATCTGACAGGCCAGGTCAGCGCCGGCCGGCGCCATGTTGTGCGGTGCGTCCGTAGCAGGTTGTTGCCATGCGCGTGCGCAGTCATGGACCCGTCAATTCTCCGGACATTTCTGCAGGGAACACCGGGGGTTTTACGTAGCATGGCTGCTAGCCCCCCACACCAGGCGGGAACATCGGTGCAGGGGCGCCGCTGACTTTCCCGTTGTAAGACAAGACACATGCTTCGGACATAGCCTCAGAATCAGAAAATTCAGCCCGAAGTGCTGACGCCAGCGGAGAATGTGTCTACTTTCATGACAGGAAATTCGGTGCCGACCCTTCACTGATTCCAATACCGTTGAGGGGCTAGCACCGCGCCGACTGAAACACCCGCCACACACGCTGAAAGCGGCCGGAGAACGGCTGGGTCCCGGGCTGCACATGCGCACGACTGACAACCTGGATCGGCGCTACATGGCATACAACATGGCGACGGCTGTGCGCTAAACCAAACCTGCCGACTGCGACCCCACAGCCCACCCTTTGGCCACCCCCGGGCCATCCCCACCAGTGCCCCCAACCATGTCAGACGCTCCCCCAGCCAGCGGCATGGATTCCAGCCGGGTGTGGCGGTGCTGGACACAGTCCGCAGCCGGCACGCCGGGTTCACGAAGGTTGGGACCACACGTGTCCTGCATCGTCGGGAACCCGTCCCATCGGGGCAGAGCATCATGAGTGGCCTGGCCGACGAAGCACCAACGGCATTGCGGCTGTGCGCGGTGGAGTCAAAATGGGGGTCCCGAGGAGTTTGGAGTGTCAGCCACAGGCAGCCAGTGCTGCCTGTGAGGCAGTCAATAGGGCCGTCAGCACAGGGAGGGCCTCCAGGAGGACCTGGGTGTAGCGGGGGTGGCCCAGGACAGATCGGTCATTCACATCGTAATTAGCCTGTGCCGCAGAGTGAGGATCCATCGGCCCCCGCCCGGATGACCTGTCACACGTGAGTTGTTCATGCCAGACATAATGATCCTTCCCTCTCACTGACCACATGTTTATTCTCCCGCAGGATCGGAACATGGCAGTGCCGGCCCAAAACATAGAACATAGAAAATACAGCACAGAACAGGCCCTTCGGCCCACGATGTTGTGCCGAACCTTTGTCCTAGATTAATCATAGATTATCATTGAATTTACAGTGCAGAAGGAGGCCATTCGGCCCCATGAGTCTGCAACGGCTCTTGGAAAGAGCACCCTACCCAAACTCAACACCTCCACCCAACACCAAGGGCAATTTTGGACATTAAGGGCAATTTATCATGGCCAATCCACCTACCCTGCACATCTTTGGACTGTGGAAGGAAACCGGAGCACCCAGAGGAAACCCACGCAGACAGGGGGAGAACGTGCAGACTCCGCACAGACAGTGACCCAAGCCAGAATCGAACCTGGGACCCTGGAGCTGTGAAGCAATTGTGCTATCCACAATGCCACCATGCTGCCCCGAAGAACAAATAAATCTACACTATATCATTTTACCGTAATCCATGTACCTATCCAACAGCTGCTTGAAGGTCCCTAATGTTTCCGACTCAACTACTTCCACACTACTTCCCCCACTACTCTCTGGGTAAAGAACCTACCTCTGATATCCCTCCTATATCTTCCACCTTTCACCTTAAATTTATGTCCCCTTGTAATGGTTTGTTCCACCCGGGGAAAAAGTCTCTGACTGTCTACTCTATCTATTCCCCTGATCATCTTATAAACCTCTATCAAGTCGCCCCTTATCCTTCTCCGTTCTAATGAGAAAAGGCCTAGCACCCTCAACCTTTCCTCGTAAGACCTACTCTCCATTCCAGGCAACATCCTGGTAAATCTTCTTTGCACCTTTTCCAAAGCTTCCACATCCTTCCTAAAATGAGGTGACCGGAACTGTACACAGTACTCCAAATGTGGCCTCACCAAAGTTTTGTACAGCTGCATCATCACCTCACGGCTCTTAAATTCAATCCCTCTGTTAATGAACGCGAGCACACCATAGGCCTTCTTCACAGCTCTATCCACTTGAGTGGCAACTTTCAAAGATGTATGAACATAGACCCCAAGATCTCTCTGCTCCTCCACATTGCCAAGAACTCTACCGTTAACCCTGTATTCCGCATTCATATTTGTCCTTCCAAAATGGACAACCTCACACTTTTCAGGGTTAAACTCCATCTGCCACTTCTCAGCCCAGCTCTGCATCCTATCTATGTCTCTTTGCAGCCGACAGCAGCCCTCCTTACTATCCACAACTCCACCAATCTTCGTATCGTCTGCAAATTTACTGACCCACCCTTCAACTCCCTCATCCAAGTCATTAATGAAAATCACATACAGCAGAGGACACAGAACTGATCCCTGCGGTACGCCACTGGTAACTGGGATCCAGGCTGAATATTTGCCATCCATCACCACTCTCTGACTTCTATCGGTTAGCCAGTTCGTTATCCAACTGGCCAAATTTCCCACTATCCCATGCCTCCTTACTTTCTGCATAAGCCTACCATGGGGAACCTTATCAAATGCCTTACTAAAATCCATGTACACTACATCCACTGCTTTACCTTCATCCACATGCTTGGTCACCTCCTCAAAGAATTCAATAAGATTTGTAAGGCAAGACCTACCCCTCACAAATCCGTGCTGACTATCCCTAATCAAACAGTGTCTTTCCAGATGCTCAGAAATCCTATCCTTCAGTACCCTTTCATTACTTTGCCTACCACCGAAGTAAGACTAACTGGCCTGTAATTCCCAGGGTTATCCCTAGTCCCTTTTTTTACAGGGGCACGACATTCGCCACTCTCCAATCCCCTGGTACCACCCCTGTTGACAGTGAGGACGAAAAGATCATTGCCAACGGCTCTACAATTTCATCTCTTGCTTCCCATAGAATCCATGGATATATCCCGTCAGGCCCGGGGGACTTGTCTATCCTCAACTTTTTCAAAATGCCCAACACATCTTCCTTCCTAACAAGTATTTCCTCGAGCTTACTCGACTGTTTCACACTATCCTCTCCAACAATATCGCCCCTCTCATTTGTAAATACAGAAGAAAAGTACTCGTTCAAGACCTCTCCTATCTCTTCAGACTCAATACACAATCTCCCGCTACTGTCCTTGATCGGACCTACCCTCGCTCTAGTCATTCTCATATTTCTCACATATGTGTAAAAGGCCTTGGGGTTTTCCTTGATCCTACCCGCCAAAGATTGTTCATGCCCTCTCTTAGCTCTCCTAATCCCTTTCTTCAGTTCCCTCCTGGCTATCTTGTATCCCTCCAATGCCCTGTCTGAACCTTGTTTCCTCAGCCTTACATAAGTCTCCTTTTTCCTCTAAACAAGACATTCAACCTCTCTTGTCAACCATGGTTCCCTCACTCGACCATCTCTTCCCTGCCTGACAGGGACATACATATCAAGGACACGTAGCACCTGTTCCTTGAACAAGTTCCACATTCCACTTGTGTCCTTCCCTGACAGCCTATGTTCCCAACTTATGCACTTCAATTCTTGTCTGACAACATCGTATTTACCCTTCCCCCAATTGTAAACCTTGCCCTCTCCATTACTAAAGTGGAAGTCACAGAATTGTGGTCACTATCTCCAAAATGCTCCCCCACTAACAAATCTATCACTTGCCCTGGTTCATTACCAAGTACTAAATCCAATATTGCCCCTCCTCTGGTCGGACAATCTACATACTGTGTTAGAAAAGCTTCCTGGACACACTGCACAAGCACCACCCCATCCAAACTATTTGATCTAAAGAGTTTCCACTCAATGTTTGGGAAGTTAAAGTCGCCCATGACTACTACCCTGTGACTTCTGCACCTTTCCAAAATCTGTTTCCCAATCTGTTCCTCCACATCTCTGCTACTATTGGGGGGCCTATAGAAAACTCCTGACAAGGTGACTGCTCCTTTCCTATTTCTGACTTCAGCCATACTACCTCAGTAGGCTGATACTCCTCAAACTGCCTTTCTGCAGCTGTTATACGATCTCTAATTAACAATGCCACCCCCCCCCCCCCCCACCTCTTTTACTACCCTCCCTAATCTTATTGAAACATCTATAACCAGGGACCTCCAACAACCATTTCTGCCCCTCTTCTATCCAAGTTTCCGTGATGGCCACCACATCGTAGTCCCAAGTACCGATCCATGCCTTAAGTTCACCCACCTTATTCCTGATGCTTCTTGCGTTGAAGTATACACACTTCAACCCATCTCCGTGCCTGCAAGTACTCTCCTTTGTCAGTGTTCCCTTCCCCACTGCCTCATTACACGCTTTGGCGTCCTGAATATCGGCTACCTTAGTTGCTGGAATACAAATCCGGTTCCCATTCCCCTGCCAAATTAGTTTAAACCCTCCCGAAGAGTACTAGAAAACCTCCCTCCCAGGATATTGGTGCCCCTCTGGTTCAGATGCAACCCATCCTGCTTGTCCAGGTCCCACCTTCCCCAGAATGCGCTCCAATTATCCAAATACCTGAAGCCCTCCCTCCTACACCATTCCTGCAGCCACGTGTTCAACTGCACTCTCTCCCTATTCCTAGCCTCGCTATCACGTGGCACCGGCAACAAACCAGAGATGACAACTCTGTATGTCCTGGCTTTTAACTTCCAGCCTAACTCCCTAAACTTGTTTATTACCTCCACACCCCTTTTCCTACCTACGTCGTTGGTACCAATGTGCACCACGACTTCTGGCTGCTCGCCCTCCCCCTTAAGGATCCTGAAGACACGATCAGAGACATCCCTGACCCTGGCACCCGGGAGGCAACATACCTTCCGGGAGTCTCGCTCGCGACCACAGAATCTCCTATCTATTCCTCTAACCATTGAATCTCCTACAACTATTGCTTTTCTGTTCTCCCCCCTTCCCTTCTGAGCCCCAGAGCCAGACTCAGTGCCAGAGACCTGGCCGCTAGGGCCTTCCCCCGGTAGGTCATCCCCCCCAACTGCATCCAAAATGGTATACTTGTTTTGAAGGGGAATGGCCACGAGGGATCCCTGCACTGTCTGCCTGTTTGTTTTTTTTCCCCCTGACGGTAACCCAGCTATTCTTGCCCTGTACCTTGGGTGTGGTTACCTCCCTGTAACTCTTCTCAATCACCCCCTCTGCCTCCCGGATGATCCGAAGTTCATCCATCTTCAGCTCCAGTTCCCTAACACGGTCTTTGAGGAGCTGAAGTTGGGTGCACTTCTCGCAGGTATAGTCAGTGGGGACACCGGTGGTATCCCTCACCACCCACATCCTACAGGAGGAGCATGCAACTGGCCTAACCTCCATCCCCTCTTACCTGACAGAATATAGCTGCCCTGTGGACTAACTAGATCTCCGCCCTCCGACTCTGCTCCCAGTCAGCTACACACTCTGTAAAGGAGTGTGTGGGTGGGGGTGGGGGGGGGGGGGGGGTACCGCACCCCAAATAACTTCCCAAGAAACACCTCGGGGGAGTGCTTCGAGGATGCCACCATTATCGCATGATCAGCTGTCACCCAATCCTCCACAAGTGCAGAGTCACACAGTACTGTGGCTTCACAGCTCCAGGGTCCCAGGTTCGATTTTGGTCAACTGTCTGTGTGGAATCTGCACGTTTGCCCTGTGTCTGTGTGGGTATCCTCCGGGTGCTCTGGTTTCCTCCCACAAGTCCCGGAAGACGTGCTGTTAGGTGAATTGGACATTCTGAGTTCTCCCTCTGTGTACACAAAAAGGTGCCAGAATGTGGTGATGAGGGGCTTTTCACAGTAACTTCATTGCAGTGTCAATGTAAGCCTACTTGTGACAATAAAGATTATTGTTATTATTACCTCGGTGGGCCAAAGTAGCGGTCAGGCTTCTGGGGCACATTCTGGTCAGCACCACAGAGATGCCAATGCACATCAGGGAAGACAGGCAAGACAGCATTCGGAGGTCTGCTGGATCCCAAGACCCAGTCAGATGCTGAGCCTCTGGACCAGGTTTACCCGGAGCTGATGCAGTCATTAGGGTGCGGCGGTGAGATTCAGAGGGGATGTCAGCAACACTCTAGAAGGTCCATAGCCAATGGTCAGCTAAGGGCACAGGAGATTGCGCTGGCAATGCATGGCACCGAGGCAATTGCAATGGAGAGCTTGGAGCAGTACGTCAGCACCATGAGAGCCTGGAGCTGTACGTCAGCACCATGAGAGCCTGGAGCAGTACGTCAGCACCATGAGGGGTGGTGTCCAAGGTGTTGCTCAGTTACTGATGGACATGGCTGACCACCTCAACCATGTTGTTTGTTTTTTTTGTTTTTTTTGTGGGCAGTAAGCTATCCTTGTATCATTCAGCAAAATCACCAATTTTAGAGGGTTCACTTGGGAGAGTAGCACCAGTATATATATATATTTTTTTTTAAGGGCCTAACGGGTGTTTAATCTTTTTTTTCCTTTTAAATATCTTTGGGAATTCAGATCAGAGCGGATGGAGGCTAGGCCAGTTGCATGCTCCTCCTGTAGGATGTGGGTGGTGAGGGATACCACCGGTGTCCCCGTTGACGACACCTGCGGGAAGTGCATCTAACTCCTGCTCCACAGAGACAGTGTTAGGGAACTGCAGCTGGAGCTGGATGAACTTCGGATCATCCGGGAGGTAGACGGGGTGATAGAGAGGAGTTACAGGGAGGTAGCCACACCCAAGGTGCAGGACAAGAGGATAGAATTCTAGAATTTACAGTACAGAAGGAGGCTATTTGGCCCATCGTGTCTGCACCTGCCCAACAAAGAGCACCCTACTCAAGCCCACGTATCTACCCTATCCCTGTAACCCAGTAACCCTCACTTAACCTTTTTGGACAATAAGGCCAATTCAGCATGGCCAATCCACCTAACCCGCACATCTTTGGACTGTGGGAGGAAACCGGAGCACCCGGAGGAAACCCATGCAGACATGGGGAGAACGTGCAGACTCCGCACAGACAGTGACCCAGCCGGGAATCTAAACTGGGACCCTGGAGCTGTGAATCAACTGTGCTAACCATCATGCTACCGTGCTGCCCCCATAGCTGGGTTACAGTCAGGGCAAGGAAAAGGAACAGGCAGACAATGCAGGGATCCCCTGTGGCCGTTCCTTTTCAAAACAAATATACCGTTTGGATGCTGTTGGGGGGGATGATCTACTGGGGGAAGGCCCTAGCGGCCAGGTCTCTGGCACTGAGTCTGGCTCTGGGGCTCAGAAGGGAAGGGGGGAGAATAGAAAAGTAATAGTGTTAGGAGACTCAATGGTTCTGGGAATCGATAGAAGATTCTGTGGTTGCGATTGAGACTCTCGGAAGGTATGTTGCCTCCCGGGTGCCAGGGCCAGGGATGCCTCGGATCAAGCCTACAGAATTCTTAAGGGGGAGGGGGAGCAACCAGAATTGTGGTGCACGTAGGCACCAACGACATAGCTAAGAAAAGGGATGAGGATCTAAAAAGTGATTTTAGGGAGTTAGGTTGGAAGCTAAAGAGCAGGACAAGCAGAGTAGTAATCTCCGAATTGCTACCGGTGACACATGCAAGTGAGGCAAGGAACAGAGAGCGAGTGCAACTGAACACGTGGCTACAGGGCTACACCAATAGGAGGAAAGGCTTCAGATATGTGGATCATTGGGATACCTTCTGGGGAAAGTGGGACCTGCACATGAACGACGGATTGCACCTAAACTGGAGGGGCACCAATATCTTAGGTGGGAGGTATGCTAGAGCTCTTCGGGAGGGTATAAAGTAGTTTGGCAGGGGGATGGCAACCAGAGCTATGGATCAGAGGATAGGGTAGCTGTTGAACAGGCAGAAATAGTGTGCAGCAAGTCTGTGAGGAAGGATACACAGAGTGGATAGTCAGAGGCTTTTCCCCAGGGTAGAGGGGTCAATTACTAGGGGGCATAGGTTTAAGGTGAGAGGGGCAAGGTTTAGAGTAGATGTACGAGGCAAGTTTTTTACACAGAGGGTAGTGGGTGCCTGGAACTCGCTACCGGAGGAGGTGGTGGAAGCAGGGACGATAGTGACATTTAAGGGG
Source organism: Scyliorhinus torazame (assembly GCF_047496885.1). NCBI lineage: Eukaryota > Metazoa > Chordata > Chondrichthyes > Carcharhiniformes > Scyliorhinidae > Scyliorhinus > Scyliorhinus torazame. The sequence continues at coordinate 95,081,306 of NC_092722.1, forward strand.
AATCTTGACAAATACATGAATAGGATGGGAATAGAGGGATACGGACCAGGAAGATTGTAGTTTAGTCGGGCAGCATGGTCGGCACGGGCTTGGAGGGCTGAAGGGCCTGTTCCTGTGCTGTACATTTCTTTGTTCTTTGTTGTTGATAGATAGTTGATAGGGCAAAATTGCACTCAGTGGAATGGGTTAAAGTGTGTCTGTCTCAATGCAAGGAGTGTCAGGAATAAGGGAGATGAACCTCCTGCATGGATGAGTTCTTGGAACTACGATTCCTGACTCAATATGCAGATAGGCCGGGGGGGCATATTGGATTTGGTGCTTGGCAACGAACCAGGCCAGGTGTCAGATGTCTTGGTGGGAGAGCATTTCGGTGACAGTGACCACAACTCCTTGACTTTTACCATAGTCATGGAGAGGGATAGGAACAGACAGTATGGGAAGGTATTTAATTGGGGCAGGGGAAATTATACTGCTATTAGACAGGAGCTGAGGAGCATAAAGTGGGAACAATTGTTCTTGGGGAAATGCACAACAGTAATGTGGGGGTTGTTTAAGGAGCACTTGCTGTGAGTGTTGGATAGTTTTGTCCCACTGAGACAAGGAAGGAATGGTAAGGTGAAGGAGCCTTGGATGACAAGAGAAGTGGAGCTTCTAGTCAAGAGGAAGAAGGAAGCTTATGTAAGGTTGTGGAAGCAAGGGTCTGGCACGGCTCTAGAGGGTTACAAGGTAGCCAGGAAGGAACTCAAAAATGGACTTAGGAGAGTCAGAAGGGGGCATGAAAAAGCCTGGTGGGACGGATTAGGGAAAACCCCAAGGTGTTCTACACTTATATGAGAAATAAGAGGATGATCAGAGTGAGAGTAGGGCCAATCAGGGATAGTGGAGGGAACTTGTGCCTAGAGTCTGAGGAGATGGGGGAGGCCCTAAATGAATATTTTGCTTCAGTATTCACGAGAGAGAGGGACCTTGTTGCTCAGGAGAACAGAGTGAACCAGGTTAATAGACTCGAACAGGTTGATATTAAGAAGCAGGATGTGCTGGAAAGTTTGAAAAGCATCAGGATAGATAGGTCCCCTGGGCCTGACTGGATATACCCAAGGTTACTACGGGAAGCGAGGGAGGAGATTGCTGCGCCATTGGCGATGATCTTTGCGTCCTCACTCTCCACTGGAGTAGTATCGGATGATTGGAGGGAGGCAAATGTTGTTTCCCTGTTCAAGAAAGGGAATAGGGAAATCCCTGGGAATTACAGACTCATCAGTCTTACGTCTGTGGTGAGCAAAATATTGGAAAGGATTCTGTGAGATAGGATTTATGATTATTTAGAAAAACATAGTTTGATTAAAGATAGTCAGCATGGCTTTGTGAGGGGCAGGTCATGCCTCACAAGCCTCATTGAATTCTTTGAGGATGTGGCGAGGCACATTGATGAAGGTCGGGCAGTGGATGTGGTGTATATGGATTTCAGTAAGGCATTTGATAAGGTTCCCCATGGTAGGCTCATTCAGAAAGTTAGGGGGCATGGGATGCAGGGAAATTTGGCTGTCTGGATACAGAATTGGCTGGCCGAGAAAATACAGCGAGTGGTAGTGGATGGAAAGTATTCCGCCTGGTGGTCGGTGACCAGTGGTGTCCCGCAAGGATCTGTTCTGGGACATCTGCTCTTTGTGGTTTTTATAAATGACTTGGATGAGCAAGTGGAAGGGTGGGTTAGTAAGTTTGTCGATGACACAAAGGTTGTGGAAGTTGTAGATAGTGTTGAGGGTTGTTGCAGGTTACAGCAGGACATTGACAGGATGCAGAGCTGGGCTGAGAAGTGGCAGATGGAGCGATTCATTTTGGAAGGTCGAATTTGAATGCTGAATGCAGGGTTAAAGGCAGGATTCTTGGAAGTGTGGAGGAATAGAGTGATCTTGGGGTCCATGTACATAGATCCCTCAAAGTTGCTGTCATGATATTCAAACACACATCACAACACACACATCATGATAGACAGACCAACAGACCAATTAGCACACATAACACGACAGCCAATCATAGACAAGAGCAGACACAGTATAAGACAAGAAACACGACACCTCCTGGCGAGTCCATCTGGAGACAGGACAAGGCCAGGACCTCATTAACAAGACACTCACACAGTCACCACGTGCTGAGTACCAAGTCAGATGTGTAAATAACTAGTTGGAATAAAACTGCGTTGTACCAATCGCAACCGTGTTGGTTCATTTGTACCTCAGAGCACCCAACACCACATGTTACCAGTGAGTGAATTGATACTTACAGACAAATCTGCCATCCTGAGCCATGGACACCCACAACAAACCGCAGCCGTTGCAAGTCGCTGGGAACCTGGGCACCAATTGGAAGCTCTTCAAGCAGCGATTCGAACTGTTCATGCGAGCCAATGAAAAACAGGGCGCCTCGGACGAAACAAAGATTGCCATGCTACTCACTACCGCAGGTCAGCATGCCATCGATGTATACAACTCCTTGTTGTTCGCGGAAGGCGAGAACAAATCTAAATATGACACGGTCCTCCTCAAGCTCGACCAGCACTTCAACGTTGAGGTCAATGAAAGCTTTGAGAGGTATATCTTTCAGCAGCGCCTACAAGGTAAGAATGAGCTCTTTCAGTCTTTCCTGACGCACCTCCGCATACTCGCGCAGTCCTGCGGTTACGGCACCACCTCAGAGTCCATGATCCAGGACCAGATCGTTTTTGGCGTTGCCTCCAGTGGCCTACGCCAGCAGCTTCTAAAAATTAAAGGCCTGACCTTAGCATCTGCAGTTGAAGCCTGTGTCCTGCATGAAAATGCGACCAGCCGCTATGCCCAATTTCAGTCGACCGAATCGGCAAGCCAGGCCGCCCACGAGGCCGAACGCATCCAGGCAATCTAGTTTCTCCCGGCCCGCGGCCCGGACAAGGGAGGCCGTTTCGCGCGCTTTTTGAGGCCTCCCGCGTTTGTGCGCGCCAAAACCTACGGCAACACTGAGGGACGTGCTGCGCAGGCGCGCCCGACGCAAGACCGAACTGCGCATGCGCAGTGGTATAACGAACGCCATGACGTCATGACTGAATTTGTTTGCACTGAGTGCTGAATTTGGTGCATTTGAGTGCGATAGTGAGAATTTGGTGACCGAGGGAGTTAGGTGAGGAGGGAGTAAGGTGCTCCTTTCATTTTGTTTCCGACATTTCCGCAAAGAGTGCGAAGAGAGCCAGGAGTTTACAGAAAGTGTAGCTGACTGGGAGCAGAGTCGGAGGACGGACATCTAGTTAGTCCACACGGCAGCTACATTCTGTAAGGTAAGAGGGGATGGAGGCTAGGCCAGTTGCATGCTCCTCCTGTAGGATGTGGGTGGTGAGGGATACCACTGGTGTCCCCGCTGACTATACCTGCGGGAAGTGCACCCAACTTCAGCTCCTCAAAGACCGTGTTAGGGAACTGAAGCTGAAGCTGGGTGAACTTCGGATCATCCGGGAGGCAGAGGGGGTGATTGAGAAGAGTTACAACGAGGTAACCACACCCAAGGTACAGGGCAAGAATAGCTGGGTTACAGTCAGGGGGAAAAAAACAAACAGGCAGACAGTGCAGGGATCCCTTGTGGCCGTTCCCCTTCAAAACAAGTATACCGTTTTGGATGCTGTTGGGGGGGATGACCTACCGGGGGAAGGCCCTAGCAGCCAGGTCTCTGGCACTGAGTCTGGCTCTGGGGCTCAGAAGGGTAGGGGGGAGAATAGAAAAGCAATAGTTGTAGGAGATTCAATGGTTAGGGGAATAGATAGGAGAATCTGTGGTCGCGAACGAGACTCCCGGAAGGTATGTTGCCTCCCGGGTGCCAGGGTCAGGGATGTCTCGGATCGTGTCTTCAGGATCCTTAAGGGGGAGGGCGAGCAGCCAGAAGTCGTGGTGCACATTGGTACCAACGACAAAGGTAGGAAAAGGGGTGTGGAGGTAATAAACAAGTTTAGGGAGTTAGGCTGGAAGTTAAAAGCCAGGACAGACAGAGTTGTCATCTCTGGTTTGTTGCCGGTGCCATGTGATAACGAGGCTAGGAATAGGGAGAGAGTGCAGTTGAACACGTGGCTGCAGGAATGGTGTAGGAGGGAGGGCTTCAGGTATTTGGATAATTGGAGCGCATTCTGGGGAAGGTGGGACCTGTACAAGCAGGACGGGTTGCATCTGAACCAGAGGGGCACCAATATCCTGGGAGGGAGGTTTTCTAGTACTCTTCGGGAGGGTTTAAACTAATTTGGCAGGGGAATGGGAACCGGATTTGTAGTCCAGCAACTAAGGTAGCCGATATTCAGGACGCCAAAGCGTGTAATGAGGCAGTGGGGAAGGGAACACTGACAAAGGAGAGTACTTGCAGGCACGGAGATGGGTTGAAGTGTGTTTTCTTCAACGCAAGAAGCATCAGGAATAAGGTGGGTGAACTTAAGGCATGGATCAGTACTTGGGACTCCAATGTGGTGGCTATCACGGAAACTTGGATAGAAGAGGGGCAGAAATAGTTGTTGGAGGTCCCTGGTTATAGATGTTTCAATAAGATTAGGGAGGGTGGTAAAAGAGGTGGGGGGGGGTGGCATTATTAATTAGAGATAGTTTAACAGCTGCAGAAAGGCAGTTTGAGGAGTATCACCCTATTGAGGTAGTATGGGTTGAAGTCAGAAATAGGAAAGGAGCAGTCACCTTGTCAGGAGTTTTCTATAGGCCCCCCAATAGTAGCAGAGATGTGGAGGAACAGATTGGGAAACAGATTTTGGAAAGGTGCAGAAGTCATAGGGTAGTAGTCATGGGCGACTTTAACTTCCCAAATATTGAGTGGAAACTCTTTAGATCAAATAGTTTGGATGGGGTGGTGTTTGTGCAGTGTGTCCAGGAAGCTTTTCTAACACAGTATGTAGATTGTCTGACCAGAGGAGGGGCAATATTGGCTTTGGTACTGGGTAATGAACCAGGGCAAGTGATAGATTTGTTAGTGGGGGAGCATTTTGGAGATAGTGACCACAATTCTGTGACTTTCACTTTAGTAATGGAGAGGGATAGGTACGTGCAACAGGGCAAGGTTTACAATTGGGGGAAGGGTAAAAACGATGTTGTCAAACAAGAATTGAAGTACATAAGTTGGGAACAGAGGCTGTCAGGGAAGGACACAAGTGAAATGTGGAACTTGTTCAAGGAACAGGTGCTACGTGTCCTTGATATGTATGTCCCTGTCAGGCAGGGAAGAGATAGTCGAGTGAGGGAACCATGGTTGACAAGAGAGGTTGAATGTCTTGTTAAGAGGAAAAAGGAGACTTATGTAAGGCTGAGGAAACAAGGTTCAGACAGGGCATTGGAGGGATACAAGATAGCCAGGAGGGAACTGGAGAAAGGGATTAGGAGAGCTCAGAGAGGGCATGAACAATCTTTGGCGGGTAGGATCAAGGAAAACCCCAAGGCCTTTTACACATATGTGAGAAATATGAGAATGACTAGAGCGAGGGTAGGTCCGATGAAGGACAGTAGCGGGAGATTGTGTATTGAGTCTGAAGAGATAGGAGAGGTCTTGAACGAGTACTTTTCTTCTGTATTTACAAATGAGAGGGGCGATATTGTTGGAGAGGACAGTGTGAAACAGATTGGTAAGCTCGAGGAAATACTTGTTAGGAAGGAAGATGTGTTGGGCATTTTGAAAAACTTGAGGATAGACAAGTCCCCCGGGCCTGACGGGATATATCCAAGGATTCTATGGGAAGCAAGAGATGAAATTGCAGAGCCGTTGGCAATGATCTTTTCGTCCTCACTGTCAACAGGGGTGGTACCAGGGGATTGGAGAGTGGCGAATGTCGTGCCCCTGTTCAAAAAAGGGACTAGGGATAACCCTGGGAATTACAGGCCAGTTAGTGTTACTTCGGTGGTAGGCAAAGTAATGGAAAGGGTACTGAAGGATAGGATTTCTGAGCATCTGGAAAGACACTGTTTGATTAGGGATAGTCAGCACGGATTTGTGAGGGGTAGGTCTTGCCTTATAAGTCTTATTGAATTATTTGAGGAGGTGACCAAGCATGTGGATGAAGGTAAAGCAGTGGATGTAGTGTACATGGATTTTAGTAAGGCATTTGATAAGGTTCCCCATGGTAGGCTTATGCAGAAAGTAAGGAGGCATGGGATATTGGGAAATTTGGCCAGTTGGATAACGAACTGGCTAACCGATAGAAGTCAGAGAGTGGTGGTGGATGGTAAATATTCAGCCTGGATCCCAGTTACCAGTGGCGTACCGCAGGGATCAGTTCTGGGTCCTCTGCTGTTTGTAATTTTCATTAATGACTTGGATGAGTGAGTTGAAGGGTGGGTCAGTAAATTTGCAGATGATACGAAGATTGGTGGAGTTGTGGATAGTGAGGAGGGCTGTTGTCGGCTGCAAAGAGACATAGATAGGATGCAGAGCTGGGCTGAGAAGTGGCAGATGGAGTTTAACCCTGAAAAGTGTGAGGTTGTCCATTTTGGAAGGACAAATATGAATGTGGGATACAGGGTTAACGGTAGAGTTCTTGGCAATGTGGAGGAGCAGAGAGATCTTGGGGTCTATGTTCATACATCTTTGAAAGTTGCCACTCAAGTGGATAGAGCTGTGAAGAAGGCCTATGGTGTGCTCGCGTTCATTAACAGAGGGATTGAATTTAAGAGCCGTGAGGTGATGATGCAGCTGTACAAAACTTTGGTAAGGCCACATTTGGAGTACTGTGTACAGTTCTGGTCGCCTCATTTTAGGAAGGATGTGGAAGCTTTGGAAAAGGTGCAAAGAAGATTTACCAGGATGTTGCCTGGAATGGAGAGTAGGTCTTACGAGGAAAGGTTGAGGGTGCTAGGCCTTTTCTCATTAGAACGGAGAAGGATGAGGGGCGACTTGATAGAGGTTTATAAGATGATCAGGGGAATAGATAGAGTAGACAGTCAGAGACTTTTTCCCCGGGTGGAACAAACCATTACAAGGGGACATAAATTTAAGGTGAAAGGTGGAAGATATAGGAGGGATATCAGAGGTAGGTTCTTTACCCAGAGAGTAGTGGGGGCATGGAATGCACTGCCTGTGGAAGTAGTTGAGTCGGAAACATTAGGGACCTTCAAGCAGCTATTGGATAGGTACATGGATTACGGTAAAATGATATAGTGTAGATTTATTTGTTCTTAAGGGCAGCACGGTAGCATTGTGGATAGCACAATTGCTTCACAGCTCCAGGGTCCCAGGTTCGATTCCGGCTTGGGTCACTGTCTGTGCGGAGTCTGCACGTCCTCCCCGTGTCTGCGTGGGTTTCCTCTGGGTGTTCCGGTTTCCTCCCACAGTCCAAAGATGTGCAGGTTAGGTGAATTGGCCAATGATAAATTGCCCTTAATGTCCAAAATTGCCCTTGGTGTTGGATGGAGGTGTTGAATTTGGGTAGGGTGCTCTTTCCAGGAGCCGGTGCAGACTCAAAGGGCCGAATGGCCTCCTTCTGCACTGTAAATTCAATGATAATCTATGATTAATCTAGGACAAAGGTTCGGCACAACATCGTGGGCCGAAAAGCCTGTTCTGTGCTGTATTTTCTATGTTTTCTATGACGTGCAGCAACTGTGGAGCTGCACATTTAAAAGGGCAATGTCCTGCAAAAACCCGACAATGCCTACGCTGTGGCAAGATGGGCCACTACGCTGCCTACTGTCGAGCGGCTCAACCTGTGGATCTTCCACATCTCCGACAACCTCGCAGACACGTGCGGACCATCCAGCCTCCACATCACGACATCCAAACCGACGACACAGATGACCAAGACGCCTTCCGTGTTGCGGTCATTGATGTGAACCGGGTCAACACCATCAATCCGGCCGATGAATGGAGTGCCACCCTGATGGTCAACCGATCGCCGATCACTTTCCGCCTGGACACTGGCGCCTCCGCCAACCTCATAGCATGGTCAGCATTCTATGCCATGAAGGTCAGACCACCAATCCAGCCATCCCGGTGCAAGATGGTCGACTACAACGGGAACGTTATCCCGGCCATGGGATCCTGCCAGCTCCAGGTGACACACAAAGCACACATGGCCACACTCTCGTTCGAGATAGTTGGCTCATCGAAGGACTCCCTGCTGGGCGCACAGGCATGTAAGGCTTGCCACCTTGTGCAACAAATTCTCTCTCTCTCTCCAGACGGCACGTCTGACTTCCCGGATGCAGAGTTCAACGCACAGCTCCAATCGCTCCTCGCCCACAACCAGGAGGCATTCAAAGGCATGGGAACACTGCCATACACCTACCGAATTCGCCTCAAACCGGACGCCATCCCGGTCGTTCACGCACCTCGCAGGGTTCCTGCGCCACTTAAAGACTGCCTCAAGCAGCAGCTGCAGGATCTCCAGGACCAAGGGGTCCTATCCAGGGTCACGGAGCCCACGCCATGGGTCAGCTCCATGGTGTGTGTCAAGAAGCCCTCTGGTGAGCTCCGCATCTGTCTAGACCCCAAAGACCTCAATAATAACATTATGCAGGAACATTATCCCATACCCAAACGGGAGGAGATCACCAGTGAAATGGCCCAAGCGAAGATATTCACGAAACTGGATGCTTCTAAAGGATTTTGGCAGATCCAACTGGACCCGTCCAGCCGAAAGCTATGTACTTTTAACACTCCTTTCGGCAGATTCTGCTACAACCGGATGCCATTTGGCATCATCTCGGCATCCGAGGTCTTCCACAGAATCATGGAGCAGATGATGGAATGCATCGAAGGGGTGCGCGTATATGTGGACGATGTCATCATCTGGTCCACCACACCGCAGGAGCACATACATCGTCTCCAACACGTTTTTGCCCGCATACGGGAAAACGGCCTGCGCCTCAACCGAGCCAAGTGCGCCTTTGACCAGACCAAATTGAAGTTCCTGGGGGACCATACCTCCCGGTCAGGGGTCCGTCCGGATGCAGACAAGGTGAGCGCCATCACAGCCATGCCGCAGCCGGCCGACAAGAAGGCTGTCCTACACTTCCTTGGCATGGTCAACTTCCTAGGGAAATTCATTCCCAACCTTGCCTCCCACACTCTGCGCCACCTCGTCAAAAAATCTACAGAGTTCCAGTGGCAACACACACACCAGCTGGAATGGGAGGAGCTCAAACGCAAACTCACCACGGCACCAGTGTTGGCGTTCTTCGACACGTCTCGTCCCACCAAAATCTCAACTGATGCCAGCCAATCCGGCATTGGAGCAGTGCTCCTGCAGAGGGATGACACGTCGTCATGGGCCCCGGTTGCCTATGCATCGCGGGCCATGACCCCCACAGAGCAGCGCTACGCGCAAATCGAAAAAGAATGCCTGGGCTTGCTAACCGGTTTAGACAAGTTCCACGATTACGTCTATGGTCTTTCACGGTTCACGGTCAAAACTGACCACCGCCCCCTGGTCAGCATAATAAACAAGGACCTGAATGAGATGACCCCTCGCCTCCAGCGCATCCTACTTAAACTCAGGAGGTACGACTTCCAACTGGTCTACACTCCAGGGAAGGATCTCACCGTGGCGGATGCCCTATCCAGAGCAGTGAGCACGCCGCCAGATGCGGAGGGGTTTGCATGTCAGGTCGAGGCACAGGTGGCCTTGACAGCGGCAAATCTGCCGGCTGACGACTCCAGTCTGGCCCGCATATGCAGAGAGACAGCGGCCGACCCCCTTTTACAGCGAGTGATGAGCCACATGACGGGAGGATGGCTCAAAGGGCAGTGCCCGCAGTTCTACAATGTACGAGACGACCTAGCCATCATCGATGGGATCTTTCTGAAGCTGGACCGGATTGTGATTCCGCACAGTATGCGCCAGCTGGTTCTCGATCAAATACACGAAGGCCACTTGGGGGTCGAGAAGTGCAGACGGAGGGCCCGAGAGGCGGTATACTGGCCGGGCATCAGTGACGATATTGCCAACATGGTGATCAACTGTATAACCTGCCAAAGGTTTCAGCCGGCGCAACCTCCTGAGACGCTTCTGCCCCATGAGCTGGTGACGTCCCCCTGGGCGAAGGTGGGTGTCGACCTATTTCACGCGCTTGGCATGGACTATGTTATCATAGTGGACTACTTCTCCAATTACCCAGAAGTCATACGCCTGCACGATCTGACGTCGTCTGCTGTCATCAGGGCCTGCAAAGACACCTTTGCTCGCCACGGCATTCCGATGACTGTCATGTCGGACAATGGGCCCTGTTTCACCAGCCATGAATGGTCGTCCTTTGCGGCCTCATATGGCTTCACACACGTGACGTCCAGCCCTCTGCATCCCCTGTCCAATGGAAAGGCGGAGAAGGGCGTCCACATTGCCAAGCGGCTCCTCTGCAAGGCTGCTGCTGCCGGATCAGACTTCTACCTCGCCCTGCTGGCCTATCGCTCGGCCCCACTAACCACGGGTCTCTCGCCAACACAGCTGCTGATGGGTCGCGCCCTCAGAACCACTGTGCCTTCCATCCTGGCACCAACAATAGACCATGCTCCGGTACTGCATAGGATGCAACTGCAGCGCGATCGCCAGAAGAGATCGTACGACACAAGGGCAACTGATCTTCCCTCCCTGGCCCCTGGAGACAACGTCCGCATTCACCTACCAGACGGTGGCTGGTCAGCACCTGCCGAAGTTCTCCGACGCGTGGCTCCCCGCTCGTTCCTGGTACGCATGCCGGATGGATCCGTGCGTAGGCGCAATCGCCGAGCCCTTCGCCTACTTCCACGCTCGCAACGGAACCATACACAGACGCCGTGTCCTCCACTGGTTCCTGATAGCGACTTCGTGGAGCTGCCATATACCATGCCCCTTCTGTCGCCGCCCGTGGCCAGGCTCGCACCTCAGCCGGTGGTTCTCAACCCACCCTTGAGGCGGTCAACCCGAATTCGTCGCCCAACTACTAGACTGGACTTATGAGACTGTTCACACGTCAAATTTTAGCAACTACTGTATTGTAACATGTCACTGTTTTATCGTTCCAGGCCTCGTTTGATCTGTCCAAATTTCAACGTTCTTTTTCTTTTGTTATGGTACAACCTCGTTAGCATGTCACACCTGACATCGCCCCTTGTATATAGTTACGCCACATGTACATGCTGTAAATATCACGCACACACACCTTTAGCTGCACTCAGGACACATTTATATTTATAACCAGGTAGGCACATAATCTTGTAAAAAAGGGGGGATGTCATGATATTCAAACACACATCACAACACACACATCATGATAGACAGACCAACAGACCAATTAGCACACATAACACGACAGCCAATCACAGACAAGAGCAGACACAGTATAAGACAAGAAACACGACACCTCCTGGCGAGTCCATCTGGAGACAGGACAAGGCCAGGACCTCATTAACAAGACACTCACACAGTCACCACGTGCTGAGTACCAAGTCAGATGTGTAAATAACTAGTTGGAATAAAACTGCGTTGTACCAATCGCAACCGTGTTGGTTCATCTGTACCTCCGAGCACCCAACACCACAGTTGCCACCCAGGTGGATAGGGTTGTTCAGAAGGCGTATGGTGTGTTGGCTTTCATTAACAGGGGGATTGAGTTTAAGAGTTTTGCTGCAGCTTTATAAAACCCTGGTTAGATTACACTTGGAATATTGTGTCCAGTTCTGGTCGCCTCATTATAGGAAGGATGTGGATGCTTTGGAGAGGGTACAGAGGAGGTTTACCAGAATGCTGCCGGGACTGGAGGGCATGTCTTCTGAAGAAAGGTTGAGGGAGCTCGGGCTTTTCTCACTGGAGCGAAGAAGGCAGAGAGGTGACTTGATAGAGGTGTACAAGGTGATGAGAGGCATGGATAGAGTGGATAGCCTGAGACTTTTCCCCAGGGTGGAAATGGCTGTCACGAGGGGACATAATTTTAAGGTGGAGGAAGGTATCGGGGAGATGTCAGAGGTAGGTTCTTTACACAGAGTGGTGGGTGTGTGGAATGCACTGCCAGCAGAGGTGGTGGAGTCAGAGTCATTTGGGACAGTTAAGCGACTCTTGGACAGACACATGGACAGCAGTAAATTGAAGGGGTGGAGGTTAGGTTGATCTTTGATTAGGATAAATGGTTGGCACAACATTGTGGGCCGAAGGGCCTATACTGTGCTGTACTGTTCTATGTTCTATGTGGGACATGTCCCTGATGCAGGTGGACCTTTCCGAGGCACTGTGGGGCATGTCCCATTCTCAAGTGGGCATTGCCATGGCACTGTAGTGCATGTCCCAACCTAAGGTGGACATCGCTGAGGCGCCCCTGAGCAGATCCCAGATGCAGGTGGACATTGACGTGGCCCTGGGGAGCATGGCCAGCTCACAGAGGGGCATCACGGAGGGTATTGAAACTATGGTGCAGACTTTGGAGAGCCGAGAGGGCTCACAGAGCCAGGTGACACTGGGGCAGTCGGCACTCCATCCAGATGCCCTTCCATCCTAAAATGGCCTCCAGCGCCCTATTGCCATCAATCGGGAGGAGGGAGCACTGGAGGCTGACCTGGAGAGACAACGATAGAAGTCACCAGCTCTCCTGAGTCCACCCCCTGACAACAGCGCGTCCCGGGGTCAGCTTGCAGGACAGGGTGGCATGGCTGCCATGTCGGCAGCTTCCCTCTGGCTCCAGGCTCTCCAGGGGATGCCCGCCACGGTCATCAAAGGCAACAGGACGCTATACGCTGCAGGTTGCCTCCACCTCTGATGTATATTCTGGAGACACGCCGAGATACAGCAATCGACCACCGAGGACTATAAAATTGACGATCACTGGGGAGGGCAGGGGGTCGGAGAGTGGGAGGGGGTAGCACCATCAGGGGCTCAGGACAGTTGGGGTCACTATTGTACTGTTTCACCATTAACCAGACATTTCATTTGACATGTGGAGCCTCTGTCACGTTATTCCGCACTGCGGGCCGCCCCACCCACCCCACCCTGTGGGGGTGGGAAGGTGAGAGGAGGAGTTAAAGACCATAAGGCATAGGAGCAGAATTAGGCCACTTGGCCCATCGAGTCTGCTCCGCCATTCAATCATGGCTGATATTTTCTTATCCCATTCTCCTGCTTTCTCCCCATAACACCTGATCTCTTTATTAATCAAGAACTTATCTATCTCTGTCTTAAAGACACTCAGTGATTTGGCCTCCACAGCCTTCTGTGGATGACAGACAAAGCCATGTCCTATGTGAAGCGGGCAAGGATGAGGGCCTCCCTGGCCCTACAGGCATGCTGGATCCACACTGTTGCCTGTCCTCCATCCTCAGGCTGGTCTTGTGGTCTCCCCAAGGGCCCGTCCTCCAGCTCGGTCAGACAGGACATCCGTGACCTCACGGTGCACTTGTGAGTTGTTGGTTGGAAGATGCCACACAAGGTCCGGCTTGAGCCCTAGAATGATTCTGATCTATAAAATCTGAAGGATATGGCACAAGTGCCGCACCATCCCCTTGTTGAGGTGGAGCCTCCTGTGGCACACGCTGTCCGACATCACTTTATCTTTTCAATGTCCCTTGTTTAGTATTTTTATTTGGGAATGGTTGATTCCGGATTAAGGAATGGTGGGAGACTGCAAATTAATTTGGATACCTGGACTGTTCCGGGTTTGAATTGCCCAGTAAAACGGGCGGGGGCATTCATAGAACTTATTTTTTATTTACAATGCCCATCTTAAGAGCCCAAACTCCGATGTTGTCTTCTTGCAGTAAACCCATATGCGTGTCAAGGACCAGACCAGGTTACATAAAAGTTGGGTCGGGCAGGTTTTTAATCATAGCTCTTGCTTACCTCTTCGCTATCAAAAGCGAAGGTATTGTGTATCTCTATTGCTTGAGGACCTGCTACCATGAGCAGCAATGCAATACGTCTCTCATCAGGCTGTGCCTGCAGGCCAAGGGCTGAAACACAGAGTCTAAATTGTTGCTTGAAAACGCGCCAGTTTTCCCGAGACTTGAAACTAGCGGGGTTCCTTTAAACCTTCCATCTCGACCTTCACTGTCGTTTGTCGCAGTGAGTTGCAGATAGCCGTAGTTCACCAGGTCGGCTGAAGAATCTTCTCTTTTCGTTCTTTGGCCTGTTTCGCTTTGTTTTCTCCATCATTATCGTTAAACGTACTGTACTCCTGGTACCATGTTGTGTTCTGTGATATGGTCGTTGCAATGAAGTACACAGAACATCGAGTTCTTTAACTAGAAAGATGATTTTTTTCACAAACACGTGGAAAGATAGCTAAGATTACTATACAGACAATAACTATTAAATGAATTCAGTGAATTCTACTGGAACTCCTCTAACTGCGACAATCCTCTCGTACGGCCTACTACCAACTGGCGGGCATCTCAAGTCAAGTGAAGGATGTCTGCGCCACCAGCTGGTTGGAGGCCGCACCATTAATTATCTACAAAACTGCGCACAGGCATAAAAGCAAATTACTGCGGATGCTGGAATCTGAAACCAAAGAGAACATAGAACATACATTGCAGAAGGAGGCCATTCGGCCCATCGAGTCTGCACCGACCTATTTAAGCCCTCACTTCCACCTTATCCCCATAACCCAATAACCCCTCCTAACCTTTTTGGTCACTAAGGGCAATTTATCATGGCCAATCCACCTAACCTGCACGTCTTTGGACTGTGGGAGGAAACCAAAGCACCTGGAGGAAACCCACGGGGAGAACGTGCAGACTCCGCACAGACAGTGACCCAGCAGGGAATCAAACCTGGGACCCTGGCGCTGTGAAGCCACAGTGCTATCTACTTGTGGTACCGTGCGGCCTGAAAATGCTGGAAAATGTCAGCAGGTCTGGCAGCACCCGTAGGGAGAGGAAAGAGCTAACGTTTCGAGTCCAGTTTACCTTTTGTCAATGCTAAAGACAGAGAAAATGGGAAATATTTATACTGTGGCATGAGAATGAAAGATGAGTCATAGAAACCAAGGGAACAGGGTGCGAATAGCCACAGAAACCACAGGGAAAGAGTGCTAATGGCAGTCCCCAGAGAGAACAAAAGGTGTGAAAGGCCAAACTGCAGAGAAACTAACATCAGAGGGTAAACTGTGACAGATGTAGATGTGGGGGAGGGGAAGGGGAAGCAAAGGGGAGAAAGGGTAAGGAAAGGTGGATAAGGTGGGGGTTAATATATATAAAGAAAGACAGGAGAGAAAGAAATGGTAAAAGCCAGTTAAAATGAAATGGGATGAAAACAAATGGGCCGAGGTGGGGTAGAGGCACAGGCATATATATCACCGCAGGTTTTGCAAAGTGACACCGGCCATATGGGTGTCCCCAGCCCCCCACTCCCACATTATGTCAGCGGGAAATCAGGCAGCTCACCCAAGGGCAACGCCCATTTAGCCATTATGGGGGCACTGGGCGGGGGGCTGCAAAGCATACCGCTGGCAAGGGCAGTATCAGACAACGCTACCGCTGGCACCAGGGGTGGGCACCAAGGCCAAAGGCCCCCATGGTGCCGTCCCTGGGGGACGCCCTGCAGTTGTACGTGATGGCATTGCTGAAGAAGGAGGATGCTGCAGCAGCGGTGCATGCCATTGCCGCCCAGGATGGAAAGCCAGCCGCCCAAAAGGCCGAGGAGGAGGAGGTGCCAAGGAGGCCGCACACCATCCGCACCCCCACATCAAGCTCAACCCCACCCTCTCCACTCCCTCCACCCCCCCACCCACAAGCTCAACCCACCCTCTCCACTCCCTCCACCCCCCACCCACAAGCTCAACCCCACCCTCACCACTCCCTCCACCCCTCCACCCACAAGCTCAACCCACCCTCTCCACTCCCTCCACCCCCCACCCACAAGCTCAACCCCACCCTCACCACTCCCTCCACCCCTCCACCCACAAGCTCAACCCCACCCTCTCCACTCCCTCCACCCCCCACCCACAAGCTCACCCCCACCAACCCCTCCACTCCCCCCAGTCTAATCATGAGTTTTGTCTTGTGTCTTGTAGGACCTGCTGGAGGTGGGGCAGACCCATCTGGTGTCCCCCACCCCCAACGAGTGCCACAGCCGCAGCCCGCCCCGAGAGCTGAGCAGCAACGAGGATAGCAGCTTGGACGCCAGCCCTCCATGCAGTACACATCGGAGCTCGGGTCGGAGGATGACACTGACCTCCCGTCACTGCTGTCTCGAACATCCTCCACCATCCCAGAAACACTCTTGGTTGGGCACTTTAGTGCAGAGGCTCCTGGGACGCTATCTGGTGAGTACCACACAGCTGATCCGGTACAGCAGGTGCAGGTCGAAACGCCCAAGGGGCCAGACAGTCGGAGGGCAGGCCATCCCCAGGAACTAGCTGCCATGCTGATGGGTTTCGGACTTCTGGAACATCCAGTCCCAACCACAGTGAAGATGCAGTCAGAGTCAGGGACTACATGAGGGGTTGTCGCATGATTCCGGCACCTGCAGGTGCAGTTGGAGGAGTCCAAATGCGTGCAACAGCAGGAGGTGGTGCCGACCATGCGTGGCATCCAGGCCAACACCGCACAGGTGCCATCTGCGGTGGAGGCATTTGTTTTGGCTATGGATTAGCCTCTGCAGGTGCTTACCGAGGCCCAGGACAGAGCTGCCCTCTCAAAGGAAACCATGTGCTAAGGCCACCTGGACACTGCAGCAGCGCCCCTGAGCGTGGCCCTAACGGGCCATAGCTGCGAACATCGGCGGCATTGCCCAGACGCTGGCCGACATGACGCAGGTACAGAGGGAGGTAGCCCAGCCCCAGAAGATGGTGGCACAGTCACAGTGTGATGTGGAGCAGTCCCAGATGGAGATGGTCTACTTGCTGTCTCCCGTGGCCACAAGCATGCAGACCCTGGTCGACACCTGAGAGGGCCACCAGGACTGGCAGTACCAAGTGGCGAGGGAGCCACAGTGGATAAATCCACTCACTCCACTGTCCCATGCAGTAGTCCAGGGGCCATCGGTGACTCCTGCGGGGAGATCCCGGAACACCACGGCACCTAGGACCCCCCCCACCCCCCCTCCCCCCTCCCCCCCCCCCCCCGCCATCCCCCTCCTCTATCTGGTGCATCTGGTGGTCAGAGGGCAGAACAGGGTGGCACCATGCCACCTGGGATACCAGAGCAGCAGCTCAGCCCATCCAGGCCGAGTCGCCCCAGAAGGCAACCGCGAAAGAGGACCCAGGACGCAGGGCGGGAATCACAGTAGACCAGCTGCACTCCTGCTGTACCATCTGGGGAACCCCCTGGACATAGCATTTGGGCCTGTAAGGCCAGGAAGTTAGATACCAGTTAAGTTGGCACGGGTGCAGGGCACAGTTTAGTTATAGGGGCTAGGGAATGTTTATGTATATATTTGTATACATTAAACACCTGTTCAGACTGTTACAAACTGCCTTGGTGCTCTGTCTGATGGGAATGAGGCTAGTCTGGGCTGGCCAGAGAGGGGACGCGGGTGTGGGGGGCTGATGGCTGGACATTGTGGGTGGACTGGGCTCCACCGAGATCTGTGAGATCTCGGGCAGGTCCCCACTCAGCACCTGGAAGGACTTTGTGGCATAAAGATTCAGGGCGACTGCCACCTTGACAGCCATCTGGAGCGGGTTTCCTCCCCCATGCCCTCAGGGGGGGGTCAGGTGCGCCATGATCTGGCAGATGTTTCACTGTCCCCTTTCTCAGCCGGAGTCTTCGACGGCATGCCCGGTCCGGCAGGTCTCCGAATGACAGGCACTGCTGGTACACATGAGACGTCAGGCGGCGCCTCCTTTCCACCTCCTCCTCCTCGGCCGGCTCTCTATCTTCATGGGCTGCTTCCTGTTCCACTGCTGCAGCTTCCACCTCCTCGAGCAGCTCCCGCTTGTACAGCTGCTGGGCATCTCCCAGGGCTGCACGATTAGGAGGAAGGCCACCATATTGGTGTATTCCAATATCCATTGTCTGCAAGGGGTGAAGGAACGACATTTGAGCATGCTGCATGTCGACGTGCCCAACCATGTCCAATGGGCTACAAGGTGGAGCCAACTTGCGATGAGGACTCTGCCCCCACATGCCCCCCTACCACCCCTTATTTCCGCACCTGGGCCCCATCAGTGACCAGCACTGCCGTCCCTACTGCCAGGGCACTGCCAGCTGGCACTGCCCGTGATGGGCTCCACAGCCCCCGCCCGGCACCGGCCCGGCTACATTGTCTTTGGGTGGACCGCAGATGACAGCCAGGGGGGCAGGAGGGAGCTGCAATGGCAAAGGGTGGGTTCAGGGGGTGAGGAGATGGGGGTGGGCTGCGGGCACTCATACGGCCAGTGTCACTCTGCAGAACCAAGGGGGTGGTCAGTGGGGTGCGCAGCAACATGGCTGCCTTGCAGGCTGCGGTAATGGCAGTCCATGCCTGGACACCGCCCCAGTTGCATGAGGGGTCTCCCCGGCTACTCATCCCATCCCCATCCCCCCCCGGTCCTGGCGAATGTCCAGCCCGGCAGCCCACAGTCGGGCCTCACTGTGCCCTACCTCCTCTCTCTCCCTCATCAGCCATGGCTAAACCGGAGAGGCATAAATATCCTGGCCGCGAGGTTTGCTAGTGTCACACGGGAGGGTTTAAACTAGTATGGCAGGGGGGTGGGCACGGGAGCAATAGGTCAGAAGGTGAGAGCATTGAGGGAGAACTAGGGAATAGGGACAGTGTGGCTCTGAGGCAGAGCAGACGGGGAGAAGTTGCTGAACACAGCGGGCCTGGTGGCCTGAAGTGCATATGTTTTAATGCAAGGAGCATTACGGGTAAGGCAGATGAACTTAGAGCTTGGATTAGTACTTGGAACTATGATGTTCTTCCCATTACAGAGACCTGGTTGAGGGAAGGGCAGGATTGGCAGCTAAACGTTCCAGGATTTAAATGTTTCAGGCGGGAGAGAGGGGGATGTAAAAGGGGAGGTGGAGTTGCGCTACTTGTTCGGGAGAATATCACAGCTGTACTGCGAGAGGACACCTCAGAGGGCAGTGAGGCTATATGGGTAGAGATCAGGAATAAGAAGGGTGCAGTCACAATGTTGGGGGTATACTACAGGCCTCCCAACAGCCAGCGGGAGATAGAGGAGCAGATAGGTAGACAGATTTTGGAAAAGAGTAAAAACAACAGGGTTGTGGTGATGGGAGACTTCAACTTCCCCAATATTGACTGGGACTCACTTAGTGCCAGGGGCTTAGATGGGGCGGAGTTTGTAAGGAGCATCCAGGAGGGCTTCTTAAAACAATATGTAGACAGTCCAACTAGGGAAGGGGCGGTACTGGACCTGGTATTGGGGAATGAGCCCGGCCAGGTGGTAGATGTTTCAGTAGGGGAGCATTTCGGTAACAGTGACCACAATTCAGTAAGTTTCAAAGTACTGGTGGACAAGGATAAGAGTGGTCCGAGGATGAATGTGCTAAATTGGGGGAAGGCTAATTATAACAATATTAGGCGGGAACTGAAGAACATAGATTGGGGGCGGATGTTTGAGGGCAAATCAACATCTGACATGTGGGAGGCTTTCAAATGGCAGTTGAAAGGAATACAGGACCGGCATGTTCCTGTCAGGAAGAAAGATAAATGCGGCAATTTTCGGGAACCTTGGATGACGAGTGATATTGTAGGCCTCGTCAAAAAGAAAAAGGAGGCATTTGTCAGGGCTAAAAGGCTGGGAACAGACGAAGCCTGCGTGGAATATAAGGAAAGTAGGAAGGAACTTAAGCAAGGAGTCAGGAGGGCTAGAAGGGGTCACGAAAAGTCATTGGCAAATAGGGTTAAGGAAAATCCCAAGGCTTTTTACACGTACATAAAAAGCAAGAGGGTAGCCAGGGAAAGGGTTGGCCCACTGAAGGATAGGCAAGGGAATCTATGTGTGGAGCCAGAGGAAATGGGCAAGGTACTAAATGAATACTTTGCATCAGTATTCACCAAAGAGAAGGAATTGGTAGATGTTGAGTCTGGAGAAGGGGGTGTAGATAGCCTGGGTCACATTGTGATCCAAAAAGACGAGGTGTTGGGTGTCTTAAAAAATATTAAGGTAGATAAGTCCCCAGGGCCTGATGGGATCTACCCCAGAATACTGAAGGAGGCTGGAGAGGAAATTGCTGAGGCCTTGACAGAAATCTTTGGATCCTCGCTGTCTTCAGGGGATGTCCCGGAGGACTGGAGAATAGCCAATGTTGTTCCTCTGTTTAAAAAGGGTAGCAAGGATAATCCCGGGAACTACAGGCCGGTGAGCCTTACTTCAGTGGTAGGGAAATTACTGGAGAGAATTCTTCGAGACAGGATCTACTCCCATTTGGAAGCAAATGGACGTATTAGTGAGAGGCAGCACGGTTTTGTGAAGGGGAGGTCGTGTCTCACTAACTTGAGAGAGTTTTTTGAGGAGGTCACTAAGATGATTGATGCAGGTAGGGCAGTAGATGTTGTCTATATGGACTTCAGTAAGGCCTTTGACAAGGTCCCTCATGGTAGACTAGTACAAAAGGTGAAGTCACACGGGATCAGGGGTGAGCTGGCAAGGTGGATACAGAACTGGCTAGGCCATAGAAGGCAGAGAGTAGCAATGGAGGGATGCTTTTCTAATTGGAGGGCTGTGACCAGTGGTGTTCCACAGGGATCAGTGCTGGGACCTTTGCTCTTTATAGTATATATAAATGATTTGGAGGAAAATGTAACTGGTCTGATTAGTAAGTTTGCAGACGACACAAAGGTTGGTGGAATTGCGGATAGCGATGAGGACTGTCGGAGGATACAGCAGGATTTAGATTGTCTGGAGACTTGGGCGGAGAGATGGCAGATGGAGTTTAATCCGGACAAATGTGAGGTAATGCATTTTGGAAGGTCTAATGCAGGTAGGGAATATACAGTGAATGGTAGAACCCTCAAGAGTATTGAAAGTCAAAGAGATCTAGGAGTACAGGTCCACAGGTCATTGAAAGGGGCAACACAGGTGGAGAAGGTAGTCAAGAAGGCATACGGCATGCTTGCCTTCATTGGCCGGGGCATTGAGTATAAGAATTGGCAAGTCATGTTGCAGCTGTATAGAACCTTAGTTCGGCCACACTTGGAGCATAGTGTTCAATTCTGGTCGCCACACTACCAGAAGGCTTTAGAGAGGGTGCAGAAGAGATTTACCAGAATGTTGCCTGGTATGGAGGGCATTAGCTATGAGGAGCGATTGAATAAACTTGGTTTGTTCTCACTGGAACGAAGGAGGTTGAGGGGAGACCTGATAGAGGTATACAAAATTATGAGGGGCATAGACAGAGTGGATAGTCAGAGGCTTTTCCCCAGGGTAGAGGGGTCAATTACTAGGGGGCATAGGTTTAAGGTGAGAGGGGCAAAGTTTAGAGTAGATGTACGAGGCAAGTTTTTTACACAGAGGGTAGTGGGTGCCTGGAACTCGCTACCGGAGGAGGTAGTGGAAGCAGGGACGAAATGGACATTTAAGGGGCATCTTGACAAATATATGAATAGGATGGGAATAGAAGGATACGGACCCAGGAAGTGTAGAAGATTGTAGTTTAGTCGGGCAGCATGGTCGGCACGGGCTTGGAGGGCCGAAGGGCCTGTTCCTGTGCTGTACATTTCTTTGTTCTTTGTTTTGGCACCGGTTTCATGAATTTTAAAAGCACAAGTGAACCGCGCCATCGGGAACTCGGCCCATTGGAGGCAGAGAATTGCGGAGGACCCAAAAATAACAGGTTGGGCCCACTAATGGTATGCCAGCGGTCTTTGCTTTTCGTGCGTTCTGGCGTCGCTGTCGAGTCGATGGAGAATTGCGATTTGGCGTTTCCTGATTTCGTCATCAGCTGATGGAGAATCCCGCCCATGGGATGGGGGAAACATTCTGCCATGGATAGAGGATTGGCTAACAGGCAGAGAGAACAGCGGACGGGATTATGTGATCCTGAGGCTAAGTGTTGACGCCATCGGAAACGTCATTGCGTTTCTCGACGGCGTCAACGCGGCCCAGGATCAACAATTCCAGCCCCTACAGGGGGCCAGCACGGCACTGGAGCTGACCACGGCGCTCCAGCTGCTGATCCCGGCATGAACTGGGCGCTGCAGGGTCCGCGCATGTGCAGTGGGACCGGCACCAACATGCGCATGCGCAGTGGGACCGGCACCATCGCGTGCATGCGCAGTGGGACCGGCATCAACGCACGCATGTGCATTGGGACCGGTACCATCGTGCGCATGTGCAGTGGGACCGGCACCAACACGCGCATGTGCAGTGGGACGGGCACCATCGCGCGCATGTGCAGTGGGACCGGCACCAACACGCACATGTGCAGTGGGACCGGCACCATCGCGCGCATGTGCAGTGGGACCGGCACCAACACGCGCATGTGCAGTGGGACGGGCACCATCGCGCGCATGTGCAGTGGGACCGGCACCAACACGCGCATGTGCAGTGGGACCGGCACCAACGCACGCATGTGCAGTGGGACGGGCACCAATGCACGCATGTGCAGTGGGACCGGCACCAACATGCGCATGTGCAGTGGGACCGGCACCAATGCACGCATGTGCAGTGGGACCGGCACCAATGCACGCATGTGCAGTGGGACCGGCACCATCGCGCGCATGCGCAGTGAAACCGGCGCCATCGCGCGCATGTGCAGTGGGACCGGCGCCATCGCACGCATGTGCAGTGGGACGGGCACCAACGCGCGCATGCGCAGTGGAATCGGAACCAACGCGCGCATGCGCAGTGGGACGGGCACCAACGCGCGCATGTGCAGTGGGACCGGCATCAACACGCGCATGTGCAGTGGGACGGGCACCATCGCGCGCATGTGCAGTGGGACCGGCACCAACACGCGCATGCGCAGTGGGACGGGCACCAACACGCGCATGTGCAGTGGGACGGGCACCAACGCGCGCATGTGCAGTGGGACGGGCACCAACACGCGCATGTGCAGTGGGACGGGCACCAACGCGCGCATGCGCAGTGGGACCGGCATCAACGCACGCATGTGCAGTGGGACCGGCATCAACGTGCGCATGTGCCGTGGGACCGGTGCCAATGCGCGCATGCGCAGTGGGACGGGCACCAACGCGCGCATGCGCAGTGGGACGGGCACCAATGCGCGCATGTGAAGTGGGACGGGCACCAACGCGCGCATGCGCAGTGGGACCGGCATCAACGCGCGCATGTGCAGTGGGACGGGCACCAACGCGCGCATGTGCAGTGGGACGGGCACCATCGCGCGCATGTGCAGTGGGACCGGCACCAACACGCGCATGCGCAGTGGGACGGGCACCAACGCGCGCATGTGCAGTGGGACGGGCACCAACGCGCGCATGTGCAGTGGGACGGGCACCAACACGCGCATGTGCAGTGGGACGGGCACCAACGCGCGCATGCGCAGTGGGACCGGCATCAACGCACGCATGTGCAGTGGGACCGGCATCAACGTGCGCATGTGCCGTGGGACCGGTGCCAATGCGCGCATGCGCAGTGGGACGGGCACCAACGCGCACATGCGCAGTGGGACGGGCACCAATGCGCGCATGTGAAGTGGGACGGGCACCAACGCGCGCATGCGCAGTGGGACCGGCATCAACGCGCGCATGTGCAGTGGGACGGGCACCAACGCGCGCATGTGCAGTGGGACGGGCACCAACGCGTGCATTCGCAGTGGGACAGGCACCAAGGCGCGCATGTGCAGTGGGACCGGCATCAACGCCCGCATGTGCAGTGGGACAGGCACCAACGCGCGCATGCGCAGTGGGACCGGCATTAACGCACGCATGTGCAGTGGGACAGGCACCAACACGCGCATGCGCAGTGGGACCGGCATTAACGCACGCATGTGCAGTGGGACAGGCACCAACGCGCGCATGCGCAGTGGGACCGGCATTAACGCACGCATATGCAGTGGGACCGGCACCAACGCACGCATGTGCAGTGGGACAGGCACCAACACGCGCATGCGCAGTGGGACGGGCACCAACACGCGCATGTGCAGTGGGACGGGCAACAACGCGCGCATGTGCAGTGGGACGGGCACCAACGCGCGCATGCGCAGTGGGACCGGCATCAACGCGCGCATGTGCAGTGGGACGGGCACCAACGCGCGCATGCGCAGTGGGACCGGCATCAACGCACGCATGTGCAGTGGGACAGGCACCAACGCACGCATGTGCAGTGGGACCGGCATCAATGCACGCATGTGCAGTGGGACCGGCAGCAACGCACGCATGTGCAGTGGGACCGGCATCAACGCACGCACGTGCAGTGGGACCGGCACCAACGCATGCATGTGCAGTCGGACCGGCACCAACGCACGCATGTGCAGTGGGACCGGCACCAACGCACGCATGTGCAGTGGGACCGGCACCAACGCACGCATGTGCAGTGGGACCGGCACCAACGCACGCTTGCGCAGTGGGACCGGCATCAACCCACGCATGTGCAGTGGGACCGGCATCAACGCACGCATATGCAGTGGGACGGGCACCAACACACGCATGTGCAGTGGGACCGGCATCAACGCACACATGTGCAGGGGGACCGGCATCAACGCACGCATATGCAGTGGGACGGGCACCAACGCACGCATGTGCAGTGGGACCGGCATCAACGCACGCATATGCAGTGGGACGGGCACCAACGCACGCATGTGCAGTGGGACCGGCACCAAAGCACGCATGTGCAGTGGGACCGGCATCAACGCACGCATGTGCAGTGGGACCAGCATCAACGCACGCATGTGCAGTGGGACCGGCACCAACGCACGCATGTGCAGTGGGACCGGCATCAATGCACGCATATGCAGTGGGACCGGCATCAACGCACGCATGTGCAGTGGGACCGGCACCAACGCACGCATGTGCAGTGGGACTGGCACCAACGCACGCATGTGCAGTGGGACCGGCACCAACACGCGCATGTGCAGTGGGACCGGCATCAACGCACGCATGTGCAGTGGGACCGGCATAAACGCACGCATGTGCAGTGGGACCGGCATCAGCGCACGCATATGCAGTGGGACGGGCACCAACGCACGCATGTGCAGTGGGACCGGCACCAACGCACGCATGTGCAGTGGGACCGGCATCAACGCACCCATGTGCAGTGGGACCGGCATCAACGCACGCATGTGCAGTGGGACCGGCATCAACGCACGCATGTGCAGTGGGACCGGCACCAACGCACGCATGTGCAGTGGGACCGGCATCAACGCACGCATGTGCAGTGGGACCGGCACCAACGCACGCATGCACAGTGGGACCGGCGCCATCGCGCGCATGTGCAGTGGGACCGGCACCATCGCGCGCATGTGCAGTGGGACAGGCACCAACACGCGCATGTGCAGTGGGACCGGCACCTACACGCGCATGAGCAGTGGGACCGGCACCAACACGTGCATGCGCTGTGGGACCGGCACCATCGCACGCATGTGCAGTGGGACCGGCACCATCGCGCGCATGCGCAGTGAGACCGGCACTAACACGCGCATGCGCAGTGGGACCGGGACAAACACACGCATGAGCAGTGGGACCGGCACCAACACGCGCATGCGCTGTGGGACCGGCACCAACACGCGCATGCGCTGTGGGACCGGCACCATCGCGCGCATGCGCAGTGAGACCGGCACCAACACACGCATGCGCAGTGGGACCGGGACCAACACACGCATGTGCAGTGGGACCGGCACCAACACGCGCATGCGCAGTGGGACCGGCACCATCGCGTGCATGCGCAGTGGGACCGGCACCAACACACGCATGCGCAGTGGGACCGGCACCAACACGCGCATGAGCAGTGGGACCGGCACCAACACGCGCATGTGCAGTGGGACCGGCACCATTGCGTGCATGCGCAGTGGGACCGGCACCAACACGCGCATGAGCAGTGGGACCGGCACCAACACGCGCATGCGCAGTGGGACCGGGACCAACACACGCATGTGCAGTGGGACCGGCACCAACACGCGCATGCGCAGTGGGACCGGCACCAACACGCGCATGCGCAGTGGGACCGGCACCAACACGCGCATGCGCAGTGGGACCGGCACCAACACGCGCATGCGCATGGGACCGGCACCAACACGCGCATGCGCATGGGACCGGCACCAACACACGCATGCGCAGTGGGACCGGCACCATCGCGCGCATGCGCAGTGAGACCGGCACCAACACGCGCATGCGCAGTGGGACCGGGACCAACACACGCATGTGCAGTGGGACCGGCACCAACACGCGCATGCGCAGTGGGACCGGCACCATCGCGCGCATGTGCAGTGGGACCGGCACCAACACGCGCATGCGCAGTGGGACCGGCACCATCGCGCGCATGTGCAGTGGGACCGGCACCAACACACGCATGTGCAGTGGGACCGGCACCAACACGCGCATGCGCAGTGGGACTGGCACCATCGCGCGCATGTGCAGTGGGACCGGCACCAACACGCGCATGCGCAGTGGGACCGGCACCATCGCGCGCATGTGCAGTGGGACCGGCACCAACACACGCATGTGCAGTGGGACCGGCACCAACACGCGCATGCGCAGTGGGACCGGCACCATCGCGCGCATGTGCAGTGGGACCGGGACCAACACACGCATGTGCAGTGGGACCGGCACCAACACGCGCATGCACAGTGGGACCGGCACCATCGCGCGCATGCGCATGGGACCGGCACCAACACGCGCATGCGCATGGGACCGGCACCATCGCGCGCATGCGCAGTGAGACCGGCACCAACACGCGCATGTGCAGTGGGACCGGGACCAACACACGCATGTGCAGTGGGACCGGGACCAACACGCGCATGCGCAGTGGGACCGGGACCAACACGCGCATGCGCAGTGGGACCGGGACCAACACACGCATGTGCAGTGGGACCGGCACCAACACGCGCATGCACAGTGGGACCGGCACCATCGCGTGCATGCGCAGTGGGACCGGCACCATCGCGTGCATGCGCACTGGGACCGGCACCATCGCGCGCATGCGCAGTGGGACCGGCACCAACACGCGCATGCGCATGGGACCGGCACCAACACGCGCATGCGCATGGGACCGGCACCATCGCGCGCATGCGCAGTGAGACCGGCACCAACACGCGCATGCGCAGTGGGACCGGCACCAACACGCGCATGCGCAGTGGGACCGGCACCAACAAGCGCATGCGCATGGGACCGGCACCAACACGCGCATGCGCATGGGACCGGCACCAACACGCGCATGCGCAGTGGGACCGGCACCATTGCGCGCATGCGCAGTGGTTCCCTTCGCCAAGCCGGCCCCGATGCAACATGGCACAGGGCTACAGGGGCCGGCGTGGAAGAAAGGAGTCCCCCAACCAGAGAGGCCAGCCCGCCGATCGGTGGGCCCAGATTGCGGACCAGGCCAAGCGGCAACAGGAGGATTTGAACAGACTACTTGGCCGGGATTCTCCGACCCTGCGCTGGGTCGGAGAATCCCCGGGAGGAGGCGCGAATCCCGCCCCGACACCAGCTTTCCTATTCTCCGGCGTCGTTTTTCGGGGGCAGGTGGGATCGGGGGTTGTTGACAGCTGCCCCCCCCAGCGATTCTCCGGGTCCCGATGGGCCGAGTGGCCATCATGTTTTGCCCAGTCCCACCGGCGTGAATTACTCACCTCACACACGGCGGGACCTGGCAGGTGCGTGAGCTGTCCTGGACTGGGGGGGGGGGGGGGGGGGGGGGGAGGAGGGGGGTTGGGGGTGGGGGGGGGGGGTTGGGGGATCCAACCTCGGGGGTTGCCCCCAAGATGGCCTGGTCCGCGATCGGGGCCTTCCGATCTGGGGCGGGCTGGTTCCGTGGGGACCTTCTTTCCTCCGCGCCAGGCCCCTGTAGGGCTCCGCTATATTTCTCGGGGGCTGGCGCTGGGAAGGGAACCCCCACGAGTGCAACAAAGGTTCACCAGACTTATTACCGGGATGGCGAGACTGTTATGAAGAGAAATTGCGCAAACTGGACCTGTAGTTTTTAGAGTTTCAAAGAATTAAAACCTACAAATTACTTAAAGGATGAGACAGGTTGATGGAGGTAAGATGGAGTGTCTAGAACCAGGGGTCACAATGTCAATGTATGCCACTTTGGAGCCAGATGAGGAAAGGGTTGTAATTCTCTAACCCAGAGGGCTGTGGAAATTCAGTTAATGAGTATGTTTAACGCAGAGTTTCTGATTAACAGTAATGTGAAAGATTATGGGGATGGTGGGTGTAAAAGGCATCGAAGTATCTGATCAGCCATGATCACATTAAATAGCAGAGCAGGCTCGATGGGCTGAATGCCTACTGAATACCGTGGGCAGCACGGTAGCACAAGTGGATAGCACTGTGGCTTCACAGCGCCAGGGTCCCAGGTTCGATTCCCCGCTGGGTCACTGTCTGTGCGGAGTCTGCACGTTCTCCCCGTGTCTGCGTGGGTTTCCTCCGGGTGCTCCGGTTTCCTCCCACAGTCCAAAGACGTGCAGATTAGGTGGATTGGCCATGCTAAAAAAAAAATTGCCCGTAGTGTCCATAAGGGTTGGGAGGGGTTATTGGGTTGCGGGGATAGGGTGGAAGTGAGGGATTAATGTGGGTCGGTGCAGACTCGATGGGCCGAATGGCCTCCTTCTGCATTGTATGTTCTATGTAATCTATGTAATCCTGTTCCTACAGGGTTGATCTATAAGATAAGCGAGTGAGGGGGTAGGATAGGTTAGTTGGACGTTCGAGGGGTAGTCATGCAAGTTTTATTTTATTAATTTATGGGATGTGGGCATCTGGGGTATACCAATGCATCTTCTGGGACTGTGGTGATGTGCATCAATGTAAGTGCATGTAGGCTAGCTAGACACTGGAGGGAGCACCAGAAACATCACACACACACACACACACTCAGCCAATAGATCAGTTAGATAGGAGACGACCAATAGACATTCACGATACACAAGTAGGTGACACGACCACAGGGGGGCATTACACCAACCAAAGGACACCATACACATGATCTGCCTCTTTCCAGTGGAGACAGTCAGTGAAACAGACACAGGGTTGATTCAATATTACACCCACCACGTGGATTGCAGCAGCTGGCTAGTCAGTCTGGGTAGCTATAGTAGGATTAGCAGTAGTGTCGAACCCGAGTAATAGAAGTTTAAATAGTTTAATAAACATGTTGAAGTTATCTCCACGTCTGAACCTTCCTTTGTCAAGTGCACCACAAGGAAGCCGCTTGTGTTACACCTACAACATAACAAATCATGATACCAGGAGTAACCTGTTTCAATCCACATAGCCATACATCAGCGTACAGTGACAACCAGCAACGATACCCAAGCAAGATGTTCGAGATCCGGGTTCCGCAGCAGCTCCAGTGCCACGGGGATCTCCGCGAAAACTGGCGGGCATTCCGGCAAAAGTTTGAAATCTTCCTGGTGGCAGCCGAACTAGAAGACCTGGCCGAACCTGAAAAAACAGAGCTTCTCCTCACTATTGCCGGTGCCAGAGCAGAAGAAATCTTAGAAAAATTCAAGTTCTCCAAGCGGCAAAACAGGAGCGACTTCCAGGCAGTCCTGGACAAATTCGGCAAATACTGTGAGGAAAACACACTCCAACAAGCAAGAAAAGGTAAGAGAAGTGCCAGTACTCAACACGAGGCCGAGATCCCGGAGCAGAGAACAATTTTGGTCGGCGGCCATCTTTCTACAGGGACTGCACTTGCGCAGTTGCGTGAGAAGTGCACAGAACGGGAATATCCGTTTGCGCATGCGCAATCACGAAAAAGGCCCAATGTAAAGGAACAGCGATCTGCGCATGCATCACATGCGTCATGATGTCAGAGGCACCGGACCACGCCCATTTAAAGGGGAAACATCCCAAATCAAAGAAAAAATCTTTTAAAGCTGTAAAACAACCTTCCTTCACCTGGAATGACAGCACAATGCCTCAAATTGAACCAGGGAATGAAATTAACCTCCGAAGAACCCTGCAACAAGCAGTTACCTACGCCCAAACTGATGATTCCGACCTTGAATACTTCGATACCGACCTTTACATTTTCTCTGGACCTCGCAAGCCCAATGCCAGCTCCGACGCAAACAGTGATGGTATGGTCCTAGAAGACGATGACTCGGACGAACCATTCACCTTGCGAGGCTACCCCAGTACCAAATCCAAACCGCAACTGGCCGTGTTGCACATTGGCGAACCCCGTATTGAATCTGACGCAGACGTGGATCCGTTCTTCGGATTTGAGGATCTTCAGCCCAGCATATACGACATCCCAACTCGTGAGTGCAGGATGATGCTGCAGCCTGAAATTAAGAGACAGAGAGCGGTACAAGCCCACAGAGAGCGGCCTGCTGCCACACAGAGCGTGGCCACACACCGCTCAGGGTTCCTGACTCTACGAAAGAAGACACGCAAGACTCCACACCGCAGTCCTTGCATGAACAAGACGTGAATCCACGACAGCCTCCGCGATAGAAGCAACGCAAGACTCCGACACGCAGACCATGAGGGTCTAGCAACCTCCTCTGACCAACTAGCAGCAGACGATGCAATTCTGCCACGCTCAAGTAAAAAGCAAGAAAACTATGACAGTCTACCACGCTCCAGTGCACAGCAGGACGACCATGACGGTCTATCATGCTACAGTGAAGAACAAAGCGACGATGACAGTCCAAGCCCAAATGAAGGACAGCAGCAAGACAATGACAGTCCACCCACATTGTTTGCACCACCGGATGAAGACTCTGACAATTTACCCAACCCAAGTGTACGACAAGCAGCTACTGAGGATCTACCCACGGTATGTGAGACGAGTGACGACAGCACCCCATTTCCCATGCAAGATGTGCAAAGTGACAGACCTCAGCTGGTGTGTACAGAGGCACTCGACGATCACTGTGAGACCACTGGTGACTCTGGTGACACCACAATACTTCCACCCTCATTCGCTCAAACCTCTCCACAAGTCAATGCATTCCTGCATGTTCCGACTCCAGATGTGCAGCTTCAAGAAATCTCAGCTGACTCCAGTGAACCTGCTAAGACTCCGGACGGGGAGCATCAACAAACCAACACTGACTCAGTTAAAACAGACCAGACTCCAGATGGGGAGCAACCAACCGCTGACTCTGATTCACGTAAGTCGGACTTTACCCCAGACAGGGAGTGCCGCAACCTCAGTGATGGCACGCTCAGGGTGACAGCAGATGCCACAACGACACGAGATGGATCACTTAACAATTACACTGGGTCAGTAATAACAAGCAGCGGCTACAGTCCAAGAGGAATACACCAACATTCACCACAGCTATATCCACACATTTGTTCCACACCAGCAGTGCAGCCAATGACAGCTCATGCTGGACAAACCCAGTATTCAGGCATGCAGCAGCCAGCAGTCTATGCAGCATATTCTCAAACAGGCCAGCACTACGGATTGCCCACTAATGGAATCAAGACCGAAGGAGGACTCCCGCAAGCGCAATCTGCACTACAGACTGAATGCCTTAGTTATAGCCCAGGATTTGCTGCACCCCAGCCTGGCCAGACGGCATATTCCCATCAGATGCAAGGTTCTAGTTTCACACCATCACCAGGTATTTATGCGAGCAGCAATTCTGTTTCCAATTCGACAAGCTTCAACGGTTCTCAGCAGGATCACCCTTCCTGCACAGCACATGGCCAGATCCAGTATGTACAGTCTTATCCAACTTCAACATCTGGCACGTCCATGACCTCGAATGATACTGTTGATGGTACCTCTTCAACGTCAACACCTTATCAGCTACAAGATGCCATCCGACAGCATCATCACAAACATTGAAAAAGAAAGGGACTCCAAATCAGACAGCGAAGTGATTTGACCACTTCTTGGTTCCTGTGGCACAGAGACGTTGATGGCGTTCATAACCAAGAGAGACATTTGACCATGCTGAGTGATGGTTTATGGACTCACACGAATGATTTGGACTTATTGTTTAATCACTGTTCCCATGACTTGTATATACCTTAACTTATCTGATGTGTTGGGTGTTCTGGATCACAAACAGGTCACCAACACTGGAAGTAGTGCAACTCTCTTTTATTATAAGGTTAACTATATTAACATACTGGAACTGTGGGTAAATGCAATACCAGCTGTGGTGGTATGTATTAGGGGTAGTACGGTACCTGTGAAGCCGAGAGGCTATTGGCTGACAGGTACCGGGTCCTGGTTGGATCTGCCGTCTGCTGGCTCCGCCCAGAAAGTCAGAGTATAAGAGCCCGAGTTCTCCCAGCAGCCGCATTCTGTAACTGAGCTGCTGGGGAACAAGTCTTGCTTAATAAAGCCTCGATTGACTTCATCACTTCTCGGCTTGAGTGAGTAATTGTTGCGCTACAATTTATTAAGCAGACTTAAAAAGACTATGGAGCTCCGGATCACCCCGGAGTGTCTGCGAATCAGCCCCCATGCAGCAAACTCGGCGGCCGTGTTTAAACACTGGTTAGCATGCTTCGAAGGTTACCTTCGAACGGCCCCCAGCCGCACCCCGGAAGATCAGAAAATGCAGGTCCTGCATTCCAGGGTGAGCTCGGAGATCTACACGCTCATCGAAGACACGGAGGATTTCCCGACGGCACTCACCATGCTGAAAGGAGTCTAGATTCGGCCCATAAACCAGGTCTACGCACGCCACCAACTCGCGACGAGACGGTAAATCCCCGGAGAATCGCTAGACGAGTTCTACAGCGCACTGTTGATATTGGGAAGGAACTGCAACTGCCCGTCGGTGAGCGCGATCGAGCACACGGAACTACTAATCAGGGATGCTTTTGTGGCAGGTATGACTTCTTCTCAAATTCGCCAAAGACTGTTTGTGAGAGACTCGTTAGGACTCACAGAGGCACGGGCCCTTGCAGCCTCCCTCGACGTGGCCTCACAAGATGCCCGCGCCTACGGCCCCGACCGAGCGGCAGCCCCTTGGGCTCCGTGGACCCCCGTTGCGACCGACTCCCGGCACCCCCCACCCCCCACAAGCCTGCGCGGCTAGAGCACCAGACCATCCCGGTGGGCCCCGCTGCTATTTTTGCGGGCAGGCGAAACACCCCCGGCAGCGCTGCCCGGCCGGTCAGCTATTTGTAAGAGCTGCAGCAAAAAGGGGCATTACTCAGCGGTGTGCCAGTCCTGGGGGGTCGCTGCAATCTCCGGGGGAGAACGGGGACAGCAGACTCAACCCCCCCAATGATCCATGTGCGGCCCACGGGCCGCCATTTTGGGTCCCGGACATCACGCGGGGAGGATGACCCCCCGGCCACGTGCGATCCATGGGGGGGGCCATTTTGTCTGCCCCCGACTGCGTGCGATCCATGGATGCCGCCAGCATAGACGGTTCCACGGGGTCGGAAGAAAACGCCCCGATGCAACAACCACGACTGGAAGACCGTCCTGCTGGCCCTACGGTCCAGAAATCTCCCAGTCCCCCGCTGGCAGGAAGTCCTCCCGGACGCTCTCCACTCCATCCGGTCGCTGCTGTGTACCACCACAAACCAAATGCCTCACGAGTGCCTCCTTGTCTTCCCTAGGAAGTCCTCCTCCGGAACGTCGCTGCCGACCTGGCTGGCAGCCCCAGGACCCATCTTGCTCCGAAAGCATGTGCGGTCGCATAAATCGGACCCGTTGGTCGAGAGGGTTCACCTTCTCCACGCAAACCCTCAGTACGCCTATGTGGCGTACCCTAACGGCCGTCAGGACACGGTCTCCCTACGGGACCTGGCGCCCGCCGGAAACACACACACACTCCCAACACCAATCACCGCCTCCCTCCCACCGGCGCACCCCACGACTGCTCCCTTCCTGGGTGGATCGGTCCTCCTCCCGTGCCCGCCCAGGAGTAAAGAAACAGGGACGAACAGCACACCGCTCCCAGAGCCGACAGTGCCCGAGCCAGCACCTGCACCACCACCGGGGCTGGGGTGATCGACGAGGATGACCAGGGCACCCACTCGACTCGTGGAATCTGCGTGACAAAAAATCTGTAAATAATTCTGACAAAACCTGTACATAATTAACTGTTGGGCTAATTGCATAGCCGCTGTACGAAATTAGCTCCACGACCAGCCTTGTAAACCCCTACCACCATGCGAACCACCACCACGCCGGGTTCTTTTTTAACAAGGGGTGAATGTGGTGGTATGTATTAGGGGTAGTATGGTACCTGTGAAGCCGAGAGGCTATTGGCTGACAGGTCCCGGGTCCTGGTTGGATCTGCCGCCTGCTGGCTCCGCCCAGAAAGACGGGGTATAAGAACCCGAGTTCTCCCAGCAGCCGCATTCTGTAACTGAGCTGCTTGGGAACAAGGCTTGCTTAAATAAAGCCTCGATTGACTTCATCACTTCTCGACTTGAGTGAGTAATTGTTGCGCTACACCAGCTTTAACTGTTGACCCTTGCCTAGTCCTAACCAGGTGATGCACTCAGCACATGGTGAATGTCTGTGTTGCAGGCTGTGAGCTCTGTGCTCCGAGCTGGCTGATACTAGAAAGAGCGGGAACTCTCCTGTCCCCTGTCTTTATAGTGCGTGTGCTCTCACTGGTGATTGGCTGCGGTGTTGTGTATGCTGATTGGTCCCACTGCATGTCCATCAGTGTGTGTGTCTGCACCATGATATACTGGTGTATATTATGACATCCCTCCTTTTATATAAAGAATATGTGCCTGCGTGACAATATATATTGTGTAGTGAATGTGCCTGACTATGTGTGTGCGTGGTATTTACATGACTATGTACATGAGGCTAATCTATTTACATGGGAAGTTGCCTGGTGCAGAGAAATAGGGTGTCACGCCAACAACGAAATGAACATTCTATACAAACTACTGGAACGATGAAGCAGGATAACAGAACAGATCAAAGAGTCCAACATTGTAAAACTCATAAGTCAAGTCTCTGAGGTGGGCGACGAATTCTGGTCGACCGCCTCAAGGGTGGGTCAGGAGCCACCGGCTGAGGAACGGGCTGGGCCACGGCAGAGTGAGGAGGATGCAGAGTATTCGGAATCTCCACATAGTCCAGGTTGGGGACAACAGGAGGGCGCGGCACTGGTGAAGGATCACGTAGCGAGCGTGGAACGAGACGAAGGGCACGCCGATTGCAGCGGCGAATGGAACCATCTGGCAGATGAACCAGGAACGAGCGGGGAGCCACCTGCCGAAGAACCACAGCAGTTGCCACCCTCCGGAAGATGGATGCGGACGTTGTTATCCGGCGCCAGAGCAGGAAGATCAGTCGCCCGAGCATCATGCGCCACCTTGTGTTGTGCACGAGACTGTTGCATCCACTGAAGGACCGGAACGTGGTCCTGAGGGTGCGACCCATGAGCAGCTGGGCTGGCGACAGGCCCGTGGAGAGTGGGGCCGAACGATAGGCCAGCAAGGCGAGGTAGAAGTCGGATCCTGCACCGTCAGCCTTGCAGAGGAGCCGTTTGACGATGTGGACGCCCTTTTCCACTTTGCCATTGGATTGGGGGTGCAGGGGACTGGATGTCACATGCACAAAGTTGTACCTGCTGGCAAAGTTGGACCATTCCTGGCTCGCGAAGCAGGGGCCATTGTCCGACATCACAGTGAGTGGGATGCCGTGACGAGCAACGGTCTCCTTGCAGTCACGGATGACCGCCGATGATGTGATGTCGTGCAGGCGTACGACCTCCGGGTAGTTCGAAAAATAGTATACAATCAGAACTTAGTCCCTGCCGAGTGCATGGAACAGGTCAATGCCTACCTTAGACCAAGGGGACGTGACCAATTCATGGGGCTGTAGGTTCTCACGTGGTTGGGCCGGCTGGAACCGCTGACAGGTGGGGCAGTTGAGCACTGTGTTGGCGATGTCCTCATTGATGCCGGGCCAGTACACAGCCTCTTGGGCCCTCCGTCGGCACTTCTCCACGCCAAGGTGGCCCTCGTGTAGCTGTTCCAAAACGAGCTGGCGCATGCTGTGCGGGATCACGATGCGGTCCAGGTTCAGGAGAACACCATCGACTACTGCCAGATCATCTCTGATATTGTAGAACTGCGGGCATTGGCCCTTGAGCCACCCGTCCGTCATGTGGCGCATGACACGCTGTAGTTGGGGGTCAGCCACAGTCTCGCAGCAAATGTGGATAAGGCGTTAATCCGTGGCCGGCAGATTAGAAGCCGTGAAGGCCACATGAGCGTCAACCTGGCAGACAAACCCCTCTGGGTCACACGGGGTGTTGACTGCCCTGGACAGAGCGTCGGCTATGATCAGATCCTTGCCCGGGATGCATAGGAGCTGGAAATCATACCGCCGGAATGCGCTGGTCTTTTTGTATAATGTTGACCAACGGGCGATGGTCGGTCTCGACAGTGAATTGGGGGAGGCCGTACACGTAATCATGAAATTTGTCGACCCCAGTCAACAGGCCCAGGCACTCCTTTTTGATCTGCGTGTAGCGCTGTTCCATGGGGGTCATGGCACGTGAGGCATATGCAACGGGGGCCCATAATGAGGCCTCATCGCGTTGCAAGAGCACCGCTCCAATGCCGGATTGGCTGGCATCTGTTGAAATTTTTGTTTCCGTCGTGGGGGTCAAAAAATGCCAATACCGGGGCCGTGGTAAGCTTGGTCTTAAGCTCCTCCCATTCGCGCTCGTGGGCGGGAAGCCATTGAAAGTCTGTCGTCTTCTACCAGAAGGATGTGGAGGCTTTAGAGAGGGTGCAGAAGAGATTTACCAGAATGTTGCCTGGTATGGAGGGCATTAGCTATGAGGAGCGGTTGAATAAACTCGGTTTGTTCTCACTGGAACGAAGGAGGTTGAGGGGAGACCTGATAGAGATCTACAAAATTATGAGGGGCATAGACAGAGTGGATAGTCAGAGGCTTTTCCCCAGGGTAGAGGGGTCAATTACTAGGGGGCATAGGTTTAAGGTGAGAGGGGCAAGGTTTAGAGTAGATGTACGAGGCAAGTTTTTTACGCAGAGGGTAGTGGGTGCCTGGAACTCGCTACCGGAGGAGGTGGTGGAAGCAGGGACGATAGTGACATTTAAGGGGCACCTTGACAAATACATGATCTTGGTAGAAAGTTAGAGGAATGGCAGGGAAGGGAGTGCAATGTTCCTCCTGCAGGATGTTTGAGGTGAGGGATGCAGTTAGTGTCCCCGCTGATTTTACCTGCAGGAAGTGCTGCCATCTCCAGCTCCTCCAAGACCGAGTTAGGGAACTGGAGCTGGAGTTGGAAGAACTTCGGATCATTCGGGAGGCAGAAGGGGTCATAGATAGCAGCTTCAGGGAATTAGTTACACCAAAGATTGGAGATAGGTGGGTAACTGTAAGAGGGACTGGGAAAAAACAGTCAGTGCAGGGATCCCCTGCGGTCGTTCCCCTGAGAAACAAGTATACCGCTTTGGATACTTGTGGGGGGGACGACTTACCAGGGGTAAGCCATGGGGTACGGGCCTCTGGCACGGTGTCTGTCCCTGTTGCTCAGAAGGGAAGGGGGAGAGGAGCAGAGCATTAGTAATTGGGGACTCTATAGTCAGGGGCACAGATAGGAGATTTTGTGGGAGCGTGAGAGACTCACGTTTGGTATGTTGCCTCCCAGGTGCAAGGGTACGTGATGTCTCGGATCGTGTTTTCCGGGTCCTTAGGGGGAGGGGGAGCAGCCCCAAGTCGTGGTCCACATTGGCACCAACGACATAGGTAGGAAAGGGGACAAGGATGTCAGGCAGGCTTTCAGGGAGCTAGGATGGAAGCTCAGAACTAGAACAAACAGAGTTGTTATCTCTGGGTTGTTGCCCGTGCCACGTGATAGTGAGATGAGGAATAGGGAGAGAGAGCATTTAAACACGTGGCTACAGGGATGGTGCAGGCGGGAGGGTTTCAGATTTTTGGATAACTGGGGCTCTTTCTGGGGAAGGTGGGACCTCTACAGACAGGATGGTCTACATCTGAACCTGAGGGGCACAAATATCCTGGGGGGGAGATTTGTTAGTGCTCTTTGGGGGGGTTTAAACTAATGCAGCAGGGGCATGGGAACCTGGATTGTAGTTTTAGGGTAAGGGAGAATGAGAGTATAGAGGTCAGGAGCACAGATTTGACGTCGCAGGAGGGGGCCAGCGTTCAGGTAGGTGGTTTGAAGTGTGTCTACTTCAATGCCAGGAGTATACGAAACAAGGTAGGGGAACTGGCAGCGTGGGTTGGTACCTGGGACTTCGATGTTGTGGCCATTTCGGAGACATGGATAGAGCAGGGACAGGAATGGATGTTGCAGGTTCCGGGGTTTAGGTGTTTTAGTAAGCTCAGAGAAGGAGGCAAAAGAGGGGGAGGTGTGGCGCTGCTAGTCAAGAGCAGTATTACGGTGGCGGAGAGGATGCTAGATGGGGACTCTTCTTCCGAGGTAGTATTGGCTGAAGTTAGAAACAGGAAAGGAGAGGTCACCCTGTTGGGAGTTTTTTATAGGCCTCCTAATAGTTCTAGGGATGTAGAGGAAAGGATGGCGAAGATGATTCTGGATATGAGCGAAAGTAACAGGGTAGTTATTATGGGAGACTTTAACTTTCCAAATATTGACTGGAAAATATATAGTTCGAGTACAAAAGATGGGTCGTTTTTTGTACAGTGTGTGCAGGAGGGTTTCCTGAAACAATATGTTGACAGGCCAACAAGAGGCGAGGCCACGTTGGATTTGGTTTTGGGTAATGAACCAGGCCAGGTGTTGGATTTGGAGGTAGGAGAGCACTTTGGGGACAGTGACCACAATTCGGTGACGTTTACGTTAATGATGGAAAGGGATAAGTATACACCGCAGGGCAAGAGTTATAGCTGGGGGAAGGGCAATTATGATGCCATTAGACGTGACTTGGGGGGGATAAGGTGGAGAAGTAGGCTGCAAGTGTTGGGCACACTGGATAAGTGGGGCTTGTTCAAGGATCAGCTACTGCGTGTTCTTGATAAGTATGTACCGGTCAGACAGGGAGGAAGGCGTCGAGCGAGGGAACCGTGGTTTACCAAGGAAGTGGAATCTCTTGTTAAGAGGAAGAAGAAGGCCTATGTGAAGATGAAGTGTGAAGTTTCGGTTGGGGCGATGGATAGTTACAAGGTAGCGAGGAAGGATCTAAAGAGAGAGCTAAGACGAGCAAGGAGGGGACATGAGAAGTATTTGGCAGGAAGGATCAAGGAAAACCCAAAAGCTTTCTATAGGTATGTCAGGAATAAGAGAATGACTAGGGAAAGAGTAGGACCAGTCAAGGACAGGGATGGGAAATTGTGTGTGGAGTCTGAAGAGATAGGCGAGATACTAAATGAATATTTTTCGTCAGTATTCACTCAGGAAAAAGATAATGTTGTGGAGGAGAATGCTGAGCCCCAGGCTAATAGAATAGATGGCATTGAGGTACGTAGGGAAGAGGTGTTGGCAATTCTGGACAGGCTGAAAATAGATAAGTCCCCGGGACCTGATGGGATTTATCCTAGGATTCTCTGGGAGGCCAGGGAAGAGATTGCAGGACCTTTGGCTTTGATTTTTATGTCATCATTGGCTACAGGAATAGTGCCAGAGGACTGGAGGACAGCAAATGTGGTCCCTTTGTTCAAAAAGGGGAGCAGAGACAACCCCGGCAACTATAGACCGGTGAGCCTCACGTCTGTAGTCTTGGAGGGGATTATAAGGGACAAGATTTATAATCATCTAGATAGGAATAATATGATCAGGGATAGTCAGCATCGCTTTGTGAAGGGTAGGTCATGCCTCACAAACCTTATTGAGTTCTTTGAGAAGGTGACTGAACAGGTAGACGAGGGTAGAGCAGTTGATGTGGTGTATATGGATTTCAGCAAAGCGTTTGATAAGGTTCCCCACGGTAGGCTATTGCAAAAAATACGGAGGCTGGGGATTGAGGGTGATTTAGAGATGTGGATCAGAAATTGGCTAGCTGAAAGAAGACAGAGGGTGGTGGTTGATGGGAAATGTTCAGAATGGAGTACAGTCACAAGTGGAGTACCACAAGGATCTGTTCTGGGGCCGTTGCTGTTTGTCATTTTTATCAATGACCTAGTGGAAGGCGCAGAAGGGTGGGTGAGTAAATTTGCAGACAATACTAAAGTCGGTGGTGTTGTCGATAGTGTGGAAGGATGTAGCAGGTTACAGAGGGATATAGATAAGCTGCAGAGCTGGGCTGAGAGGTGGCAAATGGAGTTTAATGTAGAGAAGTGTGAGGTGATTCACTTTGGAAGGAATAACAGGAATGCGGAATATTTGGCTAATGGTAAAGTTCTTGAAAGTGTGGCTGAGCAGAGGGATCTAGGTGTCCATGTACATAGATCCCTGAAAGTTGCCACCCAGGTTGAGAGGGTTGTGAAGAAGGCCTATGGAGTGTTGGCCTTTATTGGTAGAGGGATTGAGTTCCGGAGTCGGGAGGTCATGTTGCAGCTGTACAGAACTCTGGTCCGGCCGCATTTGGAGTATTGCGTACAGTTCTGGTCACCGCATTATAGGAAGGACGTGGAGGCTTTGGAGCGGGTGCAGAGGAGATTTACCAGGATGTTGCCTGGTATGGAGGGAAAATCTTATGAGGAAAGGCTGACGGACTTGAGGTTGTTTTCGTTGGAGAGAAGAAGGTTAAGAGGAGACTTAATAGAGGCATACAAAATGATCAGGGGGTTGGATAGGGTGGACAGTGAGAGCCTTCTCCCGCGGATGGATATGGCTGGCACGAGGGGACATAACTTTAAACTGAGGGGTAATAGATATAGGACAGAGGTCAGAGGTAGGTTCTTTACGCAAAGAGTAGTGAGGCCGTGGAATGCCCTACCTGCTACAGTAGTGAACTCGCCAACATTGAGGGCATTTAAAAGTTTATTGGATAAACATATGGATGATAATGGCATAGTGTAGGTTAGATGGCTTTTGTTTCGGTGCAACATCGTGGGCCGAAGGGCCTGTACTGCGCTGTATTGTTCTATGTTCTATGTTCTATGAATAGGATGGGAATAGAGGGATACGGACCCAGGAAGTGTAGAAGATTGTAGTTTAGTCGGGCAGCATGGTCGGCACGGGCTTGGAGGGCCGAAGGGCTTGTTCCTGTGCTGTACATTTCTTTGTTCTTTGTTCTTTGTTCCTGACCAGGTTCCGGAGAGCTGTGGTATGGGCAGCGAGGTTGGGGATGAACTTCCCCAGGAAGTTGACCATGCCCAAAAATCGGAGGACCGCCTTCTTATCCGCTGGCTTCTGCATGGCCGTGATGGCTGCCACCTTGTCCGCATCCGGCCGCACACCCAACCGAGAGATGTGGTCCCCTCGGAACTTGAGTTCCGTCTGGCCGAAGGAACATTTGGCTCTGTTGAGGCGAAGGCCTTGGTCCCGTATTCATTTGAAAACGCGCTGGAGGCGACTGATATGCTCCTTCATGTGGACCAAATGATGATGTCGTCAACATAGACGCGCACATCCTCAATGCCCTCCATCATTTGCTCCATGATCCGGTGGAATACTTCTGATGCCGATATAATCCCAAACGGCATCCTGTTGTAGCAGTATCTGCCAAACGGGGTATTAAAGGTACACAGCTTTCTGCTGGACCTGTCTAGTTGAATTTGCCAGAATCCTTTTGAGGCGTCAAGTTTGGTGAAGATGTTGGCCTGAGCCATCTCGCACGTGATCTCCTCGCGCTTGGGGATAGGGTAATGCTCCCTCATTATGTTGCGATTCAGGTCCTTTGGGTCAATGCAGATCCGGAGCTCGCCGGAAGGCTTCTTTACGCACATCATGGAACTGACCCAGTCGGTTGGTTCCGTCACTCTGGAGAGCACTCCTTGGTCCTGGAGGTCCTGCAGCTGCTGCTTGAGGCGGTCCTTGAGGGCTGCTGGGACTCTGCGAGGTGCATGAACCATCTTGTTTGAGCAGGATTTTGTAAGTGTATGGAAGCGTGCCCATGCCTTTGAAAATGTTGCGGTGCTGGTCGATGATGGCATTGAGTTGCGCCCTGAAGTCCGCATCCTGGAAGGCAGACGTGTCCTCTGGAGAGAGAGAGAGTGTACTCGTTGAACGAGGTTTAGGAGTTTGCACGCCTGTGCGCCTAGCACAGAGTCCTTCGAGGAGCCCACGATCTCGAAGGGAAGGATGGCTTTTCGCGAGTTGTGCGTCACTTCGAGTTGGCTTGAACCGGTAGCAGGAATGACGTTGCCATTGTAGTCCACTAGTTGGCAGGTCGACAGAAGAATGGTTGGTTTAACCCCAAGGGTCTGAAAGTCTGACCACGCTAGGAGATTAGCGGAAGCACCAGTGTCCAGGTAGAATCGTATCTGGGATCGGTTGACCGTCAGGGTGGCACACCACTCGTCGTCTGGATCAATGCTGTGCACCGACAGTGGCTGGTGGTGTTGATTCGGGGACAGCCTGTTCTTTGTTACAACAGCGACTGGAAAAGGCTCAATCGGGTCCTCAGTGTCACTGGTCTGCGGGAAGTCGGAATCGGACTCGGTTTGGGCGTGGGTAACTGCTTGTTGCAGGGTTCTTCGGAGGTTTACTTCATTTCCTGGTTCAATTTGAGGCATTGCGCTGTCATTCCAGGTAAAGGAAGGTTGTTTTACAGCTTTAAAAGATTTTTTCTTTGATTTGGAACGTTTCCCCTTTAAATGGGCGTGGTCCGGGGCCTCTGACATCATGATGCGTGTGACGTAGCACGTAGGAGGCGTTTGCACATGAGCAGATCGTGGTTCCTTTACTGATGGCCATTTTCGTGATTGCGCATGCGCGGCGTCGCGCAACTGCGCATGTGCAGTTCCTTTACAAAGATGACCGCCGACCAAAATTGTTCTCTGCTCCGGGATCTCGGCCTCGTGGTGAGTACTGGTGCTTCTCTTACCTTTTCTTGCTGGTTGAAGTGTGTTTTCCTCACAGTATTTGCCGAATTTGTCCAGGACTGCCTGGAAGTCGCTCCTGTTTTGCCCCTTGGAGAACTTGAATTTTTTAACAATTTCTTCTGCTCTGGCACCGGCGATGGTGAGGAGAAGCTCTGTTTTTTCAGAATCGGCCCGGTCTTCTAGTTCAGCTGCCAGCAGGAAGATTTCAAACTTTTGCCGGAATGCCCGCCAGTTTTCACGGAGATCGCCGTGCCACTGGAGCTGCTGCGGAACCCGGATCTTGAACATCTTGCTTGGGTATCGTTGCTGATTGTCACTGTACGCTGAGGTGCCGGCGATGCGGAGCGGCAGCGGCGGGTTGATGTTCTCCATACTTCAGTATGCCGGAATGCTGATTAGTTGCAGGTGGGTCTCAGGAGTGCTAGTGTGCAACCAATCCTGGTATCATGATGTATTGGGTGTTCTGGATCACAAACAGGGCAGGCAGTCAATGCAGGAATCCCCTGTGGTTGTCCCCCTCTCGAACAGGTATATCCCTTTGGATACTGTCGGGGGGGGGAGGGGATAGCCTATCAGGGGAAAACAGCAGCAGCCAGAGCAGTGGCACCACGGCTGGCTCTGATGTTCAGAAGGAAGGGTCAAAGCGCAGAAGAGCAATAGTAATAGGGTACTCTATAGTCAGGGGCACATATAGTCTGTGGACGTGAAAGAGACTCCAGGATGGTATGTTGCCTCCCTGGTGCCAGGATCCAGGATGTCTCCGAACGGGTAGAGGGCATCCTGAAGGGGGAGGGCAAACAGGCAGAGGTCGTTGTACATATTGGTACTAATGACATAGGCAGGAAGGGGCATGAGGTCCTGCAGCAGGAGTTCAGGGAGCTAGGCAGAAAGTTAAAAGACAGGACCTCGAGGGTTGTAATCTCGGGATTACTCCCTGTGTCACGTGCCAGTCAGGCTAGAAATAGGAAGATAGAGCAGCTAAACACGTGGCTAAACAGCTGGTGTAGGAGGGAGGGTTTCCGTTATCTGGACCACTGGGAGCTCTTCCGGGGCAGGTGTGACCTATATAAGAAGGACGGGTTGCATCTAAATTGGAGAGGCATAAATATCCTGGCCGCGAGGTTTGCTAGTGTCACACGAGAGGGTTTAAACTAGTATGGCAGGGGGATGGGCACGGGAGCAATAGGTCAGAAGGTGAGAGCATTGAGGGAGAATTGGGAATAGGGACAGTGGGGCTCTGAGGCAGAGCAGACAGGGAGATGTTGCTGAACACAGCGGGTCTGGTGGCCTGAAGTGCATATGTTTTAATGCAAGAAGTATTACGGGTAAGGCAGATGAACTTAGAGCTTGGATTAGTACTTGGAACTATGATGTTGTTGCCATTACAGAGACCTGGTTTAGGGAAGGGCGGGTTGGCAGCTAAACGTTCCAGGATTTAGATGTTTCAGGCGGGATAGAGGGGGGATGTAAAAGGTTGTGGCGGAGTTGCACTACTGGTTAGGGAGAATATCACAGCTGTACTGCGGGAGGACACCTCAG
The DNA here is from genome assembly GCF_047496885.1 of Scyliorhinus torazame. Lineage (NCBI taxonomy): Eukaryota > Metazoa > Chordata > Chondrichthyes > Carcharhiniformes > Scyliorhinidae > Scyliorhinus > Scyliorhinus torazame. The sequence goes on from NC_092722.1 coordinate 95,125,660, forward strand.
AGGGCAGTGAGACTATATGGGTAGAGATCAGGAATAAGAAGGGTGCAGTCACAATGTTGGGGGTTTACTACAGGCCTCCCAACAGTCAGCGGGAGATAGAGGAGCAGATAGGTAGACAGATTTTGGAAAAGAGTAAAAACAACAGGGTTGTGGTGATGGGAGACTTCAACTTCCCCAATATTGACTGGGACTCACTTAGTGCCAGGGGCTTAGATGGGGCGGAGTTTGTAAGGAGCATCCAGGAGGGCTTCTTAAAACAATATGTGGACTGTCCAACTAGGGAAGGGGCGGTACTGGACCTGGTACTGGGGAATGAGCCCGGCCAGGTGGTAGATGTTTCAGTCGGGGAGCATTTCGGGAACAGTGACCACAATTCAGTAAGTTTTAAAGTGCTGGTGGACAAGGATAAGTGTGGTCCTAGGATGAATGTGCTAAATTGGGGGAAGGCTAATTATAACAATATTAGGCGGGAACTGAAGACATAAATTGGGGGTGGATGTTTGAGGGCAAATCAACATCTGACATGTGGGAGGCTTTCAAATGTCAGTTGAAAGGAATTTAGGACTGGCATGTTCCTGTGAGGAAGAAGGATAAATACGGCAATTTTCGGGAACCTTGGATAACGAGAGATATTGTAGGCCCTGTCAAAAAGAAAAAGGAGGCATTTGTCAGGGCTAAAAGGCTGGGAACAGACAAAGCCTGTGTGGAATATAAGGAAAATAGGAAGGAACTTAAGCAAGGAGTCAGGAGGGCTAGAAGGGATCACGAAAAGTCATTGGCAAATAGGGTTAAGGAAAATCCCAAGGCTTTTTACACGTACATAAAAAACAAGAGGGTAGCCAGGGAAAGGGTTGGCCCACTGAAGGATAGGCAAGGGAAGCTATGTGTGGAGCCAGAGGAAATGGGTGAGGTACTCAATGAATACTTTGCATTAGTATTCACCTAAGAGAAGAAATTGGTAGATGTTGAGTCTGGAGAAGGGTGTGTAGATAGCCTGGGTCACATTGAGATCCAAAAAGACGAGGTGTTGGGTGTCTTAAAAAATATTACGGTAGATAAGTCCCCAGGGCCTGATGGGATCTACCCCAGAATACTGAAGGAGGCTGGAGAGGAAATTGCTGAGGCCTTGACAGAAATCTTTGGACCCTCACTGTCTTCAGGTGATGTCCCGGAGGACTGGAGAATAGCCAATGTTGTTCCTCTGTTTAAGAATGGTAGCAAGGATAATCCAGGGAACTACAGGCCGGTGAGCCTTACTTCAGTGGTAGGGAAATTACTGGAGAGAATTCTTCGAGACAGGATCTACTCCCATTTGGAAGCAAATGGACGTATTAGTGAGAGGCAGCATGGTTTTGTGAAGGGTCGTGTCTCACTAACTTGAGTTTTTCGAGGAGGTCACTAAGATGATTGATGCAGGTAGGGCAGTGGATGTTGTCTATATGGACTTCAGTAAGGCCTTTGACAAGGTCCCTCATGGTAGACTAGTACAAAAGGTGAAGTCACACGGGATCAGGGGTGAGCTGGCAAGGTGGATACAGAACTGGCTAGGTCAAGAAGGCAGAGAGTAGCAATGGAAGGATGCTTTTCTAATTGGAGGGCTGTGACTAGTGGTGTTCCACAGGGATCAGTGCTGGGACCTTTGCTGTTTGTAGTATATATAAATGATTTGGAAGAAAATGTAACTGGTCTGATTAGTAAGTTTGCAGACGACACAAAGGTTGGTGGAATTGCGGATAGCGATGAGCACCGCCAGAGGATACAGCAGGATTTAGATTGTTTGGAGACTTGGGCGGAGAGATGGCAGATGGAGTTTAATCCGGACAAATGCGAGGTAATGCATTTTGAAGGTCTAATGCAGGTAGGGAATATACAGTGAATGGTAGAACCCTCAAGAGTATTGAAAGTCAAAGAGATCTAGGAGTACAGGTCCACAGGTCACTGAAAGGGGCAACACAGGTGGAGAAGGTAGTCAAGAAGGCATACGGCATGCTTGCCTTCATTGGCCGGGGCAGTGAGTATGAGGATTGGCAAGTCATGTTGCAGCTGTATAGAACCTTAGTTAGGCCACACTTGGAGTATAGTGTTTAATTCTGTTCGCCACACTACCAGAAGGATGTTTTAGAGAGGGTGCAGAAGAGATTTACCAGAATGTTGCCTGGTATGGAAGGCATTAGCTATGAGGAGCGGTTGAATAAACTCGGTTTGTTCTCACTGGAACGAAGGAGGTTGAGGGGCGACCTGATAGAGGTCTACAAAATTATGAGGGGCATAGACAGAGTGGATAGTCAGAAGCTTTTCCCCGGGGTAGAGGGGTCAATTACTAGGGGGCATAGGTTTAAGGTGCGAGGGGCAAGGTTTAGAGGAGATGTACGAGGCACGTTTTTTACACAGAGGGTAGTGGGTGCCTGTAACTCGCTACCGGAGGAGGTGGTGGATGCAGGGACGATAGTGACATTTAAGGGGCATCTTGACAAATACATGAATAGGATGGGAATAGAGGGATACGGACCCAGGAAGTGTAGAAGATTGTAGTTTAGTCGGGCAGCATGGTCGGCACCATGGGCTTGGAGGACCGAAGGGCCTGTTCCTGTGCTGTACATTTCTTTGTTCTTTGTTCTAACACTGGAAGTGGTGCAAATCTCTTTTATTATAAGGTATATTAACATACCAGGGGCTGGTTAAGCTCACTGGGCTAAATCGCTGGCTTTTAAAGCAGACCAAGGTAGGCCAGCAGCACAGTTCAATTCCTGTACCAGCCTCCCCGAACAGGCGCCGGAATGTGGCGACGAGGGGCTTTTCACAGTCACTTCATTGAAGCCTATTCGTGACAATAAGCAATTTTCATTTCATTTCATTCATGTGGGTAAATGCAAGACCAGCTTTAACTGTTGACCCTTGCCTAGTCCTAACCAGGTGATGCACTCAGCACATGGTGAATGCCTGTGTTGCAAGGCTGTGAGCTCTGTGCTCCGAGCTGGCTGATACTAGAAAGAGCGGGAACTCTCCCGTGCCCTATCTTTATAGTGCGTGTGCTCTCACTGGTGATTGGCTGCGGTGTTATGTATGCTGATTGGTCCCACTGCATGTTAAGGGTTATGGTGTTCGGGCCGGAAAGTGGAGCTGAGTCCACAAAAGATAAGCCATGATCTCATTGAATGGTGGAGCAGGCTCGAGGGGCCAGATTCTTATGTTCTTATGTTATGTCCATCAATGTGTGCGTGGGTGTCTGCACCATGATATACTGGTGTATATTATGACATTATCTACCTGTTTTTTGTTCAATTTTCTCAAAGTGTGCAGAAAATATGTAACATATAAAAAAGGGGGGACGTGGTGATGTGCATCAATGTAAATGCATGTAGGCTAGCTAGACACTAGAGGGAGCACCAGAAACATCACACACACACACTCAACCAATTGATCAGTTAGATAGGAGACGACCAATAGACATTCACGATACACAAGGAGGTGACATGACCACAGGGGGGCATTACACCAACCCATATATAATGGACACCACACACATCATCTGCCTCTTTCCAATGGAGACAGTCAGTGAGCAGAGACACAGGGTTGATTCAGTATTACACCCACCACGTGGATTGCAGCAGCTGGTTAGTCATTCTGGGTAGCGACAGTAGGATTAGCAGTACATAGAACATAGAACGATACAGCGTAGTACAGGCCCTTCGGCCCACGATGTTGCACCGACATGGGAGGTCAAAAAACAAAAGCCATCTAACCTACACTATGCCATTATCATCCATATGCTTATCCAATAAACTTTTAAATGCCCTCAATGTTGGCGAGTTCACTACTGTTGCAGGTAGGGCATTCCACGGCCTCACCACTCTTTGCGTAAAGAACCTACCTCTGACCTCTGTCCTATATCTATTACCCCTCAGTTTAAGGCTATGTCCCCTCGTGCTAGCCATTTCCATCCGAGGGAGAAGGCTCTCACTGTCCACCCTATCTAACCCCCTGATCATTTTGTATGCCTCTATTAAGTATCCTCTTAACCTTCTTCTCTCGAACGAAAACAACCTCAAGTCCATCAGCCTTTCCTCATAAGATTTTCCCTCCATACCAGGCAACATCCTGGTAAATCTCCTCTGCACCTGCTCCAAAGCTTCCACGTCCTTCCTATAATGCGGTGACCAGAACTGTACGCAATACTCCAAATGCGGCCGTACCAGAGTTTTGTACAGCTGCAACATGACCTCATGACTCCCGAACTCAATCCCTCTACCAATAAAGGCCAACACTCCATAGGCCTTCTTCACAACCCTTTCAACCTGGGTGGCAACTTTCAGGGATCTATGTACATGGACACCGAGATCCCTCTGCTCATCCACACTTCCAAGAACTTTACCATTAGCCAAATATTCCGCATTCCTGTTATTCCTTCCAAAGTGAATCACCTCACACTTCTCTACATTAAACTCCATTTGCCACCTCTCAGCCCAGCTCTGCAGCTTATCTATGTCCCTCTGTGACCTGCTACATCCTTCCGCACTGTCGACAACACCACCGACTTTAGTGTCGTCTGCAAATTTACTCACCCACCTTTCTGCGCCCTCCTCTAGGTCATTGATAAAAAAGACAAACAGCAACGGCCCCAGAACAGATCCTTGTGGTACGCCACTTGTAACTGAACTCCATTCTGAACATTTCCCATCAACCACCACCCTCTGTCCTCTTTCAGCTAGCCAATTTCTGATCCACATCTCTAAATCATCCTCAATCCCCAGCCTCCATATTTTCTGCCATGGGGAACCTTATCAAATGCTTTACTGAAATCCATATACACCACATCAACTGCTCTACCCTCGTCTACCTGTTCAGTCACTTTCTCAAAGAACTCGATAAGGTTTGTGAGGCATGACCTACCCTTCACAAAGCCATGCTGACTACCCCTGATCATATTATTCCTATCTAGATGATTATAAATCTTGTCTCTTATAATCCCCTCCTAGACTTTACCCACTACAGACGTGAGGCTCACCGGTCTATAGTTGCCGGGGTTGTCTCTACTCCCCTTTTTGAACAAAGGGACCACATTTGCTATCCTCCAGTCCTCTGGCACTATTCCTGAAGCCAATGATGACATAAAAATCAAAGCCAAAGGCCCAGCAATCTCTTCCCTGTCTTCCCAGAGGATCCTAGGATAAATCCCATCAGGCCCCGGGGACTTATCTATTTTCAGCCTGTCCAGAATTGCCAACACCTCTTCCCTACGTACCTCAATGCCATCTATTCTAATAGCCTGGGTCTCAGCATTCTCCTCCACAACATTATCTTTTTCCTGAGTGAATACTGACGAAAAATATTCAGTTAGTATCTCTCCTATCTCATCAGACTCCACACACAACTTCCCATCCCTGTTCTTGACTGGCCCTACTCTTACCCTAGTCATTCTTTTATTCCTGACATACCTAGAGAAAGCTTTTGGGTTTTCCTTGATCCTACCTGCCAAATACTTCTCGTGTCCCCTCCTTGTGTCGAACCCGAGTAATAGAAGTGTAAATAGTTTAATAAACGTGTTGAAGTTATCTCCACGTCTGAGCCTTCCTTTGTCAAGTGCACAACAAGGAAGCTGCTTATGTTACACCTACAACATATCAAATCAGGGACAACTCCTGGGTATGATTTAAAAATCTGGGCCAAAGTTTCAGGTCAGTAACCTTTCAGCAGAATTGGAAGAAGTTGGTAATGTAAAACGTTCTGAGCAAAGAGTGGATGGGATGACTTCCTGTGGCAGCCATGGATTGAGAGGTCACACATTTGGTGGCTCCCGCTCAAGGTGGAATTGTTCGATCTTTCCAGCCCTAAGTGCATGGCATTTGAGGGCAAACGGTGCAGGAGTGCGCAGGAAAGGTAAAACTCCTCTGTTGTGGCTGGTGCATTGATCAGTGGACAAGGAGCACCACGAGAAAGAAGAGCAGTTGGAGCAGGAGAGTTTCTGTGGTGCACCACAGGAAATGATGGTATCATTGGAGTCTTCAGGGACTTTTATGAGGAACTGTATCGGCCCGAGCCCCTACTGGAGGAGGGAGGGATGGGCCGTTTACTGGACCAATTGAGGTTCCCAAAGGTGGAGCAGGGACTGGTGGCGGGATTAGGGGCCCCGATTAGGCTGAAGGAGCTGGCCAAAGGGATAGGGAGCATGCAGGCGGGGAAGACACCGGGGTCAGCCGGTTTCCTGGTCGAATTCTAAAAAAAATATGTCGAACTGTTGGGCCCATTGCTGGTTAGGACCTTCAATGAGGCAAGGGAGGGGAGCTGAGCTCAGTCTCAGTCTGGGCAGGAGCGGAGGTCAGTCTCAGTCTGGGCAGGAGCGGAGGTCAGTCTCAGTCGGGGCAGGAGCGGAGCTCAGTCTCAGTCTGTGCAGGAGCGGAGGTCAGTATCAGTCTGGGCAGGAGCAGAGCTCAGTCTCAGTTTGGGCAGGAGCGGAGCTCAGTCTCAATCTGGGCAGGAGCTGAGCTCAGTCTCAGTCTGGGCAGGAGTGGAGCTCAGTCTCAGTTGGGGCAGGAGTGCAGCTCAGTCTCAGTCTGGACAGGAGCTGAGCTCAGTCCCAGTCTGGGCAGGAGAGGAGCTCAGTCTCAATCTGGGCAGGAGCGGAGCTCAGTCTCAGTCTGGGCAGGAGCGGAGCTCAGTCTCAGTCTGGGCAGGAACGGAGCACAATGTCAATGTGGTCAGGAGCGGAGTTCAGTCTCAGTCTGGGCAGGAGCGGAGCTCTGTCTCAGTCTGGGCAGGAACGGAGCACAATGTCAATGTGGTCAGGAGCAGAGCTCAGTCTCAGTCTGGGCAGGAGCTGAGCTCAGTCTCAGTCTGGGCAGGAGAGGAGCTCAGTCTCAATCTGGGCAGGAGCGGAGCTCAGTCTCAGTCTGGGCAGGAGCGGAGCTCAGTCTCAGTCTGGGCAGGAGCGGAGCTCTATCTCAGTCTGGGCAGGAACGGAGCACAATGTCAATGTGGTCAGAGCGGAGTTCAGTCTCAGTCTGGGCAGGAGCGGAGCTCAGTATCAGTCTGGGCAGGAGCAGAGCTCAGTCTCAGTTTGGGCAGGAGCGGAGCTCAGTCTCAATCTGGGCAGGAGCTGAGCTCAGTCTCAGTCTGGGCAGGAGTGGAGCTCAGTCTCAGTTTGGGCAGTAGTGTAGCTCAGTCTAAGTCTGGGCAGGAGCTGAGCGCAGTCTCAGTCTGGGCAGGAGCAGATCTCAGTCTCATTGTAGGCAGGAGGGGAGCTCAGTCTGGGCAGGAGCGGAGCTCAGTCTCAGTCTGGGCAGGAGCGGATCACAGTCTCAGTCTGGACAGGAGCGGAACCCAGTTTCAAACTGGGTAGGAGCGGAGCTCAGTTTCAATCTGGGCAGGAGCCGAGCTCCGTATCAGTCTGGGCAGGATCAAAGTTCAGTCTCAGGCAGGAGCGTAGCTCAGTCTCAGTCTGGACAGGAACTGAGGACAGTCTCAGTATGGGCAGGAGCGGAGCTCAGTCTCAGTCTGGGCAGGAGCGGAGCACAGTCTCAGTCAGGGCAGGAGCGGAGCTCAGACTCAGTCTGGGCAGTAGCGGAGCTCAGTCTCAGTCTGGGCAGGAGCCGAGCTCAGTCTCAGTCTGGGCAGGAGCCGAGCGCAGTCTCAGTCTGGGCAGGAGCCGAGCGCAGTCTCAGTCAATGTCTGGGCAAGAGCGGAGCTTAGTCTCAGTCTGGGCAGGAACTGAGGACATTCTCAGTCTGGGCAGGAGCGGAGCTCAGTCTCAGTCTGGGCAGGAGCTGAGCTCTGTCTCACTATGTGCAGGAGCTGAGAGTCTCAGTATGGACAGGAGCTGAGCTCAGTCTCAGTCTGGGCAGGAGCTAAGCTCAGTATCAGTCTGGGCAGGAGCTGAGCTCAGTCGCAGTCTGGGCAGGAGCTGAGCTCAGTCTCACTCTGGGAAGGAGCTGAGCTCAGTCTCAGTCTGGGCAGGAGCGGACCTCAGTCTCAGTCTGGGCAGGAGCGGAGCTCAGTCTCAGTCTGGGCAGGAGCGGAGCTCAGTCTTAGTCTGGACAGGAGCGGAGCTCAGTCTCAGTCTGGGCAGGAGCGCAGCTCAGTCTCAGTCTGGGCAGGAGCGGAGCTCAGTCTTAGTCTGAGCAGGAGCTGAGCTTAGTCGCAGTCTGGGCAGGAGTTGAGCTCAGTCGCAGTCTGGGCAGGAGCTGAGCTCAATCACAGTCTGGGCAGGAGCTGAGCTCAGTCTCAGTCTGGGCAGGAGCGGAGCTCAGTCTCAGTCTGGGCAGGAGCGCAGCACAGTCTCAGTCTGGGCAGGAGCGGAGCTCACTCTCAGTCTGGGCAGGAGCTGAGCTCAGTCGCAGTCTGGGCAGGAGCCGAGCTCAATCTCAGTCAGGGCAGGAGCTGAGTTCAGTCTCAGTCTGGGCAGGAGCGGAGCTCAGTCTCAGTCTGGGCAGGAGCGCAGCTCAGTCTCAGTCTGGGCAGGAGCGAAGCTCAGTCTCAGTCTGGGCAGGAGCGGATCTCAGTCTCAGTCTGGACAGGAGCGGAATCCAGTTTCAATCTGGGCAGGAGCGGGGCTCAGTCTCAGTCTGGGCAGGAGCGGAGCTCAGTCTCAGTCTGGGCAGGAGTGGAGCTCAGTCTCAGTCTGGGCAGGAGCTGAGCTCAGTCGCAGTCTGGGCAGGAGCTGAGCTCAGTCTCAGTCTGGGCAGGAACTGAGGACAGTCTCAGTATGGGCAGGAGCGGAGCTCAGTCTCAGTCTGGGCAGGAGCGGAGCACAGTCTCAGTCAGGGCAGGAGCGGAGCTCAGACTCAGTCTGGGCAGTAGCGGAGCTCAGTCTCAGTCTGGGCAGGAGCCGAGCTCAGTCTCAGTCTGGGCAGGAGCCGAGCGCAGTCTCAGTCTGGGCAGGAGCCGAGCGCAGTCTCAGTCAATGTCTGGGCAAGAGCGGAGCTTAGTCTCAGTCTGGGCAGGAACTGAGGACATTCTCAGTCTGGGCAGGAGCGGAGCTTAGTCTCAGTCTGGGCAGGAGCTGAGCTCTGTCTCACTATGTGCAGGAGCTGAGAGTCTCAGTATGGACAGGAGCTGAGCTCAGTCTCAGTCTGGGCAGGAGCTAAGCTCAGTATCAGTCTGGGCAGGAGCTGAGCTCAGTCGCAGTCTGGGCAGGAGCTGAGCTCAGTCTCACTCTGGGCAGGAGCTGAGCTCAGTCTCAGTCTGGGCAGGAGCGGACCTCAGTCTCAGTCTGGGCAGGAGCGGAGCTCAGTCTCAGTCTGGGCAGGAGCGGAGCTCAGTCTTAGTCTGGACAGGAGCGGAGCTCAGTCTCAGTCTGGGCAGGAGCGCAGCTCAGTCTCAGTCTGGGCAGGAGCGGAGCTCAGTCTTAGTCTGAGCAGGAGCTGAGCTTAGTCGCAGTCTGGGCAGGAGTTGAGCTCAGTCGCAGTCTGGGCAGGAGCTGAGCTCAATCACAGTCTGGGCAGGAGCTGAGCTCAGTCTCAGTCTGGGCAGGAGCGGAGCTCAGTCTCAGTCTGGGCAGGAGCGCAGCACAGTCTCAGTCTGGGCAGGAGCGGAGCTCACTCTCAGTCTGGGCAGGAGCTGAGCTCAGTCGCAGTCTGGGCAGGAGCCGAGCTCAATCTCAGTCAGGGCAGGAGCTGAGTTCAGTCTCAGTCTGGGCAGGAGCGGAGCTCAGTCTCAGTCTGGGCAGGAGCGCAGCTCAGTCTCAGTCTGGGCAGGAGCGAAGCTCAGTCTCAGTCTGGGCAGGAGCGGATCTCAGTCTCAGTCTGGACAGGAGCGGAATCCAGTTTCAATCTGGGCAGGAGCGGGGCTCAGTCTCAGTCTGGGCAGGAGCGGAGCTCAGTCTCAGTCTGGGCAGGAGTGGAGCTCAGTCTCAGTCTGGGCAGGAGCTGAGCTCAGTCGCAGTCTGGGCAGGAGCTGAGCTCAGTCTCAGTCTGGGCAGGAGCTGAGCTCAGTCGCATTCTGGGCAGGAGCTGAGCTCAGTCTCAGTCTGGGCAGGAGCGGAGCTCAGTCTCAGTCTGGGCAGGAGCTGAGCACAGTCTCAGTCTGGGCAGGAGCGGAGCTCAGTCTCAGTCTGGGCAGGAGCGGAGCGTTGTCTCAGTCTGGGCAGGAGTGGAGCTCAGTCTCAGTCTGGGCAGGAGCAGAGCTCAGTCTCAGTCTGGGCAGGAGTGGAGCCCAGTCTCAGGCTGGGCAGGAGCTGAGGACAGTCTCAGTCTGGGCAGGAGCGGAGCTCAGTCTCACTCTGGGCAGGAGCTGAGAGTCTCACTAGGGCAGGAGCTGAGCTCAGTCTCAGTCTGGGCAGGAGCTGAGATCAGTCGCAGTCTGGGCAGGAGATGAGCTCAGTCTCAGTCTGGGCAGGAGCGGAGCTCAGTCTCAGTCTGGGCAGGAGCTGAGCACAGTCTCAGTCTGGGCAGGAGCGGAACTCAGTCTCAGTCTGGGCAGGAGCTGAGCTCAGTCTCAGTCTGGGCAGGAGCGGAGCACAGTCTCAGTCTGGGCAGGAGCGGAGCTCAGTCTCAGTCTGGGCAGGAGCGGAGCGTAGTCTCAGTCTGGGCAGGAGTGGAGCTCAGTCTCAGTCTGGGCAGGAGCGGTGCTCAGTCTCAGTCTGGGCAGGAGTGGAGCCCAGTCTCAGGCTGGGCAGGAGCTGAGCTCAGTCTCCGTCTGGGCAGGAGCGGAGCTCAGTCTCATTCTGGGCAGGATCAGACCTCAGTCTCAGTCTGGGCAAGAGTGGAGCCCAGTCTCAGGCTGTGCAGGAGCTGAGCTCAGTCACATTCTGGGCAGGAGCGGAGCTCAGACTCAGTCTGGCAGGAGCGGAGCTCAGTGTCAGTCTGGGCAGGAGCGGAGCTCAGTCTGAGACTGGGCAGGAGCGGAGCTCAGTCTCAGTCTGGGCAGGAGTGCAGCATAGTCTCAGTCTGGGCAGGAGCGGAGCTCAGTCGCAGTCTGGGCAGGAGCTGAGCTCAGTCTCACTCTGGGCAGGAGCTGAGCTCAGTCTCAGTCTGGGCAGGAGCGGACCTCAGTCTCAGTCTGGGCAGGAGCGGAGCTCAGTCTCAGTCTGGGCAGGAGCGGAGCTCAGTCTTAGTCTGGACAGGAGCGGAGCTCAGTCTCAGTCTGGGCAGGAGCGCAGCTCAGTCTCAGTCTGGGCAGGAGCGGAGCTCAGTCTTAGTCTGAGCAGGAGCTGAGCTTAGTCGCAGTCTGGGCAGGAGTTGAGCTCAGTCGCAGTCTGGGCAGGAGCTGAGCTCAATCACAGTCTGGGCAGGAGCTGAGCTCAGTCTCAGTCTGGGCAGGAGCGGAGCTCAGTCTCAGTCTGGGCAGGAGCGCAGCACAGTCTCAGTCTGGGCAGGAGCGGAGCTCACTCTCAGTCTGGGCAGGAGCTGAGCTCAGTCGCAGTCTGGGCAGGAGCCGAGCTCAATCTCAGTCAGGGCAGGAGCTGAGTTCAGTCTCAGTCTGGGCAGGAGCGGAGCTCAGTCTCAGTCTGGGCAGGAGCGCAGCTCAGTCTCAGTCTGGGCAGGAGCGAAGCTCAGTCTCAGTCTGGGCAGGAGCGGATCTCAGTCTCAGTCTGGACAGGAGCGGAATCCAGTTTCAATCTGGGCAGGAGCGGGGCTCAGTCTCAGTCTGGGCAGGAGCGGAGCTCAGTCTCAGTCTGGGCAGGAGTGGAGCTCAGTCTCAGTCTGGGCAGGAGCTGAGCTCAGTCGCAGTCTGGGCAGGAGCTGAGCTCAGTCTCAGTCTGGGCAGGAGCTGAGCTCAGTCGCATTCTGGGCAGGAGCTGAGCTCAGTCTCAGTCTGGGCAGGAGCGGAGCTCAGTCTCAGTCTGGGCAGGAGCTGAGCACAGTCTCAGTCTGGGCAGGAGCGGAGCTCAGTCTCAGTCTGGGCAGGAGCGGAGCGTTGTCTCAGTCTGGGCAGGAGTGGAGCTCAGTCTCAGTCTGGGCAGGAGCAGAGCTCAGTCTCAGTCTGGGCAGGAGTGGAGCCCAGTCTCAGGCTGGGCAGGAGCTGAGGACAGTCTCAGTCTGGGCAGGAGCGGAGCTCAGTCTCACTCTGGGCAGGAGCTGAGAGTCTCACTAGGGCAGGAGCTGAGCTCAGTCTCAGTCTGGGCAGGAGCTGAGATCAGTCGCAGTCTGGGCAGGAGATGAGCTCAGTCTCAGTCTGGGCAGGAGCGGAGCTCAGTCTCAGTCTGGGCAGGAGCTGAGCACAGTCTCAGTCTGGGCAGGAGCGGAACTCAGTCTCAGTCTGGGCAGGAGCTGAGCTCAGTCTCAGTCTGGGCAGGAGCGGAGCACAGTCTCAGTCTGGGCAGGAGCGGAGCTCAGTCTCAGTCTGGGCAGGAGCGGAGCGTAGTCTCAGTCTGGGCAGGAGTGGAGCTCAGTCTCAGTCTGGGCAGGAGCGGTGCTCAGTCTCAGTCTGGGCAGGAGTGGAGCCCAGTCTCAGGCTGGGCAGGAGCTGAGCTCAGTCTCCGTCTGGGCAGGAGCGGAGCTCAGTCTCATTCTGGGCAGGATCAGACCTCAGTCTCAGTCTGGGCAAGAGTGGAGCCCAGTCTCAGGCTGTGCAGGAGCTGAGCTCAGTCACAGTCTGGGCAGGAGCGGAGCTCAGACTCAGTCTGGCAGGAGCGGAGCTCAGTGTCAGTCTGGGCAGGAGCGGAGCTCAGTCTGAGACTGGGCAGGAGCGGAGCTCAGTCTCAGTCTGGGCAGGAGTGCAGCATAGTCTCAGTCTGGGCAGGAGCGGAGCTCAGTCTCAGTCTGGGCAGGAGCTGAGCTCAGTCTCAGTCTGGGCAGGAGCTGAGCACAGTCTCAGTCTGGGCAGGAGCGGAGCTCAGTCTCAGTCTGGCCAGGAGTGGAGCTCTGTCTCAGTGTGGGCTGAAGCGGAGCTCAGTCAGAGTCTGGGGAGGAGCAGAGCTCAGTCTGAGTCTGGGAAGGAGCTGAGCGCAGTCTCAGTCTGGGCAGGAGCGGATCTCTGTCTCAATATAGGCAGGAGGGGAGCTCAGTCTGGCCAGTATCGGAGCTCAGTCTCAGTCTGGGCGGGAGCGGAGCTCAGTCTCAGTCTGGGCAGGAGCGGAGCGCAGTCTCAATCTGGGCAGGAGCAGATCTCAGTCTCAATCTAGGCAGGAGGGGAGCTCAGTCTGGGCAGGAGCGGAGCTCAGTCTCAGTCTGGGCAGGAGCAGAGCTCAGTCTCAGTCTGGGCAGGATCAGACCTCAGTCTCAGTCTGGGCAGGAGTGGAGCCCAGTCTCAGGCTGTGCAGGAGCTGAGCTCAGTCTCAGTCTGGGCATGAGCGGAGCCCAGTCTCAGTTTGGCAGGAGCGGAGCTCAGTGTCAGTCTGGGCAGGAGCGGAGCTCAGTCTGAGACTGGGCAGGAGCGGAGCTCAGTCTCAGTCTGGGCAGGAGTGCAGCACAGTCACAGTCTGGGCAGGAGCGGAGCTCAGTCACATTCTGGGCAGGAGCTGAGCACAGTCTCAGTCTGGGCAGGAGCGGCGCTCAGTCTCAGTCTGGGCAGGAGCGGAGCTCAGTCTCAGTCTGGGCAGGAGCTGAGCTCAGCCTCAGTCTGGGCAGGAGCTGAGCACAGTCTCAGTTTGGGCAGGAGCGGAGCTCAGTCTCAGTCTGGGCAGGAGCGGAGCTCAGTCTCAGTCTGGGCAGGAGCTGAGCTCAGCCTCAGTCTGGGCAGGAGCTGAGCACAGTCTCAGTCTAGGCAGGAGCGCAGCTCAGTCTCAGTCTGGGCAGGAGGTGAGCGCAGTCTCAATCTGGGCAGGAGCAGATCTCAGTCTCAATCTAGGCAGGAGCGGAGCTCAGTCTCTGTCTGGGCAGGAGCTGAGCTCAGTCTCAGTCTGGGCAGGAGCAGATCTCAGTCTCAGTCTGGACAGGAGCGGAACCCAGTTTCAATCTGGGCAGGAGCGGAGCTCATTCTCAGTCAGGTCAGGAGCAGAGCTCAGTCTCAGCCTGGGCAGGAGCAGACCTCAGTCTCACTCTAGGCAGGAGGGGAGCTCAGTCTGGGCAGGAGCAAAGTTCAATCTCCGTCTGGGTAGGAGTGGAGCTCAGTCTCAGGCAGGAGCGGTGCTCAGTCTCTGTCTGGGCAGGAGCGGAGCTCAGTCTCAGTCTGGACAGGAGCGGAGCTCGGTCTCAGTCTGGGCAGGAGCGGAGCTTAGTCTCAGTCTGGGCAGGAACTGAGGACTGTCTCAGTCTGGGCAGGGGCGGAGCTCATTCTCAGTCTGGGCAGGAGCGGAGCTCAGTCTCAGTCTGGGCAGGAGAGGAGCACAGTCTCAGTCTGGGCAGGAGCGGAGCTCAGTCTCTGACAGGGCAGGAGCTGAGCTCAGTATCAGTCTGGGCAGGAGCTGAGCGCAGTCTCTGTCTGGGCAGGAGCTGAGCTCAGTCTCAGTCTGGGCAGGAGCTGAGCTCAGTCTCTGTCTGGGCAGGAGCTGAGCTCAGTCTCAGTTTGTGCAGGAGGGAGGTCAGTCTCAATCTGGGCAGGAGCGGAGCCCAGTCTCAGTCTGGGCAGGAGCGGAGCTCAGTCTCTGTCTGGGCAGGAGCTGAGCTCAGTCTCAGTCTGGGCAGGAGCTGAGCTCAGTCTCTGTCTGGGCAGGAGCTGAGCTCAGTCTCAGTTTGTGCAGGAGGGAGGTCAGTCTCAGTCTCGGCAGGAGCGGAGCTCAGTCTCAGTCTGGGCAGGAGCGGAGCTCAGTCTCAGTCTGGGCAGGAGCGGAGCCCAGTCTCAGGCTGGGCAGGAGCTGAGCTCAGTCTCAGTCTGGGCAGGAGTGGAGCTCAGTCTCAATTTGGGCAGGAGCGGAGCTCAGTCGCAGTCTGGGCAGGATCTGATCTCAGTCTCACTCTGGGCAGGAGCTGAGCTCAGTCTCAGTCTGCGCAGGAGCGGAGCTCAGTCTCAATCTGGTCAGGAGTGGAGCTCAGTCTGGACAGGAGCTGAGCTCAGTCCCAGTCTGGGCAGGAGAGGAGCTCAGTCTCAATCTGGGCAGGAGCGGAGCTCAGTCTCAGTCTGGGCAGGAGCGGAGCTCAGTCTGTCTGGGCAGGAGCGGAGCTCAGTCTCCATCTGGGCAGGAGCGGAGCTCAGTCTCAGTCTGGGCAGGAGTGGAGCTCAGTCTCAGTCTGGGCAGGAGCGGAGCTCACTCTCAGTCTGGGCTGGAGCGGAGCTCAGTCTCAGCCTTGGAAGGAGCTGAGCGCAGTCTCAGTCTGGTCAAGAGCGGATCTGAGTCTCAATCTAGGAATGAGGGGCGCTCAGTCTGGACAGGATTGGAGCTCAGTCACAGTCTGGGCGGGAGCGGAGCACAGTCTCAGTTTGGGCAGCAGCGTAGCTCAGTCAAAGTCTGGGCAGGAGCTGAGCGCAGTCTCAGTCTGGGCAGGAGCAGATCTCAGTCTCACTCTAGGCAGGAGGGGAGCTCAGTCTGGGCAGGAGCGGAGCTCACTCTCAGTCAGGGCAGCAGCGGAGCTCAGTCTAAGTCTGGGCAGGAGATGAGCGCAGTCTCAGTCTGGGCAGCAGCAGATCTCAGTCTCACTCTATGCAGTAGGTGAGCTCAGTCTGGGCAGGAGCGGATCTCAGTCTCATTCTGGGCAGGAGCGGAACCCAGTTTGAATCTGGGCAGGAGCAGAGCTCAGTCTCAGTCTGGGCAGGAGCGAAGCTCAGTCTCAGTCTGGGCAGGAGCGGAACCCAGTTTCAATCTGGGCAGGAGCGGAGCTCATTCTCAGTCAGGTCAGGAGCAGAGCTCAGTCTCAGTCTGGGCAGGAGCAGATCTTAGTCTCACTCTAGGCAGGAGGGGAGCTCAGTCTGGGCAGGGGCAAAGTTCAATCTCCGTCTGGGTAGGAGTGGAGCTCAGTCTCAGGCAGGAGCGGTGCTCAGTCTCTTTCTGTGCAGGAGCGGAGCTCAGTCTCAGTCTGGACAGGAGCGGAGCTCGGTCTCAGTCTGGGCAGGAGCGGAGCTTAGTCTCAGTCTGGGCAGGAACTGAGGACTGTCTCAGTCTGGGCAGGAGCGGAGCTCATTCTTAGTTTGGGCAGGAGTGGAGCTCAGTCTCAGTCTGGGCAGGAGCGGAGCTCAGTCTCTGACAAGGCAGGAGCTGAGCTCAGTCTCAGTCTGGGCAGGAGCTGAGCGCAGACTCTGTCTGGGCAGGAGCTGAGCTCAGTCTCAGTCTGGGCAGTAGCTAAGCTCAGTCTCTGTCTGGGCAGGAGCTGAGCTCAGTCTCACTCTGTGCAGGAGCGGTGCTCAGTCTCAGTCTCGGCAGGATCGGAGCTCAGTCTCCGTCTGGCCAGGAGCGGAGCTCAGTCTCAGTCTGGGCAGGAGCGGAGCCCAGTCTCAGGCTGGGCAGGAGCTGAGCTCAGTCTCAGTCTGGGCAGGAGCGGAGCTCAGTCTCAATTTGGGCAGGAGCGGAGCTCAGTCGCAGTCTGGGCAGGATCTGATCTCAGTCTCACTCTGGGCAGGAGCTGAGCTCAGGCTCAGTCTGCGCAGGAGCGGAGCTCAGTATCAATCTGGTCAGGAGCGGAGCTCAGTCTCAGTCTGTGCAGGAGCGGAGCTCAGTCTCAGTCTGGGCAGGAGTGCAGCTCAGTCTCAGTCTGGACCGGAGCTGAGCTCAGTCCCAGTCTGGGCAGGAGAGGAGCTCAGTCTCAATCTGGGCAGGAGCGGAGCTCAGTCTCAGTCTGGGCAGGAGCGGAGCTCAGTCTCAGTCTGGGCAGGAGTGGAGCTCAGTCTCCATCTGGGCAGGAGCGGAGCTCAGTCTCAGTCTGGGCAGGAGTGGAGCTCAGTCTGAGAGTGGGCAGGAGCGGAGTTCAGTCTCAGTCTGGGCAGGAGCGGAGCTCACTCTCAGTCTGGGCTGGAGCGGAGCTCAGTCTCAGCCTTGGAAGGAGCTGAGCGCAGTCTCAGTCTGGTCAAGAGTGGATCTGAGTCTCAATCTAGGAATGAGGGGCGCTCAGTCTGGACAGGATAGGAGCTCAGTCTCAGTCTGGGCGGGAGCGCATCTCAGTCTCAGTCTGGGTCGGAGCGGAGCACAGTCTCAGTTTGGGCAGCAGCGTAGCTCAGTCTAAGTCTGGGCAGGAGCTGAGCGCAGTCTCAGTCTGGGCAGGAGCAGATCTCAGTCTCACTCTAGGCAGGAGGGGAGCTCAGTCTGGGCAGGAGCGGAGCTCACACTCAGTCTGGGCAGCAGCGGAGCTCAGTCTAAGTCTGGGCTGGAGATGAGCGCAGTCTCAGTCTGGGCAGGAGCAGATCTCAGACTCACTCTATGCAGGAGGGGAGCTCAGTCTGGGCAGGAGCGGATCTCAGTCTCATTCTGGGCAGGAGCGGAACCCAGTTTGAATCTGGGCAGGAGCGGAGCTCAGTCTCAGTCTGGGCAGGAGCGGAGCTCAGTCTCAGTCTGGGCAGGAGCGGAGGTCAGTATCAGTCTGGGCAGGAGCAAAATTCAATCTCAGTCTGGGTAGGAGTGGAGCTCAGTCTCAGACAGGAGCGGAACTCAGTCTCAGCCTGGGCAGGAGCGGAGCTCAGTCTCAGTCTGGACAGGAGCAGAGCTCAGTCTCAGTCTGGGCAGGAGCGGAGCTTAGTCTCAGTCTGGGCAGGAACTGAGGAAAGTCTCAGTCTGGGCAGGAGCGGAGCTCAGTCTCAGTCTGGGCAGGAGCAGAGCTCAGTCTCAGTCTGGGCAGGAGCCGAGCGCAGTCTCAGTCACAGTCTGGGCAGAAGCGGAGCTTAGTCTCAGTCTGGGCAGGATCTGAGGACATTCTCAGTCTGGCCAGGAGCCGAGCTCAGTCTCAGTCTGGGCAGGAGCGGAGCTCAGTCTCGGTCTGGGCAAGAGCTGAGCTCAGTCTCAGTCTAGGCAGGAGCTGAGCTCAGTCTCAGTCTGGGCAGGAGCTGAGCTCAGTCGCAGTCTGGGCCGGAGCGGAGCTCAGTCTCAGTCTGGGAAGGAGCTGAGCTCAGTCTCAGTCTGGGCAGGAGCTGAGCTCAGTCGCAGTCTGGGCAGGAGCTGAGCTCAGTCTCAGTCTGGGCAGGAGCTGAGCTCAGTCTCAGTCTGGGCAGGAGCTGAGCTCAGTCGCAGTCTGGGCAGGAGCTGATCTCAGTCTAACTCTGGGCAGGAGCTGAGCTCAGTCTCAGTCTGGGCAGGAGCGGAGTCCAGTCTCAGTCTGGGCAGGAGCGGAGCTCAGTCTCAGTATGTGCAGGAGCGGAGGTCAGTCTCAGTCTGGACAGGAGCTGAGCTCAGTCCCAGTCTGGGCAGGAGAGGAGCTCAGTCTCAATCAGGGCAAAGCGGAGCTCAGTCTCAGTCTGGGCACGAGTGGAGCTCAATCTGAGACTGGGCAGGAGCTGAGCTCAGTCTCAGTCTCGGCAGGAGCGGAGCTCAGTCTCAGTCTGGGCAGGGGCGGAGCTCACTCTGAGTCTGGGCAGGAGCGGAGCTCATTCTCAGTCTGGGCATGAGCGGAGCTCAGTCTCAATCAGGGCAGGAGCGGAGCTCAGTCTCAGTCGATGCAGGAGCAGAGCTCAGTCTCTGTCTGGGCAGGAGCGGAACTCAGTCTCAATCTGGGCAGGAGCGGAGCTCATTCTCAGTCTGGTCAAGAGCGGATCTGAGTCTCAATCTTGGAAGGAGGGGAGCTCAGTCTGGGCAGGATCAGAGCTCAGTCTCAGTCTGGGCGGGAGCGCATCTCAGTCTCAGTCTGGGTAGGAGAGGAGCACAATCTCAGTTTGGGCAGGAGCAGATCTCAGTCTCACTCTAGGCAGGAGGGGAGCTCAGTCTGGGTAGGAGCGGAGCTCAGTCTCAGTCTGGGCAGCAGCGGAGCTCAGTCTCAGTCTGGGCAGGAGCGGATCTCAGTCTCATTCTGGACAGGAGCGGAACCCAGTTCGAATCTGGGCAGGAGCGGAGCTCAGTCTCAGTCTGGGCAGGAGGGGAGCTCAGTCTCAGTCTGGACAGGAGCGGAGCTCAGTATCAGTCTGGGCAAGAGCAAAGTTCGATCTCAGTCTGGGCAGGAGCGGAGCTCTGTCTCAGTCTGGGCAGGAGGGGTGCTCAGTCTCAGTATGGACAGGAACTGAGGACAGTCTCAGTATGGGCAGGAGCGGAGCACAGTCTCAGTCAGTGCAGGAGCGGAGCTCAGTCTCAGTCTGGGCAGTAGCGGAACTCAGTCTCAATCTGGGCAGGAGCGGAGCTCAGTCTCAGTCTGGGCAGGAGCCGAGCTCAGTCTCAGTCTGGGCAGTAGCGGAACTCAGTCTCAATCTGGGCAGGAGCGGAGCTCATTCTCAGTCTGGGCAGGAGCGGAGCTCAGTCTCAGTCTGGGCATGAGCGGAGCTCAGTCTCAGTCTGGGCAGGAGCGGAGCTCAGTATCAGTCTGGGCAGGAGCAAAGTTCAATCTCAGTCTGTGCAGGAGCGGAGCTCTGTCTCAGTCTGGGCAGGAGGGGAGCTCAGTCTCAGTATGGACAGGAACTGAGGACAGTCTCAGTATGGGCAGGAGCGGAGCTTAGTCTCAGTCTGGGCAGGTGCGGAGCTTAGTCTCAGTCTGGGCAGGAACTGAGGACAGTCTCAGACTGGGAAGGAGCGGAGCTCAGTCTCAGTCAGGGCAGGAGCGAAGCTCAGTCTCTGTCTGGGCAGGAGCTGAGCTCAGTCTCACTCTGGGCAGGAGCTGAGAGTCTCACTCTGGGCAGGAGCTGAGCTCAGTCTCAGCCTGGGCAGGAACGGAGCTCAATCTTACTCTGGACAGGAGCGGAGCTCAGTCTCATTCTGGGCAGGAGCGGAGTTTAGTCTCAGTCTGGGCAGGAACTGAGGACAGTCTCAGTCTGGGCAAGAACGGAGCTCAGTGTCAGTCTGGGCAGGAACGGAGCTCAGTCTCAGTCTGGGTAGGAGGGCAGCTCAGTCTCAGTCTGGGCAGGAGATGAGCTCAGTCTTAGTCTTGGCAGGAGCGGAACTCAGTTTCAATCTGGGCAGGAGCGGAGCTCAGTCTGTCTGGGCAGGAGTGGAGCTCAGTCTCAGTCTGGGCAGGAGCGGAGTTCAGTCTCATTCTGGGCAGGAGCGGAGCTTAGTCTCAGTCTGGGCAGGAACTGAGGACAGTCTCAGTCTGTGCAGGAGCGGAGCTCAGTCTCAGTCTGGGCAGGAGCGGAGCTCAGTCTCTGTCTGGGCAGGAGCTGATATCAGTCTCACTCTGGGCAGGAGCTGAGAGTCTCACTCTGGGTAGGAGCTGAGCTCAGGCTCAGTCTGGGCAGGAGCGCAGCTCAGTCTCAGTCTGGGCAGGAGCGGAGCTCAGTCTCAGACTGGGCAGGAGCGGAGCTCAGCGTCAGTCTGGGTAGGAGCGCAGCTCAGTCTCAGTCTGGGCATGAGCGGAGCTCAGTCTCAGTCAGGGCAGGAGCGGATCTCAGTCTCAGTCTGGGCAGGAGCGGATCTCAGTCTCAGTCTGGACAGGAGCGGAACACAGTTTCAATCTGGGCAGGAGCGGAGCTCAGTCTCAGTCTGGGGTGGAGCGGATCTCAGTCTCAGTCTGGACAGGAGCGGATCACAGTTTCAATCTGGGCAGGAGCGGAGCTCAGTCGCAGTCTGGGCCGGAGCAGAGCTCAGTCTCAGTCTGGGCAGGAGCGGAGCTTAGTCTCGGTCTGGGCAGGAACTGACGACAGTCTCAGTCTGGGCAGGAGCGGAGCTCAGTCTCAGTCTGGGCAGGAGCGGAGCTCAGTCTCTGTCTGGGCAGGAGCTGAGCTCAGTCTCACTCTGGGCAGGAGCTGAGAGTCTCACTCTGGGCAGGAGATGAGCTCAGGCTCAGTCTGGGCAGGAGCGCAGCTCAGTCTCAGTCTGGGCAGGAGCGGAGCTCAGTCTCAGTCTGGGCAGGAGCGGATCTCAGTCTCAGTCTGGACAGGAGCAGAACACAGTTTCAATCTGGGCAGGAGCGGAGCTCAGTCTCAGTCTGGGCAGGAGCAGAGCTCAGTCTCAGTCTGGGCAGGAGCGGAGCTCAGGCTCAGTCTGGGCAGGAGCGGAGCTCAGTCTCAGACTGGGCAGGAGCGGAGCTCAGCGTCAGTCTGGGTAGGAGCGCAGCTCAGTCTCAGTCTGGGCATGAGCGGAGCTCAGTCTCAGTCAGGGCAGGAGCGGATCTCAGTCTCAGTCTGGGCAGGAGCGGATCTCAGTCTCAGTCTGGACAGGAGCGGAACACAGTTTCAATCTGGGCAGGAGCGGAGCTCAGTCTCAGTCTTGGCACGAGTGTAGCTCAGTCTCAGGCTGGGCAGGAGCGGAGCTCAGTCTCAGTCTGGGCAGGATCGGAGCTTAGTCTCAGTCTGGGCAGGAACTGAGGCAGTCTCAGACTGGGCAGGAGCGGAGCTCAGTCTCAGTCAGGGCAGGAGCGGAGCTCAGTCTCTGTCTGGGCAGGAGCTGAGCTCAGTCTCACTCTGGGCAGGAGCTGAGAGTTTCACTCTGGGCAGGAGCTGAGCTCAGCCTCAGCCTGGGCAGGAGCGGAGCTCAGTCTTAGTCTGGACAGGAGCGGAGCTCAGTCTCATTCTGGGCAGGAGTGGAGCTTAGTCTCAGTCTGGGCAGGAACTGAGGACAGTCTCAGTCTGGGCAGAAACGGAGCTCAGTGTCAGTCTGGGCAGGAACGGAGCTCAGTCTCAGTGTGGGTAGGAGCGCAGCTCAGTCTCAGTCTGGGCAGGAGATGAGCTCAGTCTCAGTCTTGGCAGGAGCGGAACTCAGTCTCAGTCTGGGCAGGAGCGGAGCTCAGTCTCAGTCTGGGCAAGAGCTGAGCTCAGTTTCAGTCTGGGCAGGAGCGGAGCTCAGCCTCAGTCTGGGTAGGAGCGGAGCTCAGTCTCAGTCTCGGCAGGAGCGGAGCTCAGTCTCAGTCTGGGCAGGAGTGGAGCCCAGTCTCAGGCTGGGCAGGAGCTGTGGACAGTCTCAGTCTGGGCAGGAGCGGAGCTCAGTCTCAGTCTGGGCAGGAGCGTAGCGTAGTCTCAGTCTGGGCAGGAGCGGAGCGTAGTCTCAGTCTGGACAGGAGCGGATCACAGTTTCAATCTGGGCAGGAGCGGAGCTCAGTCGCAGTCTGGGCCGGAGCAGAGCTCTGTCTCAGTCTGGGCAGGAGCGGAACTCAGTCTCAGCCTGGGCAGGAGCGGAGCTCAGTCTCAGTCTGGACAGGAGCAGAGCTCAGTCTCAGTCTGGGCAGGAGCGGAGCTTAGTCTCAGTCTGGGCAGGAACTGAGGAAAGTCTCAGTCTGGGCAGGAGCGGAGCTCAGTCTCAGTCTGGGCAGGAGCAGAGCTCAGTCTCAGTCTGGGCAGGAGCCGAGCGCAGTCTCAGTCTCAGTCTGGGCAGAAGCGGAGCTTAGTCTCAGTCTGGGCAGGATCTGAGGACATTCTCAGTCTGGCCAGGAGCCGAGCTCAGTCTCAGTCTGGGCAGGAGCGGAGCTCAGTCTCGGTCTGGGCAAGAGCTGAGCTCAGTCTCAGTCTAGGCAGGAGCTGAGCTCAGTCTCAGTCTGGGCAGGAGCTGAGCTCAGTCGCAGTCTGGGCCGGAGCGGAGCTCAGTCTCAGTCTGGGAAGGAGCTGAGCTCAGTCTCAGTCTGGGCAGGAGCTGAGCTCAGTCGCAGTCTGGGCAGGAGCTGAGCTCAGTCTCAGTCTGGGCAGGAGCTGATCTCAGTCTAACTCTGGGCAGGAGCTGAGCTCAGTCTCAGTCTGGGCAGGAGCGGAGCCCAGTCTCAGTCTGGGCAGGAGCGGAGCTCAGTCTCAGTATGTGCAGGAGCGGAGGTCAGTCTCAGTCTGGACAGGAGCTGAGCTCAGTCCCAGTCTGGGCAGGAGAGGAGCTCAGTCTCAATCAGGGCAAAGCGGAGCTCAGTCTCAGTCTGGGCACGAGTGGAGCTCAATCTGAGACTGGGCAGGAGCTGAGCTCAGTCTCAGTCTCGGCAGGAGCGGAGCTCAGTCTCAGTCTGGGCAGGGGCGGAGCTCACTCTGAGTCTGGGCAGGAGCGGAGCTCATTCTCAGTCTGGGCATGAGCGGAGCTCAGTCTCAATCAGGGCAGGAGCGGAGCTCAGTCTCAGTCGATGCAGGAGCAGAGCTCAGTCTCTGTCTGGGCAGGAGCGGAACTCAGTCTCAATCTGGGCAGGAGCGGAGCTCATTCTCAGTCTGGTCAAGAGCGGATCTGAGTCTCAATCTTGGAAGGAGGGGAGCTCAGTCTGGTCAGGATCAGAGCTCAGTCTCAGTCTGGGAGGGAGCGCATCTCAGTCTCAGTCTGGGTAGGAGAGGAGCACAATCTCAGTTTGGGCAGGAGCAGATCTCAGTCTCACTCTAGGCAGGAGGGGAGCTCAGTCTGGGTAGGAGCGGAGCTCAGTCTCAGTCTGGGCAGCAGCGGAGCTCAGTCTCAGTCTGGGCAGGAGCGGATCTCAGTCTCATTCTGGACAGGAGCGGAACCCAGTTCGAATCTGGGCAGGAGCGGAGCTCAGTCTCAGTCTGGGCAGGAGGGGAGCTCAGTCTCAGTCTGGACAGGAGCGGAGCTCAGTATCAGTCTGGGCAAGAGCAAAGTTCAATCTCAGTCTGGGCAGGAGCGGAGCTCTGTCTCAGTCTGGGCAGG
Source organism: Scyliorhinus torazame (assembly GCF_047496885.1). Classification (NCBI taxonomy): domain Eukaryota; kingdom Metazoa; phylum Chordata; class Chondrichthyes; order Carcharhiniformes; family Scyliorhinidae; genus Scyliorhinus; species Scyliorhinus torazame. Next base: position 95,149,085 of record NC_092722.1, read on the forward strand.
AGGGGTGCTCAGTCTCAGTATGGACAGGAACTGAGGACAGTCTCAGTATGGGCAGGAGCGGAGCACAGTCTCAGTCAGTGCAGGAGCGGAGCTCAGTCTCAGTCTGGGCAGTAGCGGAACTCAGTCTCAATCTGGGCAGGAGCGGAGCTCAGTCTCAGTCTGGGCAGGAGCCGAGCTCAGTCTCAGTCTGGGCAGTAGCGGAACTCAGTCTCAATCTGGGCAGGAGCGGAGCTCATTCTCAGTCTGGGCAGGAGCGGAGCTCAGTCTCAGTCTAGGCAGGAGCGGAGCTCAGTCTCAGTCTGGGCAGGAGCGGAGCTCAGTCTCAGTCTGGGCAGGAGCCGAGCTCAGTCTCAGTCTGGGCAGTAGCGGAACTCAGTCTCAATCTGGGCAGGAGCGGAGCTCATTCTCAGTCTGGGCAGGAGCGGAGCTCAGTCTCAGTCTGGGCATGAGCGGAGCTCAGTCTCAGTCTGGGCAGGAGCGGAGCTCAGTATCAGTCTGGGCAGGAGCAAAGTTCAATCTCAGTCTGTGCAGGAGCGGAGCTCTGTCTCAGTCTGGGCAGGAGGGGAGCTCAGTCTCAGTATGGACAGGAACTGAGGACAGTCTCAGTATGGGCAGGAGCGGAGCTTAGTCTCAGTCTGGGCAGGTGCGGAGCTTAGTCTCAGTCTGGGCAGGAACTGAGGACAGTCTCAGACTGGGAAGGAGCGGAGCTCAGTCTCAGTCAGGGCAGGAGCGAAGCTCAGTCTCTGTCTGGGCAGGAGCTGAGCTCAGTCTCACTCTGGGCAGGAGCTGAGAGTCTCACTCTGGGCAGGAGCTGAGCTCAGTCTCAGCCTGGGCAGGAACGGAGCTCAATCTTACTCTGGACAGGAGCGGAGCTCAGTCTCATTCTGGGCAGGAGCGGAGTTTAGTCTCAGTCTGGGCAGGAACTGAGGACAGTCTCAGTCTGGGCAAGAACGGAGCTCAGTGTCAGTCTGGGCAGGAACGGAGCTCAGTCTCAGTCTGGGTAGGAGTGCAGCTCAGTCTCAGTCTGGGCAGGAGATGAGCTCAGTCTTAGTCTTGGCAGGAGCGGAACTCAGTTTCAATCTGGGCAGGAGCGGAGCTCAGTCTGTCTGGGCAGGAGTGGAGCTCAGTCTCAGTCTGGGCAGGAGCGGAGTTCAGTCTCATTCTGGGCAGGAGCGGAGCTTAGTCTCAGTCTGGGCAGGAACTGAGGACAGTCTCAGTCTGGGCAGGAGCGGAGCTCAGTCTCAGTCTGGGCAGGAGCGGAGCTCAGTCTCTGTCTGGGCAGGAGCTGATATCAGTCTCACTCTGGGCAGGAGCTGAGAGTCTCACTCTGGGTAGGAGCTGAGCTCAGGCTCAGTCTGGGCAGGAGCGCAGCTCAGTCTCAGTCTGGGCAGGAGCGGAGCTCAGTCTCAGACTGGGCAGGAGCGGAGCTCAGCGTCAGTCTGGGTAGGAGCGCAGCTCAGTCTCAGTCTGGGCATGAGCGGAGCTCAGTCTCAGTCAGGGCAGGAGCGGATCTCAGTCTCAGTCTGGGCAGGAGCGGATCTCAGTCTCAGTCTGGACAGGAGCGGAACACAGTTTCAATCTGGGCAGGAGCGGAGCTCAGTCTCAGTCTGGGGTGGAGCGGATCTCAGTCTCAGTCTGGACAGGAGCGGATCACAGTTTCAATCTGGGCAGGAGCGGAGCTCAGTCGCAGTCTGGGCCGGAGCAGAGCTCAGTCTCAGTCCGGGCAGGAGCGGAGCTTAGTCTCGGTCTGGGCAGGAACTGACGACAGTCTCAGTCTGGGCAGGAGCGGAGCTCAGTCTCAGTCTGGGCAGGAGCGGAGCTCAGTCTCTGTCTGGGCAGGAGCTGAGCTCAGTCTCACTCTGGGCAGGAGCTGAGAGTCTCACTCTGGGCAGGAGATGAGCTCAGGCTCAGTCTGGGCAGGAGCGCAGCTCAGTCTCAGTCTGGGCAGGAGCGGAGCTCAGTCTCAGTCTGGGCAGGAGCGGATCTCAGTCTCAGTCTGGACAGGAGCAGAACACAGTTTCAATCTGGGCAGGAGCGGAGCTCAGTCTCAGTCTGGGCAGGAGCAGAGCTCAGTCTCAGTCTGGGCAGGAGCGGAGCTCAGGCTCAGTCTGGGCAGGAGCGGAGCTCAGTCTCAGACTGGGCAGGAGCGGAGCTCAGCGTCAGTCTGGGTAGGAGCGCAGCTCAGTCTCAGTCTGGGCATGAGCGGAGCTCAGTCTCAGTCAGGGCAGGAGCGGATCTCAGTCTCAGTCTGGGCAGGAGCGGATCTCAGTCTCAGTCTGGACAGGAGCGGAACACAGTTTCAATCTGGGCAGGAGCGGAGCTCAGTCTCAGTCTGGGCACGAGTGTAGCTCAGTCTCAGGCTGGGCAGGAGCGGAGCTCAGTCTCAGTCTGGGCAGGATCGGAGCTTAGTCTCAGTCTGGGCAGGAACTGAGGCAGTCTCAGACTGGGCAGGAGCGGAGCTCAGTCTCAGTCAGGGCAGGAGCGGAGCTCAGTCTCTGTCTGGGCAGGAGCTGAGCTCAGTCTCACTCTGGGCAGGAGCTGAGAGTTTCACTCTGGGCAGGAGCTGAGCTCAGCCTCAGCCTGGGCAGGAGCGGAGCTCAGTCTTAGTCTGGACAGGAGCGGAGCTCAGTCTCATTCTGGGCAGGAGTGGAGCTTAGTCTCAGTCTGGGCAGGAACTGAGGACAGTCTCAGTCTGGGCAGAAACGGAGCTCAGTGTCAGTCTGGGCAGGAACGGAGCTCAGTCTCAGTGTGGGTAGGAGCGCAGCTCAGTCTCAGTCTGGGCAGGAGATGAGCTCAGTCTCAGTCTTGGCAGGAGCGGAACTCAGTCTCAGTCTGGGCAGGAGCGGAGCTCAGTCTCAGTCTGGGCAAGAGCTGAGCTCAGTTTCAGTCTGGGCAGGAGCGGAGCTCAGCCTCAGTCTGGGTAGGAGCGGAGCTCAGTCTCAGTCTCGGCAGGAGCGGAGCTCAGTCTCAGTCTGGGCAGGAGTGGAGCCCAGTCTCAGGCTGGGCAGGAGCTGTGGACAGTCTCAGTCTGGGCAGGAGCGGAGCTCAGTCTCAGTCTGGGCAGGAGCGTAGCGTAGTCTCAGTCTGGGCAGGAGCGGAGCGTAGTCTCAGTCTGGACAGGAGCGGATCACAGTTTCAATCTGGGCAGGAGCGGAGCTCAGTCGCAGTCTGGGCCGGAGCAGAGCTCAGTCTCAGTCTGGGCAGGAGCGGAACTCAGTCTCAGCCTGGGCAGGAGCGGAGCTCAGTCTCAGTCTGGACAGGAGCAGAGCTCAGTCTCAGTCTGGGCAGGAGCGGAGCTTAGTCTCAGTCTGGGCAGGAACTGAGGAAAGTCTCAGTCTGGGCAGGAGCGGAGCTCAGTCTCAGTCTGGGCAGGAGCAGAGCTCAGTCTCAGTCTGGGCAGGAGCCGAGCGCAGTCTCAGTCTCAGTCTGGGCAGAAGCGGAGCTTAGTCTCAGTCTGGGCAGGATCTGAGGACATTCTCAGTCTGGCCAGGAGCCGAGCTCAGTCTCAGTCTGGGCAGGAGCGGAGCTCAGTCTCGGTCTGGGCAAGAGCTGAGCTCAGTCTCAGTCTAGGCAGGAGCTGAGCTCAGTCTCAGTCTGGGCAGGAGCTGAGCTCAGTCGCAGTCTGGGCCGGAGCGGAGCTCAGTCTCAGTCTGGGAAGGAGCTGAGCTCAGTCTCAGTTTGGGCAGGAGCTGAGCTCAGTCGCAGTCTGGGCAGGAGCTGAGCTCAGTCTCAGTCTGGGCAGGAGCTGAGCTCAGTCTCAGTCTGGGCAGGAGCTGAGCTCAGTCGCAGTCTGGGCAGGAGCTGATCTCAGTCTAACTCTGGGCAGGAGCTGAGCTCAGTCTCAGTCTGGGCAGGAGCGGAGCCCAGTCTCAGTCTGGGCAGGAGCGGAGCTCAGTCTCAGTATGTGCAGGAGCGGAGGTCAGTCTCAGTCTGGACAGGAGCTGAGCTCAGTCCCAGTCTGGGCAGGAGAGGAGCTCAGTCTCAATCAGGGCAAAGCGGAGCTCAGTCTCAGTCTGGGCACGAGTGGAGCTCAATCTGAGACTGGGCAGGAGCTGAGCTCAGTCTCAGTCTCGGCAGGAGCGGAGCTCAGTCTCAGTCTGGGCAGGGGCGGAGCTCACTCTGAGTCTGGGCAGGAGCGGAGCTCATTCTCAGTCTGGGCATGAGCGGAGCTCAGTCTCAATCAGGGCAGGAGCGGAGCTCAGTCTCAGTCGATGCAGGAGCAGAGCTCAGTCTCTGTCTGGGCAGGAGCGGAACTCAGTCTCAATCTGGGCAGGAGCGGAGCTCATTCTCAGTCTGGTCAAGAGCGGATCTGAGTCTCAATCTTGGAAGGAGGGGAGCTCAGTCTGGGCAGGATCAGAGCTCAGTCTCAGTCTGGGCGGGAGCGCATCTCAGTCTCAGTCTGGGTAGGAGAGGAGCACAATCTCAGTTTGGGCAGGAGCAGATCTCAGTCTCACTCTAGGCAGGAGGGGAGCTCAGTCTGGGTAGGAGCGGAGCTCAGTCTCAGTCTGGGCAGCAGCGGAGCTCAGTCTCAGTCTGGGCAGGAGCGGATCTCAGTCTCATTCTGGACAGGAGCGGAACCCAGTTCGAATCTGGGCAGGAGCGGAGCTCAGTCTCAGTCTGGGCAGGAGGGGAGCTCAGTCTCAGTCTGGACAGGAGCGGAGCTCAGTATCAGTCTGGGCAAGAGCAAAGTTCAATCTCAGTCTGGGCAGGAGCGGAGCTCTGTCTCAGTCTGGGCAGGAGGGGTGCTCAGTCTCAGTATGGACAGGAACTGAGGACAGTCTCAGTATGGGCAGGAGCGGAGCACAGTCTCAGTCAGTGCAGGAGCGGAGCTCAGTCTCAGTCTGGGCAGTAGCGGAACTCAGTCTCAATCTGGGCAGGAGCGGAGCTCAGTCTCAGTCTGGGCAGGAGCCGAGCTCAGTCTCAGTCTGGGCAGTAGCGGAACTCAGTCTCAATCTGGGCAGGAGCGGAGCTCATTCTCAGTCTGGGCAGGAGCGGAGCTCAGTCTCAGTCTGGGCAGGAGCGGAGCTCAGTCTCAGTCTGGGCAGGAGCGGAGCTCAGTATCAGTCTGGGCAGGAGCAAAGTTCAATCTCAGTCTGTGCAGGAGCGGAGCTCTGTCTCAGTCTGGGCAGGAGGGGAGCTCAGTCTCAGTATGGACAGGAACTGAGGACAGTCTCAGTATGGGCAGGAGCGGAGCTTAGTCTCAGTCTGGGCAGGTGCGGAGCTTAGTCTCAGTCTGGGCAGGAACTGAGGACAGTCTCAGTCTGGGCAGGAGCGGAGCTCAGTCTCAGTCTGGGCAGGAGCGGAGCTCAGTCTCTGTCTGGGCAGGAGCTGAGCTCAGTCTCACTCTGGGCAGGAGCTGAGAGTCTCACTCTGGGCAGGAGATGAGCTCAGGCTCAGTCTGGGCAGGAGCGCAGCTCAGTCTCAGTCTGGGCAGGAGCGGAGCTCAGTCTCAGTCTGGGCAGGAGCGGATCTCAGTCTCAGTCTGGACAGGAGCAGAACACAGTTTCAATCTGGGCAGGAGCGGAGCTCAGTCTCAGTCTGGGCAGGAGCAGAGCTCAGTCTCAGTCTGGGCAGGAGCGGAGCTCAGGCTCAGTCTGGGCAGGAGCGGAGCTCAGTCTCAGACTGGGCAGGAGCGGAGCTCAGCGTCAGTCTGGGTAGGAGCGCAGCTCAGTCTCAGTCTGGGCATGAGCGGAGCTCAGTCTCAGTCAGGGCAGGAGCGGATCTCAGTCTCAGTCTGGGCAGGAGCGGATCTCAGTCTCAGTCTGGACAGGAGCGGAACACAGTTTCAATCTGGGCAGGAGCGGAGCTCAGTCTCAGTCTGGGCACGAGTGTAGCTCAGTCTCAGGCTGGGCAGGAGCGGAGCTCAGTCTCAGTCTGGGCAGGATCGGAGCTTAGTCTCAGTCTGGGCAGGAACTGAGGCAGTCTCAGACTGGGCAGGAGCGGAGCTCAGTCTCAGTCAGGGCAGGAGCGGAGCTCAGTCTCTGTCTGGGCAGGAGCTGAGCTCAGTCTCACTCTGTGCAGGAGCTGAGAGTTTCACTCTGGGCAGGAGCTGAGCTCAGCCTCAGCCTGGGCAGGAGCGGAGCTCAGTCTTAGTCTGGACAGGAGCGGAGCTCAGTCTCATTCTGGGCAGGAGTGGAGCTTAGTCTCAGTCTGGGCAGGAACTGAGGACAGTCTCAGTCTGGGCAGAAACGGAGCTCAGTGTCAGTCTGGGCAGGAACGGAGCTCAGTCTCAGTGTGGGTAGGAGCGCAGCTCAGTCTCAGTCTGGGCAGGAGATGAGCTCAGTCTCAGTCTTGGCAGGAGCGGAACTCAGTCTCAGTCTGGGCAGGAGCGGAGCTCAGTCTCAGTCTGGGCAAGAGCTGAGCTCAGTTTCAGTCTGGGCAGGAGCGGAGCTCAGCCTCAGTCTGGGTAGGAGCGGAGCTCAGTCTCAGTCTCGGCAGGAGCGGAGCTCAGTCTCAGTCTGGGCAGGAGTGGAGCCCAGTCTCAGGCTGGGCAGGAGCTGTGGACAGTCTCAGTCTGGGCAGGAGCGGAGCTCAGTCTCAGTCTGGGCAGGAGCGTAGCGTAGTCTCAGTCTGGGCAGGAGCGGAGCGTAGTCTCAGTCTGGACAGGAGCGGATCACAGTTTCAATCTGGGCAGGAGCGGAGCTCAGTCGCAGTCTGGGCCGGAGCAGAGCTCAGTCTCAGTCTGGGCAGGAGCGGAACTCAGTCTCAGCCTGGGCAGGAGCAGAGCTCAGTCTCAGTCTGGACAGGGGCAGAGCTCAGTCTCAGTCTGGGCAGGAGCGGAGCTTAGTCTCAGTCTGGGCAGGAACTGAGGAAAGTCTCAGTCTGGGCAGGAGCGGAGCTCAGTCTCAGTCTGGGCTGGAGCAGAGCCCAGTCTCAGTCTGGGCAGGAGCCGAGCGCAGTCTCAGTCTCAGTCTGGGCAGAAGCGGAGCTTAGTCTCAGTCTGGGCAGGATCTGAGGACATTCTCAGTCTGGCCAGGAGCCGAGCTCAGTCTCAGTCTGGGCAGGAGCGGAGCTCAGTCTCGGTCTGGGCAAGAGCTGAGCTCAGTCTCAGTCTAGGCAGGAGCTGAGCTCAGTCTCAGTCTGGGCAGGAGCTGACCTCAGTCGCAGTCTGGGCCGGAGCGGAGCTCAGTCTCAGTCTGGGAAGGAGCTGAGCTCAGTCTCAGTCTGGGCAGGAGCTGAGCTCAGTCGCAGTCTGGGCAGGAGCTGAGCTCAGTCTCAGTCTGGGCAGGAGCTGAGCTCAGTCTCAGTCTGGGCAGGAGCTGAGCTCAGTCGCAGTCTGGGCAGGAGCTGATCTCAGTCTAACTCTGGGCAGGAGCTGAGCTCAGTCTCAGTCTGGGCAGGAGCGGAGCCCAGTCTCAGTCTGGGCAGGAGCGGAGCTCAGTCTCAGTATGTGCAGGAGCGGAGGTCAGTCTCAGTCTGGACAGGAGCTGAGCTCAGTCCCAGTCTGGGCAGGAGAGGAGCTCAGTCTCAATCAGGGCAAAGCGGAGCTCAGTCTCAGTCTGGGCACGAGTGGAGCTCAATCTGAGACTGGGCAGGAGCTGAGCTCAGTCTCAGTCTCGGCAGGAGCGGAGCTCAGTCTCAGTCTGGGCAGGGGCGGAGGTCACTCTGAGGCTGGGCAGGAGCGGAGCTCATTCTCAGTCTGGGCATGAGCGGAGCTCAGTCTCAATCAGGGCAGGAGCGGAGCTCAGTCTCAGTCGATGCAGGAGCAGAGCTCAGTCTCTGTCTGGGCAGGAGCGGAACTCAGTCTCAATCTGGGCAGGAGCGGAGCTCATTCTCAGTCTGGTCAAGAGCGGATCTGAGTCTCAATCTTGGAAGGAGGGGAGCTCAGTCTGGGCAGGATCAGAGCTCAGTCTCAGTCTGGGCGGGAGCGCATCTCAGTCTCAGTCTGGGTAGGAGAGGAGCACAATCTCAGTTTGGGCAGGAGCAGATCTCAGTCTCACTCTAGGCAGGAGGGGAGCTCAGTCTGGGTAGGAGCGGAGCTCAGTCTCAGTCTGGGCAGCAGCGGAGCTCAGTCTCAGTCTGGGCAGGAGCGGATCTCAGTCTCATTCTGGACAGGAGCGGAACCCAGTTCGAATCTGGGCAGGAGCGGAGCTCAGTCTCAGTCTGGGCAGGAGGGGAGCTCAGTCTCAGTCTGGACAGGAGCGGAGCTCAGTATCAGTCTGGGCAAGAGCAAAGTTCAATCTCAGTCTGGGCAGGAGCGGAGCTCTGTCTCAGTCTGGGCAGGAGGGGTGCTCAGTCTCAGTATGGACAGGAACTGAGGACAGTCTCAGTATGGGCAGGAGCGGAGCACAGTCTCAGTCAGTGCAGGAGCGGAGCTCAGTCTCAGTCTGGGCAGTAGCGGAACTCAGTCTCAATCTGGGCAGGAGCGGAGCTCAGTCTCAGTCTGGGCAGGAGCCGAGCTCAGTCTCAGTCTGGGCAGTAGCGGAACTCAGTCTCAATCTGGGCAGGAGCGGAGCTCATTCTCAGTCTGGGCAGGAGCGGAGCTCAGTCTCAGTCTGGGCAGGAGCGGAGCTCAGTCTCAGTCTGGGCAGGAGCGGAGCTCAGTATCAGTCTGGGCAGGAGCAAAGTTCAATCTCAGTCTGTGCAGGAGCGGAGCTCTGTCTCAGTCTGGGCAGGAGGGGAGCTCAGTCTCAGTATGGACAGGAACTGAGGACAGTCTCAGTATGGGCAGGAGCGGAGCTTAGTCTCAGTCTGGGCAGGTGCGGAGCTTAGTCTCAGTCTGGGCAGGAACTGAGGACAGTCTCAGACTGGGAAGGAGCGGAGCTCAGTCTCAGTCAGGGCAGGAGCGAAGCTCAGTCTCTGTCTGGGCAGGAGCTGAGCTCAGTCTCACTCTGGGCAGGAGCTGAGAGTCTCACTCTGGGCAGGAGCTGAGCTCAGTCTCAGCCTGGGCAGGAACGGAGCTCAATCTTACTCTGGACAGGAGCGGAGCTCAGTCTCATTCTGGGCAGGAGCGGAGTTTAGTCTCAGTCTGGGCAGGAACTGAGGACAGTCTCAGTCTGGGCAAGAACGGAGCTCAGTGTCAGTCTGGGCAGGAGTGCAGCTCAGTCTCAGTCTGGGCAGGAGATGAGCTCAGTCTTAGTCTTGGCAGGAGCGGAACTCAGTTTCAATCTGGGCAGGAGCGGAGCTCAGTCTGTCTGGGCAGGAGTGGAGCTCAGTCTCAGTCTGGGCAGGAGCGGAGTTCAGTCTCATTCTGGGCAGGAGCGGAGCTTAGTCTCAGTCTGGGCAGGAACTGAGGACAGTCTCAGTCTGGGCAGGAGCGGAGCTCAGTCTCAGTCTGGGCAGGAGCGGAGCTCAGTCTCTGTCTGGGCAGGAGCTGATATCAGTCTCACTCTGGGCAGGAGCTGAGAGTCTCACTCTGGGTAGGAGCTGAGCTCAGGCTCAGTCTGGGCAGGAGCGCAGCTCAGTCTCAGTCTGGCCAGGAGCGGAGCTCAGTCTCAGTCTGGGGTGGAGCGGATCTCAGTCTCAGTCTGGACAGGAGCGGATCACAGTTTCAATCTGGGCAGGAGCGGAGCTCAGTCGCAGTCTGGGCCGGAGCAGAGCTCAGTCTCAGTCTGGGCAGGAGCGGAGCTTAGTCTCGGTCTGGGCAGGAACTGACGACAGTCTCAGTCTGGGCAGGAGCGGAGCTCAGTCTCAGTCTGGGCAGGAGCGGAGCTCAGTCTCTGTCTGGGCAGGAGCTGAGCTCAGTCTCACTCTGGGCAGGAGCTGAGAGTCTCACTCTGGGCAGGAGATGAGCTCAGGCTCAGTCTGGGCAGGAGCGCAGCTCAGTCTCAGTCTGGGCAGGAGCGGAGCTCAGTCTCAGTCTGGGCAGGAGCGGATCTCAGTCTCAGTCTGGACAGGAGCAGAACACAGTTTCAATCTGGGCAGGAGCGGAGCTCAGTCTCAGTCTGGGCAGGAGCAGAGCTCAGTCTCAGTCTGGGCAGGAGCGGAGCTCAGGCTCAGTCTGGGCAGGAGCGGAGCTCAGTCTCAGACTGGGCAGGAGCGGAGCTCAGCGTCAGTCTGGGTAGGAGCGCAGCTCAGTCTCAGTCTGGGCATGAGCGGAGCTCAGTCTCAGTCAGGGCAGGAGCGGATCTCAGTCTCAGTCTGGGCAGGAGCGGATCTCAGTCTCAGTCTGGACAGGAGCGGAACACAGTTTCAATCTGGGCAGGAGCGGAGCTCAGTCTCAGTCTGGGCACGAGTGTAGCTCAGTCTCAGGCTGGGCAGGAGCGGAGCTCAGTCTCAGTCTGGGCAGGATCGGAGCTTAGTCTCAGTCTGGGCAGGAACTGAGGCAGTCTCAGACTGGGCAGGAGCGGAGCTCAGTCTCAGTCAGGGCAGGAGCGGAGCTCAGTCTCTGTCTGGGCAGGAGCTGAGCTCAGTCTCACTCTGGGCAGGAGCTGAGAGTTTCACTCTGGGCAGGAGCTGAGCTCAGCCTCAGCCTGGGCAGGAGATGAGCTCAGTCTTAGTCTGGACAGGAGCGGAGCTCAGTCTCATTCTGGGCAGGAGTGGAGCTTAGTCTCAGTCTGGGCAGGAACTGAGGACAGTCTCAGTCTGGGCAGAAACGGAGCTCAGTGTCAGTCTGGGCAGGAACGGAGCTCAGTCTCAGTGTGGGTAGGAGCGCAGCTCAGTCTCAGTCTGGGCAGGAGATGAGCTCAGTCTCTGTCTGGGCAGGAGCTGATATCAGTCTCACTCTGGGCAGGAGCTGAGAGTCTCACTCTGGGTAGGAGCTGAGCTCAGGCTCAGTCTGGGCAGGAGTGCAGCTCAGTCTCAGTCTGGCCAGGAGCGGAGCTCAGTCTCAGTCTGGGGTGGAGCGGATCTCAGTCTCAGTCTGGACAGGAGCGGATCACAGTTTCAATCTGGGCAGGAGCGGAGCTCAGTCGCAGTCTGGGCCGGAGCAGAGCTCAGTCTCAGTCTGGGCAGGAGCGGAGCTTAGTCTCGGTCTGGGCAGGAACTGACGACAGTCTCAGTCTGGGCAGGAGCGGAGCTCAGTCTCAGTCTGGGCAGGAGCGGAGCTCAGTCTCTGTCTGGGCAGGAGCTGAGCTCAGTCTCACTCTGGGCAGGAGCTGAGAGTCTCACTCTGGGCAGGAGATGAGCTCAGGCTCAGTCTGGGCAGGAGCGCAGCTCAGTCTCAGTCTGGGCAGGAGCGGAGCTCAGTCTCAGTCTGGGCAGGAGCGGATCTCAGTCTCAGTCTGGACAGGAGCAGAACACAGTTTCAATCTGGGCAGGAGCGGAGCTCAGTCTCAGTCTGGGCAGGAGCAGAGCTCAGTCTCAGTCTGGGCAGGAGCGGAGCTCAGGCTCAGTCTGGGCAGGAGCGGAGCTCAGTCTCAGACTGGGCAGGAGCGGAGCTCAGCGTCAGTCTGGGTAGGAGCGCAGCTCAGTCTCAGTCTGGGCATGAGCGGAGCTGTCTCAGTCAGGGCAGGAGCGGATCTCAGTCTCAGTCTGGGCAGGAGCGGATCTCAGTCTCAGTCTGGACAGGAGCGGAACACAGTTTCAATCTGGGCAGGAGCGGAGCTCAGTCTCAGTCTGGGCACGAGTGTAGCTCAGTCTCAGGCTGGGCAGGAGCGGAGCTCAGTCTCAGTCTGGGCAGGATCGGAGCTTAGTCTCAGTCTGGGCAGGAACTGAGGCAGTCTCAGACTGGGCAGGAGCGGAGCTCAGTCTCAGTCAGGGCAGGAGCGGATCTCAGTCTCTGTCTGGGCAGGAGCTGAGCTCAGTCTCACTCTGGGCAGGAGCTGAGAGTTTCACTCTGGGCAGGAGCTGAGCTCAGCCTCAGCCTGGGCAGGAGATGAGCTCAGTCTTAGTCTGGACAGGAGCGGAGCTCAGTCTCATTCTGGGCAGGAGCGGAGAGTCTCACTCTGGGCAGGAGCTGAGCTCAGTCTCAGCCTGGGCAGGAACGGAGCTCAATCTTACTCTGGACAGGAGCGGAGCTCAGTCTCATTCTGGGCAGGAGCGGAGTTTAGTCTCAGTCTGGGCAGGAACTGAGGACAGTCTCAGTCTGGGCAAGAACGGAGCTCAGTGTCAGTCTGGGCAGGAGTGCAGCTCAGTCTCAGTCTGGGCAGGAGATGAGCTCAGTCTTAGTCTTGGCAGGAGCGGAACTCAGTTTCAATCTGGGCAGGAGCGGAGCTCAGTCTGTCTGGGCAGGAGTGGAGCTCAGTCTCAGTCTGGGCAGGAGCGGAGTTCAGTCTCATTCTGGGCAGGAGCGGAGCTTAGTCTCAGTCTGGGCAGGAACTGAGGACAGTCTCAGTCTGGGCAGGAGCGGAGCTCAGTCTCAGTCTGGGCAGGAGCGGAGCTCAGTCTCTGTCTGGGCAGGAGCTGATATCAGTCTCACTCTGGGCAGGAGCTGAGAGTCTCACTCTGGGTAGGAGCTGAGCTCAGGCTCAGTCTGGGCAGGAGCGCAGCTCAGTCTCAGTCTGGCCAGGAGCGGAGCTCAGTCTCAGTCTGGGGTGGAGCGGATCTCAGTCTCAGTCTGGACAGGAGCGGATCACAGTTTCAATCTGGGCAGGAGCGGAGCTCAGTCGCAGTCTGGGCCGGAGCAGAGCTCAGTCTCAGTCTGGGCAGGAGCGGAGCTTAGTCTCGGTCTGGGCAGGAACTGACGACAGTCTCAGTCTGGGCAGGAGCGGAGCTCAGTCTCAGTCTGGGCAGGAGCGGAGCTCAGTCTCTGTCTGGGCAGGAGCTGAGCTCAGTCTCACTCTGGGCAGGAGCTGAGAGTCTCACTCTGGGCAGGAGATGAGCTCAGGCTCAGTCTGGGCAGGAGCGCAGCTCAGTCTCAGTCTGGGCAGGAGCGGAGCTCAGTCTCAGTCTGGGCAGGAGCGGATCTCAGTCTCAGTCTGGACAGGAGCAGAACACAGTTTCAATCTGGGCAGGAGCGGAGCTCAGTCTCAGTCTGGGCAGGAGCAGAGCTCAGTCTCAGTCTGGGCAGGAGCGGAGCTCAGGCTCAGTCTGGGCAGGAGCGGAGCTCAGTCTCAGACTGGGCAGGAGCGGAGCTCAGCGTCAGTCTGGGTAGGAGCGCAGCTCAGTCTCAGTCTGGGCATGAGCGGAGCTCAGTCTCAGTCAGGGCAGGAGCGGATCTCAGTCTCAGTCTGGGCAGGAGCGGATCTCAGTCTCAGTCTGGACAGGAGCGGAACACAGTTTCAATCTGGGCAGGAGCGGAGCTCAGTCTCAGTCTGGGCACGAGTGTAGCTCAGTCTCAGGCTGGGCAGGAGCGGAGCTCAGTCTCAGTCTGGGCAGGATCGGAGCTTAGTCTCAGTCTGGGCAGGAACTGAGGCAGTCTCAGACTGGGCAGGAGCGGAGCTCAGTCTCAGTCAGGGCAGGAGCGGAGCTCAGTCTCTGTCTGGGCAGGAGCTGAGCTCAGTCTCACTCTGGGCAGGAGCTGAGAGTTTCACTCTGGGCAGGAGCTGAGCTCAGCCTCAGCCTGGGCAGGAGATGAGCTCAGTCTTAGTCTGGACAGGAGCGGAGCTCAGTCTCATTCTGGGCAGGAGTGGAGCTTAGTCTCAGTCTGGGCAGGAACTGAGGACAGTCTCAGTCTGGGCAGAAACGGAGCTCAGTGTCAGTCTGGGCAGGAACGGAGCTCAGTCTCAGTGTGGGTAGGAGCGCAGCTCAGTCTCAGTCTGGGCAGGAGATGAGCTCAGTCTCTGTCTGGGCAGGAGCTGATATCAGTCTCACTCTGGGCAGGAGCTGAGAGTCTCACTCTGGGTAGGAGCTGAGCTCAGGCTCAGTCTGGGCAGGAGTGCAGCTCAGTCTCAGTCTGGCCAGGAGCGGAGCTCAGTCTCAGTCTGGGGTGGAGCGGATCTCAGTCTCAGTCTGGACAGGAGCGGATCACAGTTTCAATCTGGGCAGGAGCGGAGCTCAGTCGCAGTCTGGGCCGGAGCAGAGCTCAGTCTCAGTCTGGGCAGGAGCGGAGCTTAGTCTCGGTCTGGGCAGGAACTGACGACAGTCTCAGTCTGGGCAGGAGCGGAGCTCAGTCTCAGTCTGGGCAGGAGCGGAGCTCAGTCTCTGTCTGGGCAGGAGCTGAGCTCAGTCTCACTCTGGGCAGGAGCTGAGAGTCTCACTCTGGGCAGGAGATGAGCTCAGGCTCAGTCTGGGCAGGAGCGCAGCTCAGTCTCAGTCTGGGCAGGAGCGGAGCTCAGTCTCAGTCTGGGCAGGAGCGGATCTCAGTCTCAGTCTGGACAGGAGCAGAACACAGTTTCAATCTGGGCAGGAGCGGAGCTCAGTCTCAGTCTGGGCAGGAGCAGAGCTCAGTCTCAGTCTGGGCAGGAGCGGAGCTCAGGCTCAGTCTGGGCAGGAGCGGAGCTCAGTCTCAGACTGGGCAGGAGCGGAGCTCAGCGTCAGTCTGGGTAGGAGCGCAGCTCAGTCTCAGTCTGGGCATGAGCGGAGCTGTCTCAGTCAGGGCAGGAGCGGATCTCAGTCTCAGTCTGGGCAGGAGCGGATCTCAGTCTCAGTCTGGACAGGAGCGGAACACAGTTTCAATCTGGGCAGGAGCGGAGCTCAGTCTCAGTCTGGGCACGAGTGTAGCTCAGTCTCAGGCTGGGCAGGAGCGGAGCTCAGTCTCAGTCTGGGCAGGATTGGAGCTTAGTCTCAGTCTGGGCAGGAACTGAGGCAGTCTCAGACTGGGCAGGAGCGGAGCTCAGTCTCAGTCAGGGCAGGAGCGGATCTCAGTCTCTGTCTGGGCAGGAGCTGAGCTCAGTCTCACTCTGGGCAGGAGCTGAGAGTTTCACTCTGGGCAGGAGCTGAGCTCAGCCTCAGCCTGGGCAGGAGATGAGCTCAGTCTTAGTCTGGACAGGAGCGGAGCTCAGTCTCATTCTGGGCAGGAGTGGAGCTTAGTCTCAGTCTGGGCAGGAACTGAGGACAGTCTCAGTCTGGGCAGAAACGGAGCTCAGTGTCAGTCTGGGCAGGAACGGAGCTCAGTCTCAGTGTGGGTAGGAGCGCAGCTCAGTCTCAGTCTGGGCAGGAGATGAGCTCAGTCTCAGTCTTGGCAGGAGCGGAACTCAGTCTCAGTCTGGGCAGGAGCGGAGCTCAGTCTCAGTCTGGGCAAGAGCTGAGCTCAGTTTCAGTCTGGGCAGGAGCGGAGCTCAGCCTCAGTCTGGGTAGGAGCGGAGCTCAGTCTCAGTCTCGGCAGGAGCGGAGCTCAGTCTCAGTCTGGGCAGGAGTGGAGCCCAGTCTCAGGCTGGGCAGGAGCTGTGGACAGTCTCAGTCTGGGCAGGAGCGGAGCTCAGTCTCAGTCTGGGCAGGAGCGTAGCGTAGTCTCAGTCTGGGCAGGAGCGGAGCGTAGTCTCAGTCTGGACAGGAGCGGATCACAGTTTCAATCTGGGCAGGAGCGGAGCTCAGTCGCAGTCTGGGCCGGAGCAGAGCTCAGTCTCAGTCTGGGTAGGAGCGGATCTCAGGCTCAGTCTGAGCAGGAGCGGAGCTCAGTCTCAGTCTGGGCATGAGCGGAGCTCAGTCTCATTCTGGGCAGGAGCGGAGCTTAGTCTCAGTCTGGGCAGGAACTGACGACAGTCTCAGTCTGGGCAGGAGCGGAGCTCAGTCTCAGTCTGGGCAGGAGCGGAGCTCAGTCTCTGTCTGGGCAGGAGCTGACCTCAGTCTCACTCTGGGCAGGAGCTGAGAGTCTCACTCTGGGCAGGAGATGAGCTCAGGCTCAGTCTGGGCAGGAGCGCAGCTCAGTCTCAGTCTGGGCAGGAGCGGAGCTCAGTCTCAGTCTGGGCAGGAGCGGATCTCAGTCTCAGTCTGGACAGGAGCAGAACACAGTTTCAATCTGGGCAGGAGCGGAGCTCAGTCTCAGTCTGGGCAGGAGCAGAGCTCAGTCTCAGGCATGGCAGGAGCGGAGCTCAGCGTCAGTCTGGGTAGGAGCGCAGCTAAGTCTCAGTCTGGGCATGAGCGGAGCTCAGTCTCAGTCTGGGCAGGATCGGAGCTTAGTCTCAGTCTGGGCAGGAACTGAGGCAGTCTCAGACTGGGCAGGAGCGGAGCTCAGTCTCAGTCAGGGCAGGAGCGGAGCTCAGTCTCTGTCTGGGCAGGAGCTGAGCTCAGTCTCACTCTGGGCAGGAGCTGAGAGTCTCACTCTGGGCAGGAGCTGAGCTCAGCCTCAGCCTGGGCAGGAGCGGAGCTCAGTCTTCGTCTGGACAGGAGCGGAGCTCAGTCTCATTCTGGGCAGGAGTGGAGCTTAGTCTCAGTCTGGGCAGGAACTGAGGACAGTCTCAGTCTGGGCAGAAACGGAGCTCAGTGTCAGTCTGGGCAGGAACGGAGCTCAGTGTGGGTAGGAGCGCAGCTCAGTCTCAGTCTGGGCAGGAGATGAGCTCAGTCTCAGTCTTGGCAGGAGCGGAACTCAGTCTCAGTCTGGGCAGGAGCGGAGCTCAGTGTCAGTCTGGGCAGGAACGGAGCTCAGTCTCAGTGTGGGTAGGTGCGCAGCTCAGTCTCAGTCTGGGCAGGAGATGAGCTCAGTCTCAGTCTTGGCAGGAGCGGAACTCAGTCTCAGTCTGGGCAGGAGCGGAGCTCAGTCTCAGTCTGGGCAAGAGCTGAGCTCAGTTTCAGTCTGGGCAGGAGTGGAGCCCAGTCTCAGATAGGCAGGAGCTGAGCTCAGTCTCAGTCTGGGCAGGAGCGGAGCTCAGTCTCAGTCTGGGCAGGAGCGTAGCGTAGTCTCAGTCTGGGCAGGAGCGGAGCGTAGTCTCAGTCTGGGCAGGAGTGGAGCTCTGTCTCAGTCTGGGCAGGAGATGAGCTCAGTCTCAGTCTTGGCAGGAGCGGAACTCAGTCTCAGTCTGGGCAGGAGCGGAGCTCAGTCTCAGTCTGTGCAAGAGCTGAGCTCAGTTTCAGTCTGGGCAGGAGCGGAGCTCAGCCTCAGTCTGGGTAGGAGCGGAGCTCAGTCTCAGTCTGGGCAGGTGCGGAGCTCAGTCTCAGTCTGGGCAGGAGCGTAGCGTAGTCTCAGTCTGGGCAGGAGCGGAGCGTAGTCTCAGTCTGGGCAGGAGTGGAGCTCAGTCTCAGTCTCGGCAGGAGCGGAGCTCAGTCTCAGTCTGGGCAGGAGTGGAGCCCAGTCTCAGGCTGGGCAGGAGCTGTGGACAGTCTCAGTCTGGGCAGGAGCCGAGCTCAGTCTCACTCTGGGCAGGAGCTAAGAGTCTCACTATGGGCAGGAGCTGAGCTCAGTCTCAGTCTGGGCAGGAGCTGCGCTCCGTCGCAGTCTCGGCAGGAGCTGAGGACAGTCTCAGTCTGGGCAAGAACGGAGCTCAGTGTCAGTCTGGGCAGGAACGGAGCTCAGTCTCAGTCTGGGTAGGAGTGCAGCTCAGTCTCAGTCTGGGCAGGAGATGAGCTCAGTCTCAGTCTTGGCAGGAGCGGAACTCAGTCTCAGTCTGGGCAGGAGCGGAGCTCAGTCTCAGTCTGAGCAAGAGCTGAGCTCAGTCTCAGTCTTGGCAGGAGTGGAGCTCAGCCTCAGTCTGGGTAGGAGCGGAGCTCAGTCTCAGTCTGGGCAGGAGCGGATCTCAGTCTCAGTCTGGGCATGAGCGGATCTCAGTCTCAGTCTGGACAGGAGCGGAACACAGTTTCAATCTGGGCAGGAGCGGAGCTCAGTCTCAGTCTGGGCAGGAGCGGAGCTCAGTCTCATTCTGGGCAGGAGCGGAGCTTAGTCTCAGTCTGGGCAGGAACTGAGGACAGTCTCACTCTGGGCAGGAGATGAGAGTCTCACTCTGGGTAGGAGCTGAGCTCAGGCTCAGTCTGGGCAGGAGCGCAGCTCAGTCTCAGTCTGGGCAGGAGCGGAGCTCAGTCTCAGTCTGGGGTGGAGCGGATCTCAGTCTCAGTCTGGGCAGGAGCAGAACACAGTTTCAATCTGGGCAGGAGCGGAGCTCAGTCGCAGTCTGGGCCGGAGCAGAGCTCAGTCTCAGTCTGGGCAGGAGCGGATCTCAGGCTCAGTCTGAGCAGGAGCGGAGCTCAGTCTCAGTCTGGGCAGGAGCGGAGCTCAGTCTCATTCTGGGCAGGAGCGGAGCTTAGTCTCAGTCTGGGCAGGAACTGACGACAGTCTCAGTCTGGGCAGGAGCGGAGCTCAGTCTCTGTCTGGGCAGGAGCTGAGCTCAGTCTCACTCTGGGCAGGAGCTGAGAGTTTCACTCTGGGCAGGAGATGAGCTCAGGCTCAGTCTGGGCAGGAGCGCAGCTCAGTCACAGTCTGGGCAGGAGCGGAGCTCAGTCTCAGTCTGGGCAGGAGCGGATCTCAGTCTCAGTCTGGACAGGAGCAGAACACAGTTTCAATCTGGGCAGGAGCGGAGCTCAGTCTCAGTCTGGGCAGGAGCAGAGCTCAGTCTCAGTCTGGGCAGGAGCGGAGCTCAGGCTCAGTCTGGGCAGGAGCGGAGCTCAGTCTCAGTCTGGGCAGGAGCGGAGCTCAGCGTCAGTCTGGGTAGGAGTCCAGCTCAGTCTCAGTCTGGGCATGAGCGGAGCTCAGTCTCAGTCAGGGCAGGAGCGTATCTCAGTCTCAGTCTGGGCAGGAGCGGAGCTCAGTCTCAGTCTGGGCAGGAGTGGAGCTCAGTCTCAGTCAGGGCAGGAGCAGAGCTCAGTCTCAGTCTGGGCAGGAGCGGAGCTCAGTCTCAGTCTGGGCAGGAGCGGATCTCAGTCTCAGTCTGGACAGGAGCGGAACACAGTTTCAATCTGGGCAGGAGCGGAGCTCAGTCTCAGTCTGGGCACGAGTGTAGCTCAGTCTCAGGCTGGGCAGGAGCGGAGCTCAGTCTCAGTCTGGGCAGGATCGGAGCTTAGTCTCAGTCTGGGCAGGAACTGAGGCAGTCTCAGACTGGGCAGGAGCGGAGCTCAGTCTCAGTCAGGGCAGGAGCGGAGCTCAGTCTCTGTCTGGGCAGGAGCTGAGCTCAGTCTCACTCTGGGCAGGAGCTGAGAGTTTCACTCTGGGCAGGAGCTGAGCTCAGCCTCAGCCTGGGCAGGAGCGGAGCTCAGTCTTAGTCTGGACAGGAGCGGAGCTCAGTCTCATTCTGGGCAGGAGCGGAGCTTAGTCTCAGTCTGGGCAGGAACTGAGGACAGTCTCAGTCTGGGCAGAAACGGAGCTCCGTGTCAGTCTGGGCAGGAACGGAGCTCAGTCTCAGTGTGGGTAGGAGCGCAGCTCAGTCTCAGTCTGGGCAGGAGATGAGCTCAGTCTCAGTCTTGGCAGGAGCGGATCTCAGTCTCAGTCTGGGCAGGAGCGGTGCTCAGTCTCAGTCTGGGCAAGAGCTGAGCTCAGTCTCAGTCTGGGCAGGAGCGGAGCTCAGTCTCAGTCTGGGCAGGAGCGTAGCGTAATCTCAGTCTGGGCAGGAGCGGAGCGTAGTCTCAGTCTGGGCAGGAGTGGAGCTCAGTCTCAGTCTCGGCAGGAGCGGAGCTCAGTCTCAGTCTGGGCAGGAGTGGAGCCCAGTCTCAGGCTGGGCAGGAGCTGTGGACAGTCTCAGTCTGGGCAGGAGCGGAGCTCAGTCTCACTCTGGGCAGGAGCTGAGAGTCTCACTATGGGCAGGAGCTGAGCTCAGTCTCAGTCTGGGCAGGAGCTGAGCTCAGTCGCAGTCTGGGCAGAAGCTGAGCTCAGTCTCAGTCTGGGCAGGAGCGGAGCTCAGTCTCAGCCTGGACAGGAGCTGAGCACAGTCTCAGTCTGGGCAGGAGCGGAGCTCAGTCTCAGTCTGGGCACGAGCTGAGCTCTGTCTCAGTCTGGGCAGCAGCGGAGCTCAGTCTCAGACTGGGCAGCAGCGTAGCGTAGTCTCAGTCTGGGCAGGAGCGGAGCGTATTCTCAGTCTGGGCAGGAGTGGAGCTCAGTCTCAGTCTCGGCAGGAGCGGAGCTCAGTCTCAGTCTGGGCAGGAGTGGAGCCCAGTCTCAGGCTGGGCAGGAGCTGTGAACAGTCTCAGTCTGGGCAGGAGCGGTGCTCCGTCTAACTCTGGGCAGGAGATGAGCTCAGGCTCAGTCTGGGCAGGAGCGCAGCTCAGTCTCAGTCTGGGCAGGAGCGGAGCTCAGTCTCAGTCTGGGCAGGAGCGGATCTCAGTCTCAGTCTGGACAGGAGCAGAACACAGTTTCAATCTGGGCAGGAGCGGAGCTCAGTCTCAGTCTGGGCAGGAGCAGAGCTCAGTCTCAGTCTGGGCAGGAGCGGAGCTCAGGCTCAGTCTGGGCAGGAGCGGAGCTCAGTCTCAGACTGGGCAGGAGCGGAGCTCAGCGTCAGTCTGGGTAGGAGCGCAGCTCAGTCTCACTCTGGGCATGAGCGGAGCTCAGTCTCAGTCAGGGCAGGAGCGGATCTCAGTCTCAGTCTGGGCAGGAGCGGATCTCAGTCTCAGTCTGGACAGGAGCGGAACACAGTTTCAATCTGGGCAGGAGCGGAGCTCAGTCTCAGTCTGGGCACGAGTGTAGCTCAGTCTCAGGCTGGGCAGGAGCGGAGCTCAGTCTCAGTCTGGGCAGGATCGGAGCTTAGTCTCAGTCTGGGCAGGAACTGAGGCAGTCTCAGACTGGGCAGGAGCGGAGCTCAGTCTCAGTCAGGGCAGGAGCGGAGCTCAGTCTCTGTCTGGGCAGGAGCTGAGCTCAGTCTCACTCTGTGCAGGAGCTGAGAGTTTCACTCTGGGCAGGAGCTGAGCTCAGCCTCAGCCTGGGCAGGAGCGGAGCTCAGTCTTAGTCTGGACAGGAGCGGAGCTCAGTCTCATTCTGGGCAGGAGTGGAGCTTAGTCTCAGTCTGGGCAGGAACTGAGGACAGTCTCAGTCTGGGCAGAAACGGAGCTCAGTGTCAGTCTGGGCAGGAACGGAGCTCAGTCTCAGTGTGGGTAGGAGCGCAGCTCAGTCTCAGTCTGGGCAGGAGATGAGCTCAGTCTCAGTCTTGGCAGGAGCGGAACTCAGTCTCAGTCTGGGCAGGAGCGGAGCTCAGTCTCAGTCTGGGCAAGAGCTGAGCTCAGTTTCAGTCTGGGCAGGAGCGGAGCTCAGCCTCAGTCTGGGTAGGAGCGGAGCTCAGTCTCAGTCTCGGCAGGAGCGGAGCTCAGTCTCAGTCTGGGCAGGAGTGGAGCCCAGTCTCAGGCTGGGCAGGAGCTGTGGACAGTCTCAGTCTGGGCAGGAGCGGAGCTCAGTCTCAGTCTGGGCAGGAGCGTAGCGTAGTCTCAGTCTGGGCAGGAGCGGAGCGTAGTCTCAGTCTGGACAGGAGCGGATCACAGTTTCAATCTGGGCAGGAGCGGAGCTCAGTCGCAGTCTGGGCCGGAGCAGAGCTCAGTCTCAGTCTGGGCAGGAGCGGAACTCAGTCTCAGCCTGGGCAGGAGCAGAGCTCAGTCTCAGTCTGGACAGGGGCAGAGCTCAGTCTCAGTCTGGGCAGGAGCGGAGCTTAGTCTCAGTCTGGGCAGGAACTGAGGAAAGTCTCAGTCTGGGCAGGAGCGGAGCTCAGTCTCAGTCTGGGCTGGAGCAGAGCCCAGTCTCAGTCTGGGCAGGAGCCGAGCGCAGTCTCAGTCTCAGTCTGGGCAGAAGCGGAGCTTAGTCTCAGTCTGGGCAGGATCTGAGGACATTCTCAGTCTGGCCAGGAGCCGAGCTCAGTCTCAGTCTGGGCAGGAGCGGAGCTCAGTCTCGGTCTGGGCAAGAGCTGAGCTCAGTCTCAGTCTAGGCAGGAGCTGAGCTCAGTCTCAGTCTGGGCAGGAGCTGACCTCAGTCGCAGTCTGGGCCGGAGCGGAGCTCAGTCTCAGTCTGGGAAGGAGCTGAGCTCAGTCTCAGTCTGGGCAGGAGCTGAGCTCAGTCGCAGTCTGGGCAGGAGCTGAGCTCAGTCTCAGTCTGGGCAGGAGCTGAGCTCAGTCTCAGTCTGGGCAGGAGCTGAGCTCAGTCGCAGTCTGGGCAGGAGCTGATCTCAGTCTAACTCTGGGCAGGAGCTGAGCTCAGTCTCAGTCTGGGCAGGAGCGGAGCCCAGTCTCAGTCTGGGCAGGAGCGGAGCTCAGTCTCAGTATGTGCAGGAGCGGAGGTCAGTCTCAGTCTGGACAGGAGCTGAGCTCAGTCCCAGTCTGGGCAGGAGAGGAGCTCAGTCTCAATCAGGGCAAAGCGGAGCTCAGTCTCAGTCTGGGCACGAGTGGAGCTCAATCTGAGACTGGGCAGGAGCTGAGCTCAGTCTCAGTCTCGGCAGGAGCGGAGCTCAGTCTCAGTCTGGGCAGGGGCGGAGGTCACTCTGAGTCTGGGCAGGAGCGGAGCTCATTCTCAGTCTGGGCATGAGCGGAGCTCAGTCTCAATCAGGGCAGGAGCGGAGCTCAGTCTCAGTCGATGCAGGAGCAGAGCTCAGTCTCTGTCTGGTCAAGAGCGGATCTGAGTCTCAATCTTGGAAGGAGGGGAGCTCAGTCTGGGCAGGATCAGAGCTCAGTCTCAGTCTGGGCGGGAGCGCATCTCAGTCTCAGTCTGGGTAGGAGAGGAGCACAATCTCAGTTTGGGCAGGAGCAGATCTCAGTCTCACTCTAGGCAGGAGGGGAGCTCAGTCTGGGTAGGAGCGGAGCTCAGTCTCAGTCTGGGCAGCAGCGGAGCTCAGTCTCAGTCTGGGCAGGAGCGGATCTCAGTCTCATTCTGGACAGGAGCGGAACCCAGTTCGAATCTGGGCAGGAGCGGAGCTCAGTCTCAGTCTGGGCAGGAGGGGAGCTCAGTCTCAGTCTGGACAGGAGCGGAGCTCAGTATCAGTCTGGGCAAGAGCAAAGTTCAATCTCAGTCTGGGCAGGAGCGGAGCTCTGTCTCAGTCTGGGCAGGAGGGGTGCTCAGTCTCAGTATGGACAGGAACTGAGGACAGTCTCAGTATGGGCAGGAGCGGAGCACAGTCTCAGTCAGTGCAGGAGCGGAGCTCAGTCTCAGTCTGGGCAGTAGCGGAACTCAGTCTCAATCTGGGCAGGAGCGGAGCTCAGTCTCAGTCTGGGCAGGAGCCGAGCTCAGTCTCAGTCTGGGCAGTAGCGGAACTCAGTCTCAATCTGGGCAGGAGCGGAGCTCATTCTCAGTCTGGGCAGGAGCGGAGCTCAGTCTCAGTCTGGGCAGGAGCGGAGCTCAGTCTCAGTCTGGGCAGGAGCGGAGCTCAGTATCAGTCTGGGCAGGAGCAAAGTTCAATCTCAGTCTGTGCAGGAGCGGAGCTCTGTCTCAGTCTGGGCAGGAGGGGAGCTCAGTCTCAGTATGGACAGGAACTGAGGACAGTCTCAGTATGGGCAGGAGCGGAGCTTAGTCTCAGTCTGGGCAGGTGCGGAGCTTAGTCTCAGTCTGGGCAGGAACTGAGGACAGTCTCAGACTGGGAAGGAGCGGAGCTCAGTCTCAGTCAGGGCAGGAGCGAAGCTCAGTCTCTGTCTGGGCAGGAGCTGAGCTCAGTCTCACTCTGGGCAGGAGCTGAGAGTCTCACTCTGGGCAGGAGCTGAGCTCAGTCTCAGCCTGGGCAGGAACGGAGCTCAATCTTACTCTGGACAGGAGCGGAGCTCAGTCTCATTCTGGGCAGGAGCGGAGTTTAGTCTCAGTCTGGGCAGGAACTGAGGACAGTCTCAGTCTGGGCAAGAACGGAGCTCAGTGTCAGTCTGGGCAGGAGTGCAGCTCAGTCTCAGTCTGGGCAGGAGATGAGCTCAGTCTTAGTCTTGGCAGGAGCGGAACTCAGTTTCAATCTGGGCAGGAGCGGAGCTCAGTCTGTCTGGGCAGGAGTGGAGCTCAGTCTCAGTCTGGGCAGGAGCGGAGTTCAGTCTCATTCTGGGCAGGAGCGGAGCTTAGTCTCAGTCTGGGCAGGAACTGAGGACAGTCTCAGTCTGGGCAGGAGCGGAGCTCAGTCTCAGTCTGGGCAGGAGCGGAGCTCAGTCTCTGTCTGGGCAGGAGCTGATATCAGTCTCACTCTGGGCAGGAGCTGAGAGTCTCACTCTGGGTAGGAGCTGAGCTCAGGCTCAGTCTGGGCAGGAGCGCAGCTCAGTCTCAGTCTGGCCAGGAGCGGAGCTCAGTCTCAGTCTGGGGTGGAGCGGATCTCAGTCTCAGTCTGGACAGGAGCGGATCACAGTTTCAATCTGGGCAGGAGCGGAGCTCAGTCGCAGTCTGGGCCGGAGCAGAGCTCAGTCTCAGTCTGGGCAGGAGCGGAGCTTAGTCTCGGTCTGGGCAGGAACTGACGACAGTCTCAGTCTGGGCAGGAGCGGAGCTCAGTCTCAGTCTGGGCAGGAGCGGAGCTCAGTCTCTGTCTGGGCAGGAGCTGAGCTCAGTCTCACTCTGGGCAGGAGCTGAGAGTCTCACTCTGGGCAGGAGATGAGCTCAGGCTCAGTCTGGGCAGGAGCGCAGCTCAGTCTCAGTCTGGGCAGGAGCGGAGCTCAGTCTCAGTCTGGGCAGGAGCGGATCTCAGTCTCAGTCTGGACAGGAGCAGAACACAGTTTCAATCTGGGCAGGAGCGGAGCTCAGTCTCAGTCTGGGCAGGAGCAGAGCTCAGTCTCAGTCTGGGCAGGAGCGGAGCTCAGGCTCAGTCTGGGCAGGAGCGGAGCTCAGTCTCAGACTGGGCAGGAGCGGAGCTCAGCGTCAGTCTGGGTAGGAGCGCAGCTCAGTCTCAGTCTGGGCATGAGCGGAGCTCAGTCTCAGTCAGGGCAGGAGCGGATCTCAGTCTCAGTCTGGGCAGGAGCGGATCTCAGTCTCAGTCTGGACAGGAGCGGAACACAGTTTCAATCTGGGCAGGAGCGGAGCTCAGTCTCAGTCTGGGCACGAGTGTAGCTCAGTCTCAGGCTGGGCAGGAGCGGAGCTCAGTCTCAGTCTGGGCAGGATCGGAGCTTAGTCTCAGTCTGGGCAGGAACTGAGGCAGTCTCAGACTGGGCAGGAGCGGAGCTCAGTCTCAGTCAGGGCAGGAGCGGAGCTCAGTCTCTGTCTGGGCAGGAGCTGAGCTCAGTCTCACTCTGGGCAGGAGCTGAGAGTTTCACTCTGGGCAGGAGCTGAGCTCAGCCTCAGCCTGGGCAGGAGATGAGCTCAGTCTTAGTCTGGACAGGAGCGGAGCTCAGTCTCATTCTGGGCAGGAGTGGAGCTTAGTCTCAGTCTGGGCAGGAACTGAGGACAGTCTCAGTCTGGGCAGAAACGGAGCTCAGTGTCAGTCTGGGCAGGAACGGAGCTCAGTCTCAGTGTGGGTAGGAGCGCAGCTCAGTCTCAGTCTGGGCAGGAGATGAGCTCAGTCTCTGTCTGGGCAGGAGCTGATATCAGTCTCACTCTGGGCAGGAGCTGAGAGTCTCACTCTGGGTAGGAGCTGAGCTCAGGCTCAGTCTGGGCAGGAGTGCAGCTCAGTCTCAGTCTGGCCAGGAGCGGAGCTCAGTCTCAGTCTGGGGTGGAGCGGATCTCAGTCTCAGTCTGGACAGGAGCGGATCACAGTTTCAATCTGGGCAGGAGCGGAGCTCAGTCGCAGTCTGGGCCGGAGCAGAGCTCAGTCTCAGTCTGGGCAGGAGCGGAGCTTAGTCTCGGTCTGGGCAGGAACTGACGACAGTCTCAGTCTGGGCAGGAGCGGAGCTCAGTCTCAGTCTGGGCAGGAGCGGAGCTCAGTCTCTGTCTGGGCAGGAGCTGAGCTCAGTCTCACTCTGGGCAGGAGCTGAGAGTCTCACTCTGGGCAGGAGATGAGCTCAGGCTCAGTCTGGGCAGGAGCGCAGCTCAGTCTCAGTCTGGGCAGGAGCGGAGCTCAGTCTCAGTCTGGGCAGGAGCGGATCTCAGTCTCAGTCTGGACAGGAGCAGAACACAGTTTCAATCTGGGCAGGAGCGGAGCTCAGTCTCAGTCTGGGCAGGAGCAGAGCTCAGTCTCAGTCTGGGCAGGAGCGGAGCTCAGGCTCAGTCTGGGCAGGAGCGGAGCTCAGTCTCAGACTGGGCAGGAGCGGAGCTCAGCGTCAGTCTGGGTAGGAGCGCAGCTCAGTCTCAGTCTGGGCATGAGCGGAGCTGTCTCAGTCAGGGCAGGAGCGGATCTCAGTCTCAGTCTGGGCAGGAGCGGATCTCAGTCTCAGTCTGGACAGGAGCGGAACACAGTTTCAATCTGGGCAGGAGCGGAGCTCAGTCTCAGTCTGGGCACGAGTGTAGCTCAGTCTCAGGCTGGGCAGGAGCGGAGCTCAGTCTCAGTCTGGGCAGGATCGGAGCTTAGTCTCAGTCTGGGCAGGAACTGAGGCAGTCTCAGACTGGGCAGGAGCGGAGCTCAGTCTCAGTCAGGGCAGGAGCGGATCTCAGTCTCTGTCTGGGCAGGAGCTGAGCTCAGTCTCACTCTGGGCAGGAGCTGAGAGTTTCACTCTGGGCAGGAGCTGAGCTCAGCCTCAGCCTGGGCAGGAGATGAGCTCAGTCTTAGTCTGGACAGGAGCGGAGCTCAGTCTCATTCTGGGCAGGAGTGGAGCTTAGTCTCAGTCTGGGCAGGAACTGAGGACAGTCTCAGTCTGGGCAGAAACGGAGCTCAGTGTCAGTCTGGGCAGGAACGGAGCTCAGTCTCAGTGTGGGTAGGAGCGCAGCTCAGTCTCAGTCTGGGCAGGAGATGAGCTCAGTCTCAGTCTTGGCAGGAGCGGAACTCAGTCTCAGTCTGGGCAGGAGCGGAGCTCAGTCTCAGTCTGGGCAAGAGCTGAGCTCAGTTTCAGTCTGGGCAGGAGCGGAGCTCAGCCTCAGTCTGGGTAGGAGCGGAGCTCAGTCTCAGTCTCGGCAGGAGCGGAGCTCAGTCTCAGTCTGGGCAGGAGTGGAGCCCAGTCTCAGGCTGGGCAGGAGCTGTGGACAGTCTCAGTCTGGGCAGGAGCGGAGCTCAGTCTCAGTCTGGGCAGGAGCGTAGCGTAGTCTCAGTCTGGGCAGGAGCGGAGCGTAGTCTCAGTCTGGACAGGAGCGGATCACAGTTTCAATCTGGGCAGGAGCGGAGCTCAGTCGCAGTCTGGGCCGGAGCAGAGCTCAGTCTCAGTCTGGGTAGGAGCGGATCTCAGGCTCAGTCTGAGCAGGAGCGGAGCTCAGTCTCAGTCTGGGCATGAGCGGAGCTCAGTCTCATTCTGGGCAGGAGCGGAGCTTAGTCTCAGTCTGGGCAGGAACTGACGACAGTCTCAGTCTGGGCAGGAGCGGAGCTCAGTCTCAGTCTGGGCAGGAGCGGAGCTCAGTCTCTGTCTGGGCAGGAGCTGACCTCAGTCTCACTCTGGGCAGGAGCTGAGAGTCTCACTCTGGGCAGGAGATGAGCTCAGGCTCAGTCTGGGCAGGAGCGCAGCTCAGTCTCAGTCTGGGCAGGAGCGGAGCTCAGTCTCAGTCTGGGCAGGAGCGGATCTCAGTCTCAGTCTGGACAGGAGCAGAACACAGTTTCAATCTGGGCAGGAGCGGAGCTCAGTCTCAGTCTGGGCAGGAGCAGAGCTCAGTCTCAGGCATGGCAGGAGCGGAGCTCAGCGTCAGTCTGGGTAGGAGCGCAGCTAAGTCTCAGTCTGGGCATGAGCGGAGCTCAGTCTCAGTCTGGGCAGGATCGGAGCTTAGTCTCAGTCTGGGCAGGAACTGAGGCAGTCTCAGACTGGGCAGGAGCGGAGCTCAGTCTCAGTCAGGGCAGGAGCGGAGCTCAGTCTCTGTCTGGGCAGGAGCTGAGCTCAGTCTCACTCTGGGCAGGAGCTGAGAGTCTCACTCTGGGCAGGAGCTGAGCTCAGCCTCAGCCTGGGCAGGAGCGGAGCTCAGTCTTCGTCTGGACAGGAGCGGAGCTCAGTCTCATTCTGGGCAGGAGTGGAGCTTAGTCTCAGTCTGGGCAGGAACTGAGGACAGTCTCAGTCTGGGCAGAAACGGAGCTCAGTGTCAGTCTGGGCAGGAACGGAGCTCAGTGTGGGTAGGAGCGCAGCTCAGTCTCAGTCTGGGCAGGAGATGAGCTCAGTCTCAGTCTTGGCAGGAGCGGAACTCAGTCTCAGTCTGGGCAGGAGCGGAGCTCAGTGTCAGTCTGGGCTGGAACGGAGCTCAGTCTCAGTGTGGGTAGGTGCGCAGCTCAGTCTCAGTCTGGGCAGGAGATGAGCTCAGTCTCAGTCTTGGCAGGAGCGGAACTCAGTCTCAGTCTGGGCAGGAGCGGAGCTCAGTCTCAGTCTGGGCAAGAGCTGAGCTCAGTTTCAGTCTGGGCAGGAGTGGAGCCCAGTCTCAGATAGGCAGGAGCTGAGCTCAGTCTCAGTCTGGGCAGGAGCGGAGCTCAGTCTCAGTCTGGGCAGGAGCGTAGCGTAGTCTCAGTCTGGGCAGGAGCGGAGCGTAGTCTCAGTCTGGGCAGGAGTGGAGCTCTGTCTCAGTCTGGGCAGGAGATGAGCTCAGTCTCAGTCTTGGCAGGAGCGGAACTCAGTCTCAGTCTGGGCAGGAGCGGAGCTCAGTCTCAGTCTGTGCAAGAGCTGAGCTCAGTTTCAGTCTGGGCAGGAGCGGAGCTCAGCCTCAGTCTGGGTAGGAGCGGAGCTCAGTCTCAGTCTGGGCAGGTGCGGAGCTCAGTCTCAGTCTGGGCAGGAGCGTAGCGTAGTCTCAGTCTGGGCAGGAGCGGAGCGTAGTCTCAGTCTGGGCAGGAGTGGAGCTCAGTCTCAGTCTCGGCAGGAGCGGAGCTCAGTCTCAGTCTGGGCAGGAGTGGAGCCCAGTCTCAGGCTGGGCAGGAGCTGTGGACAGTCTCAGTCTGGGCAGGAGCCGAGCTCAGTATCACTCTGGGCAGGAGCTAAGAGTCTCACTATGGGCAGGAGCTGAGCTCAGTCTCAGTCTGGGCAGGAGCTGCGCTCCGTCGCAGTCTCGGCAGGAGCTGAGGACAGTCTCAGTCTGGGCAAGAACGGAGCTCAGTGTCAGTCTGGGCAGGAACGGAGCTCAGTCTCAGTCTGGGTAGGAGTGCAGCTCAGTCTCAGTCTGGGCAGGAGATGAGCTCAGTCTCAGTCTTGGCAGGAGCGGAACTCAGTCTCAGTCTGGGCAGGAGCGGAGCTCAGTCTCAGTCTGAGCAAGAGCTGAGCTCAGTCTCAGTCTTGGCAGGAGTGGAGCTCAGCCTCAGTCTGGGTAGGAGCGGAGCTCAGTCTCAGTCTGGGCAGGAGCGGATCTCAGTCTCAGTCTGGGCATGAGCGGATCTCAGTCTCAGTCTGGACAGGAGCGGAACACAGTTTCAATCTGGGCAGGAGCGGAGCTCAGTCTCAGTCTGGGCAGGAGCGGAGCTCAGTCTCATTCTGGGCAGGAGCGGAGCTTAGTCTCAGTCTGGGCAGGAACTGAGGACAGTCTCACTCTGGGCAGGAGATGAGAGTCTCACTCTGGGTAGGAGCTGAGCTCAGGCTCAGTCTGGGCAGGAGCGCAGCTCAGTCTCAGTCTGGGCAGGAGCGGAGCTCAGTCTCAGTCTGGGGTGGAGCGGATCTCAGTCTCAGTCTGGGCAGGAGCAGAACACAGTTTCAATCTGGGCAGGAGCGGAGCTCAGTCGCAGTCTGGGCCGGAGCAGAGCTCAGTCTCAGTCTGGGCAGGAGCGGATCTCAGGCTCAGTCTGAGCAGGAGCGGAGCTCAGTCTCAGTCTGGGCAGGAGCGGAGCTCAGTCTCATTCTGGGCAGGAGCGGAGCTTAGTCTCAGTCTGGGCAGGAACTGACGACAGTCTCAGTCTGGGCAGGAGCGGAGCTCAGTCTCTGTCTGGGCAGGAGCTGAGCTCAGTCTCACTCTGGGCAGGAGCTGAGAGTTTCACTCTGGGCAGGAGATGAGCTCAGGCTCAGTCTGGGCAGGAGCGCAGCTCAGTCACAGTCTGGGCAGGAGCGGAGCTCAGTCTCAGTCTGGGCAGGAGCGGATCTCAGTCTCAGTCTGGACAGGAGCAGAACACAGTTTCAATCTGGGCAGGAGCGGAGCTCAGTCTCAGTCTGGGCAGGAGCAGAGCTCAGTCTCAGTCTGGGCAGGAGCGGAGCTCAGGCTCAGTCTGGGCAGGAGCGGAGCTCAGTCTCAGTCTGGGCAGGAGCGGAGCTCAGCGTCAGTCTGGGTAGGAGTCCAGCTCAGTCTCAGTCTGGGCATGAGCGGAGCTCAGTCTCAGTCAGGGCAGGAGCGTATCTCAGTCTCAGTCTGGGCAGGAGCGGAGCTCAGTCTCAGTCTGGGCAGGAGTGGAGCTCAGTCTCAGTCAGGGCAGGAGCAGAGCTCAGTCTCAGTCTGGGCAGGAGCGGAGCTCAGTCTCAGTCTGGGCAGGAGCGGATCTCAGTCTCAGTCTGGACAGGAGCGGAACACAGTTTCAATCTGGGCAGGAGCGGAGCTCAGTCTCAGTCTGGGCACGAGTGTAGCTCAGTCTCAGGCTGGGCAGGAGCGGAGCTCAGTCTCAGTCTGGGCAGGATCGGAGCTTAGTCTCAGTCTGGGCAGGAACTGAGGCAGTCTCAGACTGGGCAGGAGCGGAGCTCAGTCTCAGTCAGGGCAGGAGCGGAGCTCAGTCTCTGTCTGGGCAGGAGCTGAGCTCAGTCTCACTCTGGGCAGGAGCTGAGAGTTTCACTCTGGGCAGGAGCTGAGCTCAGCCTCAGCCTGGGCAGGAGCGGAGCTCAGTCTTAGTCTGGACAGGAGCGGAGCTCAGTCTCATTCTGGGCAGGAGCGGAGCTTAGTCTCAGTCTGGGCAGGAACTGAGGACAGTCTCAGTCTGGGCAGAAACGGAGCTCCGTGTCAGTCTGGGCAGGAACGGAGCTCAGTCTCAGTGTGGGTAGGAGCGCAGCTCAGTCTCAGTCTGGGCAGGAGATGAGCTCAGTCTCAGTCTTGGCAGGAGCGGATCTCAGTCTCAGTCTGGGCAGGAGCGGTGCTCAGTCTCAGTCTGGGCAAGAGCTGAGCTCAGTCTCAGTCTGGGCAGGAGCGGAGCTCAGTCTCAGTCTGGGCAGGAGCGTAGCGTAATCTCAGTCTGGGCAGGAGCGGAGCGTAGTCTCAGTCTGGGCAGGAGTGGAGCTCAGTCTCAGTCTCGGCAGGAGCGGAGCTCAGTCTCAGTCTGGGCAGGAGTGGAGCCCAGTCTCAGGCTGGGCAGGAGCTGTGGACAGTCTCAGTCTGGGCAGGAGCGGAGCTCAGTCTCACTCTGGGCAGGAGCTGAGAGTCTCACTATGGGCAGGAGCTGAGCTCAGTCTCAGTCTGGGCAGGAGCTGAGCTCAGTCGCAGTCTGGGCAGAAGCTGAGCTCAGTCTCAGTCTGGGCAGGAGCGGAGCTCAGTCTCAGCCTGGACAGGAGCTGAGCACAGTCTCAGTCTGGGCAGGAGCGGAGCTCAGTCTCAGTCTGGGCACGAGCTGAGCTCTGTCTCAGTCTGGGCAGCAGCGGAGCTCAGTCTCAGACTGGGCAGCAGCGTAGCGTAGTCTCAGTCTGGGCAGGAGCGGAGCGTATTCTCAGTCTGGGCAGGAGTGGAGCTCAGTCTCAGTCTCGGCAGGAGCGGAGCTCAGTCTCA
Organism: Scyliorhinus torazame; assembly: GCF_047496885.1. Classification (NCBI taxonomy): domain Eukaryota; kingdom Metazoa; phylum Chordata; class Chondrichthyes; order Carcharhiniformes; family Scyliorhinidae; genus Scyliorhinus; species Scyliorhinus torazame. The sequence continues at coordinate 95,180,274 of NC_092722.1, forward strand.
GTCTGGGCAGGAGTGGAGCCCAGTCTCAGGCTGGGCAGGAGCTGTGAACAGTCTCAGTCTGGGCAGGAGCGGTGCTCCGTCTAACTCTGGGCAGGAGCTGAGAGTCTCACTATGGGCAGGAGCTGAGCTCAGTCTCAGTCTGGGCAGGAGCTGAGCTCAGTCGCAGTCTGGGCAGGAGCTGAGCTCAATCTCAGTATGGACAGGAGCTTAGCTCAGTCTCAGTCTGGTCTGGAGCGGAGCTCAGTCTCAGTCTGGGGAGGAGCGCAGCTCAGTCTCAGTCTGGGCATGAGCGGAGCTCTGTCTCAGTCTGGGCAGGAGCGGAGCTCAGTCTCACTATGGGCAGGAGCGGAGCTCAGTCTCTGTCTGGGCAGGAGCTGAGCTCAGTCTCACTCTGGGCAGGAGCTGAGAGTCTCACTCTGGGAAGGAGCTGAGCTCAGTCTAAGTCTGGGCAGGAGCGGAGCTTAGCCTCAGTCTGGGCAGGATCTCAGGACATTCTCAGTCTGGCCAGGAGCGGAGCTCAGTCTCAGTCTGGGCAGGAGCGGAGCTCAGTCTCAGTCTGCGCAATATCTGAGCTCAGTCTCACTATGGGCAGGAGTTGAGAGACTCAGTTTGGGCAGGAGCGGAGCTCAGTCTCAGTCTGGGCAGGAGCGGAGCTCAGTCTCAGTCTGGGCAAGCGCTGAGAGTCTCACTCTGGGCAGGAGCTGCGCTCGGTCTCAATCTGGGCAGGAGCGGAGCTCAGTCTTAGGCTGGGCTGGAGCGGAGCTTAGTCGCAGTCTGGGCAGGAACTGAGGACAGTCTCAGTCTGGGCAGGAACGGAGCTCAGTCTCAGTCTGTGCAGGAGCTGATATCAGTCTCAGTCTGGGCAGGAGCTGAGCTCAGTCTCAGTCTGGGCAGGAGCGGAGCTCAGTCTCAGTCTGGGCAGGAGCGAAGATCAGTCTCAGTCTGGGCAGGAGCGGATCTCGGTCTCTGTCTGGACAGGAGCGGAACACAGTTTCAATTTGGGCAAGAGCGGAGCTCAGTCTCAGTCTGGGCAGGAGCGGAGCTCAGTCTCAGTCTTGGCAGGAGCGGAGCTCAGTCTCAGTCTGGGCAGGAGCGGAGCTTAGTCTCAGTCTGGGCAGAAACTGAGGACAGTCTCTGCCTGGGCAGGAGCTGAGCTCAGTCTCACTCTGGGCAGGAGCTGAGAGTCTCACTGTGGGCAGTATCTGAGGACATTCTCAGTCTGGCCAGGAGTGGAGCTCAGTCTCAGTCTGGGCAGGAGCGGAGCTCAGTCTCAATCTGGGCAGGAGCTGAGCTCAGTCGCAGTCTGGGCAGGAGCTGAGCTCAGCCTCAGTCTGGGCAGGAGCTGAGCTCAGTCTCAGTCTGGGCAGGAGAGGAGCTCAGTCTCAGTCTGGGCAGGAGCGGAGCTCAGTCTCAGTCTGGGCAGGAGCGGAGCTCAGTCTCAGTCTGGACAGGAGCTGAGCTCAGCCTCAGTCTGGGCAGGAGCTGAGCTCAGTCTCAGTCTGGGCAGGAGAGGAGCTCAGTCTCAGTCTGGGCAGGAGCGGAGCTCAGTCTAAGTCTGGGCAGGAGCGGAGCTCAGTCTCAGTCTGGACAGGAGCGGAGCTCAGTCTCAATCTGGGCAGGAGCGGAGCTCAGTCTCAGTCTGGGCAGGAGCGGAGCTTCGTCCCAGTCTGGGCAGGAAATGAGGACAGTCTCAGCCTGGGCAGGAGTGGAGCTCAGTCTCAGTCTGGGCGGGAGCGGAGCTCAGTCTCAGTCTGGGCAAGATCTGAGCTCAGTCTCACTCTGGGCAGGAGCTGAGAGTCTCAGTCTGGGCAGGAGCTGAGCTCAGTCTCAGTCTGGGCAGGAGCTGAGCTCAGTCGCCGTCTGGGCAGGAGCTGAACTCAATCTCAGTCTGGACAGGAGCTTAGCTCAGTCTCAGTCTGGGCAGGAGTGGAGCTCAGTCTCAGTCTGGGCAAGATCTGAGCTCAGTCTCACTCTGGGCAGGAGCTGAGAGTCTCAGTCTGGGCAGGAGCTGAGCTCAGTGTCAGTCTGGGCAGGAGCTGAGCTCAGTCGCCGTCTGGGCAGGAGCTGAACTCAATCTCAGTCTGGACAGGAGCTTAGCTCAGTCTCAGTCTGGGCAGGAGCGGAGCTCAGTCTCAGTCTGGGTAGGAGCGCAGCTCAGTGTCAGCAGGAGCGGAGCTCAATCTCAATCTGGGCAGGAGCGGATCTCAGTCGCAGTCTGGGCAGGAGCTGAGCTCAGTCTCACTCTGGGCAAGAGCTGAGAGTGTCACTCTGGGCAGGAGCTGAGCTCAGTCTCAGTCTGTGCAGGAGCGGAGCTCAGTCTTAGTCTGGGCAGGAGCGGAGCTTAGTCGTAGTCTGGGCAGGGACTGAGGACAGTCTCAGTCTGGGCAGGAACGGAGCTCAGTCTCAGTCTGGGCAGGAGCGGAGCTTAGTGTCAGCCTGGGCAGGAGCGGATCTCAGTCTCCGTCTGGACAGAAGCGAAACACAGTTTCAATCTGGGCAGGAGCGGAGCTCAGTCTCAGTCTGGGCAGGAGTGGAGCTCAGTCTCAGTCTGGGCAGGAGCGGAGCTCAGTCTCTGTCTGGGCAGGAGTGGTGCTTAGTCTCAGTCTGTGCAGGAACTGAGGACAGTTCCAGTCTGGGAAGGAGCGGAGCTCAGTCTCAGTCTCGGCATGAGCGGAACTCAGTCACTGTCTGGGCAGGAGCTGAGTCAGTCTCACTTGGGCAGGAGCTGAGAGTCTCACTCTGGGCAGGAGCTGATCTCAGTCGCAGTCTGTGCAGGAGCTGAGCTCAGTCTCAGTCTGGGCAGGAGCGGAGCTCAGTCTCAGCCTAGGCAGGAGCGGATCTCAGTCTCCGTCTGGACAGAAGCGGAACACAGTTTCAATCTGGGCAGGAGCGGAGCTAAGTCTCAGTCTGGGCAGGAGCGGAGCTCAGTCTCAGTCTGGGCAGGAGCGGAGCTCAGTCTCAGTCTGGGCAGGAGCGGAGCTTAGTCTCAGTCTGGGCAGGAGCTGAGCTCAGTCGCAGTCTGTGCAGGAGCTGAGCTCAGTCGCAGTCTGTGCAGGAGCTGAGCTCAGTCTCAGTCTGGGCAGGAGCGGAGCTCACTCTCAGTCTGGGCAGTAGCTGAGCTCAGTCTCAGTCTGGGCAGGAGCGGAGCTCACTCTCAGTCTGGGCAGTAGCTGAGCTCAGTCTCAGTCTGGGCAGGAGCGGAGCTCAGTCTCAGTCTGGGCAGGAGCGGAGCTCTGTCTCAGTCTGGGCAAGAGCTGAGCTCAGTCTCAGTCTGGGCAGGAGCGGAACTCAGCCTCAGTCTGGGTAGGAGCGCAGCTCAGTCTCAGTCTGGGCAGGAGCGGAGCTCAGTCACAGTCTGGGCAGGAGCGGACCTCAGTCTCAGTCTGGACAGGAGCGGAACACAGTTTCAATCTGGGCAGGAGCGGAGCTTATTCTCAGTCTGGGCAGGAGCTGAGCTCAGTCTCAGTCTGGGCAGGAGCGGAGCTCAGTCTCAGTCTGGGCAGGAGCGGAGCTCAGTCTCAGTCTGGGCAAGAGCTGAGCTCAGTCTCAGTCTGGGCAGGAGCGGAACTCAGCCTCAGTCTGGGTAGGAGCGCAGCTCAGTCTCAGTCTGGGCAGGAGCGGAGCTCAGTCACAGTCTGGGCAGGAGCGGATCTCAGTCTCAGTCTGGACAGGAGCGGAACACAGTTCCAATCTGGGTAGGAGCGGAGCTCAGTCTCAGTCTGGGCAGGAGTGGAGCTCAGTCACAGTCTGGACAGGAGCGGAGCTCAGTCTCATTCTGGGCAGGAGCGGAGCTTAGTCTCAGTCTGGGCAGGAACTGACGACAGTCTCAGTCTGGGCATGAGCGGAGCTCAGTCTCAGTCTGGGCAGGAGCGGAGCTCAGTCTCTGTCTGGGCAGGAGCTGAGCTCAGTCTCACTCTGGGCAGGAGCTGAGAGTCTCACTCTGGGCAGGAGATGAGCTCAGTCTCAGTCTGGGCAGGAGCGCAGCTCAGTCTCAGTCTGGGAGGAGCGGAGCTCAGTTTCAGTCTGGGCAGGAGCGGATCTAAGTCTCAGTCTGGACAGGAGCGGAACACAGTTTCAATATGGGCAGGAGCGGAGCTCAGTCTCAGTCTGGGCAGGAGCAGAGCTCAGTCTCAGTCTGGGCAGGAGCAGAGCTCAGGCTCAGTCTGGGCAGGAGCGGAGGTCAGTCTCAGTCTGGGCAGGAGCGGAGCTCAGCCTCAGTCTGGGTAGGAGCGCAGCTCAGTCTCAGTCTGGGCATGAGCGGAGCTCAGTCTCAGTCAGGGCAGGAGCGGATCTCAGTCTCAGTCTGGGCAGGAGCGGATCTCAGTCTCAGTCTGGACAGGAGCGGAACACAGTTTCAATCTGTGCAGGAGCGGAGCTCAGTCTCAGTCTGGGCACGAGTGTAGCTCAGTCTCAGGCTGGGCAGGAGCGGAGCTCAGTCTCAGTCTGGGCAGCTGCGGAGCTTAGTCTCAGTCTGGGCAGGAACTGAGGACAGTCTCAGACTGGGCAGGAGCGGAGCTCAGTCTCAGTCAGGGCAGGAGCGAAGCTCAGTCTCTGTCTGGGCAGGAGCAGAGCTCAGTCTTAGTCTGGACAGGAGCGGAGCTCAGTCTCATTCTGGGCAGGAGCGGAGCTTAGTCTCAGTCTGGGCAGGAACTGAGTACAGTCTCAGTCTGGGCAGGAACGGAGCTCAGTGTCAGTCTGGGCAGGAACGGTGCTCAGTCTCAGTCTGGGTAGGAGTGCAGCTCAGTCTCAGTCTGGGCAGGAGATGAGCTCAGTCTCAGTCTTGGCAGGAGCGGAACTCAGTCTCAGTCTGGGCAGGAGCGGAGCTCAGTCTCAGTCTGGGCAAGAGCTGAGCTCAGTCTCAGTCTCGGCAGGAGCGGAGCTCAGCCTCAGTCTGGGTAGGAGCGGAGTTCAGCCTCAGTCTGGGCAGGAGCGGATCTAAGTCTCAGTCTGGGCAGGAGCGGATCTCAGTCTCAGTCTGGACAGGAGCGGAACACAGTTTCAATCTGGGCAGGAGCGGAGCTCAGTCTCAGTCTGGGCAGGAGTTGAGCTCAATCTCAGTCTGGGCAGGAGCGGAGCTCAGTCTCATTCTGGGCAGGAGCGGAGCTTAGTCTCAGTCTGGGCAGGAACTGAGGACAGTCTCAGTCTGGGCAGGAGCGGAGCTCAGTCTCAGTCTGGGCAGGAGCGGAGCTCAGTCTCTGTCTGGGCAGGAGCTGATATCAGTCTCACTCTGGGCAGGAGCTGAGAGTCTCACTCTGGGTAGGAGCTGAGCTCAGGCTCAGTCTGGGCAGGAGCGCAGCTCAGTCTCAGTCTGGGCAGGAGCGGAGCTCTGTCTCAGTCTGGGGTGGAGCGGATCTCAGTCTCAGTCTGGACAGCAGCGGAACACAGTTTCAATCTGGGCAGGAGCGGAGCTCAGTCGCAGTCTGGGCAGGAGCAGAGCTCAGTCTCAGTCTGGGCAGGAGCGGAGCTCAGGCTCAGTCTGGGCAGGAGCGGAGCTCAGTCTCAGTCTGGGCAGGAGCGGAGCTCAGTCTCATTCTGGGCAGGAGCGGAGCTTAGTCTCAGTCTGGGCAGGAACTGACGACAGTCTCAGCTTTGGCAGGAGCGGAGCTCAGTCTCAGTCTGGGCAGGAGCGGAGCTCAGTCTCTGTCTGGGCAGGAGCTGAGCTCAGTCTCACTCTGGGCAGGAGCTGAGAGTCTCACTCTGGGCAGGAGATGAGCTCAGGCTCAGTCTGGGCAGGAGCGCAGCTCAGTCTCAGTCTGGGCAGGAGCGGATCTCAGTCTCAGTCTGGGCAGGAGCGGATCTCAGTCTCAGTCTGGACAGGAGCGGAACACAGTTTCAATCTGGGCAGGAGCGGAGCTCAGTCTCAGTCTGGGCAGGAGCAGAGCTCAGTCTCAGTCTGGGCAGGAGCGGAGCTCAGGCTCAGTCTGGGCAGGAGCGGAGCTCAGTCTGAGTCTGGGCAGGAGCGGAGCTCAGTCTCAGTCTGGGTAGGAGCGGAGTTCAGCCTCAGTCTGGGCAGGAGCGGATCTAAGTCTCACTCTGGGCAGGAGCGGATCTCAGTCTCAGTCTGGACAGGAGCGGAACACAGTTTCAATCTGGGCAGGAGCGGAGCTCAGTCTCAGTCTGGGCAGGAGTGGAGCTCAATCTCAGTCTGGGCAGGAGCGGAGCTCAGTCTCATTCTGGGCAGGAGCGGAGCTTAGTCTCAGTCTGGGCAGGAACTGAGGACAGTCTCAGTCTGGGCAGGAGCGGAGCTCAGTCTCAGTCTGGGCAGAAGCGGAGCTCAGTCTCTGTCTGAGCAGGAGCTGATATCAGTCTCACTCTGGGCAGGAGCTGAGAGTCTCACTCTGGGTAGGAGCTGAGCTCAGGCTCAGTCTGGGCAGGAGCGCAGCTCAGTCTCAGTCTGGGCAGGAGCGGAGCTCAGTCTCAGTCTGGGGTGGAGCGGATCTCAGTCTCAGTCTGGACAGCAGCGGAACACAGTTTCAATCTGGGCAGGAGCGGAGCTCAGTCGCAGTCTGGGCAGGAGCAGAGCTCAGTCTCAGTCTGGGCAGGAGCGGAGCTCAGGCTCAGTCTGGGCAGGAGCGGAGCTCAGTCTCAGTCTGGGCAGGAGCGGAGCTCAGTCTCATTCTGGGCAGGAGCGGAGCTTAGTCTCAGTCTGGGCAGGAACTGACGACAGTCTCAGCCTGGGCAGGAGCGGAGCTCAGTCTCAGTCTGGGCAGGAGCGGAGCTCAGTCTCTGTCTGGGCAGGAGCTGAGCTCAGTCTCACTCTGGGCAGGAGCAGAGAGTCTCACTCTGGGCAGGAGATGAGCTCAGGCTCAGTCTGGGCAGGAGCGCAGCTCAGTCTCAGTCTGGGCAGGAGCGGATCTCAGTCTCAGTCTGGGCAGGAGCGGATCTCAGTCTCAGTCTGGACAGGAGCGGAACACAGTTTCAATCTGGGCAGGAGCGGAGCTCAGTCTCAGTCTGGGCAGGAGCAGAGCTCAGTCTCAGTCTGGGCAGGAGCGGAGCTCAGGCTCAGTCTGGGCAGGAGCGGAGCTCAGTCTCAGTCTGGGCAGGAGCGGAGCTCAGCCTCAGTCTGGGTAGGAGCGCAGCTCAGTCTCAGTCTAGGCATGAGCGGAGCTCAGTCTCAGTCAGGGCAGGAGCGGATCTCAGTCTCAGTCTGGGCAGGAGCGGATCTCAGTCTCAGTCTGGACAGGAGCGGAACACAGTTTCAATCTGGGCAGGAGCGGAGCTCAGTCTCAGTCTGGGCACGAGTGTAGCTCAGTCTCAGGCTGGGCAGGAGCGGAGCTCAGTCTCAGTCTGGGCAGGAGCGGAGCTTAGTCTCAGTCTGGGCAGGAATTGAGGACAGTCTCAGACTGGGCAGGAGCGGAGCTCAGTCTCAGTCAGGGCAGGAGCGGAGCTCAGTCTCTGTCTGGGCAGGAGCTGAGCTCAGTCTCACTCTGGGCAGGAGCTGCGAGTCTCACTCTGGGCAGGAGCTAAGCTCAGTCTCAGCCTGGGCAGGAGCGGAGCTCAGTCTTAGTCTGGACAGGAGCGGAGCTCAGTCTCATTCTGGGCAGGAGCGGAGCTTAGTCTCAGTCTGGGCACGAACTGAGGACAGTCTCAGTCTGGACATGAACGGAGCTCAGTGTCAGTCTGGGCAGGAACGGAGCTCAGTCTCAGTCTGGGTAGGAGCGCAGCTCAGTCTCAGTCTGGGCAGGAGATGAGCTCAGTCTCAGTCTTGGCAGGAGCGGAACTCAGTCTCAGTCAGGGCAGGAGCGGAGCTCAGTCTCAGTCTGGGCAGGAGCGGATCTCAGTCTCAGTCTAGGCAGGAGCGGATCTCAGTCTCAGTCTGGGCAGGAGCGGATCTCAGTCTCAGTCTGGACAGGAGCGGAACACAGTTTCAATCTGGGCAGGAGCGGAGCTCAGTCTCAGTCTGGGCAGGAGTGGAGCTCAGTCTCATTCTGGGCAGAAGTGGAGCTTAGTCTCAGTCTGGGCAGGAACTGAGGACAGTCTCAGTCTGGGCAGGAGCAGAGCTCAGTCTCAGTCTGGGCAGGAGCGGACTCAGTCTCTGTCTGGGCAGGAGCTGAGCTCAGTCTCACTCTGGGCAGGAGCTGAGAGTCTCACTCTGGGTAGGAGCTGAGCTCAGGCTCAGTCTGGGCAGGAGCGCAGCTCAGTCTCAGTCTGGGCAGGAGCGGAGCTCAGTCTCAGTCTGGGGTGGAGCGGATCTCAGTCTCAGTCTGGACAGGAGCGGAACACAGTTTCAATCTGGGCAGGAGCGGAGCTCAGTCGCATTCTGGGCAGGAGCAGAGCTCAGTCTCTGTCTGGGCAGGAGCGGAGCTCAGGCTCAGTCTGGGCAGGAGCGGAGCTCAGTCTCAGTCTGGGCAGGAGCGGAGCGCAGCCTCAGTCTGGGTAGGAGCGCGGCTCAGTCTCAGTCTGGGCATGAGCAGATCTCAGTCTCAGTCTGGGCAGGAGCAGATCTCAGTCTCAGTCTAGACAGGAGCGGAACACAGTTTCAATCTGGGAAGGAGCGGAGCTCAGTCTCAGTCTGGGCAGGAGTGGAGCTCAGTCTCAGGCTGGGCAGGAGCGGAGCTCAGTCTCAGTCTGGGCAGGAGCGGATCTTAGTCTTAGTCTGGGCAGGAACTGAGGACAGTCTCAGTCTGGGCAGGAGCGGAGCTCAGTCTCAGTCTGGGCAGGAGCGGAGCTCAGTCTCTGTCTGGGCAGGAGCTGAGCTCAGTCTAACTCTGGGCAGGAGCTGAGAGTCTCTCTCTGGGCAGCAGCTGAGCTCAGTCTCAGTCTGGGCAGGAGCGGAGCTCAGTCTTAGTCTGGAAAGGAGCGGAGCTCAGTCTCAGTCTGGGCAGGAACGGAGTTCAGTCTCAGTCTGGACAGGAGCGGAGCTCAGTCTCAGTCAGGGCAGGAGTCGAGCTTAGTCTCAGTCTCGGCAGGAACGGAGCTCAGTCTCAGTCTGGGCAGGAACGGAGCTCATTCTCAGTCTGGATAGGAGCGCAGCTCAGTCTCAGTCTGGGCAGGAGATGAGCTCAGTCTCATTCTTGGCAGGAGCGGAGCTCAGTCTCTGTCTGGGCAGGAGCGGAGCTCAGTCTCTGTCTGGGCAAGAGCTGAGCTCAGTCTCAGTCTGGGCAGGAGCGGAACTCAGCCTCAGTCTGGGTAGGAGCGGAGCTCAGTCTCAGTCTGTACAGGAGCGGAACACAGTTTCAATCTGGGCAGGAGCGGAGCTCAGTCTCAGTCTGGGCAGGAGCAGAGCTCAGTCTCAGTCTGGGCAGGAGCGGAGCTCAGGCTCAGTCTGGGCAGGAGCGGAGCTCAGTCTCAGTCTGGGCAGGAGCGGAGCTCAGCCTCAGTCTGGGTAGCAGCGCATCTCAGTCTAGGCATGAGCGGAGCTCAGTCTCAGTCAGGGCAGGAGCGGATCTCAGTCTCAGTCTGGGCAGGAGCGGATCTCAGTATCAGTCTGGACAGGAGCGGAACACAGTTTCAATCTGGGCAGGAGCGGAGCTCAGTCTCAGTCTGGGCAGGAGTGGAGCTCAGTCTCAGGCTGAGCAGGAGCGGAGCTCAGTCTCAGTCTGGGCAGGAGCGGATCTTATTCTCAGTCTGGGCAGGAACTGAGGACAGTCTCAGTCTGGGCAGGAGCGGAGCTCAGTCTCAGTCTGGGCAGGAGCGGAGCTCAGTCTCTGTCTGGGCAGGAGCTGAGCTCAGTCTAACTCTGGGCAGGAGCTGAGAGTCTCTCTCTGGGCAGCAGCTGAGCTCAGTCTCAGTCTGGGCAGGAGCGGAGCTCAGTCTTAGTCTGGAAAGGAGCGGAGCTCAGTCTCAGTCTGGGCAGGAACGGAGTTCAGTCTCAGTCTGGACAGGAGCGGAGCTCAGTCTCAGTCTGGGCAGGAGTCGAGCTTAGTCTCAGTCTCGGCAGGAACGGAGCTCAGTCTCAGTCTGGGCATGAACGGAGCTCATTCTCAGTCTGGATAGGAGCGCAGCTCAGTCTCAGTCTGGGCAGGAGATGAGCTCAGTCTCATTCTTGGCAGGAGCGGAGCTCAGTCTCTGTCTGGGCAGGAGCGGAGCTCAGTCTCTGTCTGGGCAAGAGCTGAGCTCAGTCTTAGTCTTGGCAGGAGCGGAACTCAGCCTCAGTCTGGGTAGGAGCGGAGCTCAGTCTCAGTCTGGGCAGGAGCGGATCTCAGTCTCAGTCTGGACAGGAGCGGAAACTGTTTCAATCTCGGCAGGAGCAGAGCTCAGTCTCAGTCAGAGCAGGAGTGGAGCTCAGTCTCAGTCTGGGCACGAGCGGAGCTCAGTCTCTGACTGGGCAGGAGCTGAGCTCAGTCTCACTCTCGGCAGGAGCTGAGAGTCTCACTCTGGGCAGGAGCTGAGCTCAGTCTCACTCTGGGCACGAGCGGAGCTCAGTCTTAGTCTGGACAGGAGCGGAACTCAGTCTCAGTCTGGGCAGGAGCGGAGCTTAGTCTCAGTCTGGGCAGGAACTGAGGACAGTCTCAGTCTGGGCAGGAACAGAGCTCAGTCTCAGTCTGGGTAGGCGCGCAGCTCAGTCTCAGTCTGGGCAACAGCGGAGCTCAGTCTCATTCTGGGCAGGAGCTGAGCTCAGTCTCAGTCTGGGCAGGATCAGAGCTCAGTCTCAGTCTGGGCAGGAGCTGAGCTCAGTCTCAGTCTGGGCAGGAACGGAGCTCAGTCTCACTCTGGGCAGGAGCTGAGAATCTCAGTCTTGGCAGGAGCTGAGCTCAGTCTCAGTCTGGGCAGGAGCTGAGCTCAATCTCAGTCCGGGCAGGAGCTGAGCTCAGTCTCAGTCTGGGAAGGAGCGGAGCTCAGCCTCAGTCTGGGCAGGAGCTGAGCTCAATCTCAGTCTGGGCAGGAGCTGAGCTCAGTCTCAGTCTGGGCAGGAGCGGAGCTCAGACTCAGTCTGGGCAGGAGCGCAGCTCAGTCTCAGTCTGGGCAGGAGCGGAGATCAGTCTCAGTCTGGGCAGGAGCCGATCTCAGTCTCAGTCTGGACAGGAGCGGAACACAGTTTCAATCTGGTGAGGAGCGGAGTTCAGTCTCAGTCTGGGCACGAGCAGAGCTCAGTCTCAGTCTGGGCAGGAGCGGAGCTCAGTCTCAGTCTGGGCAGGAGCGGAGCTCAGTCTCTGTCTGGGCAGGAGCTGATCTCAGTCTCACTCTGGGCAGGAGCTGAGAGTCTCTCTCTTGGTAGGAGCTGAGCTCAGGCTCAGTCTGGGCAGGAGCGCAGCTCAGTCTCAGTCTGGGCAGGAGCGGAGCTCAATCTCAGTCTGGGGTGGAGCGGATCTCAGTCTCAGTCTGGACAGGATCGGAACACAGTTTCAATCTGGGCAGGAGCGGAGCTCAGTCGCAGCCTGGGCAGGAGCAGAGCTCAGTCTCAGTCTGGGCAGGAGCGGAACTCAGGCTCAGTCTGGGCAGGAGCGGAGCTCAGTCTCAGTCTGGGCAGGAGCGGAGCGCAGCCTCAGTCTGGGTAGGCGCGCGGCTCAGTCTCAGTCTGGGCATGAGCGGAGCTCAGTCTCAGTCAGGGCATGAGCAGATCTCAGTCTCAGTCTGGGCAGGAGCAGATCTCAGTTTCAGTCTGGACAGGAGCGGAACACAGTTTCAATCTGGGCAGGAGCGGAGCTCAGGTTCAGTCTGGGCAGGAGTGGAGCTCAGTCTCAGTCTGGGCAGGAGCGGATCTTAGTCTCAGTCTGGGCAGGAACTGAGGACAGTCTCAGTCTGGGCAGGAGCGGACTCAGTCTCAGTCTGGGCAGGAGCGGAGCTCAGTCTCTGTCTGGGCAGGAGCTGAGCTCAGTCTAACTCTGGGCAGGAGCTGAGAGTCTCACTCTGGGCAGGAGCTGAGCTCAGTCTCAGTCTGGGCAGGAGCGGAGCTCAGTCTTAGTCTGGAAAGGAGCGGAGCTCAGTCTCAGTCTGGGCAGGAACGGAGTTCAGTCTCAGTCTGGGCAGGAGCGGAGCTCAGTCTCAGTCTGGGCAGGAGCCGAGCTTAGTCTCAGTCTCGGCAGGAACGGAGCTCAGTCTCAGTCTGGGCAGGAACGGAGCTCATTCTCAGTCTGGATAGGAGCGCAGCTCAGTCTCTGTCTTGGCAGGAGCGGAGCTCAGTCTCAGTCTGGGCAGGAGCGGAGCTCAGTCTCTGTCTGGGCAAGAGCTGAGCTCAGTCTCAGTCTGGGCAGGAGCGGAACTCAGCCTCAGTCTGGGTAGGAGCGGAGCTCAGTCTCAGTCTGGGCAGGAGCGGATCTCAGTCTCAGTCTGGACAGGAGCGGAACACAGTTTCAATCTGGGCAGGAGCGGAGCTCAGTCGCAGTCTGGGCAGGAGCGGAGCTCAGTCTCAGTCTGGGCAGGAGCGGAGCTCAGTCTCAGTCTGGGCAGGAGCGGAGCGCAGCCTCAGTCTGGGTAGGAGCGCGGCTCAGTCTCAGTCTGGGCATGAGCGGAGCTCAGTCTCAGTCAGGGCATGAGCAGATCTCAGTCTCAGTCTGGGCAGGAGCAGATCTCAGTTTCAGTCTGGACAGGAGCGGAACACAGTTTCAATCTGGGCAGGAGCGGAGCTCAGGTTCAGTCTGGGCAGGAGTGGAGCTCAGTCTCAGTCTGGGCAGGAGCGGATCTTAGTCTCAGTCTGGGCAGGAACTGAGGACAGTCTCAGTCTGGGCAGGAGCGGACTCAGTCTCAGTCTGGGCAGGAGCGGAGCTCAGTCTCTGTCTGGGCAGGAGCTGAGCTCAGTCTAACTCTGGGCAGGAGCTGAGAGTCTCACTCTGGGCAGGAGCTGAGCTCAGTCTCAGTCTGGGCAGGAGCGGAGCTCAGTCTTAGTCTGGAAAGGAGCGGAGCTCAGTCTCAGTCTGGGCAGGAACGGAGTTCAGTCTCAGTCTGGGCAGGAGCGGAGCTCAGTCTCAGTCTGGGCAGGAGCCGAGCTTAGTCTCAGTCTCGGCAGGAACGGAGCTCAGTCTCAGTCTGGGCAGGAACGGAGCTCATTCTCAGTCTGGATAGGAGCGCAGCTCAGTCTCTGTCTTGGCAGGAGCGGAGCTCAGTCTCAGTCTGGGCAGGAGCGGAGCTCAGTCTCTGTCTGGGCAAGAGCTGAGCTCAGTCTCAGTCTGGGCAGGAGCGGAACTCAGCCTCAGTCTGGGTAGGAGCGGAGCTCAGTCTCAGTCTGGGCAGGAGCGGATCTCAGTCTCAGTCTGGACAGGAGCGGAACACAGTTTCAATCTGGGCAGGAGCGGAGCTCAGTCGCAGTCTGGGCAGGAGCGGAGCTCAGTCTCAGTCTGGGCAGGAGCGGAGCTCAGTCTCAGTCTGGGCAGGAGCGGAGCGCAGCCTCAGTCTGGGTAGGAGCGCGGCTCAGTCTCAGTCTGGGCATGAGCGGAGCTCAGTCTCAGTCAGGGCATGAGCAGATCTCAGTCTCAGTCTGGGCAGGAGCAGATCTCAGTCTCAGTCTAGACAGGAGCGGAACACAGTTTCAGTCTGGGCAGGAGTGGAGCTCAGTCTCAGGCTGGGCAGGAGCGGAGTTCAGTCTGAGTCTGGGCAGGAGCGGATCTTAGTCTCAGTCTTGGCAGGAACTGAGGACAGTCTCAGTCTGGGCAGGAGCGGACTCAGTCTCAGTCTGGGCAGGAGCGGAGCTCAGTCTCTGTCTGGGCAGGAGCTGAGCTCAGTCTAAATCTGGGCAGGAGCTGAGAGTCTCACTCTGGGCAGGAGCTGAGCTCAGTCTCAGTCTGGGCAGGAGCGGAGCTCAGTCTTAGTCTGGAAAGGAGCGGAGCTCAGTCTCAGTCTGGGCAGGAACGGAGTTCAGTCTCAGTCTGGGCAGGAGCGGAGCTCAGTCTCAGTCTGGGCAGGAGCCGAGCTTAGTCTCAGTCTCGGCAGGAACGGAGCTCAGTCTCAGTCTGGGCAGGAACGGAGCTCATTCTCAGTCTGGATAGGAGCGCAGCTCAGTCTCAGTCTTGGCAGGAGCGGAGCTCAGTCTCAGTCTGGGCAGGAGCGGAGCTCAGTCTCTGTCTGGGCAAGAGCTGAGCTCAGTCTCAGTCTGGGCAGCAGCGGAACTCAGCCTCAGGCTGGGTAGGAGCGGAGCTCAGTCTCAGTCTGGGCAGGAGCGGATCTCAGTCTCAGTCTGGACAGGAGCGGAACACAGTTTCAATCTGGGCAGGAGCGGAGCTCAGTCGCAGTCTGGGCAGGAGCAGAGCTGAGTCTCAGTCTGGGCAGGAGCGGAGCTCAGGCTCAGTCTGGGCAGGAGCGGAGCTCAGTCTCAGTCTGGGCAGGAGCGGAGCGCAGCCTCAGTCTGGGTTGGAGCGCGGCTCAGTCTCAGTCTGGGCATGAGCGGAGCTCAGTCTCAGTCAGGGCATGAGCAGATCTCAGTCTCAGTCTGGGCAGGAGCAGATCTCAGTCTCAGTCTAGACAGGAGCGGAACACAGTTTCAATCTGGGCAGGAGCGGAGCTCAGTCTCAGTCTGGGCAGGAGTGGAGCTCAGTCTCAGGCTGGGCAGAAGCGGAGCTCAGTCTCAGTCTGGGCAGGAGCGGATCTTAGTCTCAGTCTGGGCAGGAACTGAGGACAGTCTCAGTCTGGGCAGGAGCGGAGCTCAGTCTCAGTCTGGGCAGGAGCGGAGCTCAGTCTCTGTCTGGGCAGGAGCTGAGCTCAGTCTAACTCTGGGCAGGAGCTGAGAGTCTCTCTCTGGGCAGCAGCTGAGCTCAGTCTCAGTCTGGGCAGGAGCGGAGCTCAGTCTTAGTCTGGAAAGGAGCGGAGCTCAGTCTCAGTCTGGGCAGGAACGGAGTTCAGTCTCAGTCTGGACAGGAGCGGAGCTCAGTCTCAGTCTGGGCAGGAGTCGAGCTTAGTCTCAGTCTCGGCAGGAACGGAGCTCAGTCTCAGTCTGGGCAGGAACGGAGCTCATTCTCAGTCTGGATAGGAGCGCAGCTCAGTCTCAGTCTGGGCAGGAGATGAGCTCAGTCTCATTCTTGGCAGGAGCGGAGCTCAGTCTCTGTCTGGGCAGGAGCGGAGCTCAGTCTCTGTCTGGGCAAGAGCTGAGCTCAGTCTCAGTCTGGGCAGGAGTGGAACTCAGCCTCAGTCTGGGTAGGAGCGGAGCTCAGTCTCAGTCTGGGCAGGAGCGGATCTCAGTCTCAGTCTGGACAGGAGCGGAAACTGTTACAATCTCGGCAGGAGCAGAGCTCAGTCTCAGTCAGAGCAGGAGTGGAGCTCAGTCTCAGTCTGGGCACGAGCGGAGCTCAGTCTCTGTCTGGGCAGGAGCTGAGCTCAGTCTCACTCTCGGCAGGAGCTGAGGGTCTCACTCTGGGCAGGAGCTGAGCTCAGTCTCACTCTGGGCAGGAGCGGAGCTCAGTCTTAGTCTGGACAGGAGCGGAACTCAGTCTCAGTCTGGGCAGGAGCGGAGCTTAGTCTCAGTCTGGGCAGGAACTGAGGACAGTCTCAGTCTGGGCAGGAACAGAGCTCAGTCTCAGTCTGGGTAGGCGCGCAGCTCAGTCTCAGTCTGGGCAACAGCGGAGCTCAGTCTCATTCTGGGCAGGAGCTGAGCTCAGTCTCAGTCTGGGCAGGATCAGAACTCAGTCTCAGTCTGGGCAGGAGCTGAGCTCAGTCTCAGTCTGGGCAGGAACGGAGCTCAGTCTCACTCTGGGCAGGAGCTGAGAATCTCAGTCTTGGCAGGAGCTGAGCTCAGTCTCAGTCTGGGCAGGAGCTGAGCTCAATCTCAGTCCGGGCAGGAGCTGAGCTCAGTCTCAGTCCTGGAAGGAGCGGAGCTCAGCCTCAGTCTGGGCAGGAGCTGAGGTCAATCTCAGTCTGGGCAGGAGCTGAGCTCAGTCTCAGTCTGGGCAGGAGCGGAGCTCAGACTCAGTCTGGGCAGGAGCGGAGCTCAGTCTCAGTCTGGGCAGGAGCTGAGCTCAGTCTCAGTCTGGGCAGGAGCGGAGCTCAGTCTTAGTCTGGAAAGGAGCGGAGCTCAGTCTCAGTCTGGGCAGGAGCGGAGCTCAGTCTCTGTCTGGGCAAGAGCTGAGCTCAGTCTCAGTCTGGGCAGGAGCGGAACTCAGCCTCAGTCTGGGTAGGAGCGGAGCTCAGTCTCAGTCTGGGCAGGAGCGGATCTCAGTCTCAGTCTGGACAGGAGCGGAACACAGTTTCAATCTGGGCAGGAGCGGAGCTCAGTCGCAGTCTGGGCAGGAGCAGAGCTGAGTCTCAGTCTGGGCAGGAGCGGAGCTCAGGCTCAGTCTGGGCAGGAGCGGAGCTCAGTCTCAGTCTGGGCAGGAGCGGAACGCAGCCTCAGTCTGGGTTGGAGCGCGGCTCAGTCTCAGTCTGGGCATGAGCGGAGCTCAGTCTCAGTCAGGGCATGAGCAGATCTCAGTCTCAGTCTGGGCAGGAGCAGATCTCAGTCTCAGTCTAGACAGGAGCGGAACACAGTTTCAATCTGGGCAGGAGCGGAGCTCAGTCTCAGTCTGGGCAGGAGTGGAGCTCAGTCTCAGGCTGGGCAGGAGCGGAGCTCAGTCTCAGTCTGGGCAGGAGCGGATCTTAGTCTCAGTCTGGGCAGGAACTGAGGACAGTCTCAGTCTGGGCAGGAGCGGAGTTCAGTCTCATTCTGGGCAGGAGCGGAGCTCAGTCTCTGTCTGGGCAGGAGCTGAGCTCAGTCTAACTCTGGGCAGGAGCTGAGAGTCTCACTCTGGGCAGGAGCTGAGCTCAGTCTCAGTCTGGGCAGGAGCGGAGCTCAGTCTCATTCTGGGCAGGAGCTGAGCTCAGTCTCAGTCTGGGCAGGATCAGAACTCAGTCTCAGTCTGGGCAGGAGCTGAGCTCAGTCTCAGTCTGGGCAGGAACGGAGCTCAGTCTCACTCTGGGCAGGAGCTGAGAATCTCAGTCTTGGCAGGAGCTGAGCTCAGTCTCAGTCTGGGCAGGAGCTGAGCTCAATCTCAGTCCGGGCAGGAGCTGAGCTCAGTCTCAGTCCTGGAAGGAGCGGAGCTCAGCCTCAGTCTGGGCAGGAGCTGAGGTCAATCTCAGTCTGGGCAGGAGCTGAGCTCAGTCTCAGTCTGGGCAGGAGCGGAGCTCAGACTCAGTCTGGGCAGGAGCGGAGCTCTGTCTCAGTCTGGGCAGGAGCTGAGCTCAGTCTCAGTCTGGGCAGGAGCGGATCTCAGTCTCAGTCTGGACAGGAGCGGAACACAGTTTCAATCTGGGCAGGAGCGGAGCTCAGTCGCAGTCTGGGCAGGAGCAGAGCTGAGTCTCAGTCTGGGCAGGAGCGGAGCTCAGGCTCAGTCTGGGCAGGAGCGGAGCTCAGTCTCAGTCTGGGCAGGAGCGGAACGCAGCCTCAGTCTGGGTTGGAGCGCGGCTCAGTCTCAGTCTGGGCATGAGCGGAGCTCAGTCTCAGTCAGGGCATGAGCAGATCTCAGTCTCAGTCTGGGCAGGAGCAGATCTCAGTCTCAGTCTAGACAGGAGCGGAACACAGTTTCAATCTGGGCAGGAGCGGAGCTCAGTCTCAGTCTGGGCAGGAGTGGAGCTCAGTCTCAGGCTGGGCAGGAGCGGAGCTCAGTCTCAGTCTGGGCAGGAGCGGATCTTAGTCTCAGTCTGGGCAGGAACTGAGGACAGTCTCAGTCTGGGCAGGAGCGGAGTTCAGTCTCATTCTGGGCAGGAGCGGAGCTCAGTCTCTGTCTGGGCAGGAGCTGAGCTCAGTCTAACTCTGGGCAGGAGCTGAGAGTCTCACTCTGGGCAGGAGCTGAGCTCAGTCTCAGTCTGGGCAGGAGCGGAGCTCAGTCTTAGTCTGGAAAGGAGCGGAGCTCAGTCTCCGTCTGGGCAGGAACGGAGTTCAGTCTCAGTCTGGACAGGAGCGGAGCTCAGTCCCAGTCTGGGCAGGAGTCGAGCTTAGTCTCAGTCTCGGCAGGAACGGAGCTCAGTCTGAGTCTGGGCAGGAACGGAGCTCATTCTCAGTGTGGATCGGAGCGCAGCTCAGTCTCAGTCTGGGCAGGAGATGAGCTCAGTCTCATTCTTGGCAGGAGCGGAGCTCCGTCTCTGTCTGGGCAGGAGCGGAGCTCAGTCTCTGTCTGGGCAAGAGCTGAGCTCAGTCTCAGTCTGTGCAGGAGCGGAACTCAGCCTCAGTCTGGGTAGGAGCGGAGCTCAGTCTCAGTCTGGGCAGGAGCGGATCTCAGTCTCAGTCTGGACAGGAGCGCAAACTGTTTCAATCTCGGCGGGAGCAGAGCTCAGTCTCAGTCAGAGCAGGAGTGGAGCTCAGTCTCAGTCTGGGCACGAGCGGAGCTCAGTCTCTGTCTGGGCAGGAGCTGAGCTCAGTCTCACTCTCGGCAGGAGCTGAGAGTCTCACTCTGGGCAGGAGATGAGCTCAGTCTCACTCTGGGCAGGAGCGGAGCTCAGTCTTAGTCTGGACAGGAGCGGAACTCAGTCTCAGTCTGGGCAGGAGCGGAGCTTAGTCTCAGTCTGGGCAGGAACTGAGGACAGTCTCAGTCTGGGCAGGAACAGAGCTCAGTCTCAGTCTGGGTAGGAGCGCAGCTCAGTCTCAGTCTGGGCAAGAGCGGAGCTCAGTCTAATTCTGGGCAGGAGCTGAGCTCAGTCTCAGTCTGTGCAGGATCAGAGCTCAGTCTCAGTCTGGGCAGGAGCTGAGCTCAGTCTCAGTCTGGGCAGGAGCTGAGAATCTCAGTCTGGGCAGGAGCTGAGCTCAGTCTCAGTCTGGTCAGGAGCTGAGCTCAATGTCAGTCCGGGCAGGAGCTGAGCTCAGTCTCAGTCTGAGAAGGAGCGGAGCTCAGCCTCAGTCTGGGCAGGAGCTGAGCTCAATCTCAGTCTGAGCAGGAGCGGAGCTCAGGCCCAGTCTGGGCAGGAGCGCAGCTCAGTCTCAGTCTGGGCAGGAGCGGAGATCAGTCTCAGTCTGGGCAGGAGCCGATCTCAGTCTCAGTCTGGGCAGGAGCGGAGCTCAGTCTCAGTCTGGGCAGGAGCAGAGCTCAGTCTCAGTCTGGGCAGGAGCGGAGCTCAGGCTCAGTCTTGGCAGGAGCGCAGCTCAGCCTCAGTCTGGGCAGGAGCAGAGCTCAGTCTCAGTCTGGGCAGGATCGGATCTCAGTCTCAGTCTGGGCAGGAGCGGGTCTCAGTCTCAGTCTGGACTGGAGCGGAACACAGTTTCAATCTGGGCAGGAGCGGAGCTCAGTCTCAGTCTGGGCAGGAGTGGAGCTCAGTCTCAGTCTGGGCAGTAGCGGAGCTCAGTCTCAGTCTGGGCAGGAGCGGAGCTTAGTCTCAGTCTGGGCAGGAACTGAGGACAGTCTCAGTCTGGGCAGCAGCGGAGCTCAGTCTCAGTTTGGGCAGGAGTGGAGCTCAGTCTCTGTCTGGGCAGGAGCTGAGCTCAGTCTCACTCTGGGCAGGAGCTGTGAGTCTCACTCTGGGCAGGAGCTGAGCTCAGTCTCCGTCTGGGCAGGAGCGCAGCTCAGTCTTAGTCTGGACAGGAGCAGAGCTCAGTCTCAGTCTGGGCAGGAGCTGAGCTCAATCTCAGTCTTGGCAGGAACGGAGCTCAGTCTCAGTCTGGGCAGGAGCGCAGCTCAGACTCAGTCTGGGCAGGAGCGGAGCTCAGTCTCAGTCTGGGCAGGAGCGGATCTCAGTCTCAGTCTGGACAGGAGCGGAACACAGTTTCAATCTGGGCAGGAGGGGAGCTCAGTCTCAGTCTGGGCAGGAGCGGAGCTCAGTCTCAGTCTGGGCAGGAGCGGAGCTCAGTCTCAGTCTGGGCAGGTGCGGAGCTCAGTCACAGTCTGGGCAGGAGCGGAGCTCAGTCTCAGTCTGGGCAGGATTGAGCTCAGTCTCAGTCTGGGCTGGAACGGAGCTCAGTCTCACTCTGGGCAGGAGCTGAGAGTCTCAGTCTGGGCAGGAGCTGAGCTCAGTCTCAGTCTGGCAGGAGCGGAGCTCAGCCTCAGTCTGGGCAGGAGTTGAGCTCAATCTCAGTCTGGGCAGGAGCTGAGCTCAGTCTCAGTCTGGGCAGGAGCGGAGCTCAGTCTCAGTCTGGGCAGGAGCGGATCTCAGTCTCAGTCTGGACAGGAGCGTAACACAGTTTCAATCTGGGCAGGAGCGGAGCTCAGTCTCAGTCTGGGCAGGAGCGGAGCTCAGTCTCAGTCTGGGCAGGAGCGGAGCTCAGTCTCAGTGTGGGCAGGAGCGGAGCTCAGTCTCTGTCTGGGCAGGAGCTGAGCTCAGTCTCACTCTGGCCAAGAGCTGAGAGTCTCACTCTGGGCAGGACCTGAGCTCAGTCTCAGTCTGGGCAGGAGCGGAGCTCAGTCTCAGTCTGGGCAGGAGTGGATCTCAGTCTCAGTCTGGACAGGAGCGGAACACAGTTTCAATCTGGGCAGGAGCGGAGCTCACTCGCTGTCTGGGCAGGAGCAGAGCTCAGTCTCAGTCTGGGCAGGAGCGGAGCTCAGGCTCAGTCTGGGCAGCAGCGGAGCTCAGTCTCAGTCTGGGCAGGAGCGGAGCTCAGCCTCAGTCTGGGTAGGAGCGCAGCTCAGTCTCAGTCTGGGCATGAGCGGAGCTCAGTCTCAGTCAGGGCAGGAGCAGATCTGAGTCTCAGTTTGGGCAGGAGCGGATCTCAGTCTCAGTCTGGACAGGAGCGGAACACAGTTTCAATCTGGGCAGGAGCGGAGCTCAGTCTCAGCCTGGGCAGGAGTGGAGCTCAGTCTCAGGCTGGGCAGGAGCGGAGCTCAGTCTCAGTCTGGGCAGGAGCGGAGCTTAGTCTCAGTCTGGGCAGGAACTGAGGACAGTCTCAGTCTGGGCAGGAGCGGAGCTCAGTCTCAGTCTGGGCAGGAGCGGACCTCAGTCTCTGTCTGGGCAGGAGCTGAGCTCAGTCTAACTCTGGGCAGGAGCTCAGAGTCTCACTCTGGGCAGGAGCTGAGAGTCTCACTCTGGGCAGGAGCTGAGCTCAGTCTCACTCTGGGCAGGAGCGGAGCTCAGTCTTAGTCTGGACAGGAGCAGAGCTCAGTCTCAGTCTGGGCAGGAGCGGAGCTTTGTCTCAGTCTGGGCAGGAACTGAGGATAGTCTCAGTCTGGGCAGGAACAGAGCTCAGTCTCAGTCTGGGTAGGAGCGCAGCTCAGTCTCAGTCTGGGCAAGAGCGGAGCTCAGTCTAATTCTGGGCAGGAGCTGAGCTCAGTCTCAGTCTGTGCAGGATCAGAGCTCAGTCTCAGTCTGGGCAGGAGCTGAGCTCAGTCTCAGTCTGGGCAGGAACGGAGCTCAGTCTCACTCTGGGCAGGAGCTGAGAATCTCAGTCTGGGCAGGAGCTGAGCTCAGTCTCAGTCTGGTCAGGAGCTGAGCTCAATGTCAGTACGGGCAGGAGCTGAGCTCAGTCTCAGTCTGAGAAGGAGCGGAGCTCAGCCTCAGTCTGGGCAGGAGCTGAGCTCAATCTCAGTCTGGGCAGGAGCGGAGCTCAGGCCCAGTCTGGGCAGGAGCGCAGCTCAGCCTCAGTCTGGGCAGGAGCGGAGATCAGTCTCAGTCTGGGCAGGAGCCGATCTCAGTCTCAGTCTGGACAGGAGCGGAACACAGTTTCAATCTGGGGAGGAGCGGAGCTCAGTCTCAGTCTGGGCAGGAGCAGAGCTCAGTCTCAGTTAGGGCAGGAGCAGAGCTCAGTCTCAGTCTGGGCAGGAGCAGAGCTCAGTCTCAGTCTGGGCAGGAGCGGAGCTCAGGCTCAGTCTTGGCAGGAGCGCAGCTCAGCCTCAGTCTGGGCAGGAGCAGAGCTCAGTCTCAGTCTGGGCAGGATCGGATCTCAGTCTCAGTCTGGGCAGGAGCGGGTCTCAGTCTCAGTCTGGACTGGAGCGGAACACAGTTTCAATCTGGGCAGGAGCGGAGCTCAGTCTCAGTCTGGGCAGTAGCGGAGCTCAGTCTCAGTCTGGGCAGGAGCGGAGCTTAGTCTCAGTCTGGGCAGGAACTGAGGACAGTCTCAGTCTGGGCAGCAGCGGAGCTCAGTCTCAGTTTGGGCAGGAGTGGAGCTCAGTCTCTGTCTGGGCAGGAGCGGAGCTCATTCTCACTCTGGGCAGGAGCTGTGAGTCTCACTCTGGGCAGGAGCTGAGCTCAGTCTCCGTCTGGGCAGGAGCGCAGCTCAGTCTTAGTCTGGACAGGAGCAGAGCTCAGTCACAGTCTGGGCAGGAGCTGAGCTCAATCTCAGTCTGGGCAGGAACGGAGCTCAGTCTCAGTCTGGGCAGGAGCGCAGCTCAGACTCAGTCTGGGCAGGAGCGGAGCTCAGTCTCAGTCTGGGCAGGAGCGGATCTCAGTCTCAGTCTGGACAGGAGCGGAACACAGTTTCAATCTGGGCAGGAGGGGAGCTCAGTCTCAGTCTGGGCAGGAGCGGAGCTCAGTCTCAGTCTGGGCAGGAGCGGAGCTCAGTCTCAGTCTGGGCAGGTGCGGAGCTCAGTCACAGTCTGGGCAGGAGCGGAGCTCAGTCTCAGTCTGGGCAGGATTGAGCTCAGTCTCAGTCTGGGCTGGAACGGAGCTCAGTCTCACTCTGGGCAGGAGCTGAGAGTCTCAGTCTGGGCAGGAGCTGAGCTCAGTCTCAGTCTGGCAGGAGCGGAGCTCAGCCTCAGTCTGGGCAGGAGTTGAGCTCAATCTCAGTCTGGGCAGGAGCGGAGCTCAGTCTCAGTCTGGGCAGGAGCGGAGCTCAGTCTCAGTCTGGGCAGGAGCGGATCTGTCTCAGTCTGGACAGGAGCGTAACACAGTTTCAATCTGGGCAGGAGCGGAGCTCAGTCTCAGTCTGGGCAGGAGCGGAGCTCAGTCTCAGTCTGGGCAGGAGCGGAGCTCAGTCTCAGTGTGGGCAGGAGCGGAGCTCAGTCTCTGTCTGGGCAGGAGCTGAGCTCAGTCTCACTCTGGGCAAGAGCTGAGAGTCTCACTCTGGGCAGGAGCTGAGCTCAGTCTCAGTCTGGGCAAGAGCCGAGCTCAGTCTTAGTCTGGGCAGGAGCGGAGCTTAGTCGCAGTCTGGGCATGAACTGAGGACAGTCTCAGACTGGGCAGGAACGGAGCTCAGTCTCAGTCTGGGCAGGAGCGGAGCTTCGTCTCAGCCTGGGCTGGAACTGAGGCCAGTCGCAGTCTGTGCAGGAGCTGAGCTCAGTCTCAGTCTGGGCAGGAGCTGAGCTCAGTCTCAGTCTGGGCAGGAGCGGAGCTCAGTCTCAGTCTGGGCAGGAGCGGAGCTCAGTCTCAGTCTGGGCAGGAGCGGATCTCGGTCTCTGTCTGAACAGGTGCGGAACACAGTTTCAAACTGGGCAGGAGCGGAGCTCAGTCTCAGTCTGGGCAGGAGCGGAGCTCAGTCTCAGTCTGGGCAAGAGCAGAAAGTCTCATTCTGGGCAGGAGCGGAGCTCAGTCTCAGTCTAGGCAGGAGCAGAGCACAGTCTCAGTCTGGGCAGGAGCGGAGCTCAGGCTCAGTCTGGGCAGGAGCGGAGCTCAGCCTCAGTCTGGGTTAGAGCGCAGCTCAGCCTCAGTCTGGGCAGGAGCGGAGCTCAGTCTCAGTCTGGGCAGGAGCGGATCTCAGTCTCAGTCTGGGCAGGAGCGGGTCTCAGTCTCTGTCTGGACTGGAGCGGAACACAGTTTCAATCTGGGCAGGAGCGGAGCTCAGTCTCAGTCTGGGCAGGAGTGGAGCTCAGTCTCAGTCTGGGCAGGAGCTGAGCTCAGTCTCACTCTGGGCATGAGCTGAGAGTTTCACTCTGGGCAGGAGCTGAGCTCAGTCTCAGTCTGGGCAGGAGCGGAGCTCAGTCTTAGTCTGGACAGGAGCAGAGCTCAGTCTCAGTCTGGGCAGGAGCAGATCTTAGTCTCAGTCTGGGCAGGAACTGAGGACAGTCTCAGTCTGGGCAGGAACGGAGCTCAGTCTCAGTCTGGGTAGGAGCGCAGCTCAGTCTCAGTCTGGGCAGGAGCGGAGCTCAGTCTCAGTCTGGGTAGGAGCTGAGCTCAGACTCAGTCTGGGCAGGAGCGGTGCTCAGTCTCAGTCTGGGCAGGAGCTGAGCTCACTCTCCGTCTGGGCAGGAACGGAGCTCAGTCTCACTCTGGGCAGGAGCTGAGAGTCCCAGTCTGGGCAGGAGCTGAGCCCAGTCTCAGTCTGGGCAGGAGCGGAGCTCAGCCTCAGTCTGGGCAGGAGCTGAGCTCAATCTCAGTCTGGGCAGGAGCTCAGCTCAGTCTCAGTCTGGGCAGGAGCGGATCTCAGTCTCAGTCTGGGCAGGAACGGATCTCAGTCTCAGTCTGGACAGGAGCGGAACACAGTTTCAATCTGGGCAGGAGCGGAGCTCAGTCTCAGTCTGGGCAGGAGCGGAGCTCAGTCTCAGTCTGGGCAGGAGTGGAGCTCAGTCTCAGTCTGGGCAGGAGCGGAGCTCAGTCTCAGTCTGGGCAGGAGCGGAGCTCAGTCTCAGTCTGGGCAGGAGCTGAGCTCCGTCTCAGTCTGGGCAGGAACGGAGCTCAGTCTCACTCTGGACAGGAGCTGAGAGTCTCAGTCTGAGCAGGAGCTGAGCTCTGTCTCAGTCTGGGCAGGAGCGGAGCTCAGCCTTAGTCTGGGCAGGAGCTGAGCTCAATCTCAGTCTGGGCAGGGGCTGAGCTCAGTCTCAGTCTGGGCAGGAGCGGAGCTTAGTCTCAGTCTGGACAGGAACTGAGGACAGTCTCAGTCTGGGCAGGAGCGGAGCTAACTCCCAGTCTGGGCAGGAGCGGAGCTCAGTCTCTGTCTGGGCAGGAGCTGAGCTCAGTCTCACTCTGGGCAAGAGCTGAGAGTCTCACTCTGGGCAGGAGCTGAGCTCAGTCTCAGTCTGGGCAGGAGCGGAGCTCAGTCTGAGTCTGGGCAGGAGCTGAGCTCAGTCTCAGTCTGGGCAGGAGCGGAGCTCAGTCTCAGTCTGGGCAGGAGCGGAGCTCAGTCTCAGTCTGGGCAGGAGCGGATCTCGGTCTCTGTCTGGATAGGAGCGGAACACAGTTTCAATCTGGGCAGGAGCGGATCTCAGTCTCAGTCTGGGCAGGAGCGGAGCTCAGTCTCAGTCTGGGCAAGAGCAGAGAGTCTCACTCTGGGCAGGAGCTGAGCTCGCTCTCAGTCTGGGCAGGAGCGGAGCTTAGTCGCAGTCTGGGCAGGAACTGAGGACAGTCTCAGTCTGGGCAGGAACGGAGCTCAGTCTCAGTCTGGGCAGGACCTGAGCTCAGTCACTGTCTGGGCAGGAGCTGAGCTCAGTCGCAGTCTGTGCAGGAGCTGAGCTCAGTCTCAGTCTGGGCAGGAGCTGAGCTCAGTCTCAGTCTGGGCAGGAGCGGAGCTCAGTCTCAGTCTGGGCAGGAGCGGAGCTCAGTCTCAGTCTGGGCAGGAGCGGAGCTCAGTCTCAGTCTGGGCAGGAGCGGAGCTCACTCTGAATCTGGACAGGAGCGGTGCTCGGTTTGAGTCTGGGCAGGAGTGGAGCTCAGTCTCAGTGTGGGCTGGGGCGGAGCTCTGTCTCAGTCTGGCCAGGAGCAGAGCTCAGTCTTAGTCTGGGAAGAAGCGGAGCTCAGTCTCAGTCTGGGCAGGAACTGAGGACATTCTCAGTCTGGGCAGGAGCGGAGCTCAGTCACAGTATGGGCAGGATCGGAGCTCAGTCTCAGTCTGGGCAGGAGCTGAGCTCACTCTCACTCTGGGAAGGAGCTGAGAGTCTCAGTCTGGGCAGGAGCTGAGCTCAATCTCAGTCTGGGCAGGAGCTAAGCTCAGGCTCAGTCTGGGCAGGAGCGGAGCTCAGTCTCAGTCTGGGCAAGAGCGGATCTCAGTCACAGTCTGGACAGGAGCGGAACACATTTTCAATCTGGGCAGGAGCGGCGCTCAGTCTCAGTTTGGGCAGGAGCAGAGCTCAGTCTCAGTCTGGGCAGGAGCGGAGCTCAGGCTCAGTCTGGGCAGGAGCGGAGCTCACTCTCAGTCTGGGCAGGGACTGAGAACAGTCTCAGTCTGGCAGGAGCGGAGCTCAGTCTCAGTCTGGGCAGGAGCAGAGCTCAGTCCTAGACTGGGCAGGAGCGGAGCTCAGTCTGAAACTGGGCAGGAGCGAAGCACAGTCTCAGTCTGGGCAGGAGCGGAGCTCACTCTGAGTCTGGACAGGAGCGGTGCTCAGTTTGAGTCTGGGCAGGAGTGGAGCTCAGTCTCAGTGTGGGCTGGGGCGGAGCTCTGTCTCAGTCTGGCCAGGAGCAGAGTTCAGTCTCAGTCTGGGAAGGAGCGGAGCTCAGTCTCAGTCTGGGCATGGGCGGAGCTCAGGCTCCGTCTGGGCAGGAGCGGAGCTCAGTCTCAGTCTGTGCAGGAACTGAGGACAGTCTCAGTCTGCGCAGTAGCGGAGCTCAGTCTCAGTCTGGGCAGGAGCGGAGCTCAGTCTCTATCTGGGCAGGAGATGAGCTCAGTCTCAGTCTGGGCAGGAGCTGAGCTCAGTCGCAGTCTGGGCAGGAGCTGAGCTCTGTCTCAGTCTCGGCAGGAGCGAAGCTCAGTCTCATTCTGGGCAGGAGCTGAGCTCAGTCTCACTCTGGGCAGGAGCGGAGCTCAGTCTCAGTCTGGGCAGGAGCTGAGCTGAGTCCCAGTCTGGGCAGGAGCGGAGCTCAGTCTCAGTCTGGGCAGGAGCGGAGCACAGTCTCAATCTGGGCAGGAGCGGAGGTCAGCCTCAATCTGGGCAGAAGGGGAGCACAGTTTCAGTCTGGGCAGGAGCGGCCGTCAGTCTCAGTCTGGGCAAGAGCGGAGCGTAGTCTCTGTCTGGGCAGGAGCGGAGCTAAGTATCAGTTTGGGCAGGATGGAGCTCAGTCTCAGTCTGGGCAGGAGCGGAGCTCAGTCTCAGTAGGAGCGGAGCTCTGTTTCAGTCTGGGCAGGAGGGGAGCTCAGTCTCAGTCTGGGCTGGAACTGAGGACAGTCTCAGTCTTGGCAGGAGAGGAGCTCATTCTCAGTCTGGGCAGGAGCTGAGCTCAGTCTCAGTCTGGGCTGGAGCTGAGCTCAGTCACTGTCTCAGCATGAGCTGAGCTCAGTCTCAGTCTGGGCAGGAGCTGAGCTCAGTCTCAGTCTGGGCAGGTGCGGAGCTCAGTCTCTGTCTGGGCAGGAACTGAGCTCAGTCACACCCTGGGCAGGAGCTGAGAGTCTCAGTCTGGGCCGGAGCTGAGCTCAGTCTCAGTCTGGGCAGGAGCTGAGCTCAGTCGCAGTCTGGGCTGGAGCTGAGCTCAGTCTCAGTCTGGGCAGGAGCTGAGCTCAGTCTCTGTCTGGGCAGGAGCTGAGTTCAGACTCAATCTGGGCAGGAGCGGAGCTCAGTCTCAGTCTGGGCAGGAGCGGAGCTCAGTCTCAGTCTGGGCAGGAGCGCAGCTCAGTGTCAGTCTGGGCAGGAGCGGAGCTCAGTCTCAGTCTGGGCAGGAGCGGATCTCAGTCTCAGTCTGGGCAGGACCTGAGCTCAGTCTCAGTATGGACAGGACCTGAGCTCATTCTCAGTCTGGGCAGGACCTGAGCTCAGTCTCAGTCTGGGCAGGAGCGGAGCTCAGTCTCAGTCTGGGCAGGAGTGGATATCAGTCTCAGTCTGGTCAGGAGCGGAACACAGTTTCAATCTGGGCAGGAGCGGACCTCAGTCTCAGTCTGGGCAGAAGCGGAGCTCAGTCTCAATTAGGGCAGGAGCGGAGCTCAGGCTCAGACTGGGCAGGAGCGGAGGTTAGTCTCAGTCCTGGCAGGAACTGAGGGCAGTCTCATTCTGGGCAGGAGCGGAGCTCAGTCTCAGCCTGGGCAGGAGCGGAGCTCAGTCTCAGTCTGTGCAGGACCTGAGCTCAGTCTCAGCCTGGGCAGGAGCTGAGCTCAGTCGCAGTCTGGGCAGGAGCGGAGCTCAGTTTGAGTCTGGGCAGGAGTGGAGCTTAGTCTCAGTCTGGGCGTGAACTGAATTCAGTCTCAGTCTGTGCATGAAATGAGCTCAGTCTCAGTCTGGGCAGGAGCGGGTCTCAGTCTCAGTCTGGACAGAAGCGGAACGCAGTTTCAGTCTGAGCAGGAGCGGAGCTCAGTTTGAGTCTGGGCAGTAGTGGAGCTTAGTCTCAGTCTGGGCGTGAACTGAATTCAGTCTGAGTCTGGGCATGAAATGAGCTCAGTCTCCGTCTGGGCAGGAGCGGAGCTTAGTCTCAGTCTGGGCAGGAACTGAGGACAGTCTCAGTCTGGGCAGGAACAGAGCTCAGTCTCAGTCTGGGTAGGAGCGCAGCTCAGTCTCAATCTGGGCAAGAGCGGAGCTCAGTCTAATTCTGGGCAGGAGCTGAGCTCAGTCTCAGTCTGGGCAGGATCAGAGCTCAGTCTCAGTCTGGGCAGGAACGGAGCACAGTCTCACTCTGGGCAGGAGCGGAGCTTAGTCTCAATCTGGGCAGGAACTGAGGACAGTCTCAGTCTGGGCAGGAACAGAGCTCAGTCTCAGTCTGGGTAGGAGCGCAGCTCAGTCTCACTCTGGGCATGAGCGGAGCTCAGTCGAATTCTGGGCAGGAGCTGAGCTCAGTCTCAGTCTGGGCAGGATCAGAGCTCAGTCTCAGTCTGGGCAGGAGCTGAGCTCAGTCTCAGTCTGGGCAGGAACGGAGCTCAATCTCACTCTGGGCAGGAGCTGAGAATCTCAGTCTGGGCAGGAGCTGAGCTCAGTCTCAGTCTGGGCATGAGCGGAGCTCAGCCTCAGTCTGGGCAGGAGCTGCGCTCTATCTCAGTCCGGGCAGGAGCTGAGCTCAGTCTCAATCTGGGCAGGAGCGGAGCTCAGCCTCAGTCTGGGCAGGAGCTGAGCTCAACCTCAGTCTGGGCAGGAACTGAGCTCAGTCTCAGTCTGGGCAGGAGCGGAGCTCAGGCTCAGTTTGGGCAGGAGCGCAGCTCAGTCTCAGTCTGGGCAGGAGCGGAGATCAGTCTCAGTCTCGGCATGAGCCGATCTCAGTCTCAGTCTGGACAGGAGCGGAACACAGTTTCAATCTGGGGAGGAGCGGAGCTCAGTCTCAGTCTGGGCAGGAGCAGAGCTTATTCTCAGTCTGGGCAGGAGCGGAGCTCAGGCTCAGTCTGGGCAGGAGCGGAGCTCAGCCTCAGTCTGGGTTAGAGCGCAGCTCAGCCTCAGTCTGGGCAGGAGCGGAGCTCAGTCTCAGTCTGGGCAGGAGCGGATCTCAGTCTCAGTCTGGGCAGGAGCGGGTCTCAGTCTCTGTCTGGACTGGAGCGGAACACAGTTTCAATCTGGGCAGGAGCGGAGCTCAGTATCAGTTTGGGCAGGAGTGGAGCTCAGTCTCAGTCTCAGCCTGGGCAGGAGCCGAGTGCAGTCTCAGTCTGGGCAGGAACTGAGGACTTTCTCAGTCTGGGCAGGAGCGGAGCTCAGGCTCAGTCTGGGCAGCAGCAGAGCTCAGTCTCAGTCTGGGCAAGATCGGATCTCAGTCTCAGTCTGGACAGGAGCGGAACACAGTTTCAATCTGGGCAGGAGCGGCGCTCAGTCTCAGTTTGGGCAGGAGCAGAGCTCAGTCTAGTCTGGGCAGGAGCGGAGCTCAGGCTCAGTCTGGGCAGGAGCGGAGCTCAGTCTCAGTCTGGGCAGGAACTGAGGACAGTCTCAGTCTGGCAGGAGCGGAGCTCAGTCTCAGTCTGGGCAGGAGCAGAGCTCAGTCTGAAACTGGGCTGGGGAGGAGCTCTGTCTCAGTCTGGCCAGGAGCAGAACTCAGTCTCAGTCTGGGAAGGAGCGGAGCTTAGTCTCAGTCTGGACAGGAACTGAGGACAGTCTCAGTCTGGGCAGGCGCGGATCTCAGTCTCAGTCTGGACAGGAGCGGAGCTCAGGCTCAGTCTGGGCAGGAGCGGAGCTCAGTCTCAGTCTGTTCAGGAACTGAGGACAGTCTCAATCTGGGCAGGAGCGGATCTCAGTCTCAGTCTAGGCAGGAGCAGAGCTCAGTCTCAGTCTGGGCAGGAGTGGAGCTCAGGCTCAGTCTGGGCAGGAGTGGAGCTCAGTCTCAGTCTGGGCAGGAGCGG
Organism: Scyliorhinus torazame; assembly: GCF_047496885.1. Lineage (NCBI taxonomy): Eukaryota > Metazoa > Chordata > Chondrichthyes > Carcharhiniformes > Scyliorhinidae > Scyliorhinus > Scyliorhinus torazame. The sequence continues at coordinate 95,210,068 of NC_092722.1, forward strand.
AGCTGAGTCCTAGACAGGGCAGGAGCGGAGCTCCGTCTGAGACAGGAGCTGAGAGTCTCACTCTGGGCAGGAGCTGAGCTCAGTCACAATCTGGGCAGGAGATGAGCTCAATCTCAGTCTGGGCAGGAGCTGAGCTCAGTCTCAGTCTGGGCAGGAGCGGAGCTCAGCCTCAGTCTGGGGAGGAGCGCAGCTCAGTCTCAGTCTGGGCAGGAGCGGAGCTCACTCTCTGTCTGGGCAGGAGCGGATCTCAGTCTCAGTCTGGACAGGAGCGGAACACAGTTTCAATCTGGGCAGGAGCTGAGCTCAGTCTCAGTCTGGGCAGGAGCGGAGCTTAGTCTCAGTCTGGGCAGGAGCTGAGCTCAGTCTCACTCTGGCCAGGAGCTGAGAGTCTCACTCTGGGCAGGAGCTGAGCTCAGTCTCGGTCTGGGCAGGAGCGGAGCTCAGTCTTAGTCTGGACAGGAGCGGAGCTCAGTCTCAGTCTGGGCAGGAGTGGAGCTCAGTCTCACTCTGGGCAGGAGCTGAGAGTCTCACTCTGGGCAGGAGCTGAGCTCAGTCTCGGTCTGGACAGGAGCGGAGCTCAGTCTCAGTCTGGGCAGGAGCGGAGCTCAGTCTCAGCCTGGGCAGGAGCTGAGCTCACTCTCACTCTGGGAAGGAGCTGAGAGTCTCAGTCTGGGCAGGAGCTGAGCTCAATCTCAGTCTGGGCAGGAGCTGAGCTCAGGCTCAATCAGGGCAGGAGCGGAGCTCAGTCTCAGTCTGGGCAGGAGCAGAGCTCAGTCTCAATCAGGGCAGGAGCGGAGCTCAGTCTCTTTCTGGGCAGGAGCGGAGCTCAGTCTCAGTCTGCGCAGGAGCGGAGCTCAGTCTCAGTCTGGGCAGGAGCGGAGCCCAGTCTCAGACTGGACAGGTGCTGAGCTCAGTCTCAGTATGAGCAGGAGCTGAGCTCAGTCTCAGTATGGGCAGGAGCGGAGCTCACTCTCTATCTGGGCAGGAGCTGAGCTCAGTCTCAATCTGGGCAGGAGCTGAACACATTCTCAGTCTGGGCAGGAGCGTAGCTCGTCTCAGTCTGGGCAGGTGAGGAGCTCAGTTTGAGTTTGGGCAGGAGTGGTGCTCTGTCTGAGTCTGGGCAGGAGTTGAGCTTAGTCTCTGTCTGGGCGTGAACTGAACTCAGTCTCAGTCTGGGCACGAGCAAAGTTCAATCTCAGTCTGGGTAGGAGTGGAGCTCAGTCTCAGTCTGGGATAGAGTGGAGCTCAGTCTCAGTCTGGGCAGGAGTGTTGCTCAGTCTCAGTCTGGGAAGGAGCTGAGCGCAGTCTCAGTCTGGGCAGGAGCGGATCTCAGTCTCAATTTAGGCAGGAGGCGAGCTCAGTCTAAGTCTGGGCAGGAGCCGAGCGCAGTCTCAGTCTCAGCCTGGGCAGGAGCCGAGTGCAGTCTCAGTCTGGGAAGGAACTGAGGACTTTCTCAGTCTGGGCAGGAGCGGAGCTCAGGCTCAGTCTGGGCAGCAGCGGAGCTCAGTTTCAATCTGGGCAGGAGCGGCGCTCAGTCTCAGTTTGGGCAGGAGCAGAGCTCAGTCGCAGTCTGGGCAGGAGCGGAGCTCAGGCTCAGTCTGGGCAGGAGCGGAGCTCAGTCTCCGTCTGGGCAGGAACTGAGGACAGTCTCAGTCTGGCAGGAGCGGAGCTCAGTCTCAATCTGGGCAGGAGAGGAGCTCAGTCTCAGTCTCGGCATTTGTGGAGCTCAGGCTCCGTCTGGGCAGGAGCGGAGCTCAGTCTCAGTCTGGGCAGGAACTGAGGACAGTCTCAGTCTGGGCAGGAGCGGAGCTCAGTCTCAGTCTGGGCAGGAGCGGAGCTCAGTCTCTGTCTGGGCAGGAGATGAGCTCAGTCTCAGTCTGGGCAGGAGCTGAGCTCAGTCGCAGTCTGTGCAGGAGCTGAGCTCTGTCTCAGTCTGGGCAGGAGCGGAGCTCAGTCTCAGTATGGGCAGGAGCTGAGCTCAGTCTCACTCTGGGCAGGAGCGGAGCTGAGTCCTAGACAGGGCAGGAGCGGAGCTCAGCCTGAGACAGGAGCTGAGAGTCTCACTCTGGGCAGGAGCAGAGCTCAGTCACAATCTGGGCAGGAGATGAGCTCAATCTCAGTCTGGGCAGGAGCTGAGCTCAGTCTCAGTCTGGGCAGGAGCGGAGCACAGCCTCAGTCTGGGTAGGAGCGCAGCTCAGTCTCAGTCTGGGCAGGAGCGGAGCTCACTCTCTGTTTGGGCAGGAGCGGATCTCAGTCTCAGTCTGGACAGGAGCGGAACACAGTTTCAATCTGGGCAGGAGCTGAGCTCAGTCTCAGTCTGGGCAGGAGCGGAGCTTAGTCTCAGTCTGGGCAGGAGCAGAGCTCAGTCTCAGTCTGGGCAGGAGGGGAGCTCAGGCTCAGTCTGGGCAGGAGCGGAGCTCAGTCTCAGTCTGGGCAGGAACTGAGGACAGTCTCAGTCTGGAAGTAGCGGAGCTCAGTCTCAGTCTGGGCAGGAGCAGAGCTCAGTCTGAAACTGGGCTGGGGAGGAGCTCTGTCTCAGTCTGGCCAGGAGCAGAACTCAGTCTCAGTCTGGGAAGGAGCGGAGCTTAGTCTCAGTCTGGACAGGAACTGAGGACAGTCTCAGTCTGGGCAGGAGCGGATCTCAGTCTCAGTCTGGACAGGAGCGGAGCTCAGGCTCAGTCTGGGCAGGAGCGGAGCTCAGTCTCAGTCTGTTCAGGAACTGAGGACAGTCTCAATCTGGGCAGGAGCGGATCTCAGTCTCAGTCTAGGCAGGAGCAGAGCTCAGTCTCAGTCTGGGAAGGAGTGGAGCTCAGGCTCAGTCTGGGCAGGAGCGGAGCTCAGTCTCAGTCTGGGCAGGAACTGAGGACAGTCTCAGTCTGGGCAGGAGTGGAGCTCAGTCTCAGTCTGGGCAGGAGCGGAGCTGAGTCCTAGACAGGGCAGGAGCGGAGCTCCGTCTGAGACAGGAGCTGAGAGTCTCACTCTGGGCAGGAGCTGAGCTCAGTCACAATCTGGGCAGGAGATGAGCTCAATCTCAGTCTGGGCAGGAGCTGAGCTCAGTCTCAGTCTGGGCAGGAGCGGAGCTCAGCCTCAGTCTGGGGAGGAGCGCAGCTCAGTCTCAGTCTGGGCAGGAGCGGAGCTCACTCTCTGTCTGGGCAGGAGCGGATCTCAGTCTCAGTCTGGACAGGAGCGGAACACAGTTTCAATCTGGGCAGGAGCTGAGCTCAGTCTCAGTCTGGGCAGGAGCGGAGCTTAGTCTCAGTCTGGGCAGGAGCTGAGCTCAGTCTCACTCTGGCCAGGAGCTGAGAGTCTCACTCTGGGCAGGAGCTGAGCTCAGTCTCGGTCTGGGCAGGAGCGGAGCTCAGTCTTAGTCTGGACAGGAGCGGAGCTCAGTCTCAGTCTGGGCAGGAGTGGAGCTCAGTCTCACTCTGGGCAGGAGCTGAGAGTCTCACTCTGGGCAGGAGCTGAGCTCAGTCTCGGTCTGGACAGGAGCGGAGCTCAGTCTCAGTCTGGGCAGGAGCGGAGCTCAGTCTCAGCCTGGGCAGGAGCTGAGCTCACTCTCACTCTGGGAAGGAGCTGAGAGTCTCAGTCTGGGCAGGAGCTGAGCTCAATCTCAGTCTGGGCAGGAGCTGAGCTCAGGCTCAGTCTGGGCAGGAGCGGAGCTCAGTCTCAATCAGGGCAGGAGCAGAGCTCAGTCTCTTTCTGGGCAGGAGCGGAGCTCAGTCTCAGTCTGCGCAGGAGTGGAGCTCAGTCTCAGTCTGGGCAGGAGCGGAGCCCAGTCTCAGTCTGGACAGGTGCTGAGCTCAGTCTCAGTATGAGCAGGAGCTGAGCTCAGTCTCAGTATGGGCAGGAGCGGAGCTCACTCTCAATCTGGGCAGGAGCTGAGCTCAGTCTCAATCTGGGCAGGAGCTGAACACATTCTCAGTCTGGGCAGGAGCGGAGCTCGTCTCAGTCTGGGCAGGTGAGGAGCTCAGTTTGAGTCTGGGCAGGAGTGGTGCTCTGTCTGAGTCTGGGCAGGAGCGGAGCTCAGTCTCAGTATGGGCAGGAGCTGAGCTCAGTCTCACTCTGGGCAGGAGCGGAGCTGAGTCCTAGACAGGGCAGGAGCGGAGCTCAGCCTGAGACAGGAGCTGAGAGTCTCACTCTGGGCAGGAGCAGAGCTCAGTCACAATCTGGGCAGGAGATGAGCTCAATCTCAGTCTGGGCAGGAGCTGAGCTCAGTCTCAGTCTGGGCAGGAGCGGAGCACAGCCTCAGTCTGGGTAGGAGTGCAGCTCAGTCTCAGTCTGGGCAGGAGCGGAGCTCACTCTCTGTTTGGGCAGGAGCGGATCTCAGTCTCAGTCTGGACAGGAGCAGAACACAGTTTCAATCTGGGCAGGAGCTGAGCTCAGTCTCAGTCTGGGCAGGAGCGGAGCTTAGTCTCAGTCTGGGCAGGAGCTGAGCTCAGTCTCACTCTGGCCAGGAGCTGAGAGTCTCACTCTGGGCAGGAGCTGAGCTCAGACTCGGTCTGGGCAGGAGCGGAGCTCAGTCTTAGTCTGGACAGGAGCGGAGCTCAGTCTCAGTCTGGGCAGGTGTGGAGCTCAGTCTCACTCTGGGCAGGAGCTGAGAATCTCACTCTGGGCAGGAGCTGAGCTCAGTCTCGGTCTGGACAGGAGCGGAGCTCAGTCTCAGTCTGGGCAGGAGCGGAGCTCAGTCTCAGCCTGGGCAGGAGCTGAGCTCACTCTCACCCTGGGAAGGAGCTGAGAGTCTCAGTCTGGGCAGGAGCTGAGCTCAATCTCAGTCTGGGCAGGAGCTGAGCTCAGGCTCAGTCTGGGCAGGTGTGGAGCTCAGTCTCACTCTGGGCAGGAGCTGAGAATCTCACTCTGGGCAGGAGCTGAGCTCAGTCTCGGTCTGGACAGGAGCGGAGCTCAGTCTCAGTCTGGGCAGGAGCGGAGCTCAGTCTCAGCCTGGGCAGGAGCTGAGCTCACTCTCACCCTGGGAAGGAGCTGAGAGTCTCAGTCTGGGCAGGAGCTGAGCTCAATCTCAGTCTGGGCAGGAGCGGAGCTCAGTCTCAGCCTGGGCAGGAGCTGAGCTCACTCTCACCCTGGGAAGGAGCTGAGAGTCTCAGTCTGGGCAGGAGCTGAGCTCAGTCTCAGTCTGGACAGGAGCGGAGCTCAGTCTCAGCCTGGGCAGGAGCTGAGCTCACTCTCACCCTGGGAAGGAGCTGAGAGTCTCAGTCTGGGCAGGAGCTGAGCTCAATCTCAGTCTGGGCAGGAGCTGAGCTCAGGCTCAGTCTGGGCAGGAGCAGAGCTCAGTCTCAATCAGGGCAGGAGCGGAGCTCAGTCTCTTGCTGGGCAGGAGCGGAGCTCAGTCTCATTCTGCGCAGGAGCGGAGCTCAGTCTCAGTCTGGGCAGGAGCGGAGCCCAGTCTCAGACTGGACAGGTGCTGAGCTCAGTCTCAGTATGAGCAGGAGCTGAGCTCAGTCTCAGTATGGGCAGGAACGGAGCTCACTCTCAATCTGGGCAGGAGCTGAGCTCAGTCTCAATCTGGGCAGGAGCTGAACTCATTCTCAGTCTGGGCAGGAGCGGAGCTCGTCTCAGTCTGGGCAGGAGAGGAGCTCAGTTTGAGTCTGGGCAGGAGTGGTGCTCTGTCTGAGTCTGGGAAGGAGTTGAGCTTAGTCTCTGTCTGGGCGTGAACTGAACTCAGTCTCAGTCTGGGCACGAGCAAAGTTCAATCTCAGTCTGGGTAGGAGTGGAGCTCAGTCTCAGTCTGGGATAGAGTGGAGCTCAATCTCAGTCCGGGCAGGAGTGTTGCTCAGTCTCAGTCTGGGAAGGAGCTGAGCGCAGTCTCAGTCTGGGCAGGAGCGGATCTCAGTCTCAATTTAGGCAGGAGGCGAACTCAGTCTAAGTCTGGGCAGGAGCCGAGCGCAGTCTCAGTCTCAGCCTGGGCAGGAGCCGAGTGCAGTCTCAGTCTGGGCAGGAACTGAGGACTTTCTCAGTCTGGGCAGGAGCGCAGCTCAGGCTCAGTCTGGGCAGCAGCGGAGCTCAGTCTCAGTCTGGGCAAGATCGGATCTCAGTCTCAGTCTGGACAGGAGCGGAACACAGTTTCAATCTGGGCAGGAGCGGCGCTCAGTCTCAGTTTGGGCAGGAGCAGAGCTCAGTCTCAGTCTGGGCAGGAGCGGAGCTCAGGCTCAGTCTGGGCAGGAGCGGAGCTCAGTCTCAGTCTGGGCAGGAACTGAGGACAGTCTCAGTCTGGCAGGAGCGGAGCTCAGTCTCAGTCTGGGCAGGAGCAGAGCTCAGTCCTAGACTGGGCAGGAGCGGAGCTCAGTCTGAAACTGGGCTGGGGAGGAGCTCTGTCTCAGTCTGGCCAGGAGCAGAGCTCAGTCTCAGTCTGGGAAGGAGCGGAGCTTAGTCTCAGTCTGGACAGGAACTGAGGACAGTCTCAGTCTGGGCAGGAGCGGATCTCAGTCTCAGTCTGGACAGGAGCGGAACACAGTTTCAATCTGGGCAGGAGCGGAGCTCAGTCTCAGTCTGGGCAGGAGCAGAGCTCAGTCTCAGTCTGGGCAGGAGCGGAGCTCAGTCTCAGTCTGTTCAGGAGCTGAGCACAGTCTCAATCTGGGCAGGAGCGGATCTCAGTCTCAGTCTGTACAGGAGTGGAACACTATTTCAATCTGGGCAGGAGCGGAGCTCAGTCTCAGTCTAGGCAGGAGCAGAGCTCAGTCTCAGTCTGGGAAGGAGTGGAGCTCAGGCTCAGTCTGGGCAGGAGCGGAGCTCAGTCTCAGTCAGGGCAGGAACTGAGGACAGTCTCAGTCTGGGCAGGAGTGGAGCTCAGTCTCAGTCTGGGTAGGAGCGGAGCTGAGTCCTAGACAGGGCAGGAGCGGAGCTCCGTCTGAGACAGGAGCTGAGAGTCTCACTCTGGGCAGGAGCTGAGCTCAGTCACAATCTGGGCAGGAGATGAGCTCAATCTCATTCTGGGCAGGAGCTGAGCTCAGTCTCAGTCTGGGCAGGAGCGGAGCTCAGCCTCAGTCTGGGGAGGAGCGCAGCTCAGTCTCAGTCTGGGCAGGAGCGGAGCTCACTCTCTGTCTGGGCAGGAGCGGATCTCAGTCTCAGTCTGGACAGGAGCGGAACACAGTTTCAATCTGGGCAGGAGCTGAGCTCAGTCTCAGTCTGGGCAGGAGCGGAGCTTAGTCTCAGTCTGGGCAGGAGCTGAGCTCAGTCTCACTCTGGGCAGGAGCTGAGCTCAGTCTCGGTCTGGGCAGGAGCGGAGCTCAGTCTTAGTCTGGACAGGAGCGGAGCTCAGTCTCAGTCTGGGCAGGAGTGGAGCTCAGTCTCACTCTGGGCAGGAGCTGAGAGTCTCACTCTGGGCAGGAGCTGAGCTCAGTCTCGGTCTGGACAGGAGCGGAGCTCAGTCTCAGTCTGGGCAGGAGCGGAGCTCAGTCTCAGCCTGGGCAGGAGCTGAGCTCACTCTCACTCTGGGAAGGAGCTGAGAGTCTCAGTCTGGGCAGGAGCTGAGCTCAATCTCAGTCTGGGCAGGAGCTGAGCTCAGGCTCAGTCTGGGCAGGAGCGGAGCACAGTCTCAATCAGGGCAGGAGCGGAGCTCAGTCTCTTTCTGGGCAGGAGCGGAGCTCAGTCTCAGTCTGCGCAGGAGCGGAGCTCAGTCTCAGTCTGGGCAGGAGCGGAGCCCAGTCTCAGACTGGACAGGTGCTGAGCTCAGTCTCAGTATGAGCAGGAGCTGAGCTCAGTCTCAGTATGGGCAGGAGCGGAGCTCACTCTCAATCTGGGCAGGAGCTGAGCTCAGTCTCAATCTGGGCAGGAGCTGAACACATTCTCAGTCTGGGCAGGAGCGGAGCTCGTCTCAGTCTGGGCAGGTGAGGAGCTCAGTTTGAGTCTGGGCAGGAGTGGTGCTCTGTCTGAGTCTGGGCAGGAGTTGAGCTTAGTCTCTGTCTGGGCGTGAACTGAACTCAGTCTCAGTCTGGGCACGAGCAAAGTTCAATCTCAGTCTGGGTAGGAGTGAAGCTCAGTCTCAGTCTGGGATAGAGTGGAGCTCAGTCTCAATCTGGGCAGGAGCGGATCTCAGTCTCAGTCTGTACAGGAGTGGAACACTATTTCAATCTGGGCAGGAGCGGAGCTCAGTCTCAGTCTAGGCAGGAGCAGAGCTCAGTCTCAGTCTGGGAAGGAGTGGAGCTCAGGCTCAGTCTGGGCAGGAGCGGAGCTCAGTCTCAGTCAGGGCAGGAACTGAGGACAGTCTCAGTCTGGGCAGGAGTGGAGCTCAGTCTCAGTCTGGGCAGGAGCGGAGCTGAGTCCTAGACAGGGCAGGAGCGGAGCTCCGTCTGAGACAGGAGCTGAGAGTCTCACTCTGGGCAGGAGCTGAGCTCAGTCACAATCTGGGCAGGAGATGAGCTCAATCTCATTCTGGGCAGGAGCTGAGCTCAGTCTCAGTCTGGGCAGGAGCGGAGCTCAGCCTCAGTCTGGGGAGGAGCGCAGCTCAGTCTCAGTCTGGGCAGGAGCGGAGCTCACTCTCTGTCTGGGCAGGAGCGGATCTCAGTCTCAGTCTGGACAGGAGCGGAACACAGTTTCAATCTGGGCAGGAGCTGAGCTCAGTCTCAGTCTGGGCAGGAGCGGAGCTTAGTCTCAGTCTGGGCAGGAGCTGAGCTCAGTCTCACTCTGGGCAGGAGCTGAGCTCAGTCTCGGTCTGGGCAGGAGCGGAGCTCAGTCTTAGTCTGGACAGGAGCGGAGCTCAGTCTCAGTCTGGGCAGGAGTGGAGCTCAGTCTCACTCTGGGCAGGAGCTGAGAGTCTCACTCTGGGCAGGAGCTGAGCTCAGTCTCGGTCTGGACAGGAGCGGAGCTCAGTCTCAGTCTGGGCAGGAGCGGAGCTCAGTCTCAGCCTGGGCAGGAGCTGAGCTCACTCTCACTCTGGGAAGGAGCTGAGAGTCTCAGTCTGGGCAGGAGCTGAGCTCAATCTCAGTCTGGGCAGGAGCTGAGCTCAGGCTCAGTCTGGGCAGGAGCGGAGCACAGTCTCAATCAGGGCAGGAGCGGAGCTCAGTCTCTTTCTGGGCAGGAGCGGAGCTCAGTCTCAGTCTGCGCAGGAGCGGAGCTCAGTCTCAGTCTGGGCAGGAGCGGAGCCCAGTCTCAGACTGGACAGGTGCTGAGCTCAGTCTCAGTATGAGCAGGAGCTGAGCTCAGTCTCAGTATGGGCAGGAGCGGAGCTCACTCTCAATCTGGGCAGGAGCTGAGCTCAGTCTCAATCTGGGCAGGAGCTGAACACATTCTCAGTCTGGGCAGGAGCGGAGCTCGTCTCAGTCTGGGCAGGTGAGGAGCTCAGTTTGAGTCTGGGCAGGAGTGGTGCTCTGTCTGAGTCTGGGCAGGAGTTGAGCTTAGTCTCTGTCTGGGCGTGAACTGAACTCAGTCTCAGTCTGGGCACGAGCAAAGTTCAATCTCAGTCTGGGTAGGAGTGGAGCTCAGTCTCAGTCTGGGATAGAGTGGAGCTCAGTCTCAGTCTGGGCAGGAGTGTTGCTCAGTCTCAGTCTGGGAAGGAGCTGAGCTCAGACTCGGTCTGGGCAGGAGCGGAGCTCAGTCTTAGTCTGGACAGGAGCGGAGCTCAGTCTCAGTCTGGGCAGGTGAGGAGCTCAGTCTCACTCTGGGCAGGAGCTGAGAATCTCACTCTGGGCAGGAGCTGAGCTCAGTCTCGGTCTGGACAGGAGCGGAGCTCAGTCTCAGTCTGGGCAGGAGCGGAGCTCAGTCTCAGCCTGGGCAGGAGCTGAGCTCACTCTCACCCTGGGAAGGAGCTGAGAGTCTCAGTCTGGGCAGGAGCTGAGCTCAATCTCAGTCTGGGCAGGAGCTGAGCTCAGGCTCAGTCTGGGCAGGAGCAGAGCTCAGTCTCAATCAGGGCAGGAGCGGAGCTCAGTCTCTTTCTGGGCAGGAGCGGAGCTCAGTCTCATTCTGCGCAGGAGCGGAGCTCAGTCTCAGTCTGGGCAGGAGCGGAGCCCAGTCTCAGACTGGACAGGTGCTGAGCTCAGTCTCAGTATGAGCAGGAGCTGAGCTCAGTCTCAGTATGGGCAGGAACGGAGCTCACTCTCAATCTGGGCAGGAGCTGAGCTCAGTCTCAATCTGGGCAGGAGCTGAACTCATTCTCAGTCTGGGCAGGAGCGGAGCTCGTCTCAGTCTGGGCAGGAGAGGAGCTCAGTTTGAGTCTGGGCAGGAGTGGTGCTCTGTCTGAGTCTGGGAAGGAGTTGAGCTTAGTCTCTGTCTGGGCGTGAACTGAACTCAGTCTCAGTCTGGGCACGAGCAAAGTTCAATCTCAGTCTGGGTAGGAGTGGAGCTCAGTCTCAGTCTGGGATAGAGTGGAGCTCAATCTCAGTCCGGGCAGGAGTGTTGCTCAGTCTCAGTCTGGGAAGGAGCTGAGCGCAGTCTCAGTCTGGGCAGGAGCGGATCTCAGTCTCAATTTAGGCAGGAGGCGAACTCAGTCTAAGTCTGGGCAGGAGCCGAGCGCAGTCTCAGTCTCAGCCTGGGCAGGAGCCGAGTGCAGTCTCAGTCTGGGCAGGAACTGAGGACTTTCTCAGTCTGGGCAGGAGCGCAGCTCAGGCTCAGTCTGGGCAGCAGCGGAGCTCAGTCTCAGTCTGGGCAAGATCGGATCTCAGTCTCAGTCTGGACAGGAGCGGAACACAGTTTCAATCTGGGCAGGAGCGGCGCTCAGTCTCAGTTTGGGCAGGAGCAGAGCTCAGTCTCAGTCTGGGCAGGAGCGGAGCTCAGGCTCAGTCTGGGCAGGAGCGGAGCTCAGTCTCAGTCTGGGCAGGAACTGAGGACAGTCTCAGTCTGGCAGGAGCGGAGCTCAGTCTCAGTCTGGGCAGGAGCAGAGCTCAGTCCTAGACTGGGCAGGAGCGGAGCTCAGTCTGAAACTGGGCTGGGGAGGAGCTCTGTCTCAGTCTGGCCAGGAGCAGAGCTCAGTCTCAGTCTGGGAAGGAGCGGAGCTTAGTCTCAGTCTGGACAGGAACTGAGGACAGTCTCAGTCTGGGCAGGAGCGGATCTCAGTCTCAGTCTGGACAGGAGCGGAACACAGTTTCAATCTGGGCAGGAGCGGAGCTCAGTCTCAGTCTGGGCAGGAGCAGAGCTCAGTCTCAGTCTGAGCAGGAGCGGAGCTCAGTCTCAGTCTGTTCAGGAGCTGAGCACAGTCTCAATCTGGGCAGGAGCGGATCTCAGTCTCAGTCTGTACAGGAGTGGAACACTATTTCAATCTGGGCAGGAGCGGAGCTCAGTCTCAGTCTAGGCAGGAGCAGAGCTCAGTCTCAGTCTGGGAAGGAGTGGAGCTCAGGCTCAGTCTGGGCAGGAGCGGAGCTCAGTCTCAGTCAGGGCAGGAACTGAGGACAGTCTCAGTCTGGGCAGGAGTGGAGCTCAGTCTCAGTCTGGGTAGGAGCGGAGCTGAGTCCTAGACAGGGCAGGAGCGGAGCTCCGTCTGAGACAGGAGCTGAGAGTCTCACTCTGGGCAGGAGCTGAGCTCAGTCACAATCTGGGCAGGAGATGAGCTCAATCTCATTCTGGGCAGGAGCTGAGCTCAGTCTCAGTCTGGGCAGGAGCGGAGCTCAGCCTCAGTCTGGGGAGGAGCGCAGCTCAGTCTCAGTCTGGGCAGGAGCGGAGCTCACTCTCTGTCTGGGCAGGAGCGGATCTCAGTCTCAGTCTGGACAGGAGCGGAACACAGTTTCAATCTGGGCAGGAGCTGAGCTCAGTCTCAGTCTGGGCAGGAGCGGAGCTTAGTCTCAGTCTGGGCAGGAGCTGAGCTCAGTCTCACTCTGGGCAGGAGCTGAGCTCAGTCTCGGTCTGGGCAGGAGCGGAGCTCAGTCTTAGTCTGGACAGGAGCGGAGCTCAGTCTCAGTCTGGGCAGGAGTGGAGCTCAGTCTCACTCTGGGCAGGAGCTGAGAGTCTCACTCTGGGCAGGAGCTGAGCTCAGTCTCGGTCTGGACAGGAGCGGAGCTCAGTCTCAGTCTGGGCAGGAGCGGAGCTCAGTCTCAGCCTGGGCAGGAGCTGAGCTCACTCTCACTCTGGGAAGGAGCTGAGAGTCTCAGTCTGGGCAGGAGCTGAGCTCAATCTCAGTCTGGGCAGGAGCTGAGCTCAGGCTCAGTCTGGGCAGGAGCGGAGCACAGTCTCAATCAGGGCAGGAGCGGAGCTCAGTCTCTTTCTGGGCAGGAGCGGAGCTCAGTCTCAGTCTGCGCAGGAGCGGAGCTCAGTCTCAGTCTGGGCAGGAGCGGAGCCCAGTCTCAGACTGGACAGGTGCTGAGCTCAGTCTCAGTATGAGCAGGAGCTGAGCTCAGTCTCAGTATGGGCAGGAGCGGAGCTCACTCTCAATCTGGGCAGGAGCTGAGCTCAGTCTCAATCTGGGCAGGAGCTGAACACATTCTCAGTCTGGGCAGGAGCGGAGCTCGTCTCAGTCTGGGCAGGTGAGGAGCTCAGTTTGAGTCTGGGCAGGAGTGGTGCTCTGTCTGAGTCTGGGCAGGAGTTGAGCTTAGTCTCTGTCTGGGCGTGAACTGAACTCAGTCTCAGTCTGGGCACGAGCAAAGTTCAATCTCAGTCTGGGTAGGAGTGGAGCTCAGTCTCAGTCTGGGATAGAGTGGAGCTCAGTCTCAGTCTGGGCAGGAGTGTTGCTCAGTCTCAGTCTGGGAAGGAGCTGAGCGCAGTCTCAGTCTGGGCAGGAGCGGATCTCAGTCTCAATTTAGGCAGGAGTGGAGCTCAGTCTCAGTCTGGGATAGAGGGGAGCTCAGTCTCAGTCTGGGCAGGAGTGTTGCTCAGTCTAAGTCTGGGCAGGAGCCGAGCGCAGTCTCAGTCTCAGCCTGGGCAGGAGCCGAGTGCAGTCTCAGTCTGGGCAGGAACTGAGGACTTTCTCAGTCTGGGCAGGAGCGGAGCTCAGGCTCAGTCTGGGCAGCAGCGGAGCTCAGCCTCAGTCTGGGCAAGATCGGATCTCAGTCTCAGTCTGGACAGGAGCGGAACACAGTTTCAATCTGGGCAGGAGCGGCGCTCAGTCTCAGTTTGGGCAGGAGCAGAGCTCAGTCGCAGTCTGGGCAGGAGCGGAGCTCAGTCTCAGTCTGGGCAGGAGCGGAGCCCAGTCTCAGAGTGGACAGGTGCTGAGCTCAGTCTCAGTATGAGCAGGAGCTGAGCTCAGTCTCAGTATGGGCAGGAGCGGAGCTCACTCTCAATCTGGGCAGGAGCTGAGCTCAGTCTCAATCTGGGCAGGAGCTGAACACATTCTCAGTCTGGGCAGGAGCGGAGCTCGTCTCAGTCTGGGCAGGTGAGGAGCTCAGTTTGAGTCTGGGCAGGAGTGGTGCTCTGTCTGAGTCTGGGCAGGAGTTGAGCTTAGTCTCTGTCTGGGCGTGAACTGAACTCAGTCTCAGTCTGGGCACGAGCAAAGTTCAATCTCAGTCTGGGTAGGAGTGGAGCTCAGTCTCAGTCTGGGATAGAGTGGAGCTCAGTCTCAGTCTGGGCAGGAGTGTTGCTCAGTCTCAGTCTGGGAAGGAGCTGAGCGCAGTCTCAGTCTGGGCAGGAGCGGATCTCAGTCTCAATTTAGGCAGGAGTGGAGCTCAGTTTCAGTCTGGGATAGAGTGGAGCTCAGTCTCAGTCTGGGCAGGAGTGTTGCTCAGTCTAAGTCTGGGCAGGAGCCGAGCGCAGTCTCAGTCTCAGCCTGGGCAGGAGCCGAGTGCAGTCTCAGTCTGGGCAGGAACTGAGGACTTTCTCAGTCTGGGCAGGAGCGGAGCTCAGGCTCAGTCTGGGCAGCAGCGGAGCTCAGCCTCAGTCTGGGCAAGATCGGATCTCAGTCTCAGTCTGGACAGGAGCGGAACACAGTTTCAATCTGGGCAGGAGCGGCGCTCAGTCTCAGTTTGGGCAGGAGCAGAGCTCAGTCGCAGTCTGGGCAGGAGCGGAGCTCAGGCTCAGTCTGGGCAGGAGCGGAGCTCAGTCTCAGTCTGGGCAGGAACTGAGGACAGTCTCAGTCTGGCAGGAGCGGAGCTCAGTCTCAGTCTGGGCAGGAGCAGAGCTCAGTCCTAGACTGGGCAGGAGCGGAGCTCAGTCTGAAACTGGGCTGGGGAGGAGCTCTGTCTCAGTCTGGCCAGGAGCAGAGCTCAGTCTCAGTCTGGGAAGGAGCGGAGCTCAGTCTCAGTCTGGGCATTTGTGGAGCTCAGGCTCCGTCTGGGCAGGAGCGGAGCTCAGTCTCAGTCTGGGCAGGAACTGAGGACAGTCTCAGTCTGGGCAGGAGCGGAGCTCAGTCTCAGTCTGGGCAGGAGCGGAGCTCAGCCTCTGTCTGGGCAGGAGATGAGCTCAGTCTCAGTCTGGGCAGGAGCTGAGCTCAGTCGCAGTCTGGGCAGGAGCTGAGCTCTGTCTCAGTCTGGGCAGGAGCGGAGCTCAGTCTCAGTATGGGCAGGAGCTGAGCTCAGTCTCACTCTGGGCAGGAGCGGAGCTCAGTCTCAGTCTGGGCAGGAGCGGAGCTCAGTCTCAGTCTGGGTAGGAGCGGAGCTCAGTCTCAGTCTGGGCAGGAACGGAACACAGTCTCAATCTGGGCAGGAGAGGAGGTCAGTCTCAATCTGGGCAGGAGCGGAGCACAGTTTCAGTCTGGGCAGGTGCGGCCGTCAGTCTCAGTCTGGGCAAGAGCGCAGCGTAGTCTCAGTCTGGGCAGGAGTGGAGCTCAGTCTCAGTCTGGGCAGGAGCGGAGCTCATTCTCAGCCTGGGCAGGAGTGGAGCTCAGTCTCAGTCTGGGCAGGAGCGGAGCTCTGTCTCAGTCTGGGCAGGAGCGGAGCTCAGTCTCAGTCTGGGCTGGAACTGTGGACAGTCTCAGTCTTGGCAGGAGAGGAGCTCATTCTCAGTCTGGGCACGAGCTGAGCTCAGTCTCAGTCTGGGCTGGAGCTGAGCTCAGTCACTGTCTCAGCAGGAGCTGAGTTCAGTCTCAGGTTGGGCAGGAGCTGAGCTCAGTCTCAGTCTGGGCAGGTGCGGAGCTCAGTCTCTGTCTGGGCAGGAGCTGAGCTCAGTCCCAGTCTGGGCAGGAGCGGAGGTCAGTCTCAATCAGGGCAGGAGCGGAGCTCAGTCTCAGTCTGGGCAGGAGCGGTGCTCAGTCTCAGTCTGGAGAGGAGCGGAGCTCAGTCTCAGTCTGGGCAGGAGCTGAGCTCAGTCTCAGTATGGGCAGGAGCGGAGCTCACTCTCAATCTGGGCAGGTGCTGAGCTCAGTCTCAGTCTGGGATGGAGCGGATCTCAGTCTCAATTTAGGCAGGAGCGGAACTCAGTCTCTGTCTGGGAAGGAGCTGAGCTCAGTCTCAGTCTGGGCAGGAGCGGAGCTCAGTCTCAGTCTGGGCAGGAGCGGAGCTCAGTCTCAGTCTGGGCAGGAGCGGAGCTCAGTCTCAGTCTGGGAAGGAACTGAGGACAGTCTCAGTCTGGGCAGGAGAGGAGATCATTCTCAATCTGGGCAGGAGCTGTGCTCAGTCTCAGTCTGGGCAGGAGCTGAGCTCAGTCTCACTCTGGGCAGGAGCTGAGCTCAGTCTCACTCTGGGGAGGAGCTGAGAGTCTCAGTCTGGGCAGGAGCTGAGCTCAGTCTCAGTCTGGGCTGGAGCGGAGCTCAGTCTCAATCTGGGAAGGAGCTGTGCTCAGTCTCAGTCTGGGCAGGAGCTGAGCTCAGTCTCACTCTGGGCAGGAGCTGAGCTCAGTCTCACTCTGGGGAGGAGCTGAGAGTCTCAGTCTGGGCAGGAGCTGAGCTCAGTCTCAGTCTGGGCTGGAGCTGAGCTCAGTCGCTGACTGGGCAGGAGCTGAGCTCAGTCTCAGTCTGTGCAGGAGCGGAGCTCAGTCTCTGTCTGGGCAGGAGCGGAGTTCACTCTCAATCAGGGCAGGAGCGGAGCACAGTCTCAGTCTGGGAAGGAGCGGAGCTCAGTCTCAGTCTGGGCAGGAGCGGAGCTCAGTCTCAGTCTGGGATGGAGCGGAGCTCAGTCTCAGTCTGGGAAGGAGCTGAGCGCAGTCTCAGTCTGGGGAGGAGCAGATCTCAGTCTCAATTTAAGCAGGAGGGGAACTCAGTCTCTGTCATTCAAGGAGCTGAGCGCAGTCTCAGTCTGGGCAGGAGTGGAGCTCAGTCTCAGTCTGGGCAGGAGCGCAGCTCAGAGTCAGTCTGGATAGGAGCGGAACCCAGTTTCAGTCTGGGCAGGAGCGGAGCTCATTCTCAGTCTGGACAGGAGCGGAGCTCAGTCTCAGTCTGGACAGGAGCGGAGCTCAGTCTCAGTCTGGGCAGGAGCGGAGCTCAGTCTCAATCTGGGCAGGAGCGGAGCTCAGTCTCAGTCTGGGCAGGAGCTGAGCTCAGTCACACTCTGGGCAGGAGCTGAGAGTCTCAGTCTGGGCAGGGGCTGAGCTCAGTCACAATATCGGCAGGAGCTGAGCTCATTCTCAGTCTGGACAGGAGCGGAGCTCAGTCTCAGTCTGGGCAGGAGCGGATCTCAGTCTCAATCTGGGCAGGAGCGGAGCTCAGTCTCAGTCTGTGCAGGAGCTGAGCTCAGTCACACTTTGGGCAGGAGCTGAGAGTCTCAGTCTGGGCAGGGGCTGAGCTCAGTCTCAGTCTGGGCAGGAGCTGAGCTCAGTCGCAGTCTGTGCAGGAGTGGAGCTCAGTCTCAACCTGGGCAGGAGCTGAGCTCATTCTAAGTCTTGGCAGGAGCGGAGCTCAGTCTCCGTCTGGGCATGAGCGGAGCTCAGTCTCTGTCTGGGCAGGAGCTGAGCTCAGTCTCAGTCTGGGCAGGAGCTGAGCTCAGTCTCTGTCTGGGCAGGAGCTGAGCTCAGTCTCAATCTGGGCAGGAGCGGACCTCAGTCTCATCTGGGCAGGAGCGCAGCTCAGTCTCAGTCTGGGCAGGAGCGGAGCTCAGTCTCAGTCTGGGCAGGAGCTGAGCTCAGTCTCAGTCAGGGCAGGAGCGGACCTCAGTCTCATCAGGGCTGGAGCGCAGCTCAGTCTCTGTCTGGGCAGCAGCTGAGCTCAGTCTCAGTCTGGGCAGGAGCGGAGCTCAGTCTCAGTCTGGGCAGGAGCGCAGCTCAGAGTCAGTCTGGATTGGAGCGGAACCCAGTTTCAGTCTGGGCAGGAGCGGAGCTCATTCTCAGTCTGGACAGGAGCGGAGCTCAGTCTCAGTCTGGGCAGGAGCGGAGCTCAGTCTCAGTCTGGGCAGGAGCTGAGCTCAGTCACACTCTGGGCAGGAGCTGAGAGTCTCAGTCTGGGCAGGGGCTGAGCTCAGTCTCAGTCTTGGCAGGGGCTGAGCTCAGTCTCAGTCTGGGCAGGAGCTGAGAGTCTCAGTCTGGGCAGGGGCTGAGCTCAGCCTCAATCTGGGCAGGAGCTGAGCTCATTCTCAGTCTTGTCAGGAGCGGAGCTCAGTCTCAGTCTGGGCAGGATCGGAGCTCACTCTCAGTCTGCGCAGGAGCTGAGCTCAGGCTCAGTGTGGGCAGGAGCGGAGCTCAGGCTCAGCCTGGGCAGGAGCGCAGCTCAGTCTCAGTCTGGGCAGGAGCGGAGCTCAGTCTCAGTCTGGGCAGGAGCGGATCACAGTCTCAGTCTGGACAGGAGCGGAACACAGTTTCAATCTGGGCAGGAGCGGAGCTCAGTCTCAGTCTGGGCATGAGCGGAGCTCAGTCTCAGTCTGGGCCGGAGCGGAGCTCAGTCTCAGTCTGGGTAGGAGCGGAGCTTAGTCTCAGTCTGGGCAGGAACTGAGGACAGTCTCACTCTGGGCAGGAGCGGAGCTCAGTCTCAGTCTGGGCAGGAGCGGAGCTCAGTCTCAGTCAGGGCAGGAGCGGAGCTCAGCCTCAATCTGGCCAGGAGTGGAGCTCAGTCTCAGTCTGGGCAGGAGCCGAACTCAGTCTGCGTTTGGGCAGGAGCGGTGCCCAGTCTCAGGCTGGGCAGGTGCTGAGCTCAGTCTCAGTCTGGGCAGGAGCGGAGCTCAGTCTCAATCTGGGCTGGAGCAGAGCTCAGTCTCAGTCTGGGCAGGAGCCGAGCTCAGTCTAAATCTGGGCAGGAGCCGAGCGCAGTCTCAGTCTCAGTCTGGGCAGGAGCCGAGTGCAGTCTCAGTCTTGGCAGGAGCGGAGCTCAGTCTCTGTCTGGGCAGGATCGGAGCTCAGTCCCAGTCTGGGCAGGAGCTGAGCTCACTCTCAGTCTGCGCAGGAGCTGAGCTCAGGCTCAGTCTAGGCAGGAGCGGAGGTCAGGCTCAGCCTGGGCGTGAACTGAATTCAGTCTCAGTCAGGGCATGAACTGAGCTCAGTCTCAGTCTGGGCAGGAGCTGAGCTCAGGCTCAGTCTGGGCAGGAGCGGAGCTCAGGCTCAGCCTGGGCAGGAGCGCAGCTCAGTCTCAGTCTGGGCAGGAGCGGAGCTCAGTCTTAGTCTGGGCAGGAGCTGAGCTCAGTCTCTGTCTGGGCAGTAGCTGAGCTCACTCTGAGTCTGGACTGGAGCTGTGCTCAGTTTGAGTCTGGGCAGGAGTGGAGCTCAGTCTCAGTGTGGGCTGGGGCGGAGTTCTGTCTCAGTCTGGGCAGGAGCAGAGCTCAGTCTCAGTCTGAGAAGGAGTGGAGCTCAGTCTCAGTCTGGGCAGGAGCAGAGCTCAGTCTCAGTCTGAGAAGGAGCGGATCTGTCTCAGTCTGGGGAGGAGCGGAGCTCAGTCTCAGTCTGGGCAGGAGCGGATCTCAGTCTCAGTCTGGGCAGGAGTCCGGAGCTCAGTCTCAGTCTGGGCAGGAGTGGATCTCAGTCTCAGTCTGGACAGGAGCGAAACACAGTTTCAATCTGGGCAGGAGCGGAGCTCAGTCTCAGTCTGGGCTGGAGCAGAGCTCAGTCTCAGTCTGGGCAGGAGCGGAGCTCAGGCTCAGTCAGGGCAGGAGCGGAGCTCCGTCTCAGTCTGGGCAGGAACTGAGGGCAGTCTCATTCTGGGCAGGAGCGGAGCTCAGTCTCAGTCTGGGCAGGAGCGGAGCTCAGTCTCTGTCTGGGCAGGAGCGGAGCTCAGTCTCAGTCAGAGCAATAGCGGAGCTCAGTCTCAATCTGGCCAGGAGTGGAGCTCAGTCTCAGTCTGGGCAGGTGTGGAGCTTAGTCTCATTCTGGGCAGGAACTGAGGAAAGTCTCAGTCTAGGCAGGAGCGGAGCTCATTCTCAGTCTGGGCAGGAGCAGAGCTCAGTCTCAGTCAGGGCAATAGCGGATCTCAGTCTCAATCTGGCAAGGAGTGGAGCTCAGTCTCAGTCTGGGCAGGAGCCGAACTCAGTCTAAGTCTTGGCAGGAGCGGAGCCCAGTCTCAGGCTGGGCAGGTGGTGAGCTCAGTCTCAGTCTGGGCAGGAGCGGAGCTCAGTCTCAATCTGGGCAGGAGCCGAGCGCATTCTCCGTATCAGTCTGGGCAGGAGCCGAGTGCAGTCTCAGTCTGGGCAGGAACTGAGGACGTTCTCAGTCTGGGCTGGAGCGGAGCTCAGTCTCAGTCTGGGCAGGATCGGAGCTCAGTCTCAGTCTGGGCAGGAGCTGAGCTCACTCTCAGTCTGCGCAGGAGCTGAGCTCAGGCTCAGTCTGGGCAGGAGCGGAGCTCAGGCTCAGCCTGGGCAGGAGCGCAGCTCATTCTCAGTCTGGGCAGGAGCGGAGCTCAGTCTCAGTCTGGGCAGGAGCGGATCTCAGTCTCAGTCTCGACAGGAGCGGAACACAGTTTCAATCTGGGCAGGAGCGGAGCTCAGTCTCCGTCTGGGCATGAGCGGAGCTCAGTCTCAGTCTGGGCAGGAGCGGAGCTCAGTCTCAGTCTGGGTAGGAGCGGAGCTTAGTCTCAGTCTGGGCAGGAACTGAGCTCAGTCTCAGTCAGGGCAGGAGCGGAGCTCAGCCTCAATCTGGCCAGGAGTGGAGCTCAGTCTCAGTCTGGGCAGGAGCCGAACTCAGTCTACGTCTGGGCAGGAGTGGAGCCCAGTCTCAGGCTGGGCAGGTGCTGAGCTCAGTCTCCGTCTGGGCAGGAGCGGAGCTCAGTCTCAATCTGGGCAGGAGCTGAACTCAGTCAGTCTTGGCTGGAGCAGAGCTCAGTCTCAGTCTGGGCAGGAGCCGAGCTCAGTCTAAGTCTGGGCAGGAGCCGAGTGCAGTCTCAGTCTGGGCAGGAGCGGAGCTCAGTCTCAGTCTGTGCAGGATCGGAGCTCTGTCCCAGTCTGGGCAGGAGCTGAGCTCACTCTCAGTCTGCGCAGGAGCTGAGCTCAGGCTCAGTCTGGGCAGGAGCGGAGCTCAGGCTCAGCCTGGGCAGGAGCGGAGCTCAGTTTGAGTCTGGGCAGGTGTGGAGCTTAGTCTCAGTCTGGGCGTGAACAGAATTCAGTCTCAGTCTGGGCATGAACTGAGCTCAGTCTCAGTCTGGGCAGGAGCTGAGCTCAGGCTCAGTCTGGGCAGGAGCGGAGCTCAGGCTCAGCCTGGGCAGGAGCGCAGCTCAGTCTCAGTCTGGGCAGGAGCGGAGCTCAGTCTCAGTCTGGGCAGGAGCGGATCTCAGTCTCAGTCTGGTCAGGAGCGGAACACAGTTTCAATCTGGGCAGGAGCGGAGCTCAGTCTCAGTCTGGGCAGGAGCGGAGCTCAGTCTCAGTCTGGGCAGGAGCGGAGCTCAGTCTCAGTCTGGGCAGGAGCTGAGCTCAGTCTCTGTCTGGGCAGGAGCTGAGCTCACTCTGAGTCTGGACAGGAGCTGTGCTCAGTTTGAGTCTGGGCAGGAGTGGAGCTGAGTCTCAGTGTGGGCTGGGGCGGAGTTCTGTCTCAGTCTGGGCAGGAGCAGAGATCAGTCTCAGTATGAGAAGGAGCGGAGCTCAGTCTCAGTCTGGGCAGGAGCGGAGCTCAGTCTCAGTCTGGGCAGGAGCGGATCTCAGTCTCAGTCTGGGCAGGAGTCCGGAGCTCAGTCTCAGTCTGGGCAGGAGTGGATCACAGTCTCAGTCTGGACAGGAGCGAAACACAGTTTCAATCTGGGCAGGAGCGGAGCTCAGTCTCAGTCTGGGCTGGAGCAGAGCTCAGTCTCAGTCTGGGCAGGAGCGGAGCTGAGGCTCAGTCAGGGCAGGAGCGGAGCTCCGTCTCAGTCTGGGCAGGAACTGAGGGCAGTCTCATTCTGGGCAGGAGCGGAGCTCAGTCTCAGTCAGAGCAATAGCGGAGCTCAGTCTCAATCTGGCCAGGAGTGGAGCTCAGTCTCAGTCTGGGCAGGAGTGGAGCTTAGTCTCATTCTGGGCAGAAACTGAGGAAAGTCTCAGTCGAGGCAGGAGCGGAGCTTCGTCTCATTCTGGGCAGGAACTGAGGAAAGTCTCAGTCTAGGCAGGAGCGGAGCTCATTCTCAGTCTGGGCAGGAGCAGAGGTCAGTCTCAGTCAGGGCAATAGCGGATCTCAGTCTCAATCTGGCAAGGAGTGGAGCTCAGTCTCAGTCTGGGCAGGAGCCGAACTCAGTCTAAGTCTTGGCAGGAGCGGAGCCCAGTCTCAGGCTGGGCAGGTGCTGAGCTCAGTCTCAGTCTGGGCAGGAGCGGAGCTCAGTCTCAATCTGGGCAGGAGCCGAGTGCAGTCTCAGTCTGGGCAGGAACTGAGGACGTTCTCAGTCTGGGCTGGAGCGGAGCTCAGTCTCAGTCTGGGCAGGATCGGAGCTCAGTCTCAGTCTGGGCAGGAGCTGAGCTCACTCTCAGTCTGCGCAGGAGCTGAGCTCAGGCTCAGTCTGGGCAGGAGCGGAGCTCAGGCTCAGCCTGGGCAGGAGCCCAGCTCAGTCTCAGTCTGGGCAGGAGCGGAGCTCAGTCTCAGTCTGGGCAGGATCGGAGCTCAGTCTCAGTCTGGGCAGGAGCTGAGCTCACTCTCATTCTGCGCAGGAGCTGAGCTCAGGCTCAGTCTGGGCAGGAGCGGAGCTCAGGCTCAGCCTGGGCAGGAGCCCAGCTCAGTCTCAGTCTGGGCAGGAGCGGAGCTCAGTCTCAATCTGGGCAGGAGCGGAGCTCAGTCTCCGTCTGGGCATGAGCGGAGCTCAGTCTCAGTCTGGGCAGGAGCGGAGCTCAGTCTCAGTCTGGGTAGGAGCGGAGCTTAGTCTCAGTCTGGGCAGGAACTGAGGACAGTCTCAGTCTGGGCAGGAGCGGAGCTCAGTCTCAGTCTGGGCAGGAGCCGGAGCTCAGTCTCAGTCAGGGCAGGAGCGGAGGTCAGCCTCAATCTGGCCAGGAGTGGAGCTCAGTCTCAGTCTGGGCAGGAGCCGAACTCAGTCTACGTCTGGGCAGGAGTGGAGCCCAGTCTCAGGCTGGGCAGGTGCTGAGCTCAGTCTCCGTCTGGGCAGGAGCGGAGCTCAGTCTCAATCTGGGCAGGAGCTGAACTCAGTCAGTCTTGGCTGGAGCAGAGCTCAGTCTCAGTCTGGGCAGGAGCCGAGCTCAGTCTAAGTCTGGGCAGGAGCCGAGCGCAGTCTCAGTCTGGGCAGGAGCGGAGCTCAGTCTCAGTCTGTGCAGGATCGGAGCTCTGTCCCAGTCTGGGCAGGAGCTGAGCTCACTCTCAGTCTGCGCAGGAGCTGAGCTCAGGCTCAGTCTGGGCAGGAGCGGAGCTCAGGCTCAGCCTGGGCAGGAGCGGAGCTCAGTTTGAGTCTGGGCAGGTGTGGAGCTTAGTCTCAGTCTGGGCGTGAACAGAATTCAGTCTCAGTCTGGGCATGAACTGAGCTCAGTCTCAGTCTGGGCAGGAGCTGAGCTCAGGCTCAGTCTGGGCAGGAGCGGAGCTCAGGCTCAGCCTGGGCAGGAGCGCAGCTCAGTCTCAGTCTGGGCAGGAGCGGAGCTCAGTCTCAGTCTGGGCAGGAGCGGATCTCAGTCTCAGTCTGGTCAGGAGCGGAACACAGTTTCAATCTGGGCAGGAGCGGAGCTCAGTCTCAGCTTGGCAGGAGCGGAGCTCAGTCTCAGTCTGGGCAGGAGCGGAGCTCAGTCTCAGTCTGGTCAGGAGCTGAGCTCAGTCTCTGTCTGGGCAGGAGCTGAGCTCACTCTGAGTCTGGACAGGAGCTGTGCTCAGTTTGAGTCTGGGCAGGAGTGGAGCTCGGTCTCAGTGTGGGCTGGGGCGGAGTTCTGTCTCAGTCTGGGCAGGAGCAGAGATCAGTCTCAGTATGAGAAGGAGCGGAGCTCAGTCTCAGTCTGGGCAGGAGCGGAGCTCAGTCTCAGTCTGGACAGGAGCGGATCTCAGTCTCAGTCTGGGCAGGAGTCCGGAGCTCAGTCTCAGTCTGGGCAGGAGTGGATCACAGTCTCAGTCTGGACAGGAGCGAAACACAGTTTCAATCTGGGCAGGAGCGGAGCTCAGTCTCAGTCTGGGCTGGAGCAGAGCTCAGTCTCAGTCTGGGCAGGAGCGGAGCTCAGGCTCAGTCAGGGCAGGAGCGGAGCTCCGTTTCAGTCTGGGCAGGAACTGAGGGCAGTCTCATTCTGGGCAGGAGCGGAGCTCACTCTCAGTCTGCGCAGGAGCTGAGCTCAGGCTCAGTCTGGGCAGGAGCGGAGCTCAGGCTCAGCCTGGGCAGGAGCGGAGCTCAGTTTGAGTCTGGGCAGGTGTGGAGCTTAGTCTCAGTCTGGGCGTGAACAGAATTCAGTCTCAGTCTGGGCATGAACTGAGCTCAGTCTCAGTCTGGGCAGGAGCTGAGCTCAGGCTCAGTCTGGGCAGGAGCGGAGCTCAGGCTCAGCCTGGGCAGGAGCGCAGCTCAGTCTCAGTCTGGGCAGGAGCGGAGCTCAGTCTCAGTCTGGGCAGGAGCGGATCTCAGTCTCAGTCTGGTCAGGAGCGGAACACAGTTTCAATCTGGGCAGGAGCGGAGCTCAGTCTCAGCTTGGCAGGAGCGGAGCTCAGTCTCAGTCTGGGCAGGAGCGGAGCTCAGTCTCAGTCTGGTCAGGAGCTGAGCTCAGTCTCTGTCTGGGCAGGAGCTGAGCTCACTCTGAGTCTGGACAGGAGCTGTGCTCAGTTTGAGTCTGGGCAGGAGTGGAGCTCGGTCTCAGTGTGGGCTGGGGCGGAGTTCTGTCTCAGTCTGGGCAGGAGCAGAGATCAGTCTCAGTATGAGAAGGAGCGGAGCTCAGTCTCAGTCTGGGCAGGAGCGGAGCTCAGTCTCAGTCTGGACAGGAGCGGATCTCAGTCTCAGTCTGGGCAGGAGTCCGGAGCTCAGTCTCAGTCTGGGCAGGAGTGGATCACAGTCTCAGTCTGGACAGGAGCGAAACACAGTTTCAATCTGGGCAGGAGCGGAGCTCAGTCTCAGTCTGGGCTGGAGCAGAGCTCAGTCTCAGTCTGGGCAGGAGCGGAGCTCAGGCTCAGTCAGGGCAGGAGCGGAGCTCCGTTTCAGTCTGGGCAGGAACTGAGGGCAGTCTCATTCTGGGCAGGAGCGGAGCTCAGTCTCAGTCTGGGCAGGAGCGGAGCTCAGTCTCTGTCTGGGCAGGAGCGGAGCTCAGTCTCAGTCAGGGCAATAGCGGAGCTCAGTCTCAATCTGGCCAGTAGAGGAGCTCAGTCTCAGTCTGGGCAGGAGTGGAGCTTCGTCTCATTCTGGGCAGAAACTGAGGAAAGTCTCAGTCGAGGCAGGAGCGGAGCTTAGTCTCATTCTGGGCAGGAACTGAGGAAAGTCTCAGTCTAGGCAGGAGCGGAGCTCATTCTCAGTCTGGGCAGGAGCAGAGCTCAGTCTCACTCAGGGCAATAGCGGAGCTCAGTCTCAATCTGGCCAGGAGTGGAGCTCAGTCTTAGTCTGGGCAGGAGCGGAGCCCAGTCTCAGGCTGGGCAGGTGCTGAGCTCAGTCTCAGTCTGGGCAGGAGCGGAGCTCAGTCTCAGTCTGGGCAGGAGCCGAGTGCAGTCTCAGTCTGGGCAGGAACTGAGGACGTTCTCAGTCTGGGCAGGAGCGGAGCTCAGTCTCAGTCTGGTCAGGAGCGGAGCTCAGTCTCAATCTGGGCAGGAGCCGAGTGCAGTCTCAGTCTCAGTCTGGGCAGGAGCCGAGTGCAGTCTCAGTCTGGGCAGGAACTGAGGACGTTCTCAGTCTGGGCAGGAGCTGAGCTCAGGCTCAGTCTGGGCAGGAGCGGAGCTCAGGCTCAGCCTGGGCAGGAGCGCAGCTCAGTCTCAGTCTGGGCAGGAGCGGAGCTCAGTCTCAGTCTGGGAAGGAGCGGATCTCAGTCTCAGTCTGGACAGGAGCGGAACACAGTTTCAATCTGGGCAGGAGCGGAGCTCAGTCTCAGTCTGGGTATGAGCGGAGCTCAGCCTCAGTCTGGGCAGGAGCGGAGCTCTGTCTCAGTCTGGGTAGGAGCGGAGCTTAGTCTCAGTCTGGGCAGGAACTGAGGACAGTCTCAGTCTGGGCAGGAGCGGAGCTCAGTCTCAGTCTGGGCAGGAGCGGAGCTCAGTCTCAGTCAGGGCAGGAGCGGAGCTCAGCCTCAATCTGGCCAGGAGTGGAGCTCAGACTCAGTCTGGGCAGGAGCCGAACTCAGTCTACGTCTGGGCAGGAGCGGAGCCCAGTCTCAGACTGGGCAGGTGCTGAGCTCAGTCTCAGTCTGGGCAGGAGCGGAGCTCAGTCTCAATCTGGGCAGGAGCTGAGCTCAGTCACAGTCTTGGCTGGAGCAGAGCTCAGTCTCAGTCTGGGCAGGAGCCGAGATCAGTCTAAGTCTGGGCAGGAGCCTTGCGCAGTCTCAGTCTCACTCTGGGCAGGAGCCGAGTGCAGTCTCAGTCTGGGCAGGAACTGACGACATTCTCAGTCTGGGCAGGAGCGGAGCTCAGTCTCAGTCTGTGCAGGATCGGAGCTCTGTCCCAGTCTGGGCAGGAACTGAGCTCACTCTCAGTCTGCGCAGGAGCTGAGCTCAGGCTCAGTCTGGGCAGGAGCGGAGCTCAGGCTCAGCCTGGGCAGGAGCGGAGCTCAGTTTGAGTCTAGGCAGGAGTGGAGCTTAGTCTCAGTCTGGGCATGAACTGAATTCAGTCTCAATCTGGGCATGAACTGAGCTCAGTCTCAGTCTGGGCAGGAGCTGAGCTCAGGCTCAGTCTGGGCAGGAGCGCAGCTCAGTCTCAGTCTGGGCAGGAGCGGAGCTCAGTCTCAGTCTGGGCAGGAGCGGATCTCAGTCTCAGTCTGGTCAGGAGCGGAACACAGTTTTAATCTGGGCAGGAGCGGAGCTCAGTCTCAGTCTGGGCAGGAACGGAGCTCAGTCTCAGTCTGGGCAGGAGCGGAGCTCAGGCTCAGTCTGGGCAGGAGCGGAGCTCAGGCTCAGCCTGGGCAGGAGTGCAGCTCAGTCTCAGTCTGGGCAGGAGCGGAGCTCAGTCTCAGTCTGGGCAGGAGCGGATCTCAGTCTCAGTCTGGTCAGGAGCGGAACCCAGTTTTAATCTGGGCAGGAGCGGAGCTCAGTCTCAGTCTGGGCAGGAACGGAGCTCAGTCTCAATCTGGGCAGCAACGGAGCTCAGTCTCAGTCTGGGCAGGAGGTGAGCCCAGTCTCTGTCTGGGCAGGAGCTGAGCTCACTCTGAGTCTGGACAGGAGCTGTGCTCAGTTTGAGTCTGGGCAGGAGTGGAGCTCAGTCACAGTGTGGGCTGGGGCGGAGTTCTGTCTCAGTCTGGGCAGGAGCAGAGCTCAGTCTCAGTCTGAGAAGGAGCGGAGCTCAGTCTCAGTCTGGGCAGGAGCGGAGCGCAGTCTCAGTCTGGGCAGGAGCGGATCTCAGTCTCAGTCTGGGCAGGAGTCCGGAGCTCATTCTCAGTCTGGGCAGGAGTGGATCTCAGTCTCAGTCTGGACAGGAGCGGAACACAGTTTCAATCTGGGCAGGAGCGGAGCTCAGTCTCAGTCTGGGCTGGAGCAGAGCTCAGTCTCAGTCTGGGCAGGAGCGGATCTCAGGCTCAGTCAGGGCAGGAGCGGAGCTCAGTCTCAGTCTGGGCAGGAACTGAGGACAGTCTCAATCTGGGCAGGAGCGGAGCTCAGGCTCAGTCAGGGCAGGAGCAGAGCTCAGTCTCAGTCTGGGCAGGAGCAGAGTTCAGTCTGGGCAGGAGCGGAGCTCAGTCTCAGTCTGGGAATGAGCGGTGCTCAGTCTCAGTCTGGGCAGGAACTTGAGACAGTCTCAGTCTGGGCAGGAGTGGAGCTCAGTCTCAGTCTGGGCAGGAGCAGAGCTCAGTCTTAGACTGTGCAGGAGCGGAGCACAGTCTCAGTCTGGGCAGGAGCGGTGCTCACTTTGAGTCTGGACAGGAGCTGTGCTAAGTTTGAGTCTGGGCAGGAGTGGAGCTCAGTCTCAGTGTGGGCAGGAGCCAAACTCAGTCTGAGTCTTGGCAGGAGCGGAGCCCAGTCTCAGGCTGGGCAGGTGCTGAGCTCTGTCTCAGTCTGGGCAGGAGCGGAGCTCAGTTTCAATCTGGGTAGGAACTGAGCTCAGTCTCAGTCTGGGCAGAAGCCGTGCTCAGTCTAAGTCAGGGCAGGAGCCGAGCGCAGTCTCAGTCTCAGTCTGGGCAGGAACTGAGGACGTTCTCAGTCTGGCAGGAGCGGAGCTCAGTCTCAGTCTGGGCAGGATCGGAGCTCAGTCTCAGTCTGGGCAGGAGCTGAGCTCAGGTTCAGTGTGGGCAGGAGCGCAGCTCAGTCTCAGTCTGGGCAGGAGCGGATCTCAGTCTCAGTCTGGACAGGAGCGGAACACAGTTTCAATCTGGGCAGGAGCGGAGCTCAGTCTCAGTCTGGGCATGAGCGGAGCTCAGTCTCAGTCTGGGCCGGAGCGGAGCTCAGTCTCAGTCTGGGTAGGAGCGGAGCTTAGTCTCAGTCTGGGCAGGAGCGGAGCTCAGTCTCAGTCAGGGCAGGAGCGGAGCTCAGCCTCAATCTGGCCAGGAGTGAAGCTCAGTCTCAGTCTGGGCAGGAGCCGAGTGCAGTCTCAGTCTGGGCAGGAGCGGAGCTCAGTCTCAGTCTGGGCAGGAGCGGAGCTCAGTCTCAGTCTGGGCAGGAGCTGAGCTCAGTCTCACTCTGGGAAGGAGCTGAGAGTCTCAGTCTGGGCAGGTGCTGAGCTCAATCTCAGTCTGGGCAGGAGCGCAGCTCAGGCTCAGTCTGGGCAGGAGTGCAGCTCAGTCTCAGGCTGGGCACGAGCGGAGCTCAGTCTCAGTCTGGGCAGGAGCGGATCTCAGTCTCAGTCTGGACAGGAGCGGAGCTCAGTCTCAGTCTGGGCAGGAGCGGAGCTCAGTCTCAGTCTGGGCAGGAGCGGAACACAGTTTCAATCTGGGCAGGAGCGGAGCTCAGTCTCAGTCTAGGCAGGAGCAGAGCTCAGTCTCAGTCTGGGCAGGAGCGGAGCTCAGGCTCAGTCTGGGCAGGAGCGGAGCTCAGTTTCAGTCTGGGCAGGAACTGAGGACTGTCTCCGTCTAGGCAGGAGAGGAGCTCAGTCTCAGTCTGGGCAGGAGCGGAGCTCAGTCCTAGACTGGGCAGGAGTGGAGCTCAGTCCTAGACTGGGCAGGAGCGGAGCTCAGTATTAGTCACGGAGTCACAGCAGGAGCAAAGTTCAATCTCAGTCTGGGTAGGAGCAGAGCTCAGTCTCAGTCTGGGCAGGAGCTGAGCTCAGTCTCAGTCTGGGCAGGAGCGGAGCTCAGTCTCAGTCCGGGCAGGAGCGGAGCTCAGTCTCAGTCTGGGCAAGAGATGAGCTCAGTCTCACTCTGGGCAGGAGCGGAGCTCAGTCTCAGTCTGGGCACGAGCTGAGCTCAGTCACACTCTGGGCAGGAGCTGAGAGTCTCAGTCTGGGCAGGGGCTGTGCTCAGTCTCAGTCTGGGCAGGAGCTGAGCTCAGTCGCAGTCTGGGCAGGAGCTGAGCTCATTCTCAGTCTTGGCAGGAGCGGAGATTTGTCTCAGTCTGGGCAGGAGCGGAGCTCAGTCTAAGTATCGGCAGGAGCCGAGCTCAGTCTCATTCTGGGCAGGAGCGGAGCTCAGTCTCAGTCTGGGCAGGAGCTGAGCAGTCTCAGTCTGGGCAGCAGCTGAACTCAGTCTCAGTCTGGGCAGGAGCGGAGCTCAGTCTCAGTCTGGGCAGGAGCGGAGCTCAGTCTCAGTCTGGGCAGGAACGGATCTCAGTCTCAATTTAGGCAGGAGGGGAACTCAGTCTCTGTCTGGGCAGGAGCGGAGCACAGTCTCAGTCTGGGAAAGAGCGGAGCTCAGTCTGAGACTGGGCAGGAGCGGATCTCAGTCTCAGTCTGGGCAGGAGCGGAGCTCAGTCTCAGTCTGGCCAGGAGCGGAGCTCAGTCTCAGTCTGGGCAGGAGCGGAGCTTAGTCTCTGTCTAGGCGTGAACTGAGCTCAGTCTCAGTCTGGGCAGGAGCTGAGCTCAGTCTCAGTATGTGCAGGAGCGCAGCTCAGTCTCAATCTGGGCAGGAGCTGAGCTCAGTCTCAGTATGTGTAGGAGCGGAGCTTAGTCTCAGTCTGGGCAGGAGCAGAGCTCAGTCTGAGGCTGGGCAGGAGCTGAGCTCAGTCTCAATCTGGGCAGGAGCGGAGCTCAGTCTCAGTATGTGCAGGAGCGGAGCTTAGTCTCAGTCTGGGCAGGAGCAGAGCTCAGTCTGAGACTGGGCAGGAGCGGAGCTCAGTCTCAGTCTGGGCAGGAGCTGAGCTCAGTCTCAGTATGTGCAGGAGCGGAGCTTAGTCTCAGTCTGGGCAGGAGCAGAGCTCAGTCTGAGACTGGGTTGGAGCGGAGCTCAGTCTCAGTCTGGGCAGGAGCTGAGCTCAGTCTCAGTCTGGGCAGGAGCTGAGCTCAGTCTCAGTCTGGGCAGGAGCTGAGCTCAGTCTCAGTATGTGCAGGAGCGGAGCTCAGTCTCAATCTGGGCAGGAGCTGAGCTCAGTCTCAATCTGGGCAGGAGCTGAGCTCTGTCACAGTCTGGGCAGGAGCAGAGCTCAGTCTGAGACTGGGCAGGAGCGGAGCTCAGTCTCAGTCTGGGCAGGAGCGGAGCTCAGTTTGAGTCTGGGCAGGAGTGGTGCTCAGTCTGAGTCTGGGCAGGAGTGGAGCTTAGTCTCTGTCTGGGCGTGAACTGAACTCAGTCTCAGTCTGGGCACGAGCAAATCTCAATCTCAGTCTGGGTATGAGTGGAGCTCAGTCTCAGTCTGGGATGGAGCGGAGCGCAGTCTCAGTCTGGGCAGGAGCGGATCTCAGTCTCAATTTAGGCAGGAGGGGAACTCAGCCTCTGTCTGGGAAGGAGCTGAGCTCAGTCTCAGTCTGGGCAGGAGCGGAGCTCAGTCTCAGTCTGGGCATGAGCGGAGCTCTGTCTCAGTCTGGGCAGGAGCGGAGCTCAGTCTCAGTCTGGGAAGGAGCGGAGCTTAGTCTCAGTCTGGGCAGGAACTGAGGCCAGTCTCAGTCTGGGCAGGAGAGGAGCTCATTCTCTGTCTGGGCAGGAGCTGAGCTCAGTCCCAGTCTGGACAGGAGCGGAGGTCACTCTCAATCTGGGCAGGAGCGGAGCACAGTCTCAGTCTGGGAAGGAGAGTAGCTCAGTCTCAGTCTGGGCAGGAGCTGAGCTCAGTCTCAGTCTGGGCAGGAGCTGAGCTCAGTCTCAGTATGTGCAGGAGCGGAGCTCAGTCTCAATCTGGGCAGGAGCTGAGCTCAGTCTCAATCTTGGAGGTGAGTAGTGAATTTAAAAGCACTTACCTTTACAGGAGCAGCCCTTTGGATTTCGGCGGCAGCGGTGCGCAGGGGCCTTCTTGGAGGTGAGTAGTTAGTTTAAAAGCACTTACCTTTACAGGAGCAGCCCTTTGGATTTCGGCGGGAACCGGAAGTTCGACCTCTGGCAAGTCCCCCCCCCCCCCCAACCAATAAATTCTGGTGGAGAGGAAACCCGAGACACTACACGTGTAGTGTCTCCCACCCGCCCTCCTCCTCTAACCTAATAATAAGACCCATTGGTGTAAGGTAAGTGCCATATTATATAATTATATTATTAGCATTGTGCAGGTCAAGGATTGGAGGTGGAGGAGCAGTCTCTGTCAGCGAGAGAACCTGAGAACATCTCAGAAGGTAAGCAAGTGATTTTTACTTTTATACCTGTTTTTCAAATTGTGTGTGTCGGGGGGAAACTGAAGTGACATCACAGAAAAGCTGTGACCTGAGTGGCTGGTTGGGATTCTAACCTAAATTTTTTTGAGTATTTGGGAACTAATTAAACATAATAACTTAATTATAATTTAGAGGATATCTAAGCCAGAGATCGGAGAATATTATAGTTAGCTATCGCATTTCTATTAGAAATCTAGTGCTAGGAAACAGATAGTTGACAGTAACTTTGAAATTTAAAAAAAGTATTTATTAAAAAAAAAAAGACAAATTTTAATTTTAATTAATTGACGCAATGTCAGTTAGAGGGGTGCTGTGCTCTGACTGTGAGATGTGGCAGGTCCGGGAGGCTTCCAGCGTCCCGGATGGCTTCATCTGCAGAAAGTGCACCCAACTGCAGCTCCTCACAGACCGCATGGTTCGGTTGGAGCAGCAATTGGATGCACTTAGGAGCATGCAGGTGGCGGAAAGCGTCATAGATCGCAGTTATGTAAGTGTGGTCACACCCAAGGTGCAGGCAGAGAAATGGGTGACCACCAGAAAGGGCAGGCAGTCAGTGCAGGAATCCCCTGTGGTTGTCCCCCTCTCGAACAGATATACCCCTTTGGATACTGTCGGGGGGGATAGCCTATCAGGGGAAAACAGCAGCAGCCAGAGCAGTGGCACCACGGCTGGCTCTGATGTTCAGAAGGGAGGGTCAAAGCGCAGAAGAGTAATAGTTATAGGGGACTCTATAGTCAGGGGCACAGATAGGCGCTTCTGTGGACGTGAAAGAGACTCCAGGATGGTATGTTGCCTCCCTGGTGCCAGGGTCCAGGATGTCTCCGAACGGGTAGAGGGAATCCTGAAGGGGGAGGGCAAACAGGCAGAGGTCGTTGTACATATTGGTACTAACGACATAGGCAGGAAGGGGCATGAGGTCCTGCAGCAGGAGTTCAGGGAGCTAGGCAGAAAGTTAAAAGACAGGACCTCGAGGGTTGTAATCTCGGGATTACTCCCTGTGCCACGTGCCAGTGAGGCTAGAAATAGGAAGATAGAGCAGACAAACACGTGGCTAAACAGCTGGTGTAGGAGGGAGGGTTTCTGTTATCTGGACCACTGGGAGCTCTTCCGGGGCAGGTGTGACCTGTATAAGATGGACGGGTTGCATCTAAACCGGAGAGGCATAAATATCCTGTCCTCGAGGTTTGCTAGTGTCACACGGGAGGGTTTAAACTAGTATGGCAGGGGGGTGGGCACGGGAGCAATAGGTCAGAAGGTGAGAGCATTGAGGGAGAACTAGGGAATAGGGACAGTGTGGCTCTGAGGCAGCGCAGACGGGGAGAAGTTGCTGAACACAGCGGGTCTGGTGGCCTGAAGTGCATATGTTTTAATGCAAGGAGCATTACGGGTAAGGCAGATGAACTTAGAGCTTGGATTACTACTTGGAACTATGATGTTGTTGCCATTACAGAGACCTGGTTGAGGGAAGGGCAGGATTGGCAGCTAAACGTTCCAGGATTTAGATGTTTCAGGCGGGATAGAGGGGGATGTAAAAGGGGAGGCGGAGTTGCGCTACTTGTTCAGGAGAGTATCACAGCTATACAGCGAGAGGACACCTCAGAGGGCAGTGAGGCTATATGGGTAGAGATCAGGAATAAGAAGGGTGCAGTCACAATGTTGGGGGTATACTACAGGCCTCCCAACAGCCAGCGGGAGATAGAGGAGCAGATAGGTAGACAGATTTTGGAAAAGAGTAAAAACAACAGGGTTGTGGTGATGGGAGACTTCAACTTCCCCAATATTGACTGGGACTCACTTAGTGCCAGGGGCTTAGACGGGGCAGAGTTTGTAAGGAGCATCCAGGAGGGCTTCTTAAAACAATATGTAAACAGTCCAACTAGGGAAGGGGCGGTACTGGACCTGGTATTGGGGAATGAGCCCGGCCAGGTGGTAGATGTTTCAGTAGGGGAGCATTTCGGTAACAGTGACCACAATTCAGTAAGTTTTAAAGTACTGGTGGACAAGGATAAGAGTGGTCCGAGGATGAATGTGCTAAATTGGCGGAAGGCTAATTATAACAATATTAGGCGGGAACTGAAGAACATAGATTGGGGGCGGATGTTTGAGGGCAAATCAACATCTGACATGTGGGAGGCTTTCAAGTGTCAGTTGAAAGGAATACAGGACAGGCATGTTCCTGTGAGGAAGAAAGATAAATACGGCAATTTTCGGGAACCTTGGATGACGAGTGATATTGTAGGCCTCGTCAAAAAGAAAAAGGAGGCATTTGTCAGGGCTAAAAGGCTGGGAACAGACGAAGCCTGTGTGGCATATAAGGAAAGTAGGAAGGAACTTAAGCAAGGAGTCAGGAGGGCCAGAAGGGGTCAGGAAAAGTCATTGGCAAATAGGGTTAAGGAAAATCCCAAGGCTTTTTACACTTACATAAAAAGCAAGAGGGTAGCCAGGGAAAGGGTTGGCCCACTGAAGGATAGGCAAGGGAATCTATGTGTGGAGCCAGAGGAAATGGGCGAGGTACTAAATGAATACTTTGCATCAGTATTCACCAAAGAGAAGGAATTGGTAGATGTTGAGTCTGGAGAAGGGGGTGTAGATAGCCTGGGTCACATTGTGATCCAAAAAGACGAGGTGTTGGGTGTCTTAAAAAATATTAAGGTAGATAAGTCCCCAGGGCCGGATGGGATCTACCCCAGAATACTGAAGGAGGCTGGAGAGGAAATTGCTGAGGCCTTGACAGAAATCTTTGGATCCTCGCTGTCTTCAGGGGATGTCCCGGAGGACTGGAGAATAGCCAATGTTGTTCCTCTGTTTAAGAAGGGTGGCAGGGATAATCCCGGGAACTACAGGCCGGTGAGCCTTACTTCAGTGGTAGGGAAATTACTGGAGAGAATTCTTCGAGACAGGATCTACTCCCATTTGGAAGCAAATGGACGTATTAGTGAGAGGCAGCACGGTTTTGTGAAGGGGAGGTCGTGTCTCACTAACTTGATAGAGTTTTTCGAGGAGGTCACTAAGATGATTGATGCAGGTAGGGCAGTAGATGTTGTCTATATGGACTTCAGTAAGGCCTTTGACAAGGTCCCTCATGGTAGACTAGTACAAAAGGTGAAGTCACACGGGATCAGGGGTGAACTGGCAAGGTGGATACAGAACTGGCTAGGCCATAGAAGGCAGAGGGTAGCAATGGAGGGATGCTTTTCTAATTGGAGGGCTGTGACCAGTGGTGTTCCACAGGGATCAGTGCTGGGACCTTTGCTCTTTGTAGTATATATAAATGATTTGGAGGAAAATGTAACTGGTCTGATTAGTAAGTTTGCAGACGACACAAAGGTTGGTGGAATTGCGGATAGCGATGAGGACTGTCTGAGGATACAGCAGGATTTAGATTGTCTGGAGACTTGGGCGGAGAGATGGCAGATGGAGTTTAACCTGGACAAATGTGAGGTAATGCATTTTGGAAGGGCTAATGCAGGTAGGGAATATACAGTGAATGGTAGAACCCTCAAGAGTATTGAAAGTCAAAGAGATCTAGGAGTACAGGTCCACAGATCACTGAAAGGGGCTACACAGGTGGAGAAGGTAGTCAAGAAGGCATACGGCATGCTTGCCTTCATTGGCCGGGGCATTGAGTATAAGAATTGGCAAGTCATGTTGCAGCTGTATAGAACCTTAGTTAGGCCACACTTGGAGTATAGTGTTCAATTCTGGTCGCCACACTACCAGAAGGATGTGGAGGCTTTAGAGAGGGTGCAGAAGAGATTTACCAGAATGTTGCCTGGTATGGAGGGCATAAGCTATGAGGAGCGATTGAATAAACTCGGTTTGTTCTCACTGGAACGAAGGAGGTTGAGGGGCGACCTGATAGAGGTATACAAAATTATGAGGGGCATAGACAGAGTGGATAGTCAGAGGCTTTTCCCCAGGGTAGAGGGGTCAATTACTAGGGGGCATAGGTTTAAGGTGAGAGGGGCAAAGTTTAGAGTAGATGTACGAGGCAAGTTTTTTACGCAGAGGGTAGTGGGTGCCTGGAACTCACTACCGGAGGAGGTAGTGGAGGCAGGGACGATAGGGACATTTAAGGGGCATCTTGACAAATATATGAATAGGATGGGAATAGAAGGATACGGACCCAGGAAGTGTAGAAGATTGTAGTTTAGTCGGGCAGTATGGTCGGCACGGGCTTGGAGGGCCGAAGGGCCTGTTCCTGTGCTGTACATTTCTTTGTTCTTTGTTCTTTGTCTCAGTCTGGACAGGAGCGGAGCTCAGTCTCAGTCTGGACAGGAGCGGAGCTCAGTCTCAGTCTGGGCAGGAGCTGTGCTCAGTCTCAGTCTGGGCAGGAGCGGAGCTCAGTCTCAGTCTGTGCAGGGGCGGAGCTCAGGTACAGTCTGGGCAGGAGCGGAGCTCAGTCTCAGTCTCGGCATGAGGGGAGACCAGTCTCAGGCTGTGCAGGTACGGAGCACAGTCTCAGTCTGGGCAGGAGCGGAGCACAGTTTGAGTCTGGGCACAAGCAAAGTTCAATCTCAGTCTGGGCAGGAGTGGTGCTCAGTCTCAGTTAGGGTTGGAGCGGAGCTCAGTCTCAGTCTGGGCAGGAGCGTTGCTCTGTCTCAGTCTGGGCAGGAGTGGAGCTCAGTCTCAGTCAGGGCAGGAGCTCAGCTCTGAGTCAGTCTGGTTAGGAGCGGAACCCAGTTTCAGTCTGGGCAGGAGCGGAGCTCATTCTCAGTCTGGACAGGAGCGGAGCTCAGGCTCAGTCTGGGCAGGAGCGGAGCTCAGTCTCAATCTGGGCAGGAGCCGAGCTCAGTCTCAGTCTGGGCAGGAGCTGAGCTCAGTCACATTCTGGGCAGGAGCTGAGAGTCTCAGTCTGGGCAGGGGCTGAGCTCAGTCGCAGTCTGGGCAGGAGCTAAGCTCAGTCGCAGTCTGGGCAGGAGTGGAGCTCAGCATCAATCTGGGCAGTAGCTGAGCTCATTCTCAGTCTTGGCAGGAGGGGAGCATAGTCTCATTCTGGGCAGGAGCGGAGCTCAGTCTAAGTATGGGCAGGAGCGGAGCTCAGTCTCAGTCTGGGATGGAGCAGAGCTCAGTCTCAGTCAGGGCAGGAGCTGAGCTCAGTCTCAGTCTGGGAAGGAGAGGTGCTTAGTCTCAGTCTGGGCCGGAGCTGAGCTCAGTCTCAGTATGGGCAGGAGCTGAGCTCAGTCTCAATCTGGGCAGGAGCGGAGCTCAGTCTCAGTCTGGGCAGCAGCTGAGCTCAGTCTCAGTGTGGGCAGGAGCGGAGCTCAGTCTCAGTCTGGGCAGGAGCAGAGCTCAGTCTCAGTCTGGGCAGGAGCTGAGCTCAGTCACACCCTGGGCAGGAGCTGAGAGTCTCAGTCTGGGCAGGAGCGGAGCACAGTCTCAGTCTGGGCAGCAGCTGAGCTCAGTCTCAGTCTGGGCAGGAGCGGAGCTCAGTCTCAGTCTGGGCAGGAGCGGAGCTCAGTCTCAGTCTGGGCAGGAGCGGATCTCAGTCTCAGTCTGGACAGGAGTGGAGCTCAGTCTCAGTTCGGGCAGGAGCGGAGCTCAGGTTCAGTCTGGGCAGAAGCGGAGCTCAGTCTCAGTCTGGGCAGGAGCGGAGCTCAGTCTCAGTCTGGGCAGGAGCTGAGAGTCTCAGTCTGGGCAGGAGCGGAGCACAGTCTCAGTCTGGGCAGCAGCTGAGCTCAGTCTCAGTCTGGGCAGAAGCGGAGCTCAGTCTCAGTCTGGGCAGGAGCGGAGCTCAGTCTCAGTTAGGGCAGGAGCGGAGCTCAGGCTCAGTCTGGGCAGGAGCGGAGCTCAGTCTCAATCTGGTCAGGAGCGGAGCACAGTCTCAGTCTGGCAGCAGCTGAGCTCAGTCTCAGTCTGGGCAGGAGCGGAGCACAGTCTCAGTCTGGGCAGGAGCGGAGCTCAGTCTCAGTTTGGACAGGAGCGGAACACAGTTTCAATCTGGGCAGGAGCGGAGCTCAGTCTCAGTCTGGGCAGGAGCGGAGCTCAGTCTCAGTTAGGGCAGGAGCGGAGCTCAGGCTCAGTCTGGGCAGGAGCGGAGCTCAGTCTCAGTTAGGGCAGGAGCGGAGCTCAGGCTCAGTCTGGGCATGAGCGGAGCTCAGTCTCAGTCTGGGCAGGAGCGGAGCTCAGTCTCTGTCTGGGCAGGAGCTGAGCTCAGTCTCACTCTGGGCAGGAGCTGAGAGTCTCACTCTGGGCAGGAGCTGAGCTCAGTCTCAC
Source organism: Scyliorhinus torazame (assembly GCF_047496885.1). Taxonomy (NCBI): domain Eukaryota; kingdom Metazoa; phylum Chordata; class Chondrichthyes; order Carcharhiniformes; family Scyliorhinidae; genus Scyliorhinus; species Scyliorhinus torazame. Next base: position 95,247,133 of record NC_092722.1, read on the forward strand.
TCTGGGCAGGAGCTGAGAGTCTCACTCTGGGCAGGAGCTGAGCTCAGTCTCAGTCTGGGCAGGAGCTGAGCTCAGTCGCGGTCAGGGCAGGAGCGGAGCTCAGTTTGAGTCTGGGCAGGAGTGGAGCTTAGTCTCAGTCTGGGCGTGAACTGAATTCAGTCTCAGTCTGGGCATGAACTGAGCTCAGTCTCAGTCTGGGCAGGAGCGGAGCTCAGTCTCAATCTGGGCAGGAGCCGAGCTCAGTCTCAGTCTGGGCAGGAGCTGAGCTCAGTCACATTCTGGGCAGGAGCTGAGAGTCTCAGTCTGGGCAGGGGCTGAGCTCAGTCGCAGTCTGGGCAGGAGCTAAGCTCAGTCGCAGTCTGGGCAGGAGTGGAGCTCAGCATCAATCTGGGCAGTAGCTGAGCTCATTCTCAGTCTTGGCAGGAGGGGAGCATAGTCTCATTCTGGGCAGGAGCGGAGCTCAGTCTAAGTATGGGCAGGAGCGGAGCTCAGTCTCAGTCTGGGATGGAGCAGAGCTCAGTCTCAGTCAGGGCAGGAGCTGAGCTCAGTCTCAGTCTGGGAAGGAGAGGTGCTTAGTCTCAGTCTGGGCCGGAGCTGAGCTCAGTCTCAGTATGGGCAGGAGCTGAGCTCAGTCTCAATCTGGGCAGGAGCGGAGCTCAGTCTCAGTCTGGGCAGCAGCTGAGCTCAGTCTCAGTGTGGGCAGGAGCGGAGCTCAGTCTCAGTCTGGGCAGGAGCAGAGCTCAGTCTCAGTCTGGGCAGGAGCTGAGCTCAGTCACACCCTGGGCAGGAGCTGAGAGTCTCAGTCTGGGCAGGAGCGGAGCACAGTCTCAGTCTGGGCAGCAGCTGAGCTCAGTCTCAGTCTGGGCAGGAGCGGAGCTCAGTCTCAGTCTGGGCAGGAGCGGAGCTCAGTCTCAGTCTGGGCAGGAGCGGATCTCAGTCTCAGTCTGGACAGGAGCGGAACACAGTTTCAATCTGGGCAGGAGCGGAGCTCAGTCTCAGTCTGGGCAGGAGTGGAGCTCAGTCTCAGTTCGGGCAGGAGCGGAGCTCAGGTTCAGTCTGGGCAGAAGCGGAGCTCAGTCTCAGTCTGGGCAGGAGCGGAGCTCAGTCTCAGTCTGGGCAGGAGCTGAGAGTCTCAGTCTGGGCAGGAGCGGAGCACAGTCTCAGTCTGGGCAGCAGCTGAGCTCAGTCTCAGTCTGGGCAGAAGCGGAGCTCAGTCTCAGTCTGGGCAGGAGCGGAGCTCAGTCTCAGTTAGGGCAGGAGCGGAGCTCAGGCTCAGTCTGGGCAGGAGCGGAGCTCAGTCTCAATCTGGTCAGGAGCGGAGCACAGTCTCAGTCTGGCAGCAGCTGAGCTCAGTCTCAGTCTGGGCAGGAGCGGAGCACAGTCTCAGTCTGGGCAGGAGCGGAGCTCAGTCTCAGTTTGGACAGGAGCGGAACACAGTTTCAATCTGGGCAGGAGCGGAGCTCAGTCTCAGTCTGGGCAGGAGCGGAGCTCAGTCTCAGTTAGGGCAGGAGCGGAGCTCAGGCTCAGTCTGGGCAGGAGCGGAGCTCAGTCTCAGTTAGGGCAGGAGCGGAGCTCAGGCTCAGTCTGGGCATGAGCGGAGCTCAGTCTCAGTCTGGGCAGGAGCGGAGCTCAGTCTCTGTCTGGGCAGGAGCTGAGCTCAGTCTCACTCTGGGCAGGAGCTGAGAGTCTCACTCTGGGCAGGAGCTGAGCTCAGTCTCACTCTGGGCAGGAGCTGAGAGTCTCACTCTGGGCAGGAGCTGAGCTCAGTCTCAGTCTGGGCAGGAGCTGAGCTCAGTCGCGGTCAGGGCAGGAGCGGAGCTCAGTTTGAGTCTGGGCAGGAGTGGAGCTTAGTCTCAGTCTGGGCGTGAACTGAATTCAGTCTCAGTCTGGGCATGAACTGAGCTCAGTCTCAGTCTGGGCAGGAGCGTAGCTCAGTCTCAGTCTTGGCAAGAGCGGGTCTCAGTCTCAGTCTGGACAGAAGCGGAACCCAGTTTCAATCTGGGCAGGAGCGGAGCTCAATTTCAGTCTGGGCAGGAGCGGAGCTGAGTCTCAGTCTGGGCAGGAGCGGAGCTCAATATCAGTCTGGGCAGGAGCAATGTTCAATCTCAGTCTGGGTAGGAGTCGAGCTTAGTCTCATTCTGGGCAGGAACTGAGTAAAGTCTCAGTCTAGGCAGGAGTGGAGCTCATTCTCAGTGTGGGCAGGAGTGGAGCTCAGTCTCAGTCAGGGCAGGAGCGGAGCTCAGTCTCAATCTGGGCAGGAGCTGAGCTCAGTCTCAGTCTGGGCCGGAGCTGAGCTCAGTCTCAGTATGGGCAGGAGCTGAGCTCAGTCTCAATCTGGGCAGGAGCGGAGCTCAGTCTCAGTCTGGGCAGCAGCTGAGCTCAGTCTCAGTGTGGGCAGGAGCGGAGCTCAGTCTCAGTCTGGGCAGGAGCGGAGCTCAGTCTCAGTCTGGGCAGGAGCGGATCTCAGTCTCAGTCTGGACAGGAGCGGAACACAGTTTCAATCTGGGCAGGAGCGGAGCTCAGTCTCTGTCTGGGCAGGAGCGGAGCTCAGTCTCAGTTAGGGCAGGAGCGGAGCTCAGGCTCAGTCTGGGCAGGAGCGGAGCTCAGTCTCAGTTAGGGCAGGAGCGGAGCTCAGGCTCAGTCTGGGCAGGAGCGGAGCTCAGTCTCAGTCTGGTCAGGAGCGGAGCTCAGTCTCTGTCTGGGCAGGAGCTGAGCTCAGTCTCACTCTGGGCAGGAGCTGAGAGTCTCACTCTGGGCAGGAGCTGAGCTCAGTCCCTGTCTGGACAGGAGTTGAGCTCAGTCTCAGTCTGGGCAGGAGCGGATCTCCGTCTCAGTCTGGACAGGAGCGGAACACAGTTTCAATCTGGGCAGCAGCTGAGCTCAGTCTCAGTCTGGGCAGGAGCGGAGCACAGTCTCAGTCTGGGCAGGAGCGGAGCTCAGTCTCAGTCTGGGCAGGAGCGGATCTCAGTCTCAGTTTGGACAGGAGCGGAACACAGTTTCAATCTGGGCAGGAGCGGAGGTCAGTCTCAGTCTGGGCAGGAGCGGAGCTCAGTCTCAGTTAGGGCAGGAGCGGAGCTCAGGCTCAGTCTGGGCAGGAGCGGAGCTCAGTCTCAGTTAGGGCAGGAGCGGAGCTCAGGCTCAGTCTGGGCAGGAGCGGAGCTCAGTCTCAGTCTGGGCAGGAGCGGAGCTCAGTCTCTGTCTGGGCAGGAGCTGAGCTCAGTCTCACTCTGGGCAGGAGCTGAGAGTCTCACTCTGGGCAGGAGCTGAGCTCAGTCTCAGTCTGGGCAGGAGCTGAGCTCAGTCGCGGTCAGGGCAGGAGCGGAGCTCAGTTTGAGTCTGGGCAGGAGTGGAGCTTAGTCTCAGTCTGGGCGTGAACTGAATTCAGTCTCAGTCTGGGCATGAACTGAGCTCAGTCTCAGTCTGGGCAGGAGCGTAGCTCAGTCTCAGTCTTGGCAAGAGCGGGTCTCAGTCTCAGTCTGGACAGAAGCGGAACCCAGTTTCAATCTGGGCAGGAGCGGAGCTCAATCTCAGTCTGGGCAGGAGCGGAGCTGAGTCTCAGTCTGGGCAGGAGCGGAGCTCAATATCAGTCTGGGCAGGAGCAATGTTCAATCTCAGTCTGGGTAGGAGTCGAGCTTAGTCTCATTCTGGGCAGGAACTGAGTAAAGTCTCAGTCTAGGCAGGAGTGGAGCTCATTCTCAGTCAGGGCAGGAGCGGAGCTCAGTCTCAATCTGGGCAGGAGCTGAGCTCAGTATCAGTCTGGGCCGGAGCTGAGCTCAGTCTCAGTATGGGCAGGAGCTGAGCTCAGTCTCAATCTGGGCAGGAGCGGAGCTCAGTCTCAGTCTGGGCAGCAGCTGAGCTCAGTCTCAGTGTGGGCAGGAGCGGAGCTCAGTCTCAGTCTGGGCAGGAGCGGAGCTCAGTCTCAGTCTGGGCAGGAGCGGATCTCAGTCTCAGTCTGGACAGGAGCGGAACACAGTTTCAATCTGGGCAGGAGCGGAGCTCAGTCTCTGTATGGGCAGGAGCGGAGCTCAGTCTCAGTTAGGGCAGGAGCGGAGCTCAGGCTCAGTCTGGGCAGGAGCGGAGCTCAGTCTCAGTTAGGGCAGGAGCGGAGCTCAGGCTCAGTCTGGGCAGGAGCGGAGCTCAGTCTCAGTCTGGTCAGGAGCGGAGCTCAGTCTCTGTCTGGGCAGGAGCTGAGCTCAGTCTCACTCTGGGCAGGAGCTGAGAGTCTCACTCTGGGCAGGAGCTGAGCTCAGTCCCTGTCTGGACAGGAGCTGAGCTCAGTCTCAGTCTGGGCAGGAGCGGATCTCCGTCTCAGTCTGGACAGGAGCGGAACACAGTTTCAATCTGGGCAGCAGCTGAGCTCAGTCTCAGTCTGGGCAGGAGCGGAGCACAGTCTCAGTCTGGGCAGGAGCGGAGCTCAGTCTCAGTCTGGGCAGGAGCGGATCTCAGTCTCAGTTTGGACAGGAGCGGAACACAGTTTCAATCTGGGCAGGAGCGGAGGTCAGTCTCAGTCTGGGCAGGAGCGGAGCTCAGTCTCAGTTAGGGCAGGAGCGGAGCTCAGGCTCAGTCTGGGCAGGAGCGGAGCTCAGTCTCAGTTAGGGCAGGAGCGGAGCTCAGGCTCAGTCTGGGCAGGAGCGGAGCTCAGTCTCAGTCTGGGCAGGAGCGGAGCTCAGTCTCTGTCTGGGCAGGAGCTGAGCTCAGTCTCACTCTGGGCAGGAGCTGAGAGTCTCACTCTGGGCAGGAGCGGAGCACAGTCTCAGTCTGGGCAGGAGCTGAGCTCAGTCTCAGTGTGGGCAGGAGCGGAGCTCAGTCTCAGTCTGGGCAGGAGCGGAGCTCAGTCTCAGTCTGGGCAGGAGCGGATCTCAGTCTCAGTCTGGACAGGAGCGGAACACAGTTTCAATCTGGGCAGGAGCGGAGCTCAGTCTCTGTCTGGGCAGGAGCGGAGCTCAGTCTCAGTTAGGGCAGGAGCGGAGCTCAGGCTCAGTCTGGGCAGGAGCGGAGCTCAGTCTCAGTTAGGGCAGGAGCGGAGCTCAGGCTCAGTCTGGGCAGGAGCGGAGCTCAGTCTCAGTCTGGTCAGGTGCGGAGCTCAGTCTCTGTCTGGGCAGGAGCTGAGCTCAGTCACACTCTGGGCAGGAGCTGAGAGTCTCACTCTGGGCAGGAGCTGAGCTCAGTCCCAGTCTGGACAGGAGCTGAGCTCAGTCTCAGTCTGGGCAGGAGCGGATCTCCGTCTCAGTCTGGACAGGAGCGGAACACAGTTTCAATCTGGGCAGGAGTGGAGCTCAGTCTCAGTCTGGGCAGGAGCGGAGCTCAGTCTCAGTTAGGGCAGGAGCGGAGCTCAGGCTCAGTCTGGGCAGGAGCGGAGCTCAGTCTCAGTTAGGGCAGGAGCGGAGCTCAGGCTCAGTCTGGGCAGGAGCGGAGCTCAGTCTCAGTCTGGGCTGGAGCGGATCTCAGTCTCTGTCTGGGCAGGAGCTGAGCTCAGTCTCCCTCTGGGCAGGAGCTGAGAGTCTCACTCTGGGCAGGAGCTGAGCTCAGTCCCAGTCTGGACAGGAGCTGAGCTCAGTCGCAGTCTGTGCAGGAGCGGAGCATAGTCACAGTCTGGGAAGGAGCGGAGCTCAGTCTCAGTCTGGACATGAGCGGAGCTCAGTCTCAGTCTGGGCAGAAGCGGAGCTCAGTCTCAGTCTGGGCAGGAGCTGTGCTCAGTCTGTCTGGGCAGGTGCTGAGCTCAGTCTCAGTCTGGGCTGTAGCGGAGCTCAGTCTCAGTCTGGGCAGGAGCGGAGCTCAGTCTCAGTCTGGGCAGGAGTGGAGCCCAGTCTCAGGCTGGGCAGATGCGGAGCACAGTCTCAGTCTGGGCAGGAGCGGAGCTCAGTTTGAGTCTGGGCACAAGCAAAGTTCAATCTCAGTCTGGGCAGGAGTGGTGCTCAGTCTCAGTCTGGGTTGGAGCGGAGCTCAGTCTCAGTCTGGGCAGGAGCGTTGCTCAGTCTCAGTCTGGGAAGGAGCTGAGCGCAGTCTCAGTCTGGGGAGGAGTGGAGCTCAGTCTCAGTCAGGGCAGGAGCGCAGCTCATTTTCAGTCTGGGCAGGAGCGGAACCCAGTTTCAGTCTGGGCAGGAGCGGAGCTCATTCTCAGTCTGGACAGGAGTGGAGCTCAGTCTCAGTCTGGGCAGGAGCGGAGTTCAGCCTCAATCTGGGCAGGAGCTGAGCTCAGTCACACTCTGGGCAGGAGCTGAGAGTCTCAGTCTGGGCAGGGGCTGAGCTCAGTCTCAGTCTGGGCAGGAGCTGAGCTCAGTCTCAGTCTGGGCAGGAGCTGAGCTCAGTCACACTCTGGGCAGGAGCTGAGACTCTCAGTCTGGGCAGGGGCTGAGCTCAGTCTCAGTCTGGGCAGGAGCGGAGCTCAGTCTCAGTCTGGGCAGGAGCGGAGCTCAGTCTCAGTCTGGGCAGGAGCTGAGCTCAGTCACACTCTGGGCAGGAGCTGAGAGTCTCAGTCTGGGCAGGGGCTGAGCTCAGTCTCAGTCTGGGCAGGAGCTGTGCTCAGTCGCAGTTTGGGCAGGAGTGGAGCTCAGTCTCAATATGGGCAGGAGCTGAGCTCATTCTCAGTCTTGGCAGGAGCGGAGCTTAGTCTCAGTCTGGGCAGGAGCGGAGCTCAGTCTAAATATGGGCAGGAGCGGAGCTCAGTCTCAGTCTGGGCAGGAGCGGAGCTCAGTCTCAGTCTGGGCAGGAGCTGAGCTCAGTCACACCCTGGGCAGGAGCTGAGAGTCTCAGTCTGGGCAGGAGCGGATCACAGTCTCAGTCTGGGCAGCAGCTGAGCTCAGTCTCAGTCTGGGCAGGAGCGGAGCTCAGTCTCAGTCTGGGCAGGAGCGGAGCTCAGTCTCAGTCTGGGTAGGAGCGGAGCTCAGTCTCAGTCTGGGCAGCAGCTGAGCTCAGTCTCAGTGTGGGCAGGAGCGGAGCTCAGTCTCAGTCTGGGCAGGAGCAGAGCTCAGTCTCAGTCTGGGCAGGAGCTGAGCTCAGTCACACCCTGGGCAGGAGCTGAGAGTCTCAGTCTGGGCAGGAGCGGAGCACAGTCTCAGTCTGGGCAGCAGCTGAGCTCAGTCTCAGTCTGGGCGGGAGCGGAGCTCAGTCTCAGTCTGGGCAGGAGCGGAGCTCAGTCTCAGTCTGGGCAGGAGCGGATCTCAGTCTCAGTCTGGACAGGAGCGGAACACAGTTTCAATCTGGGCAGGAGCGGAGCTCAGTCTCAGTCTGGGCAGGAGCGGAGCTCAGTCTCAGTTAGGGCAGGAGCGGAGCTCAGGTTCAGTCTGGGCAGGAGCGGAGCTCAGTCTCAGTTAGGCCAGGAGCGGAGCTCAGGCTCAGTCTGGGCAGGAGCGGAGCTCAGTCTCAATCTGGTCAGGAGCGGAGCACAGTCTCAGTCTGGGCAGCAGCTGAGCTCAGTCTCAGTCTGGGCAGGAGCGGAGCACAGTCTCAGTCTGGGCAGGAGCGGAGCTCAGTCTCAGTCTGGGCAGGAGCGGATCTCAGTCTCAGTTTGGACAGGAGCGGAACACAGTTTCAATCTGGGCAGGAGCGGATCTCCGTCTCAGTCTGGACAGGAGCGGAACACAGTTTCAATCTGGGCAGGAGCGGAGCTCAGTCTCAGTCTGGGCAGGAGCGGAGCTCAGTCTCAGTTAGGGCAGGAGCGGAGCTCAGGCTCAGTCTGGGCAGGAGCGGAGCTCAGTCTCAGTTAGGGCAGGAGCGGAGCTCAGGCTCAGTCTGGGCAGGAGCGGAGCTCAGTCTCAGTCTGGGCAGGAGCGGAGCTCAGTCTCTGTCTGGGCAGGAGCTGAGCTCAGTCTCACTCTGGGCAGGAGCTGAGAGTCTCACTCTGGGCAGGAGCTGAGCTCAGTCTCAGTCTGGGCAGGAGTTGAGCTCAGTCGCGGTCAGGGCAGGAGCGGAGCTCAGTTTGAGTCTGGGCAGGAGTGGAGCTTAGTCTCAGTCTGGGCGTGAACTGAATTCAGTCTCAGTCTGGGCATGAACTGAGCTCAGTCTCAGTCTGGGCAGGAGCGTAGCTCAGTCTCAGTCTTGGCAAGAGCGGGTCTCAGTCTCAGTCTGGACAGAAGCGGAACCCAGTTTCAATCTGGGCAGGAGCGGAGCTCAATCTCAGTCTGGGCAGGAGCGGAGCTGAGTCTCAGTCTGGGCAGGAGCGGAGCTCAATATCAGTCTGGGCAGGAGCAATGTTCAATCTCAGTCTGGGTAGGAGTCGAGCTTAGTCTCATTCTGGGCAGGAACTGAGTAAAGTCTCAGTCTAGGCAGGAGTGGAGCTCATTCTCAGTCAGGGCAGGAGCGGAGCTCAGTCTCAATCTGGGCAGGAGCTGAGCTCAGTCTCAGTCTGGGCCGGAGCTGAGCTCAGTCTCAGTCTGGGCCGGAGCTGAGCTCAGTCTCAGTATGGGCAGGAGCTGAGCTCAGTCTCAATCTGGGCAGGAGCGGAGCTCAGTCTCAGTCTGGGCAGCAGCTGAGCTCAGTCTCAGTGTGGGCAGGAGCGGAGCTCAGTCTCAGTCTGGGCAGGAGCGGAGCTCAGTCTCAGTCTGGGCAGGAGCGGATCTCAGTCTCAGTCTGGACAGGAGCGGAACACAGTTTCAATCTGGGCAGGAGCGGAGCTCAGTCTCTGTCTGGGCAGGAGCGGAGCTCAGTCTCAGTTAGGGCAGGAGCGGAGCTCAGGCTCAGTCTGGGCAGGAGCGGAGCTCAGTCTCAGTTAGGGCAGGAGCGGAGCTCAGGCTCAGTATGGGCAGGAGCGGAGCTCAGTCTCAGTCTGGGCAGGAGCGGAGCTCAGTCTCTGTCTGGGCAGGAGCTGAGCTCAGTCTCACTCTGGGCAGGAGCTGAGAGTCTCACTCTGGGCAGGAGCTGAGCTCAGTCCCAGTCTGGACAGGAGCTGAGCTCAGTCTCAGTCTGGGCAGGAGCGGATCTCCGTCTCAGTCTGGACAGGAGCGGAACACAGTTTCAATCTGGGCAGGAGTGGAGCTCAGTCTCAGTCTGGGCAGGAGCGGAGCTCAGTCTCAGTTAGGGCAGGAGCGGAGCTCAGGCTCAGTCTGGGCAGGAGCGGAGCTCAGTCTCAGTTAGGGCAGGAGCGGAGCTCAGGCTCAGTCTGGGCAGGAGCGGAGCTCAGTCTCAGTCTGGGCTGGAGCGGAGCTCAGTCTCTGTCTGGGCAGGAGCTGAGCTCAGTCTCACTCTGGGCAGGAGCTGAGAGTCTCACTCTGGGCAGGAGCTGAGCTCAGTCCCAGTCTGGACAGGAGCTGAGCTCAGTCGCAGTCTGTGCGTGAGCGGAGCATAGTCACAGTCTGGGAAGGAGCGGAGCTCAGTCTCAGTCTGGACATGAGCGGAGCTCAGTCTCAGTCTGGGCAGGAGCTGTGCTCAGTCTGTCTGGGCAGGTGCTGAGCTCAGTCTCAGTCTGGGCTGTAGCGGAGCTCAGTCTCAGTCTGGGCAGGAGCGGAGCTCAGTCTCAGTCTGGGCAGGAGTGGAGCCCAGTCTCAGGCTGGGCAGATGCGGAGCACAGTCTCAGTCTGGGCAGGAGCGGAGCTCAGTTTGAGTCTGGGCACAAGCAAAGTTCAATCTCAGTCTGGGCAGGAGTGGTGCTCAGTCTCAGTCTGGGTTGGAGCGGAGCTCAGTCTCAGTCTGGGCAGGAGCGTTGCTCAGTCTCAGTCTGGGAAGGAGCTGAGCGCATTCTCAGTCTGGGGAGGAGTGGAGCTCAGTCTCAGTCAGGGCAGGAGCGCAGCTCATTTTCAGTCTGGGCAGGAGCGGAACCCAGTTTCAGTCTGGGCAGGAGCGGAGCTCATTCTCAGTCTGGACAGGAGTGGAGCTCAGTGTCAGTCTGGGCAGGAGCGGAGTTCAGCCTCAATCTGGGCAGGAGCTGAGCTCAGTCACACTCTGGGCAGGAGCTGAGAGTCTCAGTCTGGGCAGGGGCTGAGCTCAGTCTCAGTCTGGGCAGGAGCTGAGCTCAGTCTCAGTCTTGGCAGGAGCTGAGCTCAGTCACACTCTGGGCAGGAGCTGAGACTCTCAGTCTGGGCAGGGGCTGAGCTCAGTCTCAGTCTGGGCAGGAGCGGAGCTCAGTCTCAGTCTGGGCAGGAGCGGAGCTCAGTCTCAGTCTGGGCAGGAGCTGAGCTCAGTCACACTCTGGGCAGGAGCTGAGAGTCTCAGTCTGGGCAGGGGCTGAGCTCACTCTCAGTCTGGGCAGGAGCTGTGCTCAGTCGCAGTTTGGGCAGGAGTGGAGCTCAGTCTCAATATGGGCAGGAGCTGAGCTCATTCTCAGTCTTGGCAGGAGCGGAGCTTAGTCTCAGTCTGGGCAGGAGCGGAGCTCAGTCTAAATATGGGCAGGAGCGGAGCTCAGTCTCAGTCTGGGCAGGAGCGGAGCTCAGTCTCAGTCTGGGCAGGAGCTGAGCTCAGTCACACCCTGGGCAGGAGCTGAGAGTCTCAGTCTGGGCAGGAGCGGATCACAGTCTCAGTCTGGGCAGCAGCTGAGCTCAGTCTCAGTCTGGGCAGGAGCGGAGCTTAGTCTCAGTCTGGGCAGGAGCGGAGCTCAGTCTCAGTCTGGGTAGGAGCGGAGCTCAGTCTCAGTCTGGGCAGCAGCTGAGCTCAGTCTCAGTGTGGGCAGGAGCGGAGCTCAGTCTCAGTCTGGGCAGGAGCAGAGCTCAGTCTCAGTCTGGGCAGGAGCTGAGCTCAGTCACACCCTGGGCAGGAGCTGAGAGTCTCAGTCTGGGCAGGAGCGGAGCACAGTCTCAGTCTGGGCAGCAGCTGAGCTCAGTCTCAGTCTGGGCGGGAGCGGAGCTCAGTCTCAGTCTGGGCAGGAGCGGAGCTCAGTCTCAGTCTGGGCAGGAGCGGATCTCAGTCTCAGTCTGGACAGGAGCGGAACACAGTTTCAATCTGGGCAGGAGCGGAGCTCAGTCTCAGTCTGGGCAGGAGCGGAGCTCAGTCTCAGTTAGGGCAGGAGCGGAGCTCAGGTTCAGTCTGGGCAGGAGCGGAGCTCAGTCTCAGTTAGGCCAGGAGCGGAGCTCAGGCTCAGTCTGGGCAGGAGCGGAGCTCAGTCTCAATCTGGTCAGGAGCGGAGCACAGTCTCAGTCTGGGCAGCAGCTGAGCTCAGTCTCAGTCTGGGCAGGAGCGGAGCACAGTCTCAGTCTGGGCAGGTGCGGAGCTCAGTCTCAGTCTGGGCAGGAGCGGATCTCAGTCTCAGTTTGGACAGGAGCGGAACACAGTTTCAATCTGGGCAGGAGCGGATCTCCGTCTCAGTCTGGACAGGAGCGGAACACAGTTTCAATCTGGGCAGGAGCGGAGCTCAGTCTCAGTCTGGGCAGGAGCGGAGCTCAGTCTCAGTTAGGGCAGGAGCGGAGCTCAGGCTCAGTCTGGGCAGGAGCGGAGCTCAGTCTCAGTTAGGGCAGGAGCGGAGCTCAGGCTCAGTCTGGGCAGGAGCGGAGCTCAGTCTCATTCTGGGCAGGAGCGGAGCTCAGTCTCTGTCTGGGCAGGAGCTGAGCTCAGTCTCACTCTGGGCAGGAGCTGAGAGTCTCACTCTGGGCAGGAGCTGAGCTCAGTCTCAGTCTGGGCAGGAGCTGAGCTCAGTCGCGGTCAGGGCAGGAGCGGAGCTCAGTTTGATTCTGGGCAGGAGTGGAGCTTAGTCTCAGTCTGGGCATGAACTGAGCTCAGTCTCAGTCTGGGCAGGAGCGTAGCTCAGTCTCAGTCTTGGCAAGAGCGGGTCTCAGTCTCAGTCTGGACAGAAGCGGAACCCAGTTTCAATCTGGGCAGGAGCGGAGCTCAATCTCAGTCTGGGCAGGAGCGGAGCTGAGTCTCAGTCTGGGCAGGAGCGGAGCTCAATATCAGTCTGGGCAGGAGCAAAGTTCAATCTCAGTCTGGGTAGGAGTCGAGCTTAGTCTCATTCTGGGCAGGAACTGAGGAAAGTCTCAGTCTAGGCAGGAGTGGAGCTCATTCTCAGTGTGGGCAGGAGTGGAGCTCAGTCTCAGTCAGGGCAGGAGCGGAGCTCAGTCTCAATCTGGGCAGGAGCTGAGCTCAGTCTCAATCTGGGCCGGAGCTGAGCTCAGTCTCAGTATGGGCAGGAGCTGAGCTCAGTCTCAATCTGGGCAGGAGCGGAGCTCAGTCTCAGTCTGGGCAGCAGCTGAGCTCAGTCTCAGTGTGGGCAGGAGCGGAGCTCAGTCTCAGTCTGGGCAGGAGCGGAGCTCAGTCTCAGTCTGGGCAGGAGCGGATCTCAGTCTCAGTCTGGGCAGGAGCGGAACACAGTTTCAATCTGGGCAGGAGCGGAGCTCAGTCTCAGTTAGGGCAGGAGCGGAGCTCAGGCTCAGTCTGGGCAGGAGCGGAGCTCAGTCTCAGTTAGGGCAGGAGCGGAGCTCAGGCTCAGTCTGGGCAGGAGCGGAGCTCAGTCTCAGTCTGGTCAGGAGCGGAGCTCAGTCTCTGTCTGGGCAGGAGCTGAGCTCAGTCTCACTCTGGGCAGGAGCTGAGAGTCTCACTCTGGGCAGGAGCTGAGCTCAGTCCCAGTCTGGACAGGAGCTGAGCTCAGTCTCAGTCTGGGCAGGAGCGGATCTCCGTCTCAGTCTGGGCAGGAGCGGAGCTCAGTCTCAGTCTGGGCAGGAGCTGAGCTCAGTCACACTCTGGGCAGGAGCTGAGAGTCTCAGTCTGGGCAGGGACTGAGCTCATTTTCAGTCTTGGCAGGAGCGGAGCTTAGTCTCAGTCTGGGCAGGAGCGGAGCTCAGTCTAAATATGGGCAGGAGCGGAGCTCAGTCTCAGTCTGGGCAGGAGCGGAGCTCAGTCTCAGTCTGGGCAGGAGCTGAGCTCAGTCACACCCTGGGGAGGAGCTGAGAGTCTCAGTCTGGGCAGGAGCGGAGCACAGTCTCAGTCTGGGCAGCAGCTGAGCTCAGTCTCAGTCTGGGCAGGAGCGGAGCTCAGTCTCTGTCTGGGCAGGAGCGGAGCTCAGTCTCAGTCTGGGTAGGAGCGGATCTCAGTCTCAGTCTGGACAGGAGCGGAACACAGTTTCAATCTGGGCAGGAGCGGAGCTCAGTCTCAGTCTGGGCAGGAGCGGAGCTCAGTCTCAGTTAGGGCAGGAGCGGAGCTCAGGCTCAGTCTGGGAAGGAGCGGAGCTCAGTCTCAGTTAGGGCAGGAGCGGAGCTCAGGCTCAGTCTGGGCAGGAGCGGAGCTCAGTCTCAATCTGGGCAGGAGCGGAGCACAGTCTCAGTCTGGGCAGCAGCTGAGCTCAGTCTCAGTCTGGGCAGGAGCTGAGCTCAGTCGCGGTCAGGGCAGGAGCGGAGCTCAGTCTCAGTCGAGGTTAGAGCTGAGCGCAGTCTCAGTCTGGGGAGGAGTGGAGCTCAGTCTCAGTCAGGGCAGGAGCGCAGCTCATTCTCAGCCTGGGCAGGAGCGGAACCCAGTTTCAGTCTGGGCAGGAGCGGAGCTCATTCTCAGTCTGGACAGGAGTGGAGCTCAGTCTCAGTCTGGGCAGGAGCGGAGCTCAGCCTCAATCTGGGAAGGAGCGGAGCTCAGTCTCAGTCTGGGCAGGAGCTGAGCTCAGTCACACTCTGGGCAGGAGCTGAGAGTCTCAGTCTGGGCAGGGGCTGAGCTCAGTCTCAGTCTGGGCAGGAGCTGAGCTCAGTCGCAGTTTGGGCAGGAGTGGAGCTCAGTCTCAATGTGGGCAGGAGCTGAGCTCATTCTCAGTCTTGGCAGGAGCGGAGCTTAGTCTCAGTCTGGGCAGGAGCGGAGCTCAGTTTAAATATGGGCAGGAGCGGAGCTCAGTCTCAGTCTGGGCGGGAGCGGAGCTCAGTCTCAGTCTGGGCAGGAGCTGAGCTCAGTCACACCCTGGGCAGGAGCTGAGAGTCTCAGTCTGGGCAGGAGCGGAGCACAGTCTCAGTCTGGGCAGCAGCTGAGCTCAGTCTCAGTCTGGGCAGGAGCGGAGCTCAGTCTCAGTCTGGGCAGGAGCGGAGCTCAGTCTCAGTCTGGGCAGGAGCGGATCTCTGTCTCAGTCTGGACAGGAGCGGAACACAGTTTCAATCTGGGCAGGAGCGGATCTCAGTCTCAGTCTGGGCAGGAGCGGAGCTCAGTCTCAGTTAGGGCAGGAGCGGAGCTCAGGCTCAGTCTGGGAAGGAGCGGAGCTCAGTCTCAGTTAGGGCAGGAGCGGAGCTCAGGCTCAGTCTGGGCAGGAGCGGAGCTCAGTCTCAATCTGGGCAGCAGCTGAGCTCAGTCTCAGTCTGGGCAGGAGCGGAGCACAGTCTCAGTCTGGGCAGGAGCGGAGCTCAGTCTCAGTCTGGGCAGGAGCGGATCTCAGTCTCAGTCTGGACAGGAGCGGAACACAGTTTCAATCTGGGCAGGAGCGGAGCTCAGTCTCAGTCTGGGCAGGAGCGGAGCTCAGTCTCAGTTAGGGCAGGAGCGGAGCTCAGGCTCAGTCTGGGCAGGAGCGGAGCTCAGTCTCAGTTAGGGCAGGAGCGGAGCTCAGGCTTTGTCTGGGCAGGAGCGGAGCTCAGTCTCAGTCTGGGCAGGAGCGGAGCTCAGTCTCTGTCTGGGCAGGAGCTGAGCTCAGTCTCACTCTGGGCAGGAGCTGAGAGTCTCACTCTGGGCAGGAGCTGAGCTCAGTCTCAGTCTGGGCAGGAGCTGAGCTCAGTCGCGGTCAGGGCAGGAGCGGAGCTCAGTTTGAGTCTGGGCAGGAGTGGAGCTTAGTCTCAGTCTGGGCGTGAACTGAATTCAGTCTCAGTCTGGGCATGAACTGAGCTCAGTATCAGTCTGGGCAGGAGCGTAGTTCAGTCTCAGTCTTGGCAGGAGCGGGTCTCAGTCTCAGTCTGGACAGAAGCGGAACCCAGTTTCAATCTGGGCAGGAGCGGAGCTCAATCTCAGTCTGGGCAGGAGCGGAGCTCAATATCAGTCTGGGCAGGAGCAAAGTTCAATCTCAGTCTGGGTAGGAGTCGAGCTTAGTCTCATTCTGGGCAGGAACTGAGGAAAGTCTCAGTCTAGGCAGGAGTGGAGCTTATTCTCAGTGTGGGCAGGAGTGGAGCTCAGTCTCAGTCAGGGCAGGAGCGGAGCTCAGTCTCAATCTGGGCAGGAGCTGAGCTCAGTCTCAGTCTGGGCCGGAGCTGAGCTCAGTCTCAGTATGGGCAGGAGCTGAGCTCAGTCTCAATCTGGGCAGGAGCGGAGCTCAGTCTCAGTCTGGGCAGCAGCTGAGCTCAGTCTCAGTGTGGGCAGGAGCGGAGCTCAGTCTCAGTCTGGGCAGGAGCGGAGCTCAGTCTCAGTCTGGGCAGGAGCGGATCTCAGTCTCAGTCTGGACAGGAGCGGAACACAGTTTCAATCTGGGCAGGAGCGGAGCTCAGTCTCTGCCTGGGCAGGAGCGGAGCTCAGTCTCAGTTAGGGCAGAAGCGGAGCTCAGGCTCAGTCTGGGCAGGAGCGGAGCTCAGTCTCAGTTAGGGCAGGAGCGGAGCTCAGGCTCATTCTGGGCAGGAGCGGAGCTCAGTCTCTGTCTGGGCAGGAGCTGAGCTCAGTCTCACTCTGGGCAGGAGCTGAGAGTCTCACTCTGGGCAGGAGCTGAGCTAAGTCCCAGTCTGGACAGGAGCTGAGCTCAGTCTCAGTCTGGGCAGGAGCGGATCTCCGTCTCAGTCTGGACAGGAGCGGAACACAGTTTCAATCTGGGCAGGAGCGGAGCTCAGTCTCAGTCTGGGCAGGAGCAGAGCTCAGTCTCAGTTAGGGCAGGAGCGGAGCTCAGTCTCAGTTAGGGCAGGAGCGGAGCTCAGGCTCAGTCTGGGCAGGAGCGGAGCTCAGTCTCTGTCTGGGCAGGAGCTGAGAATCTCACTCTGGGCAGGAGCTGAGCTCAGTCCCAGTCTGGACAGGAGCTGAGCTCAGTCGCAGTCTGGGCAGGAGCGGAGCATAGTCTCAGTCTGGGAAGGAGCGGAGCTCAGTCTCAGTCTGGACACGAGCGGAGCTCAGTCTCAGTCTGGACAGGAGCTGTGCTCAGTCTCAGTCTGGGAAGGAGCTGTGCTCAGTCTGTCTGGGGAGGTGCTGAGCTCAGTCTCAGTCTGGGCAGTAGCAGAGCTCAGTCTCAGTCTGGGCAGGAGCGGAGCTCAGTCTCAGTCTGGGCAGCAGCTGAGCTCAGTCTCAGTGTGGGCAGGAGCGGAGCTCAGTCTCAGTCTGGGCAGGAGCGGAGCTCACTCTCAGTCTGGGCAGGAGCGGATCTCAGTCTCAGTCTGGACAGCAGCGGAACACATTTTCAATCTGGGCAGGAGCGGAGCTCAGTCTCTGTCTGGGCAGGAGCGGAGCTCAGGCTCAGTCTGGGCAGGAGCGGAGCTCAGTCTCAGTTAGGGCAGGAGCGGAGCTCAGGCTCAGTCTGGGCAGGAGCGGAGCTCAGTCTCAGTTAGGGCAGGAGCGGAGCTCAGGCTCAGTCTGGGCAGGAGCGGAGCTCAGTCTCAGTCTGGTCAGGAGCGGAGCTCAGTCTCTGTCTGGGCAGGAGCTGAGCTCAGTCTCACTCTGGGCAGGAGCTGAGAGTCTCACTCTGGGCAGGAGCTGAGCTCAGTCCCTGTCTGGACAGGAGCTGAGCTCAGTCTCAGTCTGGGCAGGAGCGGATCTCCGTCTCAGTCTGGACAGGAGCGGAACACAGTTTCAATCTGGGCAGCAGCTGAGCTCAGTCTCAGTCTGGGCAGGAGCGGAGCACAGTCTCAGTCTGGGCAGGAGCGGAGCTCAGTCTCAGTCTGGGCAGGAGCGGATCTCAGTCTCAGATTGGACAGGAGCGGAACACAGTTTCAATCTGGGCAGGAGCGGATGTCAGTCTCAGTCTGGGCAGGAGCGGAGCTCAGTCTCAGTTAGGGCAGGAGCGGAGCTCAGGCTCAGTCTGGGCAGGAGCGGAGCTCAGTCTCAGTTAGGGCAGGAGCGGAGCTCAGGCTCAGTCTGGGCAGGAGCGGAGCTCAGTCTCAGTCTGGGCAGGAGCGGAGCTCAGTCTCTGTCTGGGCAGGAGCTGAGCTCAGTCTCACTCTGGGCAGGAGCTGAGAGTCTCACTCTGGGCAGGAGCTGAGCTCAGTCTCAGTCTGGGCAGGAGCTGAGCTCAGTCGCGGTCAGGGCAGGAGCGGAGCTCAGTTTGAGTCTGGGCAGGAGTGGAGCTTAGTCTCAGTCTGGGCGTGAACTGAATTCAGTCTCAGTCTGGGCATGAACTGAGCTCAGTCTCAGTCTGGGCAGGAGCGTAGCTCAGTCTCAGTCTTGGCAAGAGCGGGTCTCAGTCTCAGTCTGGACAGAAACGGAACCCAGTTTCAATCTGGGCAGGAGCGGAGCTCAATCTCAGTCTGGGCAGGAGCGGAGCTGAGTCTCAGTCTGGGCAGGAGCGGAGCTCAATATCAGTCTCGGCAGGAGCAATGTTCAATCTCAGTCTGGGTAGGAGTCGAGCTTAGTCCCATTCTGGGCAGGAACTGAGTAAAGTCTCAGTCTAGGCAGGAGTGGAGCTCATTCTCAGTCAGGGCAGGAGCGGAGCTCAGTCTCAATCTGGGCAGGAGCTGAGCTCAGTCTCAGTCTGGGCCGGAGCTGAGCTCAGTCTCAGTATGGGCAGGAGCTGAGCTCAGTCTCAATCTGGGCAGGAGCGGAGCTCAGTCTCAGTCTGGGCAGCAGCTGAGCTCAGTCTCAGTGTGGGCAGGAGCGGAGCTCAGTCTCAGTCTGGGCAGGAGCGGAGCTCAGTCTCAGTCTGGGCAGGAGCGGATCTCAGTCTCAGTCTGGACAGGAGCGGAACACAGTTTCAATCTGGGCAGGAGCGGAGCTCAGTCTCTGTCTGGGCAGGAGCGGAGCTCAGTCTCAGTTAGGGCAGGAGCGGAGCTCAGGCTCAGTCTGGGCAGGAGCGGAGCTCAGTCTCAGTTAGGGCAGGAGCGGAGCTCAGGCTCAGTCTGGGCAGGAGCGGAGCTCAGTCTCAGTCTGGTCAGGAGCGGAGCTCAGTCTCTGTCTGGGCAGGAGCTGAGCTCAGTCTCACTCTGGGCAGGAGCTGAGAGTCTCACTCTGGGCAGGAGCTGAGCTCAGTCCCAGTCTGGACAGGAGCTGAGCTCAGTCTCAGTCTGGGCAGGAGCGGATCTCCGTCTCAGTCTGGACTGGAGCGGAACACAGTTTCAATCTGGGCAGGAGTGGAGTTCAGTCTCAGTCTGGGCAGGAGCGGAGCTCAGTCTCAGTTAGGGCAGGAGCGGAGCTCAGGCTCAGTCTGGGCAGGAGCGGAGCTCAGTCTCAGTTAGGGCAGGAGCGGAGCTCAGGCTCAGTCTGGGCAGGAGCGGAGCTCAGTCTCAGTCTGGGCTGGAGCGGAGCTCAGTCTCTGTCTGGGCAGGAGCTGAGCTCAGTCTCACTCTGGGCAGGAGCTGAGAGTCTCACTCTGGGCAGGAGCTGAGCTCAGTCCCAGTCTGGACAGGAGCTGAGCTCAGTCGCAGTCTGTGCAGGAGCGGAGCATAGTCACAGTCTGGGAAGGAGCGGAGCTCAGTCTCAGTCTGGACATGAGCAGAACTCAGTCTCAGTCTGGGCAGAAGCGGAGCTCAGTCTCAGTCTGGGCAAGAGCTGTGCTCAGTCTGTCTGGGCAGGTGCTGAGCTCAGTCTCAGTCTGGGCTGTAGCGGAGCTCAGTCTCAGTCTGGGCTGGAGCGGAGCTCAGTCTCAGTCTGGGCAGGAGTGGAGCCCAGTCTCAGGCTGGGCAGATGCGGAGCACAGTCTCAGTCTGGGCAGGAGCGGAGCTCAGTTTGAGTCTGGGCACAAGCAAAGTTCAATCTCAGTCTGGGCAGGAGTGGTGCTCAGTCTCAGTCTGGGTTGGAGCGGAGCTCAGTCTCAGTCTGGGCAGGAGCGTTGCTCAGTCTCAGTCTGGGAAGGAGCTGAGCGCAGTCTCAGTCTGGGGAGGAGTGGAGCTCAGTCTCAGTCAGGGCAGGAGCGCAGCTCATTTTCAGTCTGGGCAGGAGCGGAACCCAGTTTCAGTATGGGCAGGAGCGGAGCTCATTCTCAGTCTGGGCAGGAGCGGAGTTCAGCCTCAATCTGGGCAGGAGCTGAGCTCAGTCACACTCTGGGCAGGAGCTGAGAGTCTCAGTCTGGGCAGGGGCTGAGCTCAGTCTCAGTCTGGGCAGGAGCTGAGCTCAGTCTCAGTCTGGGCAGGAGCTGAGCTCAGTCACACTCTGGGCAGGAGCTGAGACTCTCAGTCTGGGCAGGGGCTGAGCTCAGTCTCAGTCTGGGCAGGAGCGGAGCTCAGTCTCAGTCTGGGCAGGAGCGGAGCTCAGTCTCAGTCTGGGCAGGAGCTGAGCTCAGTCACACTCTGGGCAGGAGCTGAGAGTCTCAGTCTGGTCAGGGGCTGAGCTC
The DNA here is from genome assembly GCF_047496885.1 of Scyliorhinus torazame. Classification (NCBI taxonomy): domain Eukaryota; kingdom Metazoa; phylum Chordata; class Chondrichthyes; order Carcharhiniformes; family Scyliorhinidae; genus Scyliorhinus; species Scyliorhinus torazame. The sequence continues at coordinate 95,266,397 of NC_092722.1, forward strand.
AGTCTCAGTCTGGGCAGGAGCTGTGCTCAGTCGCAGTTTGGGCAGGAGTGGAGTTCAGTCTCAATATGGGCAGGAGCTGAGCTCATTCTCAGTCTTGGCAGGAGCGGAGCTTAGTCTCAGTCTGGGCAGGAGCGGAGCTCAGTCTAAATATGGGCAGGAGCGGAGCTCAGTCTCAGTCTGGGCAGGAGCGGAGCTCAGTCTCAGTCTGGGCAGGAGCTGAGCTCAGTCACACCCTGGGCAGGAGCTGAGAGTCTCAGTCTGGGCAGGAGCGGATCACAGTCTCAGTCTGGGCAGCAGCTGAGCTCAGTCTCAGTCTGGGCAGGAGCGGAGCTCAGTCTCAGTCTGGGCAGGAGCGGAGCTCAGTCTCAGTCTGGGTAGGAGCGGAGCTCAGTCTCAGTCTGGGCAGCAGCTGAGCTCAGTCTCAGTGTGGGCAGGAGCGGAGCTCAGTCTCAGTCTGGGCAGGAGCAGAGCTCAGTCTCAGTCTGGGCAGGAGCTGAGCTCAGTCACACCCTGGGCAGGAGCTGAGAGTCTCAGTCTGGGCAGGAGCGGAGCACAGTCTCAGTCTGGGCAGCAGCTGAGCTCAGTCTCAGTCTGGGCGGGAGCGGAGCTCAGTCTCAGTCTGGGTAGGAGCGGAGCTCAGTCTCAGTCTGGGCAGGAGCGGATCTCAGTCTCAGTCTGGACAGGAGCGGAACACAGTTTCAATCTGGGCAGGAGCGGAGCTCAGTCACAGTCTGGGCAGGAGCGGAGCTCAGTCTCAGTTAGGGCAGGAGCGGAGCTCAGGTTCAGTCTGGGCAGGAGCGGAGCTCAGTCTCAGTTAGGCCAGGAGCGGAGCTCAGGCTCAGTCTGGGCAGGAGCGGAGCTCAGTCTCAATCTGGTCAGGAGCGGAGCACAGTCTCAGTCTGGGCAGCAGCTGAGCTCAGTCTCAGTCTGGGCAGGAGCGGAGCACAGTCTCAGTCTGGGCAGGAGCGGAGCTCAGTCTCAGTCTGGGCAGGAGCGGATCTCAGTCTCAGTTTGGACAGGAGCGGAACACAGTTTCAATCTGGGCAGGAGCGGATCTCCGTCTCAGTCTGGACAGGAGCGGAACACAGTTTCAATCTGGGCAGGAGCGGAGCTCAGTCTCAGTCTGGGCAGGAGCGGAGCTCAGTCTCAGTTAGGGCAGGAGCGGAGCTCAGGCTCAGTCTGGGCAGGAGCGGAGCGCAGTCTCAGTTAAGGCAGGAGCGGAGCTCAGGCTCAGTCTGGGCAGGAGCGGAGCTCAGTCTCTGTCTGGGCAGGAGCTGAGCTCAGTCTCACTCTGGGCAGGAGCTGAGAGTCTCACTCTGGGCAGGAGCTGAGCTCAGTCTCAGTCTGGGCAGGAGCTGAGCTCAGTCGCGGTCAGGGCAGGAGCGGAGCTCAGTTTGAGTCTGGGCAGGAGTGGAGCTTAGTCTCAGTCTGGGCGTGAACTGAATTCAGTCTCAGTCTGGGCATGAACTGAGCTCAGTCTCAGTCTGGGCAGGAGCGTAGCTCAGTCTCAGTCTTGGCAAGAGCGGGTCTCAGTCTCAGTCTGGACAGAAGCGGAACCCAGTTTCAATCTGGGCAGGAGCGGAGCTCAATCTCAGTCTGGGCAGGAGCGGAGCTGAGTCTCAGTCTGGGCAGGAGCGGAGCTCAATATCAGTCTGGGCAGGAGCAATGTTCAATCTCAGTCTGGGTAGGAGTCGAGCTTAGTCTCATTCTGGGCAGGAACTGAGTAAAGTCTCAGTCTAGGCAGGAGTGGAGCTCATTCTCAGTCAGGGCAGGAGCGGAGCTCAGTCTCAATCTGGGCAGGAGCTGAGCTCAGTCTCAGTCTGGTCCGGAGCTGAGCTCAGTCTCAGTATGGGCAGGAGCTGAGCTCAGTCTCAATCTGGGCAGGAGCGGAGCTCAGTCTCAGTCTGGGCAGCAGCTGAGCTCAGTCTCAGTGTGGGCAGGAGCGGAGCTCAGTCTCAGTCTGGGCAGGAGCGGAGCTCAGTCTCAGTCTGGGCAGGAGCGGATCTCAGTCTCAGTCTCGACAGGAGCGGAACACAGTTTCAATCTGGGCAGGAGCGGAGCTCAGTCTCTGTCTGGGCAGGAGCGGAGCTCAGTCTCAGTTAGGGCAGGAGCGGAGCTCAGGCTCAGTCTGGGCAGGAGCGGAGCTCAGTCTCAGTTAGGGCAGGAGCGGAGCTCAGGCTCAGTCTGGGCAGGAGCGGAGCTCAGTCTCAGTCTGGGCAGGAGCGGAGCTCAGTCTCTGTCTGGGCAGGAGCTGAGCTCAGTCTCACTCTGGGCAGGAGCTGAGAGTCTCACTCTGGGCAGGAGCTGAGCTCAGTCCCAGTCTGGACAGGAGCTGAGCTCAGTCTCAGTCTGGGCAGGAGCGGATCTCCGTCTCAGTCTGGACAGGAGCGGAACACAGTTTCAATCTGGGCAGGAGTGGAGCTCAGTCTCAGTCTGGGCAGGAGCGGAGCTCAGTCTCAGTTAGGGCAGGAGCGGAGCTCAGGCTCAGTCTGGGCAGGAGCGGAGCTCAGTCTCAGTCTGGTCAGGAGCGGAGCTCAGTCTCTGTCTGGGCAGGAGCTGAGCTCAGTCTCACTCTGGGCAGGAGCTGAGAGTCTCACTCTGGGCAGGAGCTGAGCTCAGTCCCTGTCTGGACAGGAGCTGAGCTCAGTCTCAGTCTGGGCAGGAGCGGATCTCCGTCTCAGTCTGGGCAGGAGCGGAGCTCAGTCTCAGTCTGGGCAGGAGCGGATCTCAGTCTCAGTTTGGACAGGAGCGGAACACAGTTTCAATCTGGGCAGGAGCGGATGTCAGTCTCAGTCTGGGCAGGAGCGGAGCTCAGTCTCAGTTAGGGCAGGAGCGGAGCTCAGGCTCAGTCTCGGCAGGAGCGGAGCTCAGTCTCAGTTAGGGCAGGAGCGGAGCTCAGGCTCAGTCTGGGCAGGAGCGGAGCTCAGTCTCAGTCTGGGCAGGAGCGGAGCTCAGTCTCTGTCTGGGCAGGAGCTGAGCTCAGTCTCACTCTGGGCAGGAGCTGAGAGTCTCACTCTGGGCAGGAGCTGAGCTCAGTCTCAGTCTGGGCAGGAGCTGAGCTCAGTCGCGGTCAGGGCAGGAGCGGAGCTCAGTTTGAGTCTGGGCAGGAGTGGAGCTTAGTCTCAGTCTGGGCGTGAACTGAATTCAGTCTCAGTCTGGGCATGAACTGAGCTCAGTCTCAGTCTGGGCAGGAGCGTAGCTCAGTCTCAGTCTTGGCAAGAGCGGGTCTCAGTCTCAGTCTGGACAGAAGCGGAACCCAGTTTCAATCTGGGAAGGAGCGGAGCTCAATCTCAGTCTGGGCAGGAGCGGAGCTGAGTCTCAGTCTGGGCAGGAGCGGAGCTCAATATCAGTCTGGGCAGGAGCAATGTTCAATCTCAGTCTGGGTAGGAGTCGAGCTTAGTCTCATTCTGGGCAGGAACTGAGTAAAGTCTCAGTCTAGGCAGGAGTGGAGCTCATTCTCAGTCAGGGCAGGAGCGGAGCTCAGTCTCAATCTGGGCAGGAGCTGAGCTCAGTCTCAGTCTGGGCCGGAGCTGAGCTCAGTCTCAGTATGGGCAGGAGCTGAGCTCAGTCTCAATCTGGGCAGGAGCGGAGCTCAGTCTCAGTCTGGGCAGCAGCTGAGCTCAGTCTCAGTGTGGGCAGGAGCGGAGCTCAGTCTCAGTCTGGGCAGGAGCGGAGCTCAGTCTCAGTCTGGGCAGGAGCGGATCTCAGTCTCAGTCTGGACAGGAGCGGAACACAGTTTCAATCTGGGCAGGAGCGGAGCTCAGTCTCTGTCTGGGCAGGAGCGGAGCTCAGTCTCAGTTAGGGCAGGAGCGGAGCTCAGGCTCAGTCTGGGCAGGAGCGGAGCTCAGTCTCAGTTAGGGCAGGAGCGGAGCTCAGGCTCAGTCTGGGCAGGAGCGGAGCTCAGTCTCTGTCTGGGCAGGAGCTGAGCTCAGTCTCACTCTGGGCAGGAGCTGAGAGTCTCACTCTGGGCAGGAGCTGAGCTCAGTCCCAGTCTGGACAGGAGCTGAGCTCAGTCTCAGTCTGGGCAGGAGCGGATCTCCGTCTCAGTCTGGACAGGAGCGGAACACAGTTTCAATCTGGGCAGGAGTGGAGCTCAGTCTCAGTCTGGGCAGGAGCGGAGCTCAGTCTCAGTTAGGGCAGGAGCGGAGCTCAGGCTCAGTCTGGGCAGGAGCGGAGCTCAGTCTCAGTTAGGGCAGGAGCGGAGCTCAGGCTCAGTCTGGGCAGGAGCGGAGCTCAGTCTCAGTCTGGGCTGGAGCGGAGCTCAGTCTCTGTCTGGGCAGGAGCTGAGCTCAGTCTCACTCTGGGCAGGAGCTGAGAGTCTCACTCTGGACAGGAGCTGAGCTCAGTCCCAGTCTGGACAGGAGCTGAGCTCAGTCGCAGTCTGTGCAGGAGCGGAGCATAGTCACAGTCTGGGAAGGAGCGGAGCTCAGTCTCAGTCTGGACATGAGCAGAACTCAGTCTCAGTCTGGGCAGAAGCGGAGCTCAGTCTCAGTCTGGGCAGGAGCTGTGCTCAGTCTGTCTGGGCAGGTGCTGAGCTCAGTCTCAGTCTGGGCTGTAGCGGAGCTCAGTCTCAGTCTGGGCAGGAGCTGAGCTCAGTCTCAGTCTGGGCAGGAGTGGAGCCCAGTCTCAGGCTGGGCAGATGCGGAGCACAGTCTCAGTCTGGGCAGGAGCGGAGCTCAGTTTGAGTCTGGGCACAAGCAAAGTTCAATCTCAGTCTGGGCAGGAGTGGTGCTCAGTCTCAGTCTGGGTTGGAGCGGAGCTCAGTCTCAGTCTGGGCAGGAGCGTTGCTCAGTCTCAGTCTGGGAAGGAGCTGAGCGCAGTCTCAGTCTGGGGAGGAGTGGAGCTCAGTCTCAGTCAGGGCAGGAGCGCAGCTCATTTTCAGTCTGGGCAGGAGCGGAACCCAGTTTCAGTCTGGGCAGGAGCGGAGCTCATTCTCAGTCTGGACAGGAGTGGAGCTCAGTCTCAGTCTGGGCAGGAGCGGAGTTCAGCCTCAATCTGGGCAGGAGCTGAGCTCAGTCACACTCTGGGCAGGAGCTGAGAGTCTCAGTCTGGGCAGGGGCTGAGCTCAGTCTCAGTCTGGGCAGGAGCTGAGCTCAGTCTCAGTCTGGGCAGGAGCTGAGCTCAGTCACACTCTGGGCAGGAGCTGAGACTCTCAGTCTGGGCAGGGGCTGAGCTCAGTCTCAGTCAGGGCAGGAGCGGAGCTCAGTCTCAGTCTGGGCAGGAGCGGAGCTCAGTCTCAGTCTGCGCAGGAGCTGAGCTCAGTCACACTCTGGGCAGGAGCTGAGAGTCTCAGTCTGGGCAGGGGCTGAGCTCAGTCTCAGTCTGGGCAGGAGCTGTGCTCAGTCGCAGTTTGGGCAGGAGTGGAGCTCAGTCTCAATATGGGCAGGAGCTGAGCTCATTCTCAGTCTTGGCAGGAGCGGAGCTTAGTCTCAGTCTGGGCAGGAGCGGAGCTCAGTCTAAATATGGGCAGGAGCGGAGCTCAGTCTCAGTTTGGGTAGGAGCGGAGCTCAGTCTCAGTCTGGGCAGGAGCTGAGCTCAGTCACACCCTGGGCAGGAGCTGAGAGTCTCAGTCTGGGCAGGAGCGGATCACAGTCTCAGTCTGGGCAGCAGCTGAGCTCAGTCTCAGTCTGGGCAGGAGCGGAGCTCAGTCTCAGTCTGGGCAGGAGCGGAGCTCAGTCTCAGTCTGGGTAGGAGCGGAGCTCAGTCTCAGTCTGGGCAGCAGCTGAGCTCAGTCTCAGTGTGGGCAGGAGCGGAGCTCAGTCTCAGTCTGGGCAGGAGCAGAGCTCAGTCTCAGTCTGGGCAGGAGCTGAGCTCAGTCACACCCTGGGCAGGAGCTGAGAGTCTCAGTCTGGGCAGGAGCGGAGCACAGTCTCAGTCTGGGCAGCAGCTGAGCTCAGTCTCAGTCTGGGCGGGAGCGGAGCTCAGTCTCAGTCTGGGCAGGAGCGGAGCTCAGTCTCAGTCTGGGCAGGAGCGGATCTCAGTCTCAGTCTGGACAGGAGCGGAACACAGTTTCAATCTGGGCAGGAGCGGAGCTCAGTCTCAGTCTGGGCAGGAGCGGAGCTCAGTCTCAGTTAGGGCAGGAGCGGAGCTCAGGTTCAGTCTGGGCAGGAGCGGAGCTCAGTCTCAGTTAGGCCAGGAGCGGAGCTCAGGCTCAGTCTGGGCAGGAGCGGAGCTCAGTCTCAATCTGGTCAGGAGCGGAGCACAGTCTCAGTCTGGGCAGCAGCTGAGCTCAGTCTCAGTCTGGGCAGGAGCGGAGCACAGTCTCAGTCTGGGCAGGAGCGGAGCTCAGTCTCAGTCTGGGCAGGAGCGGATCTCAGTCTCAGTTTGGACAGGAGCGGAACACAGTTTCAATCTGGGCAGGAGCGGATCTCCGTCTCAGTCTGGACAGGAGCGGAACACAGTTTCAATCTGGGCAGGAGCGGAGCTCAGTCTCAGTCTGGGCAGGAGCGGAGCTCAGTCTCAGTTAGGGCAGGAGCGGAGCTCAGGCTCAGTCTGGGCAGGAGCGGAGCTCAGTCTCAGTTAGGGCAGGAGCGGAGCTCAGGCTCAGTCTGGGCAGGAGCGGAGCTCAGTCTCTGTCTGGGCAGGAGCTGAGCTCAGTCTCACTCTGGGCAGGAGCTGAGAGTCTCACTCTGGGCAGGAGCTGAGCTCAGTCTCAGTCTGGGCAGGAGCTGAGCTCAGTCGCGGTCAGGGCAGGAGCGGAGCTCAGTTTGAGTCTGGGCAGGAGTGGAGCTTAGTCTCATTCTGGGCGTGAACTGAATTCAGTCTCAGTCTGGGCATGAACTGAGCTCAGTCTCAGTCTGGGCAGGAGCGTAGCTCAGTCTCAGTCTTGGCAAGAGCGGGTCTCAGTCTCAGTCTGGACAGAAGCGGAACCCAGTTTCAATCTGGGCAGGAGCGGAGCTCAATCTCAGTCTGGGCAGGAGCGGAGCTGAGTCTCAGTCTGGGCAGGAGCGGAGCTCAATATCAGTCTGGGCAGGAGCAATGTTCAATCTCAGTCTGGGTAGGAGTCGAGCTTAGTCTCATTCTGGGCAGGAACTGAGTAAAGTCTCAGTCTAGGTAGGAGTGGAGCTCATTCTCAGTCTGGGCAGGAGCTGAGCTCAGTCTCAGTCTGGGCCGGAGCTGAGCTCAGTCTCAGTATGGGCAGGAGCTGAGCTCAGTCTCAATCTGGGCAGGAGCGGAGCTCAGTCTCAGTCTGGGCAGCAGCTGAGCTCAGTCTCAGTGTGGGCAGGAGCGGAGCTCAGTCTCAGTCTGGGCAGGAGCGGAGCTCAGTCTCAGTCTGGGCAGGAGCGGATCTCAGTCTCAGTCTGGACAGGAGCGGAACACAGTTTCAATCTGGGCAGGAGCGGAGCTCAGTCTCTGTCTGGGCAGGAGCGGAGCTCAGTCTCAGTTAGGGCAGGAGCGGAGCTCAGGCTCAGTCTGGGCAGGAGCGGAGCTCAGTCTCAGTTAGGGCAGGAGCGGAGCTCAGGCTCAGTCTGGGCAGGAGCGGAGCTCAGTCTCAGTCTGGGCAGGAGCGGAGCTCAGTCTCTGTCTGGGCAGGAGCTGAGCTCAGTCTCACTCTGGGCAGGAGCTGAGAGTCTCACTCTGGGCAGGAGCTGAGCTCAGTCCCAGTCTGGACAGGAGCTGAGCTCAGTCTCAGTCTGGGCAGGAGCGGATCTCCGTCTCAGTCTGGACAGGAGCGGAACACAGTTTCAATCGGTGCAGGAGTGGAGCTCAGTCTCAGTCTGGGCAGGAGCGGAGCTCAGTCTCAGTTAGGGCAGGAGCGGAGCTCAGGCTCAGTCTGGGCAGGAGCGGAGCTCAGTCTCAGTTAGGGCAGGAGCGGAGCTCAGGCTCAGTCTGGGCAGGAGCGGAGCTCAGTCTCAGTCTGGGCTGGAGCGGAGCCCAGTCTCAGGCTGGGCAGATGCGGAGCACAGTCTCAGTCTGGGCAGGAGCGGAGCTCAGTTTGAGTCTGGGCACAAGCAAAGTTCAATCTCAGTCTGGGCAGGAGTGGTGCTCAGTCTCAGTCTGGGTTGGAGCGGAGCTCAGTCTCAGTCTGGGCAGGAGCGTTGCTCAGTCTCAGTCTGGGAAGGAGCTGAGCGCAGTCTCAGTCTGGGGAGGAGTGGAGCTCAGTCTCAGTCAGGGCAGGAGCGCAGCTCATTTTCAGTCTGGGCAGGAGCGGAACCCAGTTTCAGTCTGGGCAGGAGCGGAGCTCATTCTCAGTCTGGACAGGAGTGGAGCTCAGTCTCAGTCTGGGCAGGAGCGGAGTTCAGCCTCAATCTGGGCAGGAGCTGAGCTCAGTCACACTCTGGGCAGGAGCTGAGAGTCTCAGTCTGGGCAGGGGCTGAGCTCAGTCTCAGTCTGGGCAGGAGCTGAGCTCAGTCTCAGTCTGGGCAGGAGCTGAGCTCAGTCACACTCTGGGCAGGAGCTGAGACTCTCAGTCTGGGCAGGGGCTGAGCTCAGTCTCAGTCTGGGCAGGAGCGGAGCTCAGTCTCAGTTAGGGCAGGAGCGGAGCTCAGGCTCAGTCTGGGCAGGAGCGGAGCTCAGTCTCAGTTAGGGCAGGAGCGGAGCTCAGGCTCAGTCTGGGCAGGAGCGGAGCTCAGTCTCAGTCTGGGCTGGAGCGGAGCTCAGTCTCTGTCTGGGCAGGAGCTGAGCTCAGTCTCACTCTGGGCAGGAGCTGAGAGTCTCACTCTGGGCAGGAGCTGAGCTCAGTCCCAGTCTGGACAGGAGCTGAGCTCAGTCGCAGTCTGTGCGTGAGCGGAGCATAGTCACAGTCTGGGAAGGAGCGGAGCTCAGTCTCAGTCTGGACATGAGCGGAGCTCAGTCTCAGTCTGGGCAGAAGCGGAGCTCAGTCTCAGTCTGGGCAGGAGCTGTGCTCAGTCTGTCTGGGCAGGTGCTGAGCTCAGTCTCAGTCTGGGCTGTAGCGGAGCTCAGTCTCAGTCTGGGCAGGAGCGGAGCTCAGTCTCAGTCTGGGCAGGAGTGGAGCCCAGTCTCAGGCTGGGCAGATGCGGAGCACAGTCTCAGTCTGGGCAGGAGCGGAGCTCAGTTTGAGTCTGGGCACAAGCAAAGTTCAATCTCAGTCTGGGCAGGAGTGGTGCTCAGTCTCAGTCTGGGTTGGAGCGGAGCTCAGTCTCAGTCTGGGCAGGAGCGTTGCTCAGTCTCAGTCTGGGAAGGAGCTGAGCGCAGTCTCAGTCTGGGGAGGAGTGGAGCTCAGTCTCAGTCAGGGCAGGAGCGCAGCTCATTTTCAGTCTGGACAGGAGCGGAACCCAGTTTCAGTCTGGGCAGGAGCGGAGCTCATTCTCAGTCTGGACAGGAGTGGAGCTCAGTCTCAGTCTGGGCAGGAGCGGAGTTCAGCCTCAATCTGGGCAGGAGCTGAGCTCAGTCACACTCTGGGCAGGAGCTGAGAGTCTCAGTCTGGGCAGGGGCTGAGCTCTGTCTCAGTCTGGGCAGGAGCTGAGCTCAGTCTCAGTCTTGGTAGGAGCTGAGCTCAGTCACACTCTGGGCAGGAGCTGAGACTCTCAGTCTGGGCAGGGGCTGAGCTCAGTCTCAGTCTGGGCAGGAGCGGAGCTCAGTCTCAGTCTGGGCAGGAGCGGAGCTCAGTCTCAGTCTGGGCAGGAGCTGAGCTCAGTCACACTCTGGGCAGGAGCTGAGAGTCTCAGTCTGGGCAGGGGCTGAGCTCAGTCTCAGTCTGGGCAGGAGCTGTGCTCAGTCGCAGTTTGGGCAGGAGTGGAGCTCAGTCTCAATATGGGCAGGAGCTGAGCTCATTCTCAGTCTTGGCAGGAGCGGAGCTTAGTCTCAGTCTGGGCAGGAGCGGAGCTCAGTCTAAATATGGGCAGGAGCGGAGCTCAGTCTCAGTCTGGGCAGGAGCGGAGCTCAGTCTCAGTCTGGGCAGGAGCTGAGCTCAGTCACACCCTGGGCAGGAGCTGAGAGTCTCAGTCTGGGCAGGAGCGGATCACAGTCTCAGTCTGGGCAGCAGCTGAGCTCAGTCTCAGTCTGGGCAGGAGCGGAGCTCAGTCTCAGTCTGGGCAGGAGCGGAGCTCAGTCTCAGTCTGGGTAGGAGCGGAGCTCAGTCTCAGTCTGGGCAGGAGCTGAGCTCAGTCACACTCTGGGCAGGAGCTGAGACTCTCAGTCTGGGCAGGGGCTGAGCTCAGTCTCAGTCTGGGCAGGAGCGGAGCTCAGTCTCAGTCTGGGCAGGAGCGGAGCTCAGTCTCAGTCTGCGCAGGAGCTGAGCTCAGTCACACTCTGGGCAGGAGCTGAGAGTCTCAGTCTGGGCAGGAGCTGTGCTCAGTCGCAGTTTGGGCAGGAGTGGAGCTCAGTCTCAATATGGGCAGGAGCTGAGCTCATTCTCAGTCTTGGCAGGAGCGGAGCTTAGTCTCAGTCTGGGCAGGAGCGGAGCTCAGTCTAAATATGGGCAGGAGCGGAGCTAAGTCTCAGTTTGGGTAGGAGCGGAGCTCAGTCTCAGTCTGGGCAGGAGCGGAGCTCAGTCTCAGTCTGGGCAGGAGCTGAGAGTCTCAGTCTGGGCAGGAGCGGATCACAGTCTCAGTCTGGGCAGCAGCTGAGCTCAGTCTCAGTCTGGGCAGGAGCGGAGCTCAGTCTCAGTCTGGGCAGGAGCGGAGCTCAGTCTCAGTCTGGGTAGGAGCGGAGCTCAGTCTCAGTCTGGGCAGCAGCTGAGCTCAGTCTCAGTGTGGGCAGGAGCGGAGCTCAGTCTCAGTCTGGGCAGGAGCAGAGCTCAGTCTCAGTCTGGGCAGGAGCTGAGCTCAGTCACACCCTGGGCAGGAGCTGAGAGTCTCAGTCTGGGCAGGAGCGGAGCACAGTCTCAGTCTGGGCAGCAGCTGAGCTCAGTCTCAGTCTGGGCGGGAGCGGAGCTCAGTCTCAGTCTGGGCAGGAGCGGAGCTCAGTCTCAGTCTGGGCAGGAGCGGATCTCAGTCTCAGTCTGGACAGGAGCGGAACACAGTTTCAATCTGGGCAGGAGCGGAGCTCAGTCTCAGTCTGGGCAGGAGCGGAGCTCAGTCTCAGTTAGGGCAGGAGCGGAGCTCAGGTTCAGTCTGGGCAGGAGCGGAGCTCAGTCTCAGTTAGGCCAGGAGCGGAGCTCAGGCTCAGTCTGGGCAGGAGCGGAGCTCAGTCTCAATCTGGTCAGGAGCGGAGCACAGTCTCAGTCTGGGCAGCAGCTGAGCTCAGTCTCAGTCTGGGCAGGAGCGGAGCACAGTCTCAGTCTGGGCAGGAGCGGAGCTCAGTCTCAGTCTGGGCAGGAGCGGATCTCAGTCTCAGTTTGGACAGGAGCGGAACACAGTTTCAATCTGGGCAGGAGCGGATCTCCGTCTCAGTCTGGACAGGAGCGGAACACAGTTTCAATCTGGGCAGGAGCGGAGCTCAGTCTCAGTCTGGGCAGGAGCGGAGCTCAGTCTCAGTTAGGGCAGGAGCGGAGCTCAGGCTCAGTCTGGGCAGGAGCGGAGCTCAGTCTCAGTTAGGGCAGGAGCGGAGCTCAGGCTCAGTCTGGGCAGGAGCGGAGCTCAGTCTCTGTCTGGGCAGGAGCTGAGCTCAGTCTCACTCTGGGCAGGAGCTGAGAGTCTCACTCTGGGCAGGAGCTGAGCTCAGTCTCAGTCTGGGCAGGAGCTGAGCTCAGTCGCGGTCAGGGCAGGAGCGGAGCTCAGTTTGAGTCTGGGCAGGAGTGGAGCTTAGTCTCATTCTGGGCGTGAACTGAATTCAGTCTCAGTCTGGGCATGAACTGAGCTCAGTCTCAGTCTGGGCAGGAGCGTAGCTCAGTCTCAGTCTTGGCAAGAGCGGGTCTCAGTCTCAGTCTGGACAGAAGCGGAACCCAGTTTCAATCTGGGCAGGAGCGGAGCTCAATCTCAGTCTGGGCAGGAGCGGAGCTGAGTCTCAGTCTGGGCAGGAGCGGAGCTCAATATCAGTCTGGGCAGGAGCAATGTTCAATCTCAGTCTGGGTAGGAGTCGAGCTTAGTCTCATTCTGGGCAGGAACTGAGTAAAGTCTCAGTCTAGGCAGGAGTGGAGCTCATTCTCAGTCTGGGCAGGAGCTGAGCTCAGTCTCAGTCTGGGCCGGAGCTGAGCTCAGTCTCAGTATGGGCAGGAGCTGAGCTCAGTCTCAATCTGGGCAGGAGCGGAGCTCAGTCTCAGTCTGGGCAGCAGCTGAGCTCAGTCTCAGTGTGGGCAGGAGCGGAGCTCAGTCTCAGTCTGGGCAGGAGCGGAGCTCAGTCTCAGTCTGGGCAGGAGCGGATCTCAGTCTCAGTCTGGACAGGAGCGGAACACAGTTTCAATCTGGGCAGGAGCGGAGCTCAGTCTCTGTCTGGGCAGGAGCGGAGCTCAGTCTCAGTTAGGGCAGGAGCGGAGCTCAGGCTCAGTCTGGGCAGGAGCGGAGCTCAGTCTCAGTTAGGGCAGGAGCGGAGCTCAGGCTCAGTCTGGGCAGGAGCGGAGCTCAGTCTCAGTCTGGGCAGGAGCGGAGCTCAGTCTCTGTCTGGGCAGGAGCTGAGCTCAGTCTCACTCTGGGCAGGAGCTGAGAGTCTCACTCTGGGCAGGAGCTGAGCTCAGTCCCAGTCTGGACAGGAGCTGAGCTCAGTCTCAGTCTGGGCAGGAGCGGATCTCCGTCTCAGTCTGGACAGGAGCGGAACACAGTTTCAATCGGTGCAGGAGTGGAGCTCAGTCTCAGTCTGGGCAGGAGCGGAGCTCAGTCTCAGTTAGGGCAGGAGCGGAGCTCAGGCTCAGTCTGGGCAGGAGCGGAGCTCAGTCTCAGTTAGGGCAGGAGCGGAGCTCAGGCTCAGTCTGGGCAGGAGCGGAGCTCAGTCTCAGTCTGGGCTGGAGCGGAGCCCAGTCTCAGGCTGGGCAGATGCGGAGCACAGTCTCAGTCTGGGCAGGAGCGGAGCTCAGTTTGAGTCTGGGCACAAGCAAAGTTCAATCTCAGTCTGGGCAGGAGTGGTGCTCAGTCTCAGTCTGGGTTGGAGCGGAGCTCAGTCTCAGTCTGGGCAGGAGCGTTGCTCAGTCTCAGTCTGGGAAGGAGCTGAGCGCAGTCTCAGTCTGGGGAGGAGTGGAGCTCAGTCTCAGTCAGGGCAGGAGCGCAGCTCATTTTCAGTCTGGGCAGGAGCGGAACCCAGTTTCAGTCTGGGCAGGAGCGGAGCTCATTCTCAGTCTGGACAGGAGTGGAGCTCAGTCTCAGTCTGGGCAGGAGCGGAGTTCAGCCTCAATCTGGGCAGGAGCTGAGCTCAGTCACACTCTGGGCAGGAGCTGAGAGTCTCAGTCTGGGCAGGGGCTGAGCTCAGTCTCAGTCTGGGCAGGAGCTGAGCTCAGTCTCAGTCTGGGCAGGAGCTGAGCTCAGTCACACTCTGGGCAGGAGCTGAGACTCTCAGTCTGGGCAGGGGCTGAGCTCAGTCTCAGTCTGGGCAGGAGCGGAGCTCAGTCTCAGTTAGGGCAGGAGCGGAGCTCAGGCTCAGTCTGGGCAGGAGCGGAGCTCAGTCTCAGTTAGGGCAGGAGCGGAGCTCAGGCTCAGTCTGGGCAGGAGCGGAGCTCAGTCTCAGTCTGGGCTGGAGCGGAGCTCAGTCTCTGTCTGGGCAGGAGCTGAGCTCAGTCTCACTCTGGGCAGGAGCTGAGAGTCTCACTCTGGGCAGGAGCTGAGCTCAGTCCCAGTCTGGACAGGAGCTGAGCTCAGTCGCAGTCTGTGCGTGAGCGGAGCATAGTCACAGTCTGGGAAGGAGCGGAGCTCAGTCTCAGTCTGGACATGAGCGGAGCTCAGTCTCAGTCTGGGCAGAAGCGGAGCTCAGTCTCAGTCTGGGCAGGAGCTGTGCTCAGTCTGTCTGGGCAGGTGCTGAGCTCAGTCTCAGTCTGGGCTGTAGCGGAGCTCAGTCTCAGTCTGGGCAGGAGCGGAGCTCAGTCTCAGTCTGGGCAGGAGTGGAGCCCAGTCTCAGGCTGGGCAGATGCGGAGCACAGTCTCAGTCTGGGCAGGAGCGGAGCTCAGTTTGAGTCTGGGCACAAGCAAAGTTCAATCTCAGTCTGGGCAGGAGTGGTGCTCAGTCTCAGTCTGGGTTGGAGCGGAGCTCAGTCTCAGTCTGGGCAGGAGCGTTGCTCAGTCTCAGTCTGGGAAGGAGCTGAGCGCAGTCTCAGTCTGGGGAGGAGTGGAGCTCAGTCTCAGTCAGGGCAGGAGCGCAGCTCATTTTCAGTCTGGACAGGAGCGGAACCCAGTTTCAGTCTGGGCAGGAGCGGAGCTCATTCTCAGTCTGGACAGGAGTGGAGCTCAGTCTCAGTCTGGGCAGGAGCGGAGTTCAGCCTCAATCTGGGCAGGAGCTGAGCTCAGTCACACTCTGGGCAGGAGCTGAGAGTCTCAGTCTGGGCAGGGGCTGAGCTCTGTCTCAGTCTGGGCAGGAGCTGAGCTCAGTCTCAGTCTTGGTAGGAGCTGAGCTCAGTCACACTCTGGGCAGGAGCTGAGACTCTCAGTCTGGGCAGGGGCTGAGCTCAGTCTCAGTCTGGGCAGGAGCGGAGCTCAGTCTCAGTCTGGGCAGGAGCGGAGCTCAGTCTCAGTCTGGGCAGGAGCTGAGCTCAGTCACACTCTGGGCAGGAGCTGAGAGTCTCAGTCTGGGCAGGAGCTGAGCTCAATCTCAGTCTGGGCAGGAGCTGTGCTCAGTCGCAGTTTGGGCAGGAGTGGAGCTCAGTCTCAATATGGGCAGGAGCTGAGCTCATTCTCAGTCTTGGCAGGAGCGGAGCTTAGTCTCAGTCTGGGCAGGAGCGGAGCTCAGTCTAAATATGGGCAGGAGCGGAGCTCAGTCTCAGTCTGGGCAGGAGCGGAGCTCAGTCTCAGTCTGGGCAGGAGCTGAGCTCAGTCACACCCTGGGCAGGAGCTGAGAGTCTCAGTCTGGGCAGGAGCGGATCACAGTCTCAGTCTGGGCAGCAGCTGAGCTCAGTCTCAGTCTGGGCAGGAGCGGAGCTCAGTCTCAGTCTGGGCAGGAGCGGAGCTCAGTCTCAGTCTGGGTAGGAGCGGAGCTCAGTCTCAGTCTGGGCAGCAGCTGAGCTCAGTCTCAGTGTGGGCAGGAGCGGAGCTCAGTCTCAGTCTGGGCAGGAGCAGAGCTCAGTCTCAGTCTGGGCAGGAGCTGAGCTCAGTCACACCCTGGGCAGGAGCTGAGAGTCTCAGTCTGGGCAGGAGCGAAGCACAGTCTCAGTCTGGGCAGCAGCTGAGCTCAGTCTCAGTCTGGGCGGGAGCGGAGCTCAGTCTCAGTCTGGGCAGGAGCGGAGCTCAGTCTCAGTCTGGGCAGGAGCGGATCTCAGTCTCAGTCTGGACAGGAGCGGAACACAGTTTCAATCTGGGCAGGAGCGGAGCTCAGTCTCAGTCTGGGCAGGAGCGGAGCTCAGTCTCAGTTAGGGCAGGAGCGGAGCTCAGGTTCAGTCTGGGCAGGAGCGGAGCTCAGTCTCAGTTAGGCCAGGAGCGGAGCTCAGGCTCAGTCTGGGCAGGAGCGGAGCTCAGCCTCAATCTGGTCAGGAGCGGAGCACAGTCTCAGTCTGGGCAGCAGCTGAGCTCAGTCTCAGTCTGGGCAGGAGCGGAGCACAGTCTCAGTCTGGGCAGGAGCGGAGCTCAGTCTCAGTCTGGGCAGGAGCGGATCTCAGTCTCAGTTTGGACAGGAGCGGAACACAGTTTCAATCTGGGAAGGAGCGGATCTCCGTCTCAGTCTGGACAGGAGCGGAACACAGTTTCAATCTGGGCAGGAGCGGAGCTCAGTCTCAGTCTGGGCAGGAGCGGAGCTCAGTCTCAGTTAGGGCAGGAGCGGAGCTCAGGCTCAGTCTGGGCAGGAGCGGAGCTCAGTCTCAGTTAGGGCAGGAGCGGAGCTCAGGCTCAGTCTGGGCAGGAGCGGAGCTCAGTCTCAGTCTGGGCAGGAGCGGAGCTCAGTCTCTGTCTGGGCAGGAGCTGAGCTCAGTCTCACTCTGGGCAGGAGCTGAGAGTCTCACTCTGGGCAGGAGCTGAGCTCAGTCTCAGTCTGGGCAGGAGCTGAGCTCAGTCGCGGTCAGGGCAGGAGCGGAGCTCAGTTTGAGTCTGGGCAGGAGTGGAGCTTAGTCTCAGTCTGGGCATGAACTGAGCTCAGTCTCAGTCTGGGCAGGAGCGTAGCTCAGTCTCAGTCTTGGCAAGAGCGGGTCTCAGTCTCAGTCTGGACAGAAGCGGAACCCAGTTTCAATCTGGGCAGGAGCGGAGCTCAATCTCAGTCTGGGCAGGAGCGGAGCTGAGTCTCAGTCTGGGCAGGAGCGGAGCTCAATATCAGTCTGGGCAGGAGCAAAGTTCAATCTCAGTCTGGGTAGGAGTCGAGCTTAGTCACATTCTGGGCAGGAACTGAGGAAAGTCTCAGTCTAGGCAGGAGTGGAGCTCATTCTCAGTGTGGGCAGGAGTGGAGCTCAGTCTCAGTCAGGGCAGGAGCGGAGCTCAGTCTCAATCTGGGCAGGAGCTGAGCTCAGTCTCAGTCTGGGCCGGAGCTGAGCTCAGTCTCAGTATGGGCAGGAGCTGAGCTCAGTCTCAATCTGGGCAGGAGCGGAGCTCAGTCTCAGTCTGGGCAGCAGCTGAGCTCAGTCTCAGTGTGGGCAGGAGCGGAGCTCAGTCTCAGTCTGGGCAGGAGCGGAGCTCAGTCTCAGTCTGGGCAGGAGCGGATCTCAGTCTCAGTCTGGGCAGGAGCGGAACACAGTTTCAATCTGGGCAGGAGCGGAGCTCAGTCTCAGTTAGGGCAGGAGCGGAGCTCAGGCTCAGTCTGGGCAGGAGCGGAGCTCAGTCTCAGTTAGGGCAGGAGCGGAGCTCAGGCTCAGTCTGGGCAGGAGCGGAGCTCAGTCTCAGTCTGGTCAGGAGCGGAGCTCAGTCTCTGTCTGGGCAGGAGCTGAGCTCAGTCTCACTCTGGGCAGGAGCTGAGAGTCTCACTCTGGGCAGGAGCTGAGCTCAGTCCCAGTCTGGACAGGAGCTGAGCTCAGTCTCAGTCTGGGCAGGAGCGGATCTCCGTCTCAGTCTGGGCAGGAGTGGAGCTCAGTCTCAGTCTGGGCAGGAGCTGAGCTCAGTCACACTCTGGGCAGGAGCTGAGAGTCTCAGTCTGGGCAGGGACTGAGCTCATTTTCAGTCTTGGCAGGAGCGGAGCTTAGTCTCAGTCTGGGCAGGAGCGGAGCTCAGTCTAAATATGGGCAGGAGCGGAGCTCAGTCTCAGTCTGGGCAGGAGCGGAGCTCAGTCTCAGTCTGGGCAGGAGCTGAGCTCAGTCACACCCTGGGGAGGAGCTGAGAGTCTCAGTCTGGGCAGGAGCGGAGCACAGTCTCAGTCTGGGCAGCAGCTGAGCTCAGTCTCAGTCTGGGCAGGAGCGGAGCTCAGTATCTGTCTGGGCAGGAGCGGAGCTCAGTCTCAGTCTGGTTAGGAGCGTATCTCAGTCTCAGTCTGGACAGGAGCGGAACACAGTTTCAATCTGGGCAGGAGCGGAGCTCAGTCTCAGTCTGGGCAGGAGCGGAGCTCAGTCTCAGTTAGGGCAGGAGCGGAGCTCAGGCTCAGTCTGGGAAGGAGCGGAGCTCAGTCTCAGTTAGGGCAGGAGCGGAGCTCAGGCTCAGTCTGGGCAGGAGCGGAGCTCAGTCTCAATCTGGGCAGGAGCGGAGCACAGTCTCAGTCTGGGCAGCAGCTGAGCTCAGTCTCAGTCTGGGCAGGAGCGGAGCACAGTCTCAGTCTGAGCAGGAGCGGAGCACAGTCTCAGTCTGGGCAGGAGCGGATCTCAGTCTCAGTCTGGACAGGAGTGGAACACAGTTTCAATCTGGGCAGGAGCGGAGCTCAGTCTCAGTCTGGGCAGGAGCGGAGCTCAGTCTCAGTTAGGGCAGGAGCGGAGCTCAGGCTCAGTCTGGGCAGGAGCGGAGCTCAGTCTCAGTCTGGGCAGGAGCGGAGCTCAGTCTCAGTTAGGGCAGGAGCGGAGCTCAGGCTCAGTCTGGGAAGGAGGGGAGCTCAGTCTCAGTTAGGGCAGGAGCGGAGCTCAGGCTCAGTCTGGGCAGGAGCGGAGCTCAGTCTCAATCTGGGCAGGAGCGGAGCACAGTCTCAGTCTGGGCAGCAGCTGAGCTCAGTCTCAGTCTGGGCAGGAGCGGAGCACAGTCTCAGTCTGGGCAGGAGCGGAGCACAGTCTCAGTCTGGGCAGGAGCGGATCTCAGTCTCAGTCTGGACAGGAGTGGAACACAGTTTCAATCTGGGCAGGAGCGGAGCTCAGTCTCAGTCTGGGCAGGAGCGGAGCTCAGTCTCAGTTAGGGCAGGAGCGGAGCTCAGGCTCAGTCTGGGCAGGAGCGGAGCTCAGTCTCAGTCTGGGCAGGAGCGGAGCTCAGTCTCTGTCTGGGCAGGAGCTGAGCTCAGTCTCACTCTGGGCAGGAGCTGAGAGTCTCACTCTGGGCAGGAGCTGAGCTCAGTCTCAGTCTGGGCAGGAGCTGAGCTCAGTCGCGGTCAGGGCAGGAGCGGAGCTCAGTCTCAGTCTGGGTTAGAGCTGAGCGCAGTCTCAGTCTGGGGAGGAGTGGAGCTCAGTCTCAGTCAGGGCAGGAGCGCAGCTCATTCTCAGCCTGGGCAGGAGCGGAACCCAGTTTCAGTCTGGGCAGGAGCGGAGCTCATTCTCAGTCTGGACAGGAGTGGAGCTCAGTCTCAGTCTGGGCAGGAGCGGAGCTCAGCCTCAATCTGGGAAGGAGCGGAGCTCTGTCTCAGTCTGGGCAGGAGCTGAGCTCAGTCACACTCTGGGCAGGAGCTGAGAGTCTCAGTCTGGGCAGGGGCTGAGCTCAGTCTCAGTCTGGGCAGGAGCTGAGCTCAGTCGCAGTTTGGGCAGGAGTGGAGCTCAGTCTCAATGTGGGCAGGAGCTGAGCTCATTCTCAGTCTTGGCAGGAGCGGAGCTTAGTCTCAGTCTGGGCAGGAGCGGAGCTCAGTTTAAATATGGGCAGGAGCGGAGCTCAGTCTCAGTCTGGGCAGGAGCGGAGCTCAGTCTCAGTCTGGGCAGGAGCTGAGCTCAGTCACACCCTGGGCAGGAGCTGAGAGTCTCAGTCTGGGCAGGAGCGGAGCACAGTCTCAGTCTGGGCAGCAGCTGAGCTCAGTCTCAGTCTGGGCAGGAGCGGAGCTCAGTCTCAGTCTGGGCAGGAGCGGAGCTCAGTCTCAGTCTGGGCAGGAGCGGATCTCAGTCTCAGTCTGGACAGGAGCGGAACACAGTTTCAATCTGGGCAGGAGCGGATCTCAGTCTCAGTCTGGGCAGGAGCGGAGCTCAGTCTCAGTTAGGGCAGGAGCGGAGCTCAGGCTCAGTCTGGGAAGGAGCGGAGCTCAGTCTCAGTTAGGGCAGGAGCGGAGCTCAGGCTCAGTCTGGGCAGGAGCGGAGCTCAGTCTCAATCTGGGCAGCAGCTGAGCTCAGTCTCAGTCTGGGCAGGAGCGGAGCACAGTCTCAGTCTGGGCAGGAGCGGAGCTCAGTCTCAGTCTGGGCAGGAGCGGATCTCAGTCTCAGTCTGGACAGGAGCGGAACACAGTTTCAATCTGGGCAGGAGCGGAGCTCAGTCTCAGTCTGGGCAGGAGCGGAGCTCAGTCTCAGTTAGGGCAGGAGCGGAGCTCAGGCTCAGTCTGGGCAGGAGCGGAGCTCAGTCTCAGTTAGGGCAGGAGCGGAGCTCAGGCTTTGTCTGGGCAGGAGCGGAGCTCAGTCTCAGTCTGGGCAGGAGCGGAGCTCAGTCTCTGTCTGGGCAGGAGCTGAGCTCAGTCTCACTCTGGGCAGGAGCTGAGAGTCTCACTCTGGGCAGGAGCTGAGCTCAGTCTCAGTCTGGGCAGGAGCTGAGCTCAGTCGCGGTCAGGGCAGGAGCGGAGCTCAGTTTGAGTCTGGGCAGGAGTGGAGCTTAGTCTCAGTCTGGACGTGAACTGAATTCAGTCTCAGTCTGGGCATGAACTGAGCTCAGTATCAGTCTGGGCAGGAGCGTAGCTCAGTCTCAGTCTTGGCAGGAGCGGGTCTCAGTCTCAGTCTGGACAGAAACGGAACCCAGTTTCAATCTGGGCAGGAGCGGAGCTCAATCTCAGTCTGGGCAGGAGCGGAGCTGAGTCTCAATCTGGGCAGGAGCGGAGCTCAATATCAGTCTGGGCAGGAGCAAAGTTCAATCTCAGTCTGGGTAGGAGTCGAGCTTAGTCTCATTCTGGGCAGGAACTGAGGAAAGTCTCAGTCTAGGCAGGAGTGGAGCTCATTTTCAGTGTGGGCAGGAGTGGAGCTCAGTCTCAGTCAGGGCAGGAGCGGAGCTCTGTCTCAATCTGGGCAGGAGCTGAGCTCAGTCTCAGTCTGGGCCGGAGGTGAGCTCAGTCTCAGTATGGGCAGGAGCTGAGCTCAGTCTCAATCTGGGCAGGAGCGGAGCTCAGTCTCAGTCTGGGCAGCAGCTGAGCTCAGTCTCAGTGTGGGCAGGAGCGGAGCTCAGTCTAAGTCTGGGCAGGAGCGGAGCTCAGTCTCAGTCTGGGCAGGAGCGGATCTCAGTCTCAGTCTGGACAGGAGCGGAACACAGTTTCAATCTGGGCAGGAGCAGAGCTCAGTCTCTGCCTGGGCAGGAGCGGAGCTCAGTCTCAATTAGGGCAGGAGCGGAGCTCAGGCTCAGTCTGGGCAGGAGCGGAGCTCAGTCTCTGTCTGGGCAGGAGCTGAGCTCAGTCTCACTCTGGGCAGGAGCTGAGAGTCTCACTCTGGGCAGGAGCTGAGCTCAGTCCCAGTCTGGACAGGAGCTGAGCTCAGTCTCAGTCTGGGCAGGAGCGGATCTCCGTCTCAGTCTGGACAGGAGCGGAACACAGTTTCAATCTGGGCAGGAGCGGAGCTCAGTCTCAGTCTGGGCAGGAGCAGAGCTCAGTCTCAGTTAGGGCAGGAGCGGAGCTCAGGCTCAGTCTGGGCAGGAGTGGAGCTCAGTCTCAGTTAGGGCAGGAGCGGAGCTCAGGCTCAGTCTGGGCAGGAGCGGAGCTCAGACTCTGTCTGGGCAGGAGCTGAGAGTCTCACTCTGGGCAGGAGCTGAGCTCAGTCCCAGTCTGGACAGGAGCTGAGCTCAGTCGCAGTCTGGGCAGGAGCGGAGCATAGTCTCAGTCTGGGAAGGAGCGGAGCTCAGTCTCAGTCTGGACACGAGCGGAGCTCAGTCTCAGTCTGGACAGGAGCTGTGCTCAGTCTCAGTCTGGGAAGGAGCTGTGCTCAGTCTGTCTGGGGAGGTGCTGAGCTCAGTCTCAGTCTGGGCAGTAGCAGAGCTCAGTCTCAGTCTGGGCAGGAGCGGAGCTCAGTCTCAGTCTGGGCAGCAGCTGAGCTCAGTCTCAGTGTGGGCAGGAGCGGAGCTCAGTCTCAGTCTGGGCAGGAGCGGAGCTCACTCTCAGTCTGGGCAGGAGCGGATCTCAGTCTCAGTCTGGACAGCAGCGGAACACATTTTCAATCTGGGCAGGAGCGGAGCTCAGTCTCTGTCTGGGCAGGAGCGGAGCTCAGTGTCAGTTAGGGCAGGAGCGGAGCTCAGGCTCAGTCTGGGCAGGAGCGGAGCTCAGTCTCAGTTAGGGCAGGAGCGGAGCTCAGGCTTAGTCTGGGCAGGAGCGGAGCTCAGTCTCAGTCTGGACAGCAGCGGAACACATTTTCAATCTGGGCAGGAGCGGAGCTCAGTCTCTGTCTGGGCAGGAGCGGAGCTCAGTCTCAGTTAGGGCAGGAGCGGAGCTCAGTCTCTGTCTGGGCAGGAGCTGAGCTCAGTCTCACTCTGGGCAGGAGCTGAGAGTCTCACTCTGGGCAGGAGCTGAGCTCAGTCTCAGTCTGGGCAGGAGCTGAGCTCAGTAGCGGTCAGGGCAGGAGCGGAGCTCAGTTTGAGTCTGGGCAGGAGTGGAGCTTAGTCTCAGTCTGGGCGTGAACTGAATTCAGTCTCAGTCTGGGCATAAACTGAGCTCAGTCTCAGTCTGGGCAGGAGCGTAGCTCAGTCTCAGTCTTGGCAAGAGCGGGTCTCAGTCTCAGCCTGGACAGAAGCGGAACCCAGTTTCAATCTGGGCAGGAGCGGAGCTCAATCTCAGTCTGGGCAGGAGCGGAGCTGAGTCTCAGTCTGGGCAGGAGCGGAGCTCAATATCAGTCTGGGCAGGAGCAATGTTCAAGCTCAGTCTGGGTAGGAGTCGAGCTTAGTCTCATTCTGGGCAGGAACTGAGTAAAGTCTCAGTCTAGGCAGGAGTGGAGCTCATTCTCAGTCAGGGCAGGAGCGGAGCTCAGTCTCAATCTGGGCAGGAGCTGAGCTCAGTCTCAGTCTGGGCCGGAGCTGAGCTCAGTCTCAGTATGGGCAGGAGCTGAGCTCAGTCTCAATCTGGGCAGGAGCGGAGCTCAGTCTCAGTCTGGGCAGCAGCTGAGCTCAGTCTCAGTGTGGGCAGGAGCGGAGCTCAGTCTCAGTCTGGGCAGGAGCGGATCTCAGTCTCAGTCTGGACAGGAGCGGAACACAGTTTCAATCTGGGCAGGAGCGGAGCTCAGTCTCTGTCTGGGCAGGAGCGGAGCTCAGTCTCAGTTATGGCAGGAGCGGAGCTCAGGCTCAGTCTGGGCAGGAGCGGAGCTCAGTCTCAGTTAGGGCAGGAGCGGAGCTCAGGCTCAGTCTGGGCAGGAGCGGAGCTCAGTCTCAGTCTGGGCAGGAGCGGAGCTCAGTCTCTGTCTGGGCAGGAGCTGAGCTCAGTCTCACTCTGGGCAGGAGCTGAGAGTCTCACTCTGGGCAGGAGCTGAACTCAGTCCCAGTCTGGACAGGAGCTGAGCTCAGTCTCAGTCTGGGCAGGAGCGGATCTCCGTCTCAGTCTGGACAGGAGCGGAACACAGTTTCAATCTGGGCAGGAGTGGAGCTCAGTCTCAGTCTGGGCAGGAGCGGAGCTCAGTCTCAGTTAGGGCAGGAGCGGAGCTCAGGCTCAGTCTGGGCAGGAGCGGAGCTCAGTCTCAGTTAGGGCAGGAGCGGAGCTCAGGCTCAGTCTGGGCAGGAGCGGAGCTCAGTCTCAGTCTGGGCTGGAGCGGAGCTCAGTCTCTGTCTGGGCAGGAGCTGAGCTCAGTCTCACTCTGGGCAGGAGCTGAGAGTCTCACTCTGGGCAGGAGCTGAGCTCAGTCCCAGTCTGGACAGGAGCTGAGCTCAGTCGCAGTCTGTGCGTGAGCGGAGCATAGTCACAGTCTGGGAAGGAGCGGAGCTCAGTCTCAGTCTGGACATGAGCGGAGCTCAGTCTCAGTCTGGGCAGAAGCGGAGCTCAGTCTCAGTCTGGGCAGGAGCTGTGCTCAGTCTGTCTGGGCAGGTGCTGAGCTCAGTCTCAGTCTGGGCTGTAGCGGAGCTCAGTCTCAGTCTGGGCAGGAGCGGAGCTCAGTCTCAGTCTGGGCAGGAGTGGAGCCCAGTCTCAGGCTGGGCAGATGCGGAGCACAGTCTCAGTCTGGGCAGGAGCGGAGCTCAGTTTGAGTCTGGGCACAAGCAAAGTTCAATCTCAGTCTGGGCAGGAGTGGTGCTCAGTCTCAGTCTGGGTTGGAGCGGAGCTCAGTCTCAGTCTGGGCAGGAGCGTTGCTCATTCTCAGTCTGGGAAGGAGCTGAGCGCAGTCTCAGTCTGGGGAGGAGTGGAGCTCAGTCTCAGTCAGGGCAGGAGCGCAGCTCATTTTCAGTCTGGGCAGGAGCGGAACCCAGTTTCAGTCTGGGCAGGAGCGGAGCTCATTCTCAGTCTGGACAGGAGTGGAGCTCAGTCTCAGTCTGGGCAGGAGCGGAGTTCAGCCTCAATCTGGGCAGGAGCTGAGCTCAGTCACACTCTGGGCAGGAGCTGAGAGTCTCAGTCTGGGCAGGGGCTGAGCTCAGTCTCAGTCTGGGCAGGAGCTGAGCTCAGTCTCAGTCTTGGCAGGAGCTGAGCTCAGTCACACTCTGGGCAGGAGGTGAGACTCTCAGTCTGGGCAGGGGCTGAGCTCAGTCTCAGTCTGGGCAGGAGCGCAGCTCAGTCTCAGTCTGGGCAGGAGCGGAGCTCAGTCTCAGTCTGGGCAGGAGCTGAGCTCAGTCACACTCTGGGCAGGAGCTGAGAGTCTCAGTCTGGGCAGGGGCTGAGCTCAGTCTCAGTCTGGGCAGGAGCTGTGCTCAGTCGCAGTTTGGGCAGGAGTGGAGCTCAGTCTCAATATGGGCAGGAGCTGAGCTCATTCTCAGTCTTGGCAGGAGCGGAGCTTAGTCTCAGTCTGGGCAGGGGCTGAGCTCAGTCTCAGTCTGGGCAGGAGCTGTGCTCAGTCGCAGTTTGGGCAGGAGTGGAGCTCAGTCTCAATATGGGCAGGAGCTGAGCTCATTCTCAGTCTTGGCAGGAGCGGAGCTTAGTCTCAGTCTGGGCAGGAGCGGAGCTCAGTCTAAATATGGGCAGGAGCGGAGCTCAGTCTCAGTCTGGGCAGGAGCGGAGCTCAGTCTCAGTCTGGGCAGGAGCTGAGCTCAGTCACACCCTGGGCAGGAGCTGAGAGTCTCAGTCTGGGCAGGAGCGGATCACAGTCTCAGTCTGGGCAGCAGCTGAGCTCAGTCTCAGTCTGGGCAGGAGCGGAGCTCAGTCTCAGTCTGGGCAGGAGCGGTGCTCAGTCTCAGTCTGGGTAGGAGCGGAGCTCAGTCTCAGTCTGGGCAGCAGCTGAGCTCAGTCTCAGTGTGGGCAGGAGCGGAGCTCAGTCTCAGTCTGGGCAGGAGCAGAGCTCAGTCTCAGCCTGGGCAGGAGCTGAGCTCAGTCACACCCTGGGCAGGAGCTGAGAGTCTCAGTCTGGGCAGGAGCGGAGCACAGTCTCAGTCTGGGCAGCAGCTAAGCTCAGTCTCAGTCTGGGCGGGAGCGGAGCTCAGTCTCAGTCTGGGCAGGAGCGGAGCTCAGTCTCAGTCTGGGCAGGAGCGGATCTCAGTCTCAGTCTGGACAGGAGCGGAACACAGTTTCAATCTGGACAGGAGCGGAGCTCAGTCTCAGTCTGGGCAGGAGCGGAGCTCAGTCTCAGTTAGGGCAGGAGCGGAGCTCAGGTTCAGTCTGGGCAGGAGCGGAGCTCAGTCTCAGTTAGGCCAGGAGCGGAGCTCAGGCTCAGTCTGGGCAGGAGCGGAGCTCAGTCTCAATCTGGTCAGGAGCGGAGCACAGTCTCAGTCTGGGCAGCAGCTGAGCTCAGTCTCAGTCTGGGCAGGAGCGGAGCACAGTCTCAGTCTGGGCAGGAGCGGAGCTCAGTCTCAGTCTGGGCAGGAGCGGATCTCAGTCTCAGTTTGGACAGGAGCGGAACACAGTTTCAATCTGGGCAGGAGCGGATCTCCGTCTCAGTCTGGACAGGAGCGGAACACAGTTTCAATCTGGGCAGGAGCGGAGCTCAGTCTCAGTCTGGGCAGGAGCGGAGCTCAGTCTCAGTTAGGGCAGGAGCGGAGCTCAGGCTCAGTCTGGGCAGGAGCGGAGCTCAGTCTCAGTTAGGGCAGGAGCGGAGCTCAGGCTCAGTCTGGGCAGGAGCGGAGCTCAGTCTCAGTCTGGGCAGGAGCGGAGCTCAGTCTCTGTCTGGGCAGGAGCTGAGCTCAGTCTCACTCTGGGCAGGAGCTGAGAGTCTCACTCTGGGCAGGAGCTGAGCTCAGTCTCAGTCTGGGCAGGAGCTGAGCTCAGTCGCGGTCAGGGCAGGAGCGGAGCTCAGTTTGAGTCTGGGCAGGAGTGGAGCTTAGTCTCAGTCTGGGCATGAACTGAGCTCAGTCTCAGTCTGTGCAGGAGCGTAGCTCAGTCTCAGTCTTGGCAAGAGCGGGTCTCAGTCTCAGTCTGGACAGAAGCGGAACCCAGTTTCAATCTGGGCAGGAGCGGAGCTCAATCTCAGTCTGGGCAGGAGCGGAGCTGAGTCTCAGTCTGGGCAGGAGCGGAGCTCAATATCAGTCTGGGCAGGAGCAAAGTTCAATCTCAGTCTGGGTAGGAGTCGAGCTTAGTCTCATTCTGGGCAGGAACTGAGGAAAGTCTCAGTCTAGGCAGGAATGGAGCTCATTCTCAGTGTGGGCAGGAGTGGAGCTCAGTCTCAGTCAGGGCAGGAGCGGAGCTCAGTCTCAATCTGGGCAGGAGCTGAGCTCAGTCTCAGTCTGGGCCGGAGCTGAGCTCAGTCTCAGTATGGGCAGGAGCTGAGCTCAGTCTCAATCTGGGCAGGAGCGGAGCTCAGTCTCAGTCTGGGCAGCAGCTGAGCTCAGTCTCAGTGTGGGCAGGAGCGGAGCTCAGTCTCAGTCTGGGCAGGAGCGGAGCTCAGTCTCAGTCTGGGCAGGAGCGGATCTCAGTCTCAGTCTGGGCAGGAGCGGAACACAGTTTCAATCTGGGCAGGAGCGGAGCTCAGTCTCAGTTAGGGCAGGTGCGGAGCTCAGGCTCAGTCTGGGCAGGAGCGGAGCTCAGTCTCGGTTAGGGCAGGAGCGGAGCTCAGGCTCAGTCTGGGCAGGAGCGGAGCTCAGTCTCAGTCTGGTCAGGAGCGGAGCTCAGTCTCTGTCTGGGCAGGAGCTGAGCTCAGTCTCACTCTGGGCAGGAGCTGAGAGTCTCACTCTGGGCAGGAGCTGAGCTCAGTCCCAGTCTGGACAGGAGCTGAGCTCAGTCTCAGTCTGGGCAGGAGCGGATCTCCGTCTCAGTCTGGGCAGGAGCGGAGCTCAGTCTCAGTCTGGGCAGGAGCTGAGCTCAGTCACACTCAGGGCAGGAGCTGAGAGTCTCAGTCTGGGCAGGGACTGAGCTCATTTTCAGTCTTGGCAGGAGCGGAGCTTAGTCTCAGTCTGGGCAGGAGCGGAGCTCAGTCTAAATATGGGCAGGAGCGGAGCTCAGTCTCAGTCTGGGCAGGAGCGGAGCTCAGTCTCAGTCTGGGCAGGAGCTGAGCTCAGTCACACCCTGGGGAGGAGCTGAGAGTCTCAGTCTGGGCAGCAGCTGAGCTCAGTCTCAGTCTGGGCAGGAGCGGAGCTCAGTCTCTGTCTGGGCAGGAGCGGAGCTCAGTCTCAGTCTGGGTAGGAGCGGATCTCAGTCTCAGTCTGGACAGGAGCGGAACACAGTTTCAATCTGGGCAGGAGCGGAGCTCAGTCTCAGTCTGGGCAGGAGCGGAGCTCAGTCTCAGTTAGGGCAGGAGCGGAGCTCAGGCTCAGTCTGGGAAGGAGCGGAGCTCAGTCTCAGTTAGGGCAGGAGCGGAGCTCAGGCTCAGTCTGGGCAGGAGCGGAGCTCAGTCTCAATCTGGGCAGGAGCGGAGCACAGTCTCAGTCTGGGCAGCAGCTGAGCTCAGTCACAGTCTGGGCAGGAGCGGAGCACAGTCTCAGTCTGGGCAGGAGCGGAGCACAGTCTCAGTCTGGGCAGGAGCGGAGCTCAGGCTCAGTCTGGGCAGGAGCGGAGCTCAGTCTCAGTCTGGGCTGGAGCGGAGCTCAGTCTCTGTCTGGGCAGGAGCTGAGCTCAGTCTCACTCTGGGCAGGAGCTGAGAGTCTCACTCTGGGCAGGAGCTGAGCTCAGTCCCAGTCTGGACAGGAGCTGAGCTCAGTCGCAGTCTGTGCGTGAGCGGAGCATAGTCAAAGTCTGGGAAGGAGCGGAGCTCAGTCTCAGTCTGGACATGAGCGGAGCTCAGTCTCAGTCTGGGCAGAAGCGGAGCTCAGTCTCAGTCTGGGCAGGAGCTGTGCTCAGTCTGTCTGGGCAGGTGCTGAGCAAAGTCTCAGTCTGGGCTGTAGCGGAGCTCAGTCTCAGTCTGGGCAGGAGCGGAGCTCAGTCTCAGTCTGGGCAGGAGTGGAGCCCAGTCTCAGGCTGGGCAGATGCGGAGCACAGTCTCAGTCTGGGCAGGAGCGGAGCTCAGTTTGAGTCTGGGCACAAGCAAAGTTCAATCTCAGTCTGGGCAGGAGTGGTGCTCAGTCTCAGTCTGGGTTGGAGCGGAGCTCAGTCTCAGTCTGGGCAGGAGCGTTGCTCAGTCTCAGTCTGGGAAGGAGCTGAGCGCAGTCTCAGTCTGGGGAGGAGTGGAGCTCAGTCTCAGTCAGGGCAGGAGCGCAGCTCATTTTCAGTCTGGGCAGGAGCGGAACCCAGTTTCAGTCTGGGCAGGAGCGGAGCTCATTCTCAGTCTGGACAGGAGTGGAGCTCAGTCTCAGTCTGGGCAGGAGCGGAGTTCAGCCTCAATCTGGGCAGGAGCTGAGCTCAGTCACACTCTGGGCAGGAGCTGAGAGTCTCAGTCTGGGCAGGGGCTGAGCTCAGTCTCAGTCTGGGCAGGAGCTGAGCTCAGTCTCAGTCTTGGCAGGAGCTGAGCTCAGTCACACTCTGGGCAGGAGCTGAGACTCTCAGTCTGGGCAGGGGCTGAGCTCAGTCTCAGTCTGGGCAGGAGCGCAGCTCAGTCTCAGTCTGGGCAGGAGCGGAGCTCAGTCTCAGTCTGGGCAGGAGCTGAGCTCAGTCACACTCTGGGCAGGAGCTGAGAGTCTCAGTCTGGGCAGGGGCTGAGCTCAGTCTCAGTCTGGGCAGGAGCTGTGCTCAGTCGCAGTTTGGGCAGGAGTGGAGCTCAGTCTCAATATGGGCAGGAGCTGAGCTCATTCTCAGTCTTGGCAGGAGCGGAGCTTAGTCTCAGTCTGGGCAGGAGCGGAGCTCAGTCTAAATATGGGCAGGAGCGGAGCTCAGTCTCAGTCTGGGCAGGAGCGGAGCTCAGTCTCAGTCTGGGCAGGAGCTGAGCTCAGTCACACCCTGGGCAGGAGCTGAGAGTCTCAGTCTGGGCAGGAGCGGATCACAGTCTCAGTCTGGGCAGCAGCTGAGCTCAGTCTCAGTCTGGGCAGGAGCGGAGCTCAGTCTCAGTCTGGGCAGGAGCGGTGCTCAGTCTCAGTCTGGGTAGGAGCGGAGCTCAGTCTCAGTCTGGGCAGCAGCTGAGCTCAGTCTCAGTGTGGGCAGGAGCGGAGCTCAGTCTCAGTCTGGGCAGGAGCAGAGCTCAGTCTCAGTCTGGGCAGGAGCTGAGCTCTGTCACACCCTGGGCAGGAGCTGAGAGTCTCAGTCTGGGCAGGAGCGGAGCACAGTCTCAGTCTGGGCAGCAGCTAAGCTCAGTCTCAGTCTGGGCGGGAGCGGAGCTCAGTCTCAGTCTGGGCAGGAGCGGAGCTCAGTCTCAGTCTGGGCAGGAGCGGATCTCAGTCTCAGTCTGGACAGGAGCGGAACACAGTTTCAATCTGGGCAGGAGCGGAGCTCAGTCTCAGTCTGGGCAGGAGCGGAGCTCAGTCTCAGTTAGGGCAGGAGCGGAGCTCAGGTTCAGTCTGGGCAGGAGCGGAGCTCAGTCTCATTTAGGCCAGGAGCGGAGCTCAGGCTCAGTCTGGGCAGGAGCGGAGCTCAGTCTCAATCTGGTCAGGAGCGGAGCACAGTCTCAGTCTGGGCAGCAGCTGAGCTCAGTCTCAGTCTGGGCAGGAGCGGAGCACAGTCTCAGTCTGGGCAGGAGCGGAGCTCAGTCTCAGTCTGGGCAGGAGCGGATCTCAGTCTCAGTTTGGACAGGAGCGGAACACAGTTTCAATCTGGGCAGGAGCGGATCTCCGTCTCAGTCTGGACAGGAGCGGAACACAGTTTCAATCTGGGCAGGAGCGGAGCTCAGTCTCAGTCTGGGCAGGAGCGGAGCTCAGTCTCAGTTAGGGCAGGAGCGGAGCTCAGGCTCAGTCTGGGCAGGAGCGGAGCTCAGTCTCAGTTAGGGCAGGAGCGGAGCTCAGGCTCAGTCTGGGCAGGAGCGGAGCTCAGTCTCAGTCTGGGCAGGAGCGGAGCTCAGTCTCTGTCTGGGCAGGAGCTGAGCTCAGTCTCACTCTGGGCAGGAGCTGAGAGTCTCACTCTGGGCAGGAGCTGAGCTCAGTCTCAGTCTGGGCAGGAGCTGAGCTCAGTCGCGGTCAGGGCAGGAGCGGAGCTCAGTTTGAGTCTGGGCAGGAGTGGAGCTTAGTCTCAGTCTGGGCATGAACTGAACTCAGTCTCAGTCTGGGCAGGAGCGTAGCTCAGTCTCAGTCTTGGCAAGAGCGGGTCTCAGTCTCAGTCTGGACAGAAGCGGAACCCAGTTTCAATCTGGGCAGGAGCGGAGCTCAATCTCAGTCTGGGCAGGAGCGGAGCTGAGTCTCAGTCTGGGCAGGAGCGGAGCTCAATATCAGTCTGGGCAGGAGCAAAGTTCAATCTCAGTCTGGGTAGGAGTCGAGCTTAGTCTCATTCTGGGCAGGAACTGAGGAAAGTCTCAGTCTAGGCAGGAATGGAGCTCATTCTCAGTGTGGGCAGGAGTGGAGCTCAGTCTCAGTCAGGGCAGGAGCGGAGCTCAGTCTCAATCTGGGCAGGAGCTGAGCTCAGTCTCAGTCTGGGCCGGAGCTGAGCTCAGTCTCAGTATGGGCAGGAGCTGAGCTCAGTCTCAATCTGGGCAGGAGCGGAGCTCAGTCTCAGTCTGGGCAGCAGCTGAGCTCAGTCTCAGTGTGGGCAGGAGCGGAGCTCAGTCTCAGTCTGGGCAGGAGCGGAGCTCAGTCTCAGTCTGGGCAGGAGCGGATCTCAGTCTCAGTCTGGGCAGGAGCGGAACACAGTTTCAATCTGGGCAGGAGCGGAGCTCAGTCTCAGTTAGGGCAGGAGCGGAGCTCAGGCTCAGTCTGGGCAGGAGCGGAGCTCAGTCTCAGTTAGGGCAGGAGCGGAGCTCAGGCTCAGTCTGGGCAGGAGCGGAGCTCAGTCTCAGTCTGGTCAGGAGCGGAGCTCAGTCTCTGTCTGGGCAGGAGCTGAGCTCAGTCTCACTCTGGGCAGGAGCTGAGAGTCTCACTCTGGGCAGGAGCTGAGCTCAGTCCCAGTCTGGACAGGAGCTGAGCTCAGTCTCAGTCTGGGCAGGAGCGGATCTCCGTCTCAGTCTGGGCAGGAGCGGAGCTCAGTCTCAGTCTGGGCAGGAGCTGAGCTCAGTCACACTCTGGGCAGGAGCTGAGAGTCTCAGTCTGGGCAGGGACTGAGCTCATTTTCAGTCTTGGCAGGAGCGGAGCTTAGTCTCAGTCTGGGCAGGAGCGGAGCTCAGTCTAAATATGGGCAGGAGCGGAGCTCAGTCTCAGTCTGGGCAGGAGCGGAGCTCAGTCTCAGTCTGGGCAGGAGCTGAGCTCAGTCACACCCTGGGGAGGAGCTGAGAGTCTCAGTCTGGGCAGGAGCGGAGCACAGTCTCAGTCTGGGCAGCAGCTGAGCTCAGTCTCAGTCTGGGCAGGAGCGGAGCTCAGTCTCTGTCTGGGCAGGAGCGGAGCTCAGTCTCAGTCTGGGTAGGAGCGGATCTCAGTCTCAGTCTGGACAGGAGCGGAACACAGTTTCAATCTGGGCAGGAGCGGAGCTCAGTCTCAGTCTGGGCAGGAGCGGAGCTCAGTCTCAGTTAGGGCAGGAGCGGAGCTCAGGCTCAGTCTGGGAAGGAGCGGAGCTCAGTCTCAGTTAGGGCAGGAGCGGAGCTCAGGCTCAGTCTGGGCAGGAGCGGAGCTCAGTCTCAATCTGGGCAGGAGCGGAGCACAGTCTCAGTCTGGGCAGCAGCTGAGCTCAGTCTCAGTCTGGGCAGGAGCGGAGCACAGTCTCAGTCTGGGCAGGAGCGGAGCACAGTCTCAGTCTGGGCAGGAGCGGATCTCAGTCTCAGTCTGGACAGGAGTGGAACACAGTTTCAATATGGGCAGGAGCGGAGCTCAGTCTCAGTCTGGGCAGGAGCGGAGCTCAGTCTCAGTTAGGGCAGGAGCGGAGCTCAGGCTCAGTCTGGGCAGGAGCGGAGCTCAGTCTCAGTCTGGGCAGGAGCGGAGCTCAGTCTCTGTCTGGGCAGGAGCTGAGCTCAGTCTCACTCTGGGCAGGAGCTGAGAGTCTCACTCTGGGCAGGAGCTGAGCTCAGTCTCAGTCTGGGCAGGAGCTGAGCTCAGTCGCGGTCAGGGCAGGAGCGGAGCTCAGTCTCAGTCTGGGTTAGAGCTGAGCGCAGTCTCAGTCTGGGGAGGAGTGGAGCTCAGTCTCAGTCAGGGCAGGAGCGCAGCTCATTCTCAGCCTGCACAGGAGCGGAACCCAGTTTCAGTCTGGGCAGGAGCGGAGCTCATTCTCAGTCTGGACAGGAGTGGAGCTCAGTCTCAGTCTGGGCAGGAGTGGAGCTCAGCCTCAATCTGGGAAGGAGCGGAGCTCAGTCTCAGTCTGGGCAGGAGCTGAGCTCAGTCACACTCTGGGCAGGAGCTGAGAGTCTCAGTCTGGGCAGGGGCTGAGCTCAGTCTCAGTCTGGGCAGGAGCTGAGCTCAGTCGCAATTTGGGCAGGAGTGGAGCTCAGTCTCAATGTGGGCAGGAGCTGAGCTCATTCTCAGTCTTGGCAGGAGCGGAGCTTAGTCTCAGTCTGGGCAGGAGCGGAGCTCAGTTTAAATATGGGCAGGAGCGGAGCTCAGTCTCAGTCTGGGCAGGAGCTGAGCTCAGTCACACCCTGGGCAGGAGCTGAGAGTCTCAGTCTGGGCAGGAGCGGAGCACAGTCTCAGTCTGGGCAGCAGCTGAGCTCAGTCTCAGTCTGGGCAGGAGCGGAGCTCAGTCTCAGTCTGGGCAGGAGCGGAGCTCAGTCTCAGTCTGGGCAGGAGCGGATCTCAGTCTCAGTCTGGACAGGAGCGGAACACAGTTTCAATCTGGGCAGGAGCGGATCTCAGTCTCAGTCTGGGCAGGAGCGGAGCTCAGTCTCAGTTAGGGCAGGAGCGGAGCTCAGGCTCAGTCTGGGAAGGAGCGGAGCTCAGTCTCAGTTAGGGCAGGAGCGGAGCTCAGGCTCAGTCTGGGCAGGAGCGGAGCTCAGTCTCAATCTGGGCAGCAGCTGAGCTCAGTCTCAGTCTGGGCAGGAGCGGAGCACAGTCTCAGTCTGGGCAGGAGCGGAGCTCAGTCTCAGTCTGGGCAGGAGCGGATCTCAGTCTCAGTCTGGACAGGAGCGGAACACAGTTTCAATCTGGGCAGGAGCGGAGCTCAGTCTCAGTCTGGGCAGGAGCGGAGCTCAGTCTCAGTTAGGGCAGGAGCGGAGCTCAGGCTCAGTCTGGGCAGGAGCGGAGCTCAGTCTCAGTTAGGGCAGGAGCGGAGCTCAGGCTTTGTCTGGGCAGGAGCGGAGCTCAGTCTCAGTCTGGGCAGGAGCGGAGCTCAGTCTCTGTCTGGGCAGGAGCTGAGCTCAGTCTCACTCTGGGCAGGAGCTGAGAGTCTCACTCTGGGCAGGAGCTGAGCTCAGTCTCAGTCTGGGCAGGAGCTGAGCTCAGTCGCGGTCAGGGCAGGAGCGGAGCTCAGTTTGAGTCTGGGCAGGAGTGGAGCTTAGTCTCAGTCTGGGCGTGAACTGAATTCAGTCTCAGTCTGGGCATGAACTGAGCTCAGTATCAGTCTGGGCAGGAGCGTAGCTCAGTCTCAGTCTTGGCAGGAGTGGGTCTCAGTCTCAGTCTGGACAGAAGCGGAACCCAGTTTCAATCTGGGCAGGAGCGGAGCTCAATCTCAGTCTGGGCAGGAGCGGAGCTGAGTCTCAGTCTGGGCAGGAGCGGAGCTCAATATCAGTCTGGGCAGGAGCAAAGTTCAATCTCAGTCTGGGTAGGAGTCGAGCTTAGTCTCATTCTGGGCAGGAACTGAGGAAAGTCTCAGTCTAGGCAGGAGTGGAGCTCATTTTCAGTGTGGGCAGGAGTGGAGCTCAGTCTCAGTCAGGGCAGGAGCGGAGCTCAGTCTCAATCTGGGCAGGAGCTGAGCTCAGTCTCAGTCTGGGCCGGAGCTGAGCTCAGTCTCAGTATGGGCAGGAGCTGAGCTCAGTCTCAATCTGGGCAGGAGCGGAGCTCAGGCTAAGTCTGGGCAGGAGCGGAGCTCAGTCTCAGTCTGGTCAGGAGCGGAGCTCAGTCTCTGTCTGGGCAGGAGCTGAGCTCAGTCTCACTCTGGGCAGGAGCTGAGAGTCTCACTCTGGGCAGGAGCTGAGCTCAGTCCCAGTCTGGACAGGAGCTGAGCTCAGTCTCAGTCTGGGCAGGAGCGGATCTCCGTCTCAGTCTGGGCAGGAGCGGAGCTCAGTCTCAGTCTGGGCAGGAGCTGAGCTCAGTCACACTCTGGGCAGGAGCTGAGAGTCTCAGTCTGGGCAGAGACTGAGCTCATTTTCAGTCTTGGCAGGAGCGGAGCTTAGTCTCAGTCTGGGCAGGAGCGGAGCTCAGTCTAAATATGGGCAGGAGAGGAGCTCAGTCTCAGTCTGGGCAGGAGCGGAGCTCAGTCTCAGTCTGGGCAGGAGCTGAGCTCAGTCACACCCTGGGGAGGAGCTGAGAGTCTCAGTCTGGGCAGGAGCGGAGCACAGTCTCAGTCTGGGCAGCAGCTGAGCTCAGTCTCAGTCTGGGCAGGAGCGGAGCTCAGTCTCTGTCTGGGCAGGAGCGGAGCTCAGTCTCAGTCTGGGTAGGAGCGGATCTCAGTCTCAGTGTGGACAGGAGCGGAACACAGTTTCAATCTGGGCAGGAGCGGAGCTCAGTCTCAGTCTGGGCAGGAGCGGAGCTCAGTCACAGTTAGGGCAGGAGCGGAGCTCAGGCTCAGTCTGGGAAGGAGCGGAGCTCAGTCTCAGTTAGGGCAGGAGCGGAGCTCAGGCTCAGTCTGGGCAGGAGCGGAGCTCAGTCTCAATCTGGGCAGGAGCGGAGCACAGTCTCAGTCTGGGCAGCAGCTGAGCTCAGTCTCAGTCTGGGCAGGAGCGGAGCACAGTCTCAGTCTGGGCAGGAGCGGAGCACAGTCTCAGTCTGGGCAGGAGCGGATCTCAGTCTCAGTCTGGACAGGAGTGGAACACAGTTTCAATCTGGGCAGGAGCGGAGCTCAGTCTCAGTCTGGGCAGGAGCGGAGCTCAGTCTCAGTTAGGGCAGGAGCGGAGCTCAGGCTCAGTCTGGGCAGGAGCGGAGCTCAGTCTCAGTCTGGGCAGGAGCGGAGCTCAGTCTCTGTCTGGGCAGGAGCTGAGCTCAGTCTCACTCTGGGCAGGAGCTGAGAGTCTCACTCTGGGCAGGAGCTGAGCTCAGTCTCAGTCTGGGCAGGAGCTGAGCTCAGTCGCGGTCAGGGCAGGAGCGGAGCTCAGTCTCAGTCTGGGTTAGAGCTGAGCGCAGTCTCAGTCTGGGGAGGAGTGGAGCTCAGTCTCAGTCAGGGCAGGAGCGCAGCTCATTCTCAGCCTGGGCAGGAGCGGAACCCAGTTTCAGTCTGGGCAGGAGCGGAGCTCATTCTCAGTCTGGACAGGAGTGGAGCTCAGTCTCAGTCTGGGCAGGAGCGGAGCTCAGCCTCAATCTGGGAAGGAGAGGAGCTCAGTCTCAGTCTGGGCAGGAGCTGAGCTCAGTCACACTCTGGGCAGGAGCTGAGAGTCTCAGTCTGGGCAGGGGCTGAGCTCAGTCTCAGTCTGGGCAGGAGCTGAGCTCAGTCGCAGTTTGGGCAGGAGTGGAGCTCAGTCTCAATGTGGGCAGGAGCTGAGCTCATTCTCAGTCTTGGCAGGAGCGGAGCTTAGTCTCAGACTGGGCAGGAGCGGAGCTCAGTTTAAATATGGTCAGGAGCGGAGCTCAGTCTCAGTCTGGGCAGGAGCGGAGCTCAGTCTCAGTCTGGGCAGGAGCTGAGCTCAGTCACACCCTGGGCAGGAGCTGAGAGTCTCAGTCTGGGCAGGAGCGGAGCACAGTCTCAGTCTGGGCAGCAGCTGAGCTCAGTCTCAGTCTGGGCAGGAGCGGAGCTCAGTCTCAGTCTGGGCAGGAGCGGAGCTCAGTCTCAGTCTGGGCAGGAGCGGATCTCAGTCTCAGTCTGGACAGGAGCGGAACACAGTTTCATTCTGGGCAGGAGCGGATCTCAGTCTCAGTCTGGGCAGGAGCGGAGCTCAGTCTCAGTTAGGGCAGGAGCGGAGCTCAGGCTCAGTCTGGGAAGGAGCGGAGCTCAGTCTCAGTTAGGGCAGGAGCGGAGCTCAGGCTCAGTCTGGGCAGGAGCGGAGCTCAGTCTCAATCTGGGCAGCAGCTGAGCTCAGTCTCAGTCTGGGCAGGAGCGGAGCACAGTCTCAGTCTGGGCAGGAGCGGAGCTCAGTCTCAGTCTGGGCAGGAGCGGATCTCAGTCTCAGTCTGGACAGGAGCGGAGCTCAGTCTCAGTTAGGGCAGGAGCGGAGCTCAGGCTCAGTCTGGGCAGGAGCGGAGCTCAGTCTCAGTTAGGGCAGGAGCGGAGCTCAGGCTTTGTCTGGGCAGGAGCGGAGCTCAGTCTCAGTCTGGGCAGGAGCGGAGCTCAGTCTCTGTCTGGGCAGGAGCTTAGCTCAGTCTCACTCTGGGCAGGAGCTGAGAGTCTCACTCTGGGCAGGAGCTGAGCTCAGTCTCAGTCTGGGCAGGAGCTGAGCTCAGTCGCGGTCAGGGCAGGAGCGGAGCTCAGTTTGAGTCTGGGCAGGAGTGGAGCTTAGTCTCAGTCTGGGCGTGAACTGAATTCAGTCTCAGTCTGGGCATGAACTGAGCTCAGTATCAGTCTGGGCAGGAGCGTAGCTCAGTCTCAGTCTTGGCAGGAGCGGGTCTCAGTCTCAGTCTGGACAGAAGCGGAACCCAGTTTCAATCTGGGCAGGAGCGGAGCTCAATCTCAGTCTGGGCAGGAGCGGAGCTGAGTCTCAGTCTGGGCAGGAGCGGAGCTCAATATCAGTCTGGGCAGGAGCAAAGTTCAATCTCAGTCTGGGTAGGAGTCGAGCTTAGTCTCATTCTGGGCAGGAACTGAGGAAAGTCTCAGTCTAGGCAGGAGTGGAGCTCATTTTCAGTGTGGGCAGGAGTGGAGCTCAGTCTCAGTCAGGGCAGGAGCGGAGCTCAGTCTCAATCTGGGCAGGAGCTGAGCTCAGTCTCAGTCTGGGCCGGAGCTGAGCTCAGTCTCAGTATGGGCAGGAGCTGAGCTCAGTCTCAATCTGGGCAGGAGCGGAGCTCAGTCTCAGTCTGGGCAGCAGCTGAGCTCAGTCTCAGTGTGGGCAGGAGCGGAGCTCAGTCTCAGTCTGGGCAGGAGCGGAGCTCAGTCTCAGTCTGGGCAGGAGCGGATCTCAGTCTCAGTCTGGACAGGAGCGGAACACAGTTTCAATCTGGGCAGGAGCGGAGCTCAGTCTCTGCCTGGGCAGGAGCGGAGCTCAGTCTCAGTTAGGGCAGGAGCGGAGCTCAGGCTCAGTCTGGGCAGGAGCGGAGCTCAGTCTCAGTTAGGGCAGGAGCGGAGCTCAGGCTCAGTCTGGGCAGGAGCGGAGCTCAGTCTCTGTCTGGGCAGGAGCTGAGCTCAGTCTCACTCTGGGCAGGAGCTGAGAGTCTCACTCTGGGCAGGAGCTGAGCTCAGTCCCAGTCTGGACAGGAGCTGAGCTCAGTCTCAGTCTGGGCAGGAGCGGATCTCCGTCTCAGTCTGGACAGGAGCGGAACACAGTTTCAATCTGGGCAGGAGCGGAGCTCAGTCTCAGTCTGGGCAGGAGCAGAGCTCAGTCTCAATTAGGGCAGGAGCGGAGCTCAGGCTCAGTCTGGGCAGGAGCGGAGCTCAGTCTCAGTTAGGGCAGGAGCGGAGCTCAGGCTCAGTCGGGGCAGGAGCGGAGCTCAGTCTCTGTCTGGGCAGGAGCTGAGAGTCTCACTCTGGGCAGGAGCTGAGCTCAGTCCCAGTCTGGACAGGAGCTGAGCTCAGTCGCAGTCTGGGCAGGAGCGGAGCATAGTCTCAGTCTGGGAAGGAGCGGAGCTCAGTCTCAGTCTGGACACGAGCGGAGCTCAGTCTCAGTCTGGACAGGAGCTGTGCTCAGTCTCAGTCTGGGAAGGAGCTGTGCTCAGTCTGTCTGGGGAGGTGCTGAGCTCAGTCTCAGTCTGGGCAGTAGCAGAGCTCAGTCTCAGTCAGGGCAGGAGCGCAGCTCATTCTCAGCCTGGGCAGGAGCGGAACCCAGTTTCAGTCTGGGCAGGAGCGGAGCTCATTCTCAGTCTGGACAGGAGTGGAGCTCAGTCTCAGTCTGGGCAGGAGCGGAGCTCAGCCTCAATCTGGGAAGGAGAGGAGCTCAGTCTCAGTCTGGGCACGAGCGGAGCTCAGTCTCAGTCTGGACAGGAGCTGAGAGTCTCAGTCTGGGCAGGGGCTGAGCTCAGTCTCAGTCTGGGCAGGAGCTGAGCTCAGTCGCAGTTTGGGCAGGAGTGGAGCTCAGTCTCAATGTGGGCAGGAGCTGAGCTCATTCTCAGTCTTGGCAGAAGCGGAGCTTAGTCTCAGTCTGGGCAGGAGTGGAGCTCAGTTTCAATATGGTCAGGAGCGGAGCTCAGTCTCAGTCTGGGCAGGAGCGGAGCTCAGTCTCAGTCTGGGCAGGAGCTGAGCTCAGTCACACCCTGGGCAGGAGCTGAGAGTCTCAGTCTGGGCAGGAGCGGAGCACAGTCTCAGTGTGGACAGGAGCGGAACACAGTTTCAATCTGGGCAGGAGCGGAGCTCAGTCTCAGTCTGGGCAGGAGCGGAGCTCAGTCTCAGTTAGGGCAGGAGCGGAGCTCAGGCTCAGTCTGGGAAGGAGCGGAGCTCAGTCTCAGTTAGGGCAGGAGCGGAGCTCAGGCTCAGTCTGGGCAGGAGCGGAGCTCAGTCTCAATCTGGGCAGGAGCGGAGCACAGTCTCAGTCTGGGCAGCAGCTGAGCTCAGTCTCAGTCTGGGCAGGAGCGGAGCACAGTCTCAGTCTGGGCAGGAGCGGAGCACAGTCTCAGTCTGGGCAGGAGCGGATCTCAGTCTCAGTCTGGACAGGAGTGGAACACAGTTTCAATCTGGGCAGGAGCGGAGCTCAGTCTCAGTCTGGGCAGGAGCGGAGCTCAGTCTCAGTTAGGGCAGGAGCGGAGCTCAGGCTCAGTCTGGGCAGGAGCGGAGCTCAGTCTCAGTCTGGGCAGGAGCGGAGCTCAGTCTCTGTCTGGGCAGGAGCTGAGCTCAGTCTCACTCTGGGCAGGAGCTGAGAGTCTCACTCTGGGCAGGAGCTGAGCTCAGTCTCAGTCTGGGCAGGAGCTGAGCTCAGTCGCGGTCAGGGCAGGAGCGGAGCTCAGTCTCAGTCTGGGTTAGAGCTGAGCGCAGTCTCAGTCTGGGGAGGAGTGGAGCTCAGTCTCAGTCAGGGCAGGAGCGCAGCTCATTCTCAGCCTGGGCAGGAGCGGAACCCAGTTTCAGTCTGGGCAGGAGCGGAGCTCATTCTCAGTCTGGACAGGAGTGGAGCTCAGTCTCAGTCTGGGCAGGAGCGGAGCTCAGCCTCAATCTGGGAAGGAGAGGAGCTCAGTCTCAGTCTGGGCAGGAGCTGAGCTCAGTCACACTCTGGGCAGGAGCTGAGAGTCTCAGTCTGGGCAGGGGCTGAGCTCAGTCTCAGTCTGGGCAGGAGCTGAGCTCAGTCGCAGTTTGGGCAGGAGTGGAGCTCAGTCTCAATGTGGGCAGGAGCTGAGCTCATTCTCAGTCTTGGCAGGAGCGGAGCTTAGTCTCAGACTGGGCAGGAGCGGAGCTCAGTTTAAATATGGTCAGGAGCGGAGCTCAGTCTCAGTCTGGGCAGGAGCGGAGCTCAGTCTCAGTCTGGGCAGGAGCTGAGCTCAGTCACACCCTGGGCAGGAGCTGAGAGTCTCAGTCTGGGCAGGAGCGGAGCACAGTCTCAGTCTGGGCAGCAGCTGAGCTCAGTCTCAGTCTGGGCAGGAGCGGAGCTCAGTCTCAGTCTGGGCAGGAGCGGAGCTCAGTCTCAGTCTGGGCAGGAGCGGATCTCAGTCTCAGTCTGGACAGGAGCGGAACACAGTTTCATTCTGGGCAGGAGCGGATCTCAGTCTCAGTCTGGGCAGGAGCGGAGCTCAGTCTCAGTTAGGGCAGGAGCGGAGCTCAGGCTCAGTCTGGGAAGGAGCGGAGCTCAGTCTCAGTTAGGGCAGGAGCGGAGCTCAGGCTCAGTCTGGGCAGGAGCGGAGCTCAGTCTCAATCTGGGCAGCAGCTGAGCTCAGTCTCAGTCTGGGCAGGAGCGGAGCACAGTCTCAGTCTGGGCAGGAGCGGAGCTCAGTCTCAGTCTGGGCAGGAGCGGATCTCAGTCTCAGTCTGGACAGGAGCGGAGCTCAGTCTCAGTTAGGGCAGGAGCGGAGCTCAGGCTCAGTCTGGGCAGGAGCGGAGCTCAGTCTCAGTTAGGGCAGGAGCGGAGCTCAGGCTTTGTCTGGGCAGGAGCGGAGCTCAGTCTCAGTCTGGGCAGGAGCGGAGCTCAGTCTCTGTCTGGGCAGGAGCTTAGCTCAGTCTCACTCTGGGCAGGAGCTGAGAGTCTCACTCTGGGCAGGAGCTGAGCTCAGTCTCAGTCTGGGCAGGAGCTGAGCTCAGTCGCGGTCAGGGCAGGAGCGGAGCTCAGTTTGAGTCTGGGCAGGAGTGGAGCTTAGTCTCAGTCTGGGCGTGAACTGAATTCAGTCTCAGTCTGGGCATGAACTGAGCTCAGTATCAGTCTGGGCAGGAGCGTAGCTCAGTCTCAGTCTTGGCAGGAGCGGGTCTCAGTCTCAGTCTGGACAGAAGCGGAACCCAGTTTCAATCTGGGCAGGAGCGGAGCTCAATCTCAGTCTGGGCAGGAGCGGAGCTGAGTCTCAGTCTGGGCAGGAGCGGAGCTCAATATCAGTCTGGGCAGGAGCAAAGTTCAATCTCAGTCTGGGTAGGAGTCGAGCTTAGTCTCATTCTGGGCAGGAACTGAGGAAAGTCTCAGTCTAGGCAGGAGTGGAGCTCATTTTCAGTGTGGGCAGGAGTGGAGCTCAGTCTCAGTCAGGGCAGGAGCGGAGCTCAGTCTCAATCTGGGCAGGAGCTGAGCTCAGTCTCAGTCTGGGCCGGAGGTGAGCTCAGTCTCAGTATGGGCAGGAGCTGAGCTCAGTCTCAATCTGGGCAGGAGCGGAGCTCAGTCTCAGTCTGGGCAGCAGCTGAGCTCAGTCTCAGTGTGGGCAGGAGCGGAGCTCAGTCTCAGTCTGGGCAGGAGCGGAGCTCAGTCTCAGTCTGGGCAGGAGCGGATCTCAGTCTCAGTCTGGACAGGAGCGGAACACAGTTTCAATCTGGGCAGGAGCGGAGCTCAGTCTCTGCCTGGGCAGGAGCGGAGCTCAGTCTCAGTTAGGGCAGGAGCGGAGCTCAGGCTCAGTCTGGGCAGGAGCGGAGCTCAGTCTCAGTTAGGGCAGGAGCGGAGCTCAGGCTCAGTCTGGGCAGGAGCGGAGCTCAGTCTCTGTCTGGGCAGGAGCTGAGCTCAGTCTCACTCTGGGCAGGAGCTGAGAGTCTCACTCTGGGCAGGAGCTGAGCTCAGTCCCAGTCTGGACAGGAGCTGAGCTCAGTCTCAGTCTGGGCAGGAGCGGATCTCCGTCTCAGTCTGGACAGGAGCGGAACACAGTTTCAATCTGGGCAGGAGCGGAGCTCAGTCTCAGTCTGGGCAGGAGCAGAGCTCAGTCTCAATTAGGGCAGGAGCGGAGCTCAGGCTCAGTCTGGGCAGGAGCGGAGCTCAGTCTCAGTTAGGGCAGGAGCGGAGCTCAGGCACAGTCGGGGCAGGAGCGGAGCTCAGTCTCTGTCTGGGCAGGAGCTGAGAGTCTCACTCTGGGCAGGAGCTGAGCTCAGTCCCAGTCTGGACAGGAGCTGAGCTCAGTCGCAGTCTGGGCAGGAGCGGAGCATAGTCTCAGTCTGGGAAGGAGCGGAGCTCAGTCTCAGTCTGGACACGAGCGGAGCTCAGTCTCAGTCTGGACAGGAGCTGTGCTCAGTCTCAGTCTGGGAAGGAGCTGTGCTCAGTCTGTCTGGGGAGGTGCTGAGCTCAGTCTCAGTCTGGGCAGTAGCAGAGCTCAGTCTCAGTCAGGGCAGGAGCGCAGCTCATTCTCAGCCTGGGCAGGAGCGGAACCCAGTTTCAGTCTGGGCAGGAGCGGAGCTCATTCTCAGTCTGGACAGGAGTGGAGCTCAGTCTCAGTCTGGGCAGGAGCGGAGCTCAGCCTCAATCTGGGAAGGAGAGGAGCTCAGTCTCAGTCTGGGCACGAGCGGAGCTCAGTCTCAGTCTGGACAGGAGCTGAGAGTCTCAGTCTGGGCAGGGGCTGAGCTCAGTCTCAGTCTGGGCAGGAGCTGAGCTCAGTCGCAGTTTGGGCAGGAGTGGAGCTCAGTCTCAATGTGGGCAGGAGCTGAGCTCATTCTCAGTCTTGGCAGGAGCGGAGCTTAGTCTCAGTCTGGGCAGGAGCGGAGCTCAGTTTCAATATGGTCAGGAGCGGAGCTCAGTCTCAGTCTGGGCAGGAGCGGAGCTCAGTCTCAGTCTGGGCAGGAGCTGAGCTCAGTCACACCCTGGGCAGGAGCTGAGAGTCTCAGTCTGGGCAGGAGCGGAGCACAGTCTCAGTCTGGGCAGCAGCTGAGCTCAGTCTCAGTCTGGGCAGGAGCGGAGCTCAGTCTCAGTCTGGGCAGGAGCGGAGCTCAGTCTCAGTCTGGGCAGGAGCGGATCTCAGTCTCAGTCTGGACAGGAGCGGAACACAGTTTCATTCTGGGCAGGAGCGGATCTCAGTCTCAGTCTGGGCAGGAGCGGAGCTCAGTCTCAGTTAGGGCAGGAGCGGAGCTCAGGCTCAGTCTGGGAAGGAGCGGAGCTCAGTCTCAGTTAGGGCAGGAGCGGAGCTCAGGCTCAGTCTGGGCAGGAGCGGAGCTCAGTCTCAATCTGGGCAGCAGCTGAGCTCAGTCTCAGTCTGGGCAGGAGCGGAGCACAGTCTCAGTCTGGGCAGGAGCGGAGCTCAGTCTCAGTCTGGGCAGGAGCGGATCTCAGTCTCAGTCTGGACAGGAGCGGAACACAGTTTCAATCTGGGCAGGAGCGGAGCTCAGTCTCAGTCTGGGCAGGAGCGGAGCTCAGTCTCAGTTAGGGCAGGAGCGGAGCTCAGGCTCAGTCTGGGCAGGAGCGGAGCTCAGTCTTAGTTAGGGCAGGAGCGGAACTCAGGCTTTGTCTGGGCAGGAGCGGAGCTCAGTCTCAGTCTGGGCAGGAGCGGAGCTCAGTCTCTGTCTGGGCAGGAGCTTAGCTCAGTCTCACTCTGGGCAGGAGCTGAGAGTCTCACTCTGGGCAGGAGCTGAGCTCAGTCTCAGTCTGGGCAGGAGCTGAGCTCAGTCGCGGTCAGGGCAGGAGCGGAGCTCAGTTTGAGTCTGGGCAGGAGTGGAGCTTAGTCTCAGTCTGGGCGTGAACTGAATTCAGTCTCAGTCTGGGCATGAACTGAGCTCAGTATCAGTCTGGGCAGGAGCGTAGCTCAGTCTCAGTCTTGGCAGGAGCGGGTCTCAGTCTCAGTCTGGACAGAAGCGGAACCCAGTTTCAATCTGGGCAGGAGCGGAGCTCAATCTCAGTCTGGGCAGGAGCGGAGCTGAGTCTCAGTCTGGGCAGGAGCGGAGCTCAATATCAGTCTGGGCAGGAGCAAAGTTCAATCTCAGTCTGGGTAGGAGTCGAGCTTAGTCTCATTCTGGGCAGGAACTGAGGAAAGTCTCAGTCTAGGCAGGAGTGGAGCTCATTTTCAGTGTGGGCAGGAGTGGAGCTCAGTCTCAGTCAGGGCAGGAGCGGAGGTCAGTCTCAGTCTGGGCCGGAGCTGAGCTCAGTCTCAGTCTGGGCCGGAGCTGAGCTCAGTCTCAGTATGGGCAGGAGCTGAGCTCAGTCTCAATCTGGGCAGGAGCGGAGCTCAGTCTCAGTCTGGGCAGCAGCTGAGCTCAGTCTCAGTGTGGGCAGGAGCGGAGCTCAGTCTCAGTCTGGGCAGGAGCGGAGCTCAGTCTCAGTCTGGGCAGGAGCGGATCTCAGTCTCAGTCTGGACAGGAGCGGAACACAGTTTCAATCTGGGCAGGAGCGGAGCTCAGTCTCTGCCTGGGCAGGAGCGGAGCTCAGTCTCAGTTAGGGCAGGAGCGGAGCTCAGGCTCAGTCTGGGCAGGAGCGGAGCTCAGTCTCAGTTAGGGCAGGAGCGGAGCTCAGGCTCAGTCTGGGCAGGAGCGGAGCTCAGTCTCTGTCTGGGCTGGAGCTGAGAGTCTCACTCTGGGCAGGAGCTGAGCTCAGTCCCAGTCTGGACAGGAGCTGAGCTCAGTCTCAGTCTGGGCAGGAGCGGATCTCCGTCTCAGTCTGGACAGGAGCGGAACACAGTTTCAATCTGGGCAGGAGCGGAGCTCAGTCTCAGTCTGGGCAGGAGCAGAGCTCAGTCTCAGTTAGGGCAGGAGCGGAGCTCAGGCTCAGTCTGGGCAGGAGCGG
This sequence comes from Scyliorhinus torazame, assembly GCF_047496885.1. NCBI lineage: Eukaryota > Metazoa > Chordata > Chondrichthyes > Carcharhiniformes > Scyliorhinidae > Scyliorhinus > Scyliorhinus torazame. Next base: position 95,310,309 of record NC_092722.1, read on the forward strand.
AGCTCAGTCTCAGTTAGGGCAGGAGCGGAGCTCAGGCTCAGTCTGGGCAGGAGCGGAGCTCAGTCTCTGTCTGGGCAGGAGCTGAGAGTCTCACTCTGGGCAGGAGCTGAGCTCAGTCCCAGTCTGGACAGGAGCTGAGCTCAGTCGCAGTCTGGGCAGGAGCGGAGCATAGTCTCAGTCTGGGAAGGAGCGGAGCTCAGTCTCAGTCTGGACACGAGCGGAGCTCAGTCTCAGTCTGGACAGGAGCTGTGCTCAGTCTCAGTCTGGGAAGGAGCTGTGCTCAGTCTGTCTGGGGAGGTGCTGAGCTCAGTCTCAGTCTGGGCAGTAGCAGAGCTCAGTCTCAGTCTGGGCAGGAGCGGAGCTCAGTCTCAGTCTGGGCAGCAGCTGAGCTCAGTCTCAGTGTGGGCAGGAGCGGAGCTCAGTCTCAGTCTGGGCAGGAGCGGAGCTCACTCTCAGTCTGGGCAGGAGCGGATCTCAGTCTCAGTCTGGACAGCAGCGGAACACATTTTCAATCTGGGCAGGAGCGGAGCTCAGTCTCTGTCTGGGCAGGAGCGGAGCTCAGTCTCAGTTAGGGCAGGAGCGGAGCTCAGGCTCAGTCTGGGCAGGAGCGGAGCTCAGTCTCAGTTAGGGCAGGAGCGGAGCTCAGGCTTAGTCTGGGCAGGAGCGGAGCTCAGTCTCAGTATGGGCAGGAGCGGAGCTCAGTCTCTGTCTGGGCAGGAGCTGAGCTCAGTCTCACTCTCGGCAGGAGCTGAGAGTCTCACTCTGGGCAGGAGCTGAGCTCAGTCCCAGTCTGGACAGGAGCGGATCTCAGTCTCAGTCTGGACAGGAGCGGAACACAGTTTCAATCTGGGCAGGAGCGGAGCTCAGTCTCAGTCTGGGCAGGAGCGGAGCTCAGTCTCAGTCTGGGCAGGAGCGGATCTCAGTCTCAGTCTGGACAGGAGCGGAACACAGTTTCAATCTGGGCAGGAGCGGAGCTCAGTCTCTGTCTGGGCAGGAGCAGAGCTCAGTCTCAGTTAGGGCAGGAGCGGAGCTCAGTCTCAGTCTGGGCAGGAGCGAAGCTCAGTCTCAGTTAGGGCAGGAGCGGAGCTCAGGCTCAGTCTGGGCAGGAGCGGAGCTCAGTCTCAGTTTGGGCAGGAGCGGAGCTCAGGCTCAGTCTGGGCAGGAGCGGAGCTCAGCCTCAGTCTGGGCAGGAGCGGAGCTCAGTCTCTGTCTGGGCAGGAGCTGATCTCAGTCTCACTCTGGGTAGGAGCTGAGCTCAGTCACAGTCTGGACAGGAGCTGAGCTCAGTCGCAGTCTGGGCAGGAGCGGAGCATAGTCTCAGTCTGGGAAGGAGCGGAGCTCAGTCTCAGTCTGGACACGAGCGGAGCTCAGTCTCAGTCTGGGCAGTTGCGGAGCTCAGTCTCAGTCTGGGCAGGAGCGGAGCTCAGTCTCAGTCTGGGCAGGAGCGGACCCCAGTCTCAGGCTGGGCAGGTGCGGAGCACAGTCTCAGTCTGGGCAGGAGCGGAGCTCAGTCTCAGTCTGGGCAGGAGCGGAGCTCAGTCTCACTCTGGGCACGAGCTGAGAGTCTCACTCTGGGCAGGAGCTGAGCTCAGTCCCAGTCTGGACAGGAGCTGAGCTCAGTCCCAGTCTGGGCAGGAGCGGAGCATAGTCTCAGTCTGGGAAGGAGCGGAGCTCAGTCTCAGTCTGGACACGAGCGGAGCTCAGTCTCAGTCTGGACAGGAGCGGAGCTCAGTCTCAGTCTGGGCAGGAGCTGTGCTCAGTCTGTCTGGGCAGGAGCGGAGCCCAGTCTCAGTGTGGGCAGGAGCGGAGCTCAGTTTGAGTCTGGGCACAAGCAAAGTTCAATCTCAGTCTGGGCAGGAGTGGTGCTCAGTCTCAGTCTGGGTTGGAGCGGAGCTCAGTCTCAGTCTGGGCAGGAGCGGAGCCCAGTCTCAGTGTGGGCAGGAGCGGAGCTCAGTTTGAGTCTGGGCACAAGCAAAGTTCAATCTCAGTCTGGGCAGGAGTGGTGCTCAGTCTCAGTCTGGGCAGGAGAGGAGCTCAGTCTCAGTCTGGGCAGGAGCGGAGCCCAGTCTCAGTGTGGGCAGGAGCGGAGCTCAGTTTGAGTCTGGGCACAAGCAAAGTTCAATCTCAGTCTGGGCAGCAGTGGTGCTCAGTCTCAGTCTGGGTTGGAGCGGAGCTCAGTCTCAGTCTGGGCAGGAGCGTTGCTCAGTCTCAGTCTCGGAAGGAGCTGAGCGCAGTCTCAGTCTGGGCAGGAGCGGAGCTCAGTCTCAGTCTGGGCAGGAGCGGAGCTCAGTCTCAGTCTGGGCAGGAGCGGAGCCCAGTCTCAGTGTGGGCAGGAGCGGAGCTCAGTTTGAGTCTGGGCACAAGCCAAGTTCAATCTCAGTCTGGGCAGGAGTGGTGCTCAGTCTCAGTCTGGGTTGGAGCGGAGCTCAGTCTCAGTCTGGGCAGGAGCGTTGCTCAGTCTCAGTCTCGGAAGGAGCTGAGCGTAGTCTCAGTCCGGGGAGGAGCAGATCTCAGTCTTAATTTAGGCAGGAGGGGAACTCAGCCTCTGTCTGGCAAGGAGCTGAGCGCAGTCTCAATCTGGGCAGGGGCTGAGCTCAGTCTCAATCTGGGCAGGAGCGCAGCTCATTCTCAGTCTGGACAGAAGTGGAGCTGAGTCTCAGTCTGGGCAAGAGCGGAGCTCAGTCTCAGTCTGGGCAGGAGCTGAGCTCAGTCACACTCTGGGCAGGAGCTGAGAGTCTCAGTCTGGGCCGGAGCTGAGCTCATTCTCAGTCTGGGCAGGAGCGGAGCACAGTCTCAGTCTGGGCAGCAGCTGAGCTCACTCTCAGTCTGGGCAGGAGCGGAGCTCAGTCTAAGTAGGGGCAGGAGCGGAGCTCAGTCTCAGTCTGGGCAGGAGCGGATCTCAGTCTCAATTGAGGCAGGAGGGGAACTCAGTCTCTGTCTGGGCAGGAGCGGAGCACAGTCTCAGTCTGGGAAAGAGCGGAGCTCAGTCTGAGACTGGGCAGGAGCGGAGCTCAGTCTCAGTCTGGGCAGGAGCGGAGCTCAGTCACAGTCTGGCCAGGAGCGGAGCTCAGTCTCAGTCTGGGCAGGAGCGGAGCTTAGTCTCTGTCTGGGCGTGAACTGAACTCAGTCTCAGTCTGGGCAGGAGCTGAGCTCAGTCTCAGTATGTGCAGGAGCGGAGCTTAGTCTCAGTCTGGGCAGGAGCAGAGCTCAGTCTGAGGCTGGGCAGGAGCGGAGCTCAGTCTCAGTCTGGGCAGGAGCGGAGCTCAGTCTCAGTATGTGCAGGAGCGGAGCTTAGTCTCAGTCTGGGAAAGAGCGGAGGTCAGTCTGAGACTGGGCAGGAGCGGCGCTCAGTCTCAGTCTGGGCAGGAGCGGAGCTCAGTCTCAGTCTGGCCAGGAGCTGAGCTCAGTCTCAGTATGTGCAGGAGCGGAGCTTAGTCTCAGTCTGGGCAGGAGCAGAGCTCAGTCTGAGGCTGGGCAGGAACGGAGCTCAGTCTCAGTCTGGGCAGGAGCGGAGCTCAGTCTCAGTATGTGCAGGAGCGGAGCTTAGTCTCAGTCTGGGCAGGAGCAGAGCTCAGCCTGCGACTGGGCAGGAGCGGAGCTCAGTCTCAGTCTGGGCAGGAGCTGAGCTCAGTCTCAGTATGTGCAGGAGCGGAGCTTAGTCTCAGTCTGGGCAGGAGCAGAGCTCAGTCTGAGACTGGGCAGGAGGGGAGCTCAGTCTCAGTCTGGGCAGGAGCGGAGCTCAGTCTCAGTATGTGCAGGAGCGGAGCTTAGTCTCAGTCTGGGCAGGAGCAGAGTTCAGTCTGAGACTGGGCAGGAGCGGAGCTCAGTCTCAGTCTGGGCAGGAGCTGAGCTCAGTCTCAGTATGTGCAGGAGCGGAGCTTAGTCTCAGTCTGGGCAGGAGCAGAGCTCAGTCTGAGACTAGGCACGAGCGGAGCTCAGTCTCAGTCTGGGCAGGAGCGGAGCTCAGTCTCAGTCTGGGCAGGAGCGGAGCTCAGTCTCAGTCTGGGCAGGAGCGGAGCTCAGTTTGAGTCTGGGCAGGAGTGGTGCTCAGTCTGAGTCTGGGCAGGAGTGGAGCTTAGTCTCTGTCTGGGCGTGAACTGAACTCAGTCTCAGTCTGGGCAGGAGCTGAGCTCAGTCTCAGTCTGGGCAGGAGCTGAGCTCAGTCTCAGTCTGGGCAGGAGCTGAGCTCAGTCTCAGTATGTGCAGGAGCGGAGCTCAGGCTCAATCTGGGCAGGACCTGAGCTCAGTCTCAATCTGGGCAGGAGCTGAGCTCAGTCTCAATCTGGGCAGGAGCTGAGCTCAGTCACAGTCTGTGCAGGAGCAGAGCTCAGTCTGAGACTGGGCAGGAGCGGAGCTCAGTCTCAGTCTGGGCAGGAGCGGAGCTCAGTTTGAGTCTGGGCAGGAGTGGTGCTCAGTCTGAGTCTGGGCAGGAGTGGAGCTTAGTCTCTGTCTGGGCGTGAACTGAACTCAGTCTCAGTCTGGGCACGAGCAAATCTCAATCTCAGTCTGGGTAGGAGTGGAGCTCAGTCTCAGTCTGGGATGGAGCGGAGCTCAGTCTCAATTTAGGCAGGAGGGGAACTCAGCCTCTGTCTGGGAAGGAGCTGCGCTCAGTCTCAGTCGAGGCAGGAGCGGAGCTCAGTCTCTGTCTGGGCAGGAGCGGAGCTCTGTCTCAATCTGGGCAGGAGCGGAGCTCAGTCTCAGTCTGGGAAGGAGCGGAGCTTATTCTCAGTCTGGGCAGGAACTGAGGCCTGTCTCAGTCTGGGCAGGAGAGGAGCTCATTCTCTGTCTGGGCAGGAGCTGAGCTCAGTCCCAGTCTGGACAGGAGCGGAGGTCACTCTCAATCTGGGCAGGAGCGGAGCACAGTCTCAGTCTGGGAAGGAGCGTAGCTCAGTCTCAGTCTGGACAGGAGCGGAGCTCAGTCTCAGTCTGGACAGGAGCGGAGCTCAGTCTCAGTCTGGGCAGGAGCTGTGCTCAGTCTCAGTCTGGGCAGGAGCGGATTTCAGTCTCAGTCTGGGCAGGAGCGGAGCTCAGTCTCAGTCTGGGCAGGAGTGGAGCCCAGTCTCAGGCTGGGCAGATGCGGAGCACAGTCTCAGTCTGGGCAGGAGCGGAGCTCAGTTTGAGTCTGGGCACAAGCAAAGTTCAATCTCAGTCTGGGCAGGAGTGGTGCTCAGTCTCAGTCAGGGTTGGAGCGGAGCTCAGTCTCAGTCTGGGCAGGAGCGTTGCTCAGTCTCAGTCTGGGCAGGAGTGGAGCTCAGTCTCAGTCAGGGCAGGAGCTGAGCTCAGTCGCGGTCAGGGCAGGAGCGGAGCTCAGTTTGAGTCTGGGCAGGAGTGGAGCTTAGTCTCAGCCTGGGCGTGAACTGAATTCAGTCTCAGTCTGGGCATGAACTGAGCTCAGTATCAGTCTGGGCAGGAGCGTAGCTCAGTCTCAGTCTTGGCAGGAGCGGGTCTCAGTCTCAGTCTGGACAGAAGCGGAACCCAGTTTCAATCTGGGCAGGAGCGGAGCTCAATCTCAGTCTGGGCAGGAGCGGAGCTGAGTCTCAGTCTGGGCAGGAGCAGAGCTCAATATCAGTCTGGGCAGGAGCAAAGTTCAATCTCAGTCTGGGTAGGAGTCGAGCTTAGTCTCATTCTGGGCAGGAACTGAGGAAAGTCTCAGTCTAGGCAGGAGTGGAGCTCATTTTCAGTGTGGGCAGGAGTGGAGCTCAGTCTCAGTCAGGGCAGGAGCGGAGCTCAGTCTCAATCTGGGCAGGAGCTGAGCTCAGTCTCAGTCTGGGCCGGAGCTGAGCTCAGTCTCAGTATGGGCAGGAGCTGAGCTCAGTCTCAATCTGGGCAGGAGCGGAGCTCAGTCTCAGTCTGGGCAGCAGCTGAGCTCAGTCTCAGTGTGGGCAGGAGCGGAGCTCAGTCGCAGTCTGGGCAGGAGCGGAGCTCAGTCTCAGTCTGGGCAGGAGCGGATCTCAGTCTCAGTCTGGACAGGAGCGGAACACAGTTTCAATCTGGGCAGGAGCGGAGCTCAGTCTCTGCCTGGGCAGGAGCGGAGCTCAGTCTCAGTTAGGGCAGGAGCGGAGCTCAGGCTCAGTCTGGGCAGGAGCGGAGCTCAGTCTCAGTTAGGGCAGGAGCGGAGCTCAGGCTCAGTCTGGGCAGGAGCGGAGCTCAGTCTCTGTCTGGGCAGGAGCTGAGCTCAGTCTCACTCTGGGCAGGAGCTGAGAGTCTCACTCTGGGCAGGAGCTGAGCTCAGTCCCAGTCTGGACAGGAGCTGAGCTCAGTCTCAGTCTGGGCAGGAGCGGATCTCCGTCTCAGTCTGGACAGGAGCGGAACACAGTTTCAATCTGGGCAGGAGCGGAGCTCAGTCTCAGTCTGGGCAGGAGCAGAGCTCAGTCTCAGTTAGGGCAGGAGCGGAGCTCAGGCTCAGTCTGGGCAGGAGCGGAGCTCAGTCTCAGTTAGGGCAGGAGCGGAGCTCAGGCTCAGTCTGGGCAGGAGCGGAGCTCAGTCTCTGTCTGGGCAGGAGCTGAGAGTCTCACTCTGGGCAGGAGCTGAGCTCAGTCCCAGTCTGGACAGGAGCTGAGCTCAGTCGCAGTCTGGGCAGGAGCGGAGCATAGTCTCAGTCTGGGAAGGAGCGGAGCTCAGTCTCAGTCTGGACACGAGCGGAGCTCAGTCTCAGTCTGGACAGGAGCTGTGCTCAGTCTCAGTCTGGGAAGGAGCTGTGCTCAGTCTGTCTGGGGAGGTGCTGAGCTCAGTCTCAGTCTGGGCAGTAGCAGAGCTCAGTCTCAGTCTGGGCAGGAGCGGAGCTCAGTCTCAGTCTGGGCAGCAGCTGAGCTCAGTCTCAGTGTGGGCAGGAGCGGAGCTCAGTCTCAGTCTGGGCAGGAGCGGAGCTCACTCTCAGTCTGGGCAGGAGCGGAGCTCAGTCTCAGTTAAGGCAGGAGCGGAGCTCAGGCTCAGTCTGGGCAGGAGCGGAGCTCAGTCTCAGTTAGGGCAGGAGCGGAGCTCAGGCTTAGTCTGGGCAGGAGCGGAGCTCAGTCTCAGTCTGGGCAGGAGCGGAGCTCAGTCTCTGTCTGGGCAGGAGCTGAGCTCAGTCTCACTCTCGGCAGGAGCTGAGAGTCTCACTCTGGGCAGGAGCTGAGCTCAGTCCCAGTCTGGACAGGAGCGGATCTCAGTCTCAGTCTGGACAGGAGCGGAACACAGTTTCAATCTGGGCAGGAGCGGAGCTCAGTCTCAGTCTGGGCAGGAGCGGAGCTCAGTCTCAGTCTGGGCAGGAGCGGATCTCAGTCTCAGTCTGGACAGGAGCGGAACACAGTTTCAATCTGGGCAGGAGCGGAGCTCAGTCTCAGTCTGGGCAGGAGCGGAGCTCAGTCTCAGTTAGGGCAGGAGCGGAGCTGAGTCTCAGTCTGGGCAGGAGCGGAGCTCAGTCTCAGTTAGGGCAGGAGCGGAGCTCAGGCTCAGTCTGGGCAGGAGCGGAGCTCAGTCTCAGTTTGGGCAGGAGCAGAGCTCAGGCTCAGTCTGGGCAGGAGCGGAGCTCAGCCTCAGTCTGGGCAGGAGCGGAGCTTAGTCTCTGTCTGGGCAGGAGCTGATCTCAGTCTCACTCTGGGTAGGAGCTGAGCTCAGTCACAGTCTGGACAGGAGCTGAGCTCAGTCGCAGTCTGGGCAGGAGCGGAGCATAGTCTCAGTCTGGGAAGGAGCGGAGCTCAGTATCAGTCTGGACACGAGCGGAGCTCAGTCTCAGTCTGGACAGGAGCGGAGCTCAGTCTCAGTCTGGGCAGGAGCTGTGCTCAGTCTGTCTGGGCAGGTGCTGAGCTCAGTCTCAGTCTGGGCAGTTGCGGAGCTCAGTCTCAGTCTGGGCAGGAGCGGAGCTCAGTCTCAGTCTGGGCAGGAGCGGACCCCAGTCTCAGGCTGGGCAGGTGCGGAGCACAGTCTCCGTCTGGGCAGGAGCGGAGCTCAGTCTCAGTCTGGGCAGGAGCGGAGCTCAGTCTCACTCTGGGCACGAGCTGAGAGTCTCACTCTGGGCAGGAGCTGAGCTCAGACCCAGTCTGGACAGGAGCTGAGCTCAGTCCCAGTCTGGGCAGGAGCGGAGCATAGTCTCAGTCTGGGAAGGAGCGGAGCTCAGTCTCAGTCTGGACACGAGCGGAGCTCAGTCTCAGTCTGGACAGGAGCGGAGCTCAGTCTCAGTCTGGGCAGGAGCTGTGCTCAGTCTGTCTGGGCAGGAGCGGAGCCCAGTCTCAGTGTGGGCAGGAGCGGAGCTCAGTTTGAGTCTGGGCACAAGCAAAGTTCAATCTCAGTCTGGGCAGGAGTGGTGCTCAGTCTCAGTCTGGGTTGTAGCGAAGCTCAGTCTCAGTCTGGGCAGGAGCGGAGCCCAGTCTCAGTGTGGGCAGGAGCGGAGCTCAGTTTGAGTCTGGGCACAAGCAAAGTTCAATCTCAGTCTGGGCAGGAGTGGTGCTCAGTCTCAGTCTGGGCAGGAGCGGAGCTCAGTCTCAGTCTGGGCAGGAGCGGAGCCCAGTCTCAGTGTGGGCAGGAGCGGAGCTCAGTTTGAGTCTGGGCACAAGCAAAGTTCAATCTCAGTCTGGGCAGCAGTGGTGCTCAGTCTCAGTCTGGGTTGGAGCGGAGCTCAGTCTCAGTCTGGGCATGAGCGTTGCTCAGTCTCAGTCTCGGAAGGAGCTGAGCGCAGTCTCAGTCTGGGCAGGAGCGGAGCTCAGTCTCAGTCTGGGCAGGAGCGGAGCTCAGTCTCAGTCTGGGCAGGAGCGGAGCCCAGTCTCAGTGTGGGCAGGAGCGGAGCTCAGTTTGAGTCTGGGCACAAGCAAAGTTCAATCTCAGTCTGGGCAGGAGTGGTGCTCAGTCTCAGTCTGGGTTGGAGCGGAGCTCAGTCTCAGTCTGGGCAGGAGCGTTGCTCAGTCTCAGTCTCGGAAGGAGCTGAGCGTAGTCTCAGTCTGGGGAGGAGCAGATCTCAGTCTTAATTTAGGCAGGAGGGGAACTCAGCCTCTGTCTGGCAAGGAGCTGAGCGCAGTCTCAATCTGGGCAGGGGCTGAGCTCAGTCTCAATCTGGGCAGGAGCGCAGCTCATTCTCAGTCTGGACAGAAGTGGAGCTGAGTCTCAGTCTGGGCAAGAGCGGAGCTCAGTCTCAGTCTGGGCAGGAGCTGAGCTCAGTCACACTCTGGGCAGGAGCTGAGAGTCTCAGTCTGGGCCGGAGCTGAGCTCATTCTCAGTCTGGGCAGGAGCGGAGCACAGTCTCAGTCTGGGCAGCAGCTGAGCTCACTCTCAGTCTGGGCAGGAGCGGAGCTCAGTCTAAGTAGGGGCAGGAGCGGAGCTCAGTCTCAGTCTGGGCAGGAGCGGATCTCAGTCTCAGTCTGGGCAGGAGCGGATCTCAGTCTCAATTGAGGCAGGAGGGGAACTCAGTCTCTGTCTGGGCAGGAGCGGAGCACAGTCTCAGTCTGGGAATGAGCGGAGCTCAGTCTGAGACTGGGCAGGAGCGGAGCTCAGTCTCAGTCTGGGCAGGAGCGGAGCTCAGTCACAGTCTGGCCAGGAGCGGAGCTCCGTCTCAGTCTGGGCAGGAGCGGAGCTTAGTCTCTGTCTGGGCGTGAACTGAACTCAGTCTCAGTCTGGGCAGGAGCTGAGCTCAGTCTCAGTATGTGCAGGAGCGGAGCTTAGTCTCAGTCTGGGCAGGAGCAGAGCTCAGTCTGAGGCTGGGCAGGAGCGGAGCTCAGTCTCAGTCTGGGCAGGAGCGGAGCTCAGTCTCAGTATGTGCAGGAGCGGAGCTTAGTCTCAGTCTGGGAAAGAGCGGAGGTCAGTCTGAGACTGGGCAGGAGCGGCGCTCAGTCTCAGTCTGGGCAGGAGCGGAGCTCAGTCTCAGTCTGGCCAGGAGCTGAGCTCAGTCTCAGTATGTGCAGGAGCGGAGCTTAGTCTCAGTCTGGGCAGGAGCAGAGCTCAGTCTGAGGCTGGGCAGGAACGGAGCTCAGTCTCAGTCTGGGCAGGAGCGGAGCTCAGTCTCAGTATGTGCAGGAGCGGAGCTTAGTCTCAGTCTGGGCAGGAGCAGAGCTCAGCCTGCGACTGGGCAGGAGCGGAGCTCAGTCTCAGTCTGGGCAGGAGCTGAGCTCAGTCTCAGTATGTGCAGGAGCGGAGCTTAGTCTCAGTCTGGGCAGGAGCAGAGCTCAGTCTGAGACTGGGCAGGAGGGGAGCTCAGTCTCAGTCTGGGCAGGAGCGGAGCTCAGTCTCAGTATGTGCAGGAGCGGAGCTTAGTCTCAGTCTGGGCAGGAGCAGAGTTCAGTCTGAGACTGGGCAGGAGCGGAGCTCAGTCTCAGTCTGGGCAGGAGCTGAGCTCAGTCTCAGTATGTGCAGGAGCGGAGCTTAGTCTCAGTCTGGGCAGGAGCAGAGCTCAGTCTGAGACTAGGCAGGAGCGGAGCTCAGTCTCAGTCTGGGCAGGAGCGGAGCTCAGTCTCAGTCTGGGCAGGAGCGGAGCTCAGTCTCAGTCTGGGCAGGAGCGGAGCTCAGTTTGAGTCTGGGCAGGAGTGGTGCTCAGTCTGAGTCTGGGCAGGAGTGGAGCTTAGTCTCTGTCTGGGCGTGAACTGAACTCAGTCTCAGTCTGGGCAGGAGCTGAGCTCAGTCTCAGTCTGGGCAGGAGCTGAGCTCAGTCTCAGTCTGGGCAGGAGCTGAGCTCAGTCTCAGTATGTGCAGGAGCGGAGCTCAGGCTCAATCTGGGCAGGACCTGAGCTCAGTCTCAATCTGGGCAGGAGCTGAGCTCAGTCTCAATGTGGGCAGGAGCTGAGCTCAGTCAAAGTCTGGGCAGGAGCAGAGCTCAGTCTGAGACTCGGCAGGAGCGGAGCTCAGTCTCAGTCTGGGCAGGAGCGGAGCTCAGTTTGAGTCTGGGCAGGAGTGGTGCTCAGTCTGAGTCTGGGCAGGAGTGGAGCTTAGTCTCTGTCTGGGCGTGAACTGAACTCAGTCTCAGTCTGGGCACGAGCAAATCTCAATCTCAGTCTGGGTAGGAGTGGAGCTCAGTCTCAGTCTGGGATGGAGCGGAGCTCAGTCTCAATTTAGGCAGGAGGGGAACTCAGCCTCTGTCTGGGAAGGAGCTGAGCTCAGTCTCAGTCGAGGCAGGAGCGGAGCTCAGTCTCTGTCTGGGCAGGAGCGGAGCTCTGTCTCAATCTGGGCAGGAGCGGAGCTCAGTCTCAGTCTGGGAAGGAGCGGAGCTTATTCTCAGTCTGTGCAGGAACTGAGGCCAGTCTCAGTCTGGGCAGGAGAGGAGCTCATTCTCTGTCTGGGCAGGAGCTGAGCTCAGTCCCAGTCTGGACAGGAGCGGAGGTCACTCTCAATCTGGGCAGGAGCGGAGCACAGTCTCAGTCTGGGAAGGAGCGTAGCTCAGTCTCAGTCTGGACAGGAGCGGAGCTCAGTCTCAGTCTGGACAGGAGCGGAGCTCAGTCTCAGTCTGGGCAGGAGCTGTGCTCAGTCTCAGTCTGGGCAGGAGCGGATTTCAGTCTCAGTCTGGGCAGGAGCGGAGCTCAGTCTCAGTCTGGGCAGGAGTGGAGCCCAGTCTCAGGCTGGGCAGATGCGGAGCACAGTCTCAGTCTGGGCAGGAGTGGTGCTCAGTCTCAGTCAGGGTTGGAGCGGAGCTCAGTCTCAGTCTGGGCAGGAGCGTTGCTCAGTCTCAGTCTGGGCAGGAGTGGAGCTCAGTCTCAGTCAGGGCAGGAGCGCAGCTCAGAGTCAGTCTGGTTAGGAGCGGAACCCAGTTTCAGTCTGGGCAGGAGCGGAGCTCATTCTCAGTCTGGACAGGAGCGGAGCTCAGTCTCAGTCTGGGCAGGAGCGTTGCTCAGTCTCAGTCTGGGCAGGAGCGGAGCTCAGTCTCAATCTGGGCAGGATCGGAGCTCAGTCTCAATCTGGGCAGGATCGGAGCTCAGTCTCAGTCTGGGCAGGAGCGGAGCTCAGTTTGAGTCTGGGCACAAGCAAAGTTCAATCTCAGTCTGGGCAGGAGTGGTGCTCAGTCTCAGTCAGGGTTGGAGCGGAGCTCAGTCTCAGTCTGGGCAGGAGCGTTGCTCAGTCTCAGTCTGGGCAGGAGTGGAGCTCAGTCTCAGTCAGGGCAGGAACGCAGCTCAGAGTCAGTCTGGTTAGGAGCGGAACCCAGTTTCAGTCTGGGCAGGAGCGGAGCTAATTCTCAGTCTGGACAGGAGCGGAGCTCAGTCTCAGTCTGGACAGGAGCGGAGCTCAGTCTCAGTCTGGGCAGGAGCGGAGCTCAGTCTCAATCTGGGCAGGATCGGAGCTCTGTCTCAGTCTGGGCAGGAGCTGAGCTCAGTCACACTCTGGGCAGGAGCTGAGAGTCTCAGTCTGGGCAGGGGCTGAGCTCAGTCTCAGTCTGGGCAGCAGCTGAGCTCAGTCGCAGTCTGGGCAGGAGTGGAGCTCAGCATCAATCTGGGCAGGAGCTGAGCTCATTCTCAGTCTCGGCAGGAGCGGAGCATATTCTCAGTCTGGGCAGGAGAGGAGCTCATTCTCTGTCTGGGCAGGAGCTGAGCTCAGTCCCAGTCTGGACAGGAGCGGAGGTCACTCTCAATCTGGGCAGGAGCGGAGCACAGTCTCAGTCTGGGAAGGAGCGTAGCTCAGTCTCAGTCTGGACAGGAGCGGAGCTCAGTCTCAGTCTGGACAGGAGCGGAGCTCAGTCTCAGTCTGGGCAGGAGCGGAGCTCAGTCTCTGTCTGGGCAGGAGCTGAGCTCAGTCCAAGTCTGGACAGGAGCTGAGCTCAGTCTCAGTCTATGCAGGAGCGGATCTCAGTCTCAGTCTGGACAGGAGCGGAACACAGTTTCAATCTGGGCAGGAGCGGAGCTCAATCTCAGTCTGGGCAGGAGCGGAGCTCAGTCTCAGTTAGGGCAGGAGCGGAGCTCAGGCTCAGTCTGGGCAGGAGCGGAGCTCAGTCTCAGTTAGGGCAGGAGCGGAGCTCAGGCTCAGTCTGGGCAGGAGCGGAGCTCAGTCTCAGTCTGGGCAGGAGCGGAGCTCAGTCTCTGTCTGGGCAGGAGCTGAGCTCAGTCTCACTCTCGGCAGGAGCTGAGAGTCTCAATCTGGGCAGGAGCTGAGCTCAGTCCCAGTCTGGACAGGAGCGGAGCTCAGTCGCAGTCTGGGCAGGAGCGGACCATAGTCTCAGTCTCGGAAGGAGCGGAGCTCAGTCTCAGTCTGGACAGGAGCGGAGCTCAGTCTCAGTCTGGACAGGAGCGGAGCTCAGTCTTAGTCTGGGCAGGAGCTGTGCTCAGTCTGTCTGGGAAGGTGCTGAGCTCAGTCTCAGTCTGGACAGAAGCGGAACCCAGTTTCAATCTGGGCAGGAGCGGAGCTCAATCACAGTCTGGGCAGGAGCGGAGCTGAGTCTCAGTCTGGGCAGGTGCGGAGCACAGTCTCAGTCTGGGCAGGAGCGGAGCTCAGTTTGAGTCTGGGCACAAGCAAAGTTCAATCTCAGTCTGGGCAGGAGTGGTGCTCAGTCTCAGTCTGGGTTGGAGCGGAGCTCAGTCTCAGTCTGGGCAGGAGCGTTGCTCAGTCTCAGTCTGGGAATGAGCTGAGCGCAGTCTCAGTCTGGGGAGGAGCAGATCTCAGTCTCAATTTAGGCAGGAGGGGAACTCAGTCTCTGTCTGGCAAGGAGCTGAGCGCAGTCTCAGTCTGGGCAGGAGTGGAGCTCAGTCTCAGTCAGGGCAGGAGCGCAGCTCATTCTCAGTCTGGGCAGGAGCGGAACCCAGTTTCAGTCTGGGCAGGAGCAGAGCTCAGGCTCAGTCTGGGCAGGAGCGGAGCTCAGTCTCAGTCTGGGCAGGAGCGGAGCTCAGTCTCTGTCTGGGCAGGAGCTGAGCTCAATCTCACTCTGGGCAGGAGCTGAGAGTCTCACTCTGGGCGTGAACTGAATTCAGTCTCAGTCTGGGCATGAACTGAGCTCAGTCTCAGTCTGGGCAGGAGCGTATCTCAGTCTCAGTCTGGGCAGGAGTGGGTCTCAGTCTCAGTCTGGACAGAAGCGGAACCCAGTTTCAATCTGGGCAGGAGCGGAGCTCAATCACAGTCTGGGCAGGAGCGGAGCTGAGTCTCAGTCTGGGCAGGAGCGGAGCTCAGTATCAGTCTGGGCAGGAGCAAAGTTCAATCTCAGTCTTGGTAGGAGTCGAGCTTAGTCTCATTCTGGGCAGGAACTGAGGAAAGTCTCCCTCTAGGCAGGAGCGGAGCTCATTCTCAGTGTGGGCTGGAGTGGAGCTCAGTCTCAGTCAGGGAAGGAGTGGAGCTCAGTCTCAATCTGGGCAGGAGCTGAGCTCAGTCTCAGTCTGGGCCGGAGCTGAGCTCAGTCTCAGTATGGGCAGGAGCTGAGCTCAGTCTCAATCTGGGCAGGAGCGGAGATCAGTCTCAGTCTGGGCAGCAGCTGAGCTCAGTCTCAGTCTGGGCAGGAGCGGAGCTCAGTCTCAGTCTGGGCTGGAGCGGAGCTCAGTCTCAGTCTGGACAGGAGCGGAATACAGTTTCAATCTGGGCAGGAGCGTTGCTCAGTCTCAGTCTGGGAAGGAGCTGAGCGCAGTCTCAGTCTGGGGAGGAGCAGATCTCAGTCTCAATTTAGGCAGGAGGGGAACTCAGTCTCTGTCTGGCAAGGAGCTGAGCGCAGTCTCAGTCTGGGCAGGAGTGGAGCTCAGTCTCAGTCAGGGCAGGAGCGCAGCTCATTCTCAGTCTGGGCAGGAGCGGAACCCAGTTTCAGTCTGGGCAGGAGCAGAGCTCAGGCTCAGTCTGGGCAGGAGCGGAGCTCAGTCTCAGTCTGGGCACGAGCGGAGCTCAGTCTCTGTCTGGGCAGGAGCTGAGCTCAGTCTCACTCTGGGCAGGAGCTGAGAGTCTCACTCTGGGCGTGAACTGAATTCAGTCTCAGTCTGGGCATGAACTGAGCTCAGTCTCAGTCTGGGCAGGAGCGTATCTCAGTCTCAGTCTGGGCAGGAGTGGGTCTCAGTCTCAGTCTGGACAGAAGCGGAACCCAGTTTCAATCTGGGCAGGAGCGGAGCTCAATCACAGTCTGGGCAGGAGCGGAGCTGAGTCTCAGTCTGGGCAGGAGCGGAGCTCAGTATCAGTCTGGGCAGGAGCAAAGTTCAATCTCAGTCTTGGTAGGAGTCGAGCTTAGTCTCATTCTGGGCAGGAACTGAGGAAAGTCTCCCTCTAGGCAGGAGCGGAGCTCATTCTCAGTGTGGGCTGGAGTGGAGCTCAGTCTCAGTCAGGGAAGGAGCGGAGCTCAGTCTCAATCTGGGCAGGAGCTGAGCTCAGTCTCAGTCTGGGCCGGAGATGAGCTCAGTCTCAGTATGGGCAGGATCTGAGCTCAGTCTCAATCTGGGCAGGAGCGGAGCTCAGTCTCAGTCTGGGCAGCAGCTGAGCTCAGTCTCAGTCTGGGCAGGAGCGGAGCTCAGTCTCAGTCTGGGCTGGAGCGGAGCTCAGTCTCAGTCTGGACAGGAGCGGAATACAGTTTCAATCTGGGCAGGAGCGGAGCTCAGTCTCAGTTAGGGCAGGAGCGGAGCTCAGGCTCAGTCTGGGCAGGAGCAGAGCTCAGTCTCAGTTAGGGCAGGAGTGGAGCTCAGTCTCTGTCAGGGCAGGAGCTGAGCTCAGTCTCACTCTGGGCAGGAGCTGAGAGTCTCACTCTGGGCAGGAGCTGAGCTCAGTCCCAGTCTGGACAGGAGCTGAGCTCAGTCTCAGTCTGGGCAGGAGTGGATCTCAGTCTCAGTCTGGACAGGAGCTGAGCTCAGTCTCAATCTGGGCAGGAGCGGAGCTCAGTCTCAGTCTGGGCAGCAGCTGAGCTCAGTCTCAGTCTGGGCAGGAGCGGAGCTCAGTCTCAGTCTGGGCAGGAGCGGAGCTCAGTCTCAGTCTGGGCAGGAGCGGATCTCAGTCTCAGTTTGGACAAGAGCGGAACATAGTTTCAATCTGGGCAGGAGCGGAGCTCAGTCTCAGTCTGGGCAGGAGCGGAGCTCAGTCTCAGTCTGGGCAGGAGCGGAGCTCAGTCTCAGTTAGGGCAGGAGAGGAGCTCAGGCTCAGTCTGGGCAGGAGCGGAGCTCAGTCTCAGTTAGGGCAGGAGCGGAGCTCAGGCTCAGTCTGGGCAGGAGCGGAGCTCAGTCTCAGTCTGGGCAGGAGCGGAGCTCAGTCTCTGTCTGGGCAGGAGCTGAGCTCAGTCCAAGTCTGGACAGGAGCTGAGCTCAGTCTCAGTCTATGCAGGAGCGGATCTCAGTCTCAGTCTGGACAGGAGCGGAACACAGTTTCAATCTGGGCAGGAGCGGAGCTCAATCTCAGTCTGGGCAGGAGCGGAGCTCAGTCTCAGTTAGGGCAGGAGCGGAGCTCAGGCTCAGTCTGGGCAGGAGCGGAGCTCAGTCTCAGTTAGGGCAGGAGCGGAGCTCAGGCTCAGTCTGGGCAGGAGCTGAGCTCAGTCTCAGTATGTGCAGGAGCGGAGCTCAGGCTCAATCTGGGCAGGAGCTGAGCTCAGTCTCAATTTGGGCAGGAGCTGAGCTCAGTCTCAATCTGGGCAGGAGCTGAGCTCAGTCACAGTCTGGGCAGGAGCAGAGCTCAGTCTGAGACTGGGCAGGAGCGGAGCTCAGTCTCAGTCTGGGCAGGAGCGGAGCTCAGTTTGAGTCTGGGCAGAAGTGGTGCTCAGTCTGAGTCTGGGCAGGAGTGGAGCTTAGTCTCTGTCTGGGCGTGAACTGAACTCAGTCTCAATCTGGGCACGAGCAAATCTCAATCTCAGTCTGGGTAGGAGTGGAGCTCAGTCTCAGTCTGGGATGGAGCGGAGCGCAGTCTCAGTCTGGGCAGGAGGGGATCTCAGTCTCAATTTAGGCAGGAGGGGAACTCAGCCTCTGTCTGGGAAGGAGCTGAGCTCAGTCTCAGTCGAGGCAGGAGCGGAGCTCAGTCTCAGTCTGGGCAGGAGCGGAGCTAATTCTCAGTCTGGGCAGGAACTGAGGCCAGTCTCAGTCTGGGCAGGAGAGGAGCTCATTCTCTGTCTGGGCAGGAGCTGAGCTCAGTCCCAGTCTGGACAGGAGCGGAGGTCACTCTCAATCTGGGCAGGAGCGGAGCACAGTCTCAGTCTGGGAAGGAGCGTTGCTCAGTCTCAGTCTGGACAGGAGCGGAGCTCAGTCTCAGTCTGGGCAGGAGGGGAGCCCAGTCTCAGGCTGGGCAGGTGCGGAGCACAGTCTCAGTCTGGGCAGGAGCGGAGCTCAGTTTGAGTCTGGGCACAAGCAATGTTCAATCTCAGTCTGGGCAGGAGTGGTGCTCAGTCTCAGTCAGGGTTGGAGCGGAGCTCAGTCTCAGTCTGGGCAGGAGCGTTGCTCAGTCTCAGTCAGGGCAGGAGCGCAGCTCAGAGTCAGTCTGGTTAGGAGCGGAACACAGTTTCAGTCTTGGCAGGAGCGGAGCTCATTCTCAGTCTGGACAGGAGCGGAGCTCAGTCTCAGTCTGGGCAGGAGCGTTGCTCATTCTCAGTCTGGACAGGAGCGGAGCTCAGTCTCAGTCTGGGCAGGAGTGGAGCTCAGTCTCAATCTGGGCAGGATCGGAGCTCAGTCTCAGTCTGGGCAGGAGCTGAGCTCAGTCACACTCTGGGCAGGAGCTGAGAGTCTCAGTCTGGGCAGGGGCTGAGCTCAGTCTCAGTCTGGGCAGGAGCTGAGCTCAGTCGCAGTCTGGGCAGGAGTGGAGCTCAGCATCAATCTGGGCAGGAGCTGAGCTCATTCTCAGTCTTGGCAGGAGCGGAGCATAGTCTCAGTCTGGGCAGGAGCGGAGCTCAGTCTAAGTATGGGCAGGAGCGGAGCTCAGTCTCAGTCTGGGCAGGAGCAGAGCTCAGTCTCAGTTTGGGCAGGAGCTGAGCTCAGTTTCAGTCTGGGAAGGAGCGGAGCTTAGTCTCAGTCGGGCCGGAGCTGAGCTCAGTCTCAGTATGGGCAGGAGCTGAGCTCAGTCTCAATCTGGGCAGGAGCGGAGCTCAGTCTCAGTCTGGGCAGCAGCGGAGCTCAGTCTCAGTCTGGGCAGGAGCGGAGCTCAGTCTCAGTCTGGGCAGGAGCGGAACACAGTTTCAATCTGGGCAGGAGCGGAGCTCAGTCTCAGTCTGGGCAGGAGCGGAGCTCAGTCTCAGTCAGGGCAGGAGCGGAGCACAGGCTCAGTCTGTGCAGGAGCGGAGCTCAGTCTCAGTTAGGGCAGGAGCGGAGCTCAGGCTCAGTCTGGGCAGGAGCAGAGCTCAGTCTCAGTCTGGGCAGGAGCGGAGCTTAGTCTCTGTCTGGGCAGGAGCTGAGCTCAGTCTCACTCTGGGCAGGAGCTGAGAGTCTCAATCTGGGCAGGAGCAGAGCTCAGTCTCAGTTTGGGCAGGAGCTGAGCTCAGTTTCAGTCTGGGAAGGAGCGGAGCTTTGTCTCAGTCTGGGCCGGAGCTGAGCTCAGTCTCAGTATGGGCAGGAGCTGAGCTCAGTCTCAATCTGGGCAGGAGCGGAGCTCAGTCTCAGTCTGGGCAGCAGCGGAGCTCAGTCTCAGTCTGGGCAGGAGCGGAGCTCAGTCTCAGTCTGGGCAGGAGCGGATCTCAGTCTCACTCTGGACAGGAGCGGAACACAGTTTCAATCTGGGCAGGAGCGGAGCTCAGTCTCAGTCTGGGCAGGAGCGGAGCTCAGTCTCAGTCAGGGCAGTAGCAGAGCTCAGGCTCAGTCTGTGCAGGAGCGGAGCTCAGTCTCAGTTGGGGCAGGAGCGGAGCTCAGGCTCAGTCCGGGCAGGAGCAGAGCTCAGTCTCAGTCTGGGCAGGAGCGGAGCTCAGTCTCTGTCTGGGCAGGAGCTGAGCTCAGTCTCACTCTGGGCAGGAGCTGAGAGTCTCAATCTGGGCAGGAGCGGAGCTCAGTCTCAGTCTGGGCAGGAGCGGATCTCAGTCTCAGTCTGGACAGGAGCGGAACACAGTTTCAATCTGGGCAGGAGCGGAGCTCAGTCTCAGTCTGAGCAGGAGCGGAGCTCAGTCTCAGTTAGGGCAGGAGCGGAGCTCAGGCTCAGTCTGGGCAGGAGCGGAGCTCAGTCTCAGTCTGGACAGGAGCGGAGCTCAGTCTCAGTCTGGACACGAGCGGAGCTCAGTCTCAGTCTGGACAGGAGCGGAGCTCAGTCTCAGACTGGGCAGGAGCTGTGCTCAGTCTGTCTGGGCAGGTGCTGAGCTCAGTCTCAGTCTGGGCAGTAGCGGAGCTCAGTCTCAGTCTGGGCAGGAGCCGAGCTCAGTCTCAGTCAGGGCAGGAGTGGAGCCCAGTCTCAGGCTGGGCAGGTGCGGAGCACAGTCTTAGTCTGGGCAGGAAAGGAGCTCAGTTTGAGTCTGGGCACAAGCAAAGTTCAATCTCAGTCTGGGCAGGAGCGGAGCTCAATCTCAGTCTGGGCAGGAGCGGAGCTCAGTCTCAGTCTGGGCAGGAGCGTTGCTCAGTCTCAGTCTGGGAAGGAGCTGAGCGCAGTCTCAGTCTGGGGAGGAGCAGATCTCAGTCTCAATTTAGGCAGGAGGGGAACTCAGTCTTTGTCTGGCAAGGAGCTGAGCGCAGTCTCAGTCTGGGCAGGAGTGGAGCTCAGTCTCAGTCAGGGCAGGAGCGCAGCTCATTCTCAGTCTGGGCAGGAGCGGAGCACAGTCTCTGTCTGGGCAGGAGCGGAGCTCAGTCTCAATCTGGGCAGGAGCGGAGCACAGTCTCAGTCTGGGCAGCAGCTGAGCTCAGTCTCAGTCTGGGCAGGAGCGGAGCACAGTCTCAGTCTGGGCAGGAGCGGAGCTCAGTCTCAGTCTGGGCAGGAGCGGATCTCAGTCTCAGTCTGGACAGGAGCGGAACACAGTTCCAATCTGGGCAGGAGCGGAGCTCAGGCTCAGTCTGGGCAGGAGCGGAGCTCAGTCTCAGTTAGGGCAGGAGCGGAGCTCAGGCTCAGTCTGGGCAGGAGCGGAGCTCAGTCTCAGTCTGGGCAGGAGCGGAGCTCAGTCTGGGAAGGAGCTGAGCTCAGTCTCACTCTGGGCAGGAGCTGAGAGTCTCACTCTGGCCAGGAGCTGAGCTCAGTCTCAGTCTGGCAGGAGCTGAGCTCAGTCGCGGTCAGGGCAGTAGCGGAGCTCAGTTTGACTCTGGGCAGGAGTGGAGCTTAGTCTCAGTCTGGGCGTGAACTGAATTCAGTCTCAGTCTGGGCATGAACTGAGCTCAGTCTCAGTCTGGGCAGGAGCGTATCTCAGTCTCAGTCTGGGCAGGAGCGGGTCTCAGTCTCAGTCTGGACAGAAGCGGAATCCAGTTTCAATCTGGGCAGGAGCGGAGCTCAATCACAGTCTGGGCAGGAGCGGAGCTGAGTCTCAGTCTGGGCAGGAGCGGAACTCAGTATCAGTCTGGGCAGGAGCTGAGCGCAGTCTCAGTCTGGGGAGGAGCAGATCTCAGTCTCAATTTAGGCAGGAGGGGAACTCAGTCTTTGTCTGGCAAGGAGCTGAGCGCAGTCTCAGTCTGGGCAGGAGTGGAGCTCAGTCTCAGTCAGGGCAGGAGCGCAGCTCATTCTCAGTCTGGGCAGGAGCGGAGCTCAGTCTCAGTCTGGGCAGGAGCGGAGCTCAGTCTCAATCTGGGCAGGAGCGGAGCACAGTCTCAGTCTGGGCAGCAGCTGAGCTCAGTCTCAGTCTGGGCAGGAGCGGAGCACAGTCTCAGTCTGGGCAGGAGCGGAGCTCAGTCTCAGTCTGGGCAGGAGCAGATCTCAGTCTCAGTCTGGACAGGAGCGGAACACAGTTCCAATCTGGGCAGGAGCGGAGCTCAGGCTCAGTCTGGGCAGGAGCGGAGCTCAGTCTCAGTCTGGGCAGGAGCGGAGCTCAGTCTGGGAAGGAGCTGAGCTCAGTCTCACTCTGGGCAGGAGCTGAGAGTCTGACTCTGGCCAGGAGCTGAGCTCAGTCTCAGTCTGGGCAGGAGCTGAGCTCAGTCGCGGTCAGGGCAGTAGCGGAGCTCAGTTTGACTCTGGGCAGGAGTGGAGCTTAGTCTCAGTCTGGGCAGGAGCGTATCTCAGTCTCAGTCTGGGCAGGAGCGGGTCTCAGTCTCAGTCTGGACAGAAGCGGAATCCAGTTTCAATCTGGGCAGGAGCGGAGCTCAATCACAGTCTGGGCAGGAGCGGAGCTGAGTCTCAGTCTGGGCAGGAGCGGAGCTCAGTATCAGTCTGGGCAGGAGCAAAGTTCAATCTCAGTCTTGGTAGGAGTCGAGCTTAGTCTCATTCTGGGCAGGAACTGAGGAAAATCTCAGTCTAGGCAGGAGCGGAGCTCATTCACATTGTGGGCAGGAGTGGAGCTCAGTCTCAGTCAGGGCAGGAGCGGAGCTCAGTCTCAATCTGGGCAGGAGCTGAGCTCAGTCTCAGTCTGGGCCGGAGCTGAGCTCAGTCTCAGTATGGGCAGGAGCTGAGCTCAGTCTCAATCTGGGCAGGAGCGGAGCTCAGTCTCAGTCTGGGCAGCAGCTGAGCTCAGTCTCAGTCTGGGCAGGAGCGGAGCTCAGTCTCAGTCTGGGCAGGAGCGGAGCTCAGTCTCAGTCTGGGCAGGAGCGGATCTCAGTCTCAGTTTGGACAAGAGCGGAACATAGTTTCAATCTGGGCAGGAGCGGAGCTCAGTCTCAGTCTGGGCAGGAGCGGAGCTCAGTCTCAGTCTGGGCAGGAGCGGAGCTCAGTCTCAGTTAGGGCAGGAGAGGAGCTCAGGCTCAGTCTGGGCAGGAGCGGAGCTCAGTCTCAGTTAGGGCAGGAGCGGAGCTCAGGCTCAGTCTGGGCAGGAGCGGAGCTCAGTCTCAGTCTGGGCAGGAGCGGAGCTCAGTCTCTGTCTGGGCAGGAGCTGAGCTCAGTCCAAGTCTGGACAGGAGCTGAGCTCAGTCTCAGTCTATGCAGGAGCGGATCTCAGTCTCAGTCTGGACAGGAGCGGAACACAGTTTCAATCTGGGCAGGAGCGGAGCTCAATCTCAGTCTGGGCAGGAGCGGAGCTCAGTCTCAGTTAGGGCAGGAGCGGAGCTCAGGCTCAGTCTGGGCAGGAGCGGAGCTCAGTCTCAGTTAGGGCAGGAGCGGAGCTCAGGCTCAGTCTGGGCAGGAGCGGAGCTCAGTCTCAGTCTGGGCAGGAGCGGAGCTCAGTCTCTGTCTGGGCAGGAGCTGAGCTCAGTCTCACTCTCGGCAGGAGCTGAGAGTCTCAATCTGGGCAGGAGCTGAGCTCAGTCCCAGTCTGGACAGGAGCGGAGCTCAGTCGCAGTCTGGGCAGGAGCGGAGCATAGTCTCAGTCTCGGAAGGAGCGGAGCTCAGTCTCAGTCTGGACAGGAGCGGAGCTCAGTCTCAGTCTGGACAGGAGCGGAGCTCAGTCTTAGTCTGGGCAGGAGCTGTGCTCAGTCTGTCTGGGAAGGTGCTGAGCTCAGTCTCAGTCTGGACAGAAGCGGAACCCAGTTTCAATCTGGGCAGGAGCGGAGCTCAATCACAGTCTGGGCAGGAGCGGAGCTGAGTCTCAGTCTGGGCAGGTGCGGAGCACAGTCTCAGTCTGGGCAGGAGCGGAGCTCAGTTTGAGTCTGGGCACAAGCAAAGTTCAATCTCAGTCTGGGCAGGAGTGGTGCTCAGTCTCAGTCTGGGTTGGAGCGGAGCTCAGTCTCAGTCTGGGCAGGAGCGTTGCTCAGTCTCAGTCTGGGAATGAGCTGAGCGCAGTCTCAGTCTGGGGAGGAGCAGATCTCAGTCTCAATTTAGGCAGGAGGGGAACTCAGTCTCTGTCTGGCAAGGAGCTGAGCGCAGTCTCAGTCTGGGCAGGAGTGGAGCTCAGTCTCAGTCAGGGCAGGAGCGCAGCTCATTCTCAGTCTGGGCAGGAGCGGAACCCAGTTTCAGTCTGGGCAGGAGCAGAGCTCAGGCTCAGTCTGGGCAGGAGCGGAGCTCAGTCTCAGTCTGGGCAGGAGCGGAGCTCAGTCTCTGTCTGGGCAGGAGCTGAGCTCAATCTCACTCTGGGCAGGAGCTGAGAGTCTCACTCTGGGCGTGAACTGAATTCAGTCTCAGTCTGGGCATGAACTGAGCTCAGTCTCAGTCTGGGCAGGAGCGTATCTCAGTCTCAGTCTGGGCAGGAGTGGGTCTCAGTCTCAGTCTGGACAGAAGCGGAACCCAGTTTCAATCTGGGCAGGAGCGGAGCTCAATCACAGTCTGGGCAGGAGCGGAGCTGAGTCTCAGTCTGGGCAGGAGCGGAGCTCAGTATCAGTCTGGGCAGGAGCAAAGTTCAATCTCAGTCTTGGTAGGAGTCGAGCTTAGTCTCATTCTGGGCAGGAACTGAGGAAAGTCTCCCTCTAGGCAGGAGCGGAGCTCATTCTCAGTGTGGGCTGGAGTGGAGCTCAGTCTCAGTCAGGGAAGGAGTGGAGCTCAGTCTCAATCTGGGCAGGAGCTGAGCTCAGTCTCAGTCTGGGCCGGAGCTGAGCTCAGTCTCAGTATGGGCAGGAGCTGAGCTCAGTCTCAATCTGGGCAGGAGCGGAGATCAGTCTCAGTCTGGGCAGCAGCTGAGCTCAGTCTCAGTCTGGGCAGGAGCGGAGCTCAGTCTCAGTCTGGGCTGGAGCGGAGCTCAGTCTCAGTCTGGACAGGAGCGGAATACAGTTTCAATCTGGGCAGGAGCGTTGCTCAGTCTCAGTCTGGGAAGGAGCTGAGCGCAGTCTCAGTCTGGGGAGGAGCAGATCTCAGTCTCAATTTAGGCAGGAGGGGAACTCAGTCTCTGTCTGGCAAGGAGCTGAGCGCAGTCTCAGTCTGGGCAGGAGTGGAGCTCAGTCTCAGTCAGGGCAGGAGCGCAGCTCATTCTCAGTCTGGGCAGGAGCGGAACCCAGTTTCAGTCTGGGCAGGAGCAGAGCTCAGGCTCAGTCTGGGCAGGAGCGGAGCTCAGTCTCAGTCTGGGCACGAGCGGAGCTCAGTCTCTGTCTGGGCAGGAGCTGAGCTCAGTCTCACTCTGGGCAGGAGCTGAGAGTCTCACTCTGGGCGTGAACTGAATTCAGTCTCAGTCTGGGCATGAACTGAGCTCAGTCTCAGTCTGGGCAGGAGCGTATCTCAGTCTCAGTCTGGGCAGGAGTGGGTCTCAGTCTCAGTCTGGACAGAAGCGGAACCCAGTTTCAATCTGGGCAGGAGCGGAGCTCAATCACAGTCTGGGCAGGAGCGGAGCTGAGTCTCAGTCTGGGCAGGAGCGGAGCTCAGTATCAGTCTGGGCAGGAGCAAAGTTCAATCTCAGTCTTGGTAGGAGTCGAGCTTAGTCTCATTCTGGGCAGGAACTGAGGAAAGTCTCCCTCTAGGCAGGAGCGGAGCTCATTCTCAGTGTGGGCTGGAGTGGAGCTCAGTCTCAGTCAGGGAAGGAGCGGAGCTCAGTCTCAATCTGGGCAGGAGCTGAGCTCAGTCTCAGTCTGGGCCGGAGATGAGCTCAGTCTCAGTATGGGCAGGATCTGAGCTCAGTCTCAATCTGGGCAGGAGCGGAGCTCAGTCTCAGTCTGGGCAGCAGCTGAGCTCAGTCTCAGTCTGGGCAGGAGCGGAGCTCAGTCTCAGTCTGGGCTGGAGCGGAGCTCAGTCTCAGTCTGGACAGGAGCGGAATACAGTTTCAATCTGGGCAGGAGCGGAGCTCAGTCTCAGTTAGGGCAGGAGCGGAGCTCAGGCTCAGTCTGGGCAGGAGCAGAGCTCAGTCTCAGTTAGGGCAGGAGTGGAGCTCAGTCTCTGTCAGGGCAGGAGCTGAGCTCAGTCTCACTCTGGGCAGGAGCTGAGAGTCTCACTCTGGGCAGGAGCTGAGCTCAGTCCCAGTCTGGACAGGAGCTGAGCTCAGTCTCAGTCTGGGCAGGAGTGGATCTCAGTCTCAGTCTGGACAGGAGCGGAACACAGTTTCAATCTGGGCAGGAGCGGAGCTCAGTCTCAGTCTGGACAGGAGCGGAGCTCAGTCTCAGTCTGGACAGGAGTGGAGCTCAGTCTCAGTCTGGGCAGGAGCTGTGCTCAGTCTGTCTGGGAAGGTGCTGAGCTCAGTCTCAGTCTGGGCAGTAGCGGAGCTCAGTCTCAGTCTGGGAAGGAGCGGAGCTCAGTCTCAGTCTGGGCAGGAGCGCAGCTCATTCTCAGTCTGGGCAGGAGCGGAACCCAGTTTCAGTCTGAGCAGGAGCGGAGCTCATTCTCAGTCTGGACAGGAGTGGAGCCCAGTCTCAGTCTGGGCAGGAGTGGAGCTCAGCCTCAATCTGGGCAGGAGCGGAGCTCAGTCTCAGTCTGGGCAGGAGCTGAGCTCAGTCACACTCTGGGCAGGAGCTGAGAGTCTCAGTCTCAATCTGGGCAGGAGCTGAGCTCAGTCTCAATATGGGCAGGAGCTGAGCTCATTCTCAGTCTTGGCAGGAGCGGAGCTTAGTCTCAGTCTGGGCAGGAGCGGAGCTCAGTCTAAATATGGGCAGGAGCGGAGCTCAGTCTCAGTCTGGGCAGGAGCGGAGCTCAGTCTCAGTCTGGGCAGGAGCGGAGCTCAGTCTCAGTCTGGGCAGGAGCTGAGCTCAGACACACTCTGGGCAGGAGCTGAGAGTCTCAGTCTGGGCAGGGGCTGAGCTCAGTCTCAGTCTGGGCAGGAGCTGAGCTCAGTCGCAGTCTGGGCAGGAGTTGAGCTCAGTCTCAATCTGGGCAGGAGCTGAGCTCATTCTCAGTCTTGGCAGGAGCGGAGCTTAGTCTCAGTCTGGGCAGGAGCGGCGCTCAGTCTAAATATGGGCAGGAGCGGAGCTCAGTCTCAGTCTGGGCAGGAGGGAACTCAGTCTCAGTCTGGGCAGGAGCTGATCTCAGTCACACCCTGGGCAGGAGCTGAGAGTCTCAGTCTGGGCAGGAGCGGAGCACAGTCTCAGTCTGGGCAGCAGCTGAGCTCAGTCTCAATCTGGGCAGGAGCGGAGCTCAGTCTCAGTCTGGGCAGGAGCGGAGCTCAGTCTCAGTCTGGGCAGGAGCGGAACTCAGTCTCAGTCTGCACAGGAGCGGAACACAGTTTCAATCTGGGCATGAACTGAGCTCAGTCTCAGTCTGGGCAGGAGCGTATCTCAGTCTCAGTCTGGGCAGGAGTGGGTCTCAGTCTCAGTCTGGACAGAAGCGGAACCCAGTTTCAATCTGGGCAGGAGCGGAGCTCAATCACAGTCTGGGCAGGAGCGGAGCTGAGTCTCAGTCTGGGCAGGAGCGGAGCTCAGTATCAGTCTGGGCAGGAGCAAAGTTCAATCTCAGTCTTGGTAGGAGTCGAGCTTAGTCTCATTCTGGGCAGGAACTGAGGAAAGTCTCAGTCTAGGCAGGAGCGGAGCTCATTCTCAGTCTGGGCAGGAGTGGAGCTCAGTCTCAGTCAGGGAAGGAGCGGAGCTCAGTCTCAATCTGGGCAGGAGCTGAGCTCAGTCTCAGTCTGGGCCGGAGCTGAGCTCAGTCTCAGTATGGGCAGGAGCTGAGCTCAGTCTCAATCTGGGCAGGAGCGGAGCTCAGTCTCAGTCTGGGCAGCAGCTGAGCTCAGTCTCAGTCTGGGCAGGAGCGGAGCTCAGTCTCAGTCTGGGCTGGAGCGGAGCTCAGTCTCAGTCTGGACAGGAGCGGAATACAGTTTCAATCTGGGCAGGAGCGGAGCTCAGTCTCAGTTAGGGCAGGAGCGGAGCTCAGGCTCAGTCTGGGCAGGAGCAGAGCTCAGTCTCAGTTAGGGCAGGAGTGGAGCTCAGTCTCTGTCAGGGCAGGAGCTGAGCTCAGTCTCACTCTGGGCAGGAGCTGAGAGTCTCACTCTGGGCAGGAGCTGAGCTCAGTCCCAGTCTGGACAGGAGCTGAGCTCAGTCTCAGTCTGGGCAGGAGTGGATCTCAGTCTCAGTCTGGACAGGAGCGGAACACAGTTTCAATCTGGGCAGGAGCGGAGCTCAGTCTCAGTCTGGACAGGAGCGGAGCTCAGTCTCAGTCTGGACAGGAGTGGAGCTCAGTCTCAGTCTGGGCAGGAGCTGTGCTCAGTCTGTCTGGGAAGGTGCTGAGCTCAGTCTCAGTCTGGGCAGTAGCGGAGCTCAGTCTCAGTCTGGGAAGGAGCGGAGCTCAGTCTCAGTATGGGCAGGAGCGGAGCCCAGTCTCAGGCTGGGCAGGTGCGGAGCACAGTCTCAGTCTGGGCAGGAGCGGAGCTCAGCCTCAATCTGGGCAGGAGCGGAGCTCAGTCTCAGTCAGGGCAGGAGCGCAGCTCATTCTCAGTCTGGGCAGGAGCGGAACCCAGTTTCAGTCTGAGCAGGAGCGGAGCTCATTCTCAGTCTGGACAGGAGTGGAGCCCAGTCTCAGTCTGGGCAGGAGTGGAGCTCAGCCTCAATCTGGGCAGGAGCGGAGCTCAGTCTGAGTCTGGGCAGGAGCTGAGCTCAGTCACACTCTGGGCAGGAGCTGAGAGTCTCAGTCTGGGCAGGGGCTGAGCTCAGTCTCAATCTGGGCAGGAGCTGAGCTCAGTCGCAGTCTGGGCAGGAGTTGAGCTCAGTCTCAATCTGGGCAGGAGCTGAGCTCATTCTCAGTCTTGGCAGGAGCGGAGCTTAGTCTCAGTCTGGGCAGGAGCGGAGCTCAGTCTAAATATGGGCAGGAGCGGAGCTCAGTCTCAGTCTGGGCAGGAGCGGAGCTCAGTCTCAGTCTGGGCAGGAGCTGAGCTCAGTCACACTCTGGGCAGGAGCTGAGAGTCTCAGTCTGGGCAGGGGCTGAGCTCAGTCTCAGTCTGGGCAGGAGCTGAGCTCAGTCGCAGTCTGGGCAGGAGTTGAGCTCAGTCTCAATCTGGGCAGGAGCTGAGCTCATTCTCAGTCTTGGCAGGAGCGGAGCTTAGTCTCAGTCTGGGCAGGAGCGGAGCTCAGTCTAAATATGGGCAGGAGCGGAGCTCAGTCTCAGTCTGGGCAGGAGGGAACTCAGTCTCAGTCTGGGCAGGAGCTGATCTCAGTCACACACTGGGCAGGAGCTGAGAGTCTCAGTCTGGGCAGGAGCGGAGCACAGTCTCAGTCTGGGCAGCAGCTGAGCTCAGTCTCAGTCTGGGCAGGAGCGGAGCTCAGTCTCAGTCTGGGCAGGAGCGGAGCTCAGTCTCAGTCTGGGCAGGAGCGGAACTCAGTCTCAGTCTGGACAGGAGCGGAACACAGTTTCAATCTGGGCATGAA
Organism: Scyliorhinus torazame; assembly: GCF_047496885.1. Lineage (NCBI taxonomy): Eukaryota > Metazoa > Chordata > Chondrichthyes > Carcharhiniformes > Scyliorhinidae > Scyliorhinus > Scyliorhinus torazame. The sequence continues at coordinate 95,338,298 of NC_092722.1, forward strand.
CTGTGCTCAGTCTCAGTCTTGGCAGGAGCGGGTCTCAGTCTCAGTCTGGACAGAAGCGGAACCCAGTTTCAATCTGGGCAGGAGCGGAGCTCAATCTCAGTCTGGGCAGGAGCGGAGCTGAGCCTCAGTCTGGGCAGGAGCGGAGCTGAGTCCCAGTCTGGGCAGGAGCGGAGCTCAGTATCAGTCTGGGCAGGAGCAAAGTTCAATCTCAGTCTGGGTAGGAGTCGAGCTTAGTCTCATTCTGGGCAGGAACTGAGGAAAGTCTCAGTCTAGGCAGGAGCGGAGCTCATTCTCAGTGTGGGCAGGAGTGGAGCTCAGTCACAGTCAGGGCAGGAGTGGAGCTTAGTCTCATTCTGGGCAGGAGCTGAGCTCAGTCACAGTCTGGGCAGGAGCAGAGCTCAGTCTGAGACTGGGCAGGAGTGGAGATCAGTCTCAGTCTGGACAGGAGCAGAGCTCAGTCTCAGTCTGGGCAGGATCGGAGCTCCGTCTCAGTCAGGGTAGTAGCGGAGCTCAGTCTCAATCTGGGAAGGAGCTGAGAGTCTCAGTCTGGGCAGGAACTGAGCTCAATCTCAGTCTCGGCAGGAGCTGAGCTCAGGCTCAATCTGGGCAGGAACTGAGGTCATTCTCAGTCTAGGCAGGAGCGGAGCTCAGTCTCAGTCTGGGTAGGATCGGAGCTCTGTCTCAGTCTGGGCAGGAGCTGAGCTCACTCTCACTCTGGGAAGGAGCTGAGAGTCTCGGTCTGGGCAGGAGCTGAGCTCAATCTCAGTCTGGGCAAGAGCTGAGCTCAGGCTCAGTCTGGGCAGGAGCGGAGCTCAGGCTCAGTCTGTGCAGGAGCGCAGCTCAGTCTCAGTCTGGGCAGGAGCGGAGCTCAGTCTCAATCAAGGCAGGAGCGGATCTCAGTCTCAGTCTGGACAGGAGCGGAACACAGTTTCAATCTGGGCAGGAGCGGCGCTCAGTCTCACTCTGGGCAGGAGCGGAGCTCAGTCTCAGTCTGGGCAGGAGCGGATCTCAGTCTCAGTCTGGGCAGGAGCGGAGCATAGTCTCAGTCTGGGAAGGAGCGGAGCTCAGTCTCAGTCTGGACAGGAGCGGAGCTCAGTCTCAGTTAGGGCAGGAGCGGAGCTCAGGCTCAGTCTGGGCAGGAGCGGAGCTCAGTCTCAGTTAGGGCAGGAGCGGAGCTCAGGCTCAGTCTGGGCAGGAGCGGAGCTCAGTCTCAGTCTGGGCAGGAGCGGAGCTCAGTCACTGTCTGGGCAGGAGCTGAGCTCAGTCCAAGTCTGGACAGGAGCTGACCTCAGTCTCAGTCTGGGCAGGAGCGGATCTCAGTCTCAGTCTGGACAGTAGCGGAACACAGTTTCAATCTGGGCAGGAGCGGAGCTCAGTCTCAGTCTGGGCAGGAGCGGAGCTCAGTCTCAGTTAGGGCAGGAGCGGAGCTCAGGCTCAGTCTGGGCAGGAGCGGAGCTCAGTCTCAGTCTGGGCAGGAGCGGAGCTCAGTCTCTGTCTGGGCAGGAGCTGAGCTCAGTCTCACTCTCGGCAGGAGCTGAGAGTCTCACTCTGGGCAGGAGCTGAGCTCAGTCCCAGTCTGGACAGGAGCGGAGCTCAGTCGCAGTCTGGGCAGGAGCGGAGCATAGTCTCAGTCTGGGAAGGAGCGGAGCTCAGTCTCAGTCTGGACAGGAGCGGAGCTCAGTCTCAGTCTGGACAGGAGCGGAGCTCAGTCTTAGTCTGGGCAGGAGCTGTGCTCAGTCTGTCTGGGAAGGTGCTGAGCTCAGTCTCAGTCTGGGCAGTAGCGGAGCTCAGTCTCAGTCTGGGCAGGAGCGGAGCTCAGTCTCAGCCTAGGCAGGAGCGGAGCCCAGTCTCAGGCTGGGCAGGTGCGGAGCACAGTCTCAGTCTGGGCAGGAGCGGAGCTCAGTTTGAGTCTGGGCACAAGCAAAGTTCAATCTCAGTCTGGGCAGGAGTGGTGCTCAGTCTCAGTCTGGGTTGGAGCGGAGTTCAGTCTCAGTCTGGATTGGAGCGGAGCTCAGTCTCAGTCTGGGCAGGAGCGTTGCTCAGTCTCAGTCTGGGGAGGAGCAGATCTCAGTCTCAATTTAGGCAGGAGGGGAACTCAGTCTCTGTCTGGCAAGGAGCTGAGCGCAGTCTCAGTCTGGGCAGGAGTGGAGCTCAGTCTCAGTCAGGGCAGGAGCGCAGCTCATTCTCAGTCTGGCTAGGAGCGGAACCCAGTTTCAGTCTGGGCAGGAGCAGAGCTCATTCTCAGTCTGGACAGGAGCGGAGCTCAGGCTCAGTCTGGGCAGGAGCGGAGCTCAGTCTCAGTCTGGGCAGGAGCGGAGCTCAGTCTCTGTCTGGGCAGGAGCTGAGCTCAGTCTCACTCTGGGCAGGAGCTGAGAGTCTCACTCTGGGCGTGAACTGAATTCAGTCTCCGTCTGGGCATGAACTGAGCTCAGTCTCAGTCTGGGCAGGAGCGTATCTCAGTCTCAGTCTGGGCAGGAGTGGGTCTCAGTCTCAGTCTGGACAGAAGCGGAACCCAGTTTCAATCTGGGCAGGAGCGGAACTCAATCACAGTCTGGGCAGGAGCGGAGCTGAGTCTCAGTCTGGGCAGGAGCGGAGCTCAGTATCAGTCTGGGCAGGAGCAAAGTTCAATCTCAGTTTTGGTAGGAGTCGAGCTTAGTCTCATTCTGGGCAGGAACTGAGGAAAGTCTCAGTCTAGTCAGGAGCGGAGCTCATTCTCAGTGTGGGCTGGAGTGGAGCTCAGTCTCAGTCAGGGAAGGAGCGGAGCTCAGACTCAATCTGGGCAGGAGCTGAGCTCCGTCTCAGTCTGGGCCGGAGCTGAGCTCAGTCTCAGTATGGGCAGGAGCTGAGCTCAGTCTCAATCTGGGCAGGAGCGGAGCTCAGTCTCAGTCTGGGCAGCAGCTGAGCTCAGTCTCAGTCTGGGCAGGAGCGGAGCTCAGTCTCAGTCTGGGCTGGAGCGGAGCTCCGTCTCAGTCTGGACAGGAGTGGAACACAGTTTCAATCTGGGCAGGAGCGGAGCTCAGTCTCAGTCTGGGCAGGAGCGGAGCTCAGTCTCAGTTAGGGCAGGAGCGGAGCTCAGTCTCAGTTAGGGCAGGAGCGGAGCTCAGTCTCTGTCAGGGCAGGAGCTGAGCTCAGTCTCACTCTGGGCAGGAGCTGAGAGTCTCACTCTGGGCAGGAGCTGAGCTCAGTCCCAGTCTGGACAGGAGCTGAGCTCAGTCTCAGTCTGGGGAGGAGCAGATCTCAGTCTCAATTTAGGCAGGAGGGGAACTCAGTCTCTGTCTGGCAAGGAGCTGAGCGCAGTCTCAGTCTGGGCAGGAGTGGAGCTCAGTCTCAGTCAGGGCAGGAGCGCAGCTCATTCTCAGTCTGGCTAGGAGCGGAACCCAGTTTCAGTCTGGGCTGGAGCAGAGCTCATTCTCAGTCTGGACAGGAGCGGATCTCAGTCTCAGTCTGGACAGGAGCGGAACACAGTTTCAATCTGGGCATGAACTGTACTCAGTCTCAGTCTGGGCAGGAGCAGAGCTCAGTCTCAGTCTGGGCAGGAGCGGAGCTCATGCTCAGTCTGGGCAGGAGCGGAGCTCAGTCTCAGTCTGGTCAGGAACTGAGGACAGTCTCAGTCTGGGCAGGAGCGGAGCTCAGTCTCAGTCTGGGCAGGAGCAGAGCTCAGTCCTAGACTGGGCAGGAGCGGAGCTCAGTCTGAAACTGGGCAGGAGCGGAGCACAGTCTCAGTCTGGGCAGGAGCGGAGCTCACTCTGTGTCTGGACAGGAGCGGTGCTCAGTTTGAGTCTGGGCAGGAGTGGATCTCAGTCTCAGTCTGGACAGGAGCGGAACACAATTTCAATCTGGGCAGGAGCGGCGCTCAGTCTCAGTCTGGGCAGGAGCAGAGCTCAGTCTCAGTCTGGGCAGGAGCGGAGCTCATGCTCAGTCTGGGCAGGAGCGGAGCTCAGTCTCAGTCTGGTCAGGAACTGAGGACAGTCTCAGTCTGGGCAGGAGCGGAGCTCAGTCTCAGTCTGGGCAGGAGCAGAGCTCAGTCCTAGACTGGGCAGGAGCGGAGCTCAGTCTCAATCTGGGCAGGAGCGGAGCACAGTCTCAGTCTGGGCAGGAGCTGAGCTCAGTCACACTCTGGGCAGGAGCTGAGAGTCTCAGTCTGGGCAGGGGCTGAGCTCAGTCTCAGTCTGGGCAGGAGCTGAGCTCAGTCGCAGTCTGGGCAGGAGTGGAGCTCAGTCTCAATCTGGGCAGGAGCAGAGCTCATTCTCAGTCTTGGCAGGAGCGGAGCTCAGTCTAAGAATGGGCAGGAGTGGAGCTCAGGCTCAGTCTGGGCAGGAGTGGAGCTCAGGCTCAGTCTGGGCAGGAGCGGAGCTCAGTCTCAGTCTGGGCAGGAGTGGAGCTCAGTCTCAGTCTGGGCAGGAGCGGAGCTCAGGCTCAGTGTGGACAGGAGTGGAGCTCAGGCTCAGTCTGGGCAGGAGCGGAGCTCAGTCTCAGTCTTGGCAGGAGCGGAGCTCAGTCTCAGTCTGGGCAGGAGCGGAGCTCAGTCTCAGTCTGGATAGGAGTGGAGCTCAGGCTCAGTCTGGGCAGGAGCAGAGCTCAGTCTCAGTCTGGGCAGGAGCGGAGCTCAGTCTAAGTCTGGGCCGGAGCTGAGCTCAGTCTCAGTATGGGCAGGAGCTGAGCTCAGTCTCAATCTGGGCAGGAGCAGAGCTCAGTCTCAGTCTGGGCAGCAGCTGAGCTCAGTCTCAGTCTGGGCAGGAGCGGAGCTCAGTCTCAGTCGGGGGAGGAGCGGAGCTCAGTCTCAGTCTGGGCAGGAGCGGAGCTCAGTCTCAGTCTGGGCAGGAACGGAGCTCAGTCTCAGTCTGGGCAGGAGCGGATCTCAGTCTCAGTCTGGACAGGAGCGGAACACAGTTTCAATCTGGGCAGGAGCGGAGCTCAGTCTCAGTCTGGGAAGGTGCTGAGAGTCTCAGTCTGGCCAGGAGCTGTGCTCAATCTCAGTCTGGGCAGGAGCTGAGCTGAGGCTCAGTCTGGGCAGGTTCGGAGCTCAGTCTCAGTCTGGGCAGGAGCTGAGCTCAATCTCAGTCTGGGCAAGAGCTGAGCTCAGGCTCAGTCTGGGCAGGAGCGGAGCTCAGGCTCTGTCTGGACAGAAGCGGAACCCAGTTTCAATCTGGGCAGGAGCGGAGCTCAGTCTCAGTCTGGGCAGGAGCGGAGCTGAGTCTCAGTCTGGGCAGGAGCGGAGCTCAGTATCAGTCTGGGCAGGAGCAAAGTTCAATCTCAGTATGGGTAGGAGTCGAGCTTTGTCTCATTCTGGGCAGGAACTGAGGAAAGTCTCAGTCTCGGCAGGAGCGGAGCTCATTCTCAGTCTGGGCAGGAGTGGAGCTCAGTCTCACTCAGGGCAGGAGCGGAGCTCAGTCTCAATCTGGGCAGGAGCTGAGCTCAGTCACAGTCTGGGCAGGAGCAGAGCTCAGCCTGAGACTGGGCAGGAGTGGAGATCAGTTTCAGTCTGGACAGGAGCAGAGCTCAGTCTCAGTCTGGGCAGGATCGGAGCTCAGTCTCAGTCAGGGTAGTAGCGGAGCTCAGTCTCAATCTGGGAAGGAGCTGAGAGTCTCAGTTTGGCAGGAGCTGAGCTCAATCTCAGTCTGGGCAGGAGCTGAGCTCAGGCTCAGTCTGGGCAGGAACTGAGGACATTCTCAGTCTGGGCAGGAGCGGAGCTCAGTCTCAGTCTGGGCAGGAGCGGAGCTCAGTCTCAGTCTGGACAGGAGCGGAGCTCAGTCTCAGTCTGGGCAGGAGCGGAGCTCAGTCTCAGTCTGGGAAGGAGCTGAGCTCAGGCTCAGTCTGGGCAGGAACTGAGGACATTCTCAGTCTGGGCAGGAGCGGAGCTCAGTCTCCGTCTGGGCAGGATCGGAGCTCAGTCTCAGTCTGGGCAGGAGCTGAGCTCACTCTCACTCTGGGAAGGAGCTGAGAGTCTCAGTCTGGGCAGGAGCTGAGCTCAATATCAGTCTGGGCAAGAGCTGAGCTCAGGCTTAGCCTGGGCAGGAGCGGAGCTCAGGCTCTGTCTGGGCAGGAGCGCAGCTCAGTCTCAGTCTGGGCAGGAGCGGAGCTCAGTCTCAGTCTGGGCAGGAGCGGATCTCGGTCTCAGTCTGGACAGGAGCGGAACACAGTTTCAATCTGGGCAGGAGCGGCGCTCAGTCTCAGTCTGGGCAGGAGCAGAGCTCAGTCTCAGTCTGGGCAGGAGCGGAGCTCATGCTCAGTCTGGGCAGGAGCGGAGCTCAGTCTCAGTCTGGTCAGGAACTGAGGACAGTCTCAGTCTGGGCAGGAGCGGAGCTCAGTCTCAGTCTGGGCAGGAGCAGAGCTCAGTCCTAGACTGGGCAGGAGCGGAGCTCAGTCTGAAACTGGGCAGGAGCGGAGCACAGTCTCAGTCTGGGCAGGAGCGGAGCTCACTCTGTGTCTGGACAGGAGCGGTGCTCAGTTTGAGTCTGGGCAGGAGTGGAGCTCAGTCTCAGTGTGGGCTGGGGCGGAGCTCTGTATCAGTCTGGGCAGGAGCAGAGCTCAGTCTCAGTCTGGGCAGGAACAGAGGACAGTCTCAGTCTGGGCAGGAGCGGAGCTCAGTCTCAGTCTGGGCAGGAGCGGAGCTCAGTCTCTGTCTGGGCAGCAGCTGAGCTCAGTCTCACTCTGGGCAGGAGCTGAGAGTCTCACTCTGGGCAGGAGCTGAGCTCAGTCTCAGTCTGGGCAGGAGCGGAGCTCAGTCTCCGTCTGGGCAGGAGCGGAGCACAGTCTCAGTCTGGGCAAGAGCGGAGCGTAGTCTCAGTCTGGGCAGGAGTGGAGCTCAGTCTCAGTCTGGGCAGGAGCGGAGCTCATTCTCAGTCTGGGTAGGAGTGGAGCCCAGTCTCAGGCTGGGCAGGAGCGGAGCTCAGTCTAAGTATGTGCAGGACCGGAGCTCAGTCTCAGTCTGGGCAGGAGCGGAGCTCAGTCTGAGACTGGGCAGGAGCGGAGCTCAGTCTAAGACTGGGCAGGAGCGGAGCACAGTCTCAGTCTGGGCAGGAGCGGAGCTCAGTCTCAGTCTGGGAAGGAGCTGAGCGCAGTCTGAGTCTGTGCAGGAGCGGATCTCAGTCTCAATCTAGGCAGGAGTTGAGCTCAGTCTGGGCAGGATCGGAGCTCAGTCTCAGTCTGGGGAGGAGCGCTGCTCAGTCTCAGTCTGGACAGGAGCGGAACCCAGTTTCAATCTGAGCAGGAGCGGAATTCAGTCTCAGTCCGGGCAGGAGTGGAGCTCAGTCTCAGTCTGGGCAGGAGCGCTGCTCAGTCTCAGTCTGGGCAGGAGCAGAGCTCAGTCTCAGTCTGGGCAGAAGCGGAGCTCTGTCTCAGTCTGGGCAGGAGCGGAGCTCAGTCTCATTCTGGGCTGGAACTGAGGACAGTCTCAGTCTGGGCAGGAGCGGAGCTCAGTCTCAGTCTGGTAGGGAGCTAAGCTCAGTCTCAGTCTGGGCTGGAGCTGAGCTCAGTCGCTGTCTCAGCAGGAGCTGAGCTCAGTCTCAGTCTGGGCAGGTGCGGAGCACAGTCTCTGTCTGGGCAGGAGCTGAGCTCAGTCTCAGTCTGGGCTGGAGCTGAGCTCAGTCACTGTCTGGGCAGGAGCTGAGCTCAGTCTCAGTCTGGGCAGGAGCTGAGCTCAGTCTCAGTCTGGGCAGGAGCTGAGCTCAGTCCCAGTCTGGGCAGGAGCGGAGCTCAGTCTCTGTCTGGGCAGGAGCTGAGCTCAGTCCCAGTCTGGGCAGGAGCGGAGCTCAGTCTCAGTCAAGGCAGGAGCGGAGCATAGTCTCAGTCTGGGCAGGAACTGAGGACAGTCTCAGTCTGGGCAGGAGAGGAGATCATTCTCAGTCTTGGCAGGAGCGGAGCTCAGTCTCAGTCTGGGCAGGAGCTGAGCTCAGTCTCACTCTGGGCAGGAGCTGAGAGTCTCAGCCTGGGCAGGAGCTGAGCTCAGTCTCAGTCTGGGCTGGAGCTGAGCTCAGTTGCTGTCTAGGCAGGAGCTGAGCTCAGTCTCAGTCTGGGCAGGAGCTGAGCTCAGTCTCAGTCTGGGCAGGAGCTGAGCTCAGTCCCAGTCTGGGCAGGAGCGGGGGTCACTCTCAATCTGGGCATGAGCGGAACTTAGTCTCTGTCTGGGAAGGAGCGGAGCTCGGTCTCAGTCTGGGCAGGAGCGGAGCTCAGTCTCAGTCTGGGCAGGAACGGAGCTCAGTCTCAGTCTGGGCAGGACTGAGCTCAGTCTCACTGTGGGCAGGAGCTGACAATCTCAGTCTGGGCAGGAGGTGAGCTCAGTCGCTGTCTGGGCAGGAGCTGAGCTCAGTCTCCGTCTGGGCAGGAGCGGAGGTCACTCTCAATCTGGGCAGGAGCGGAGCACAGTCTCAGTCTGGGAAGGACCGGAGCTCAGTCTCAGTCTGGGCAGGAGCTGCGCTCAGTCTCACTCTGGGCAGGAGCTGAGAGTCTCAGCCTGGGCAGGAGCTGAGCTCAGTCTCAGTCTGGGCTGGAGCTGAGCTCAGTTGCTGTCTAGGCAGGAGCTGAGCTCAGTCTCAGTCTGGGCAGGAGCTGAGCTCAGTCTCAGTCTGGGCAGGAGCTGAGCTCAGTCCCAGTCTGGGCAGGAGCGGGGGTCACTCTCAATCTGGGCATGAGCGGAACTTAGTCTCTGTCTGGGAAGGAGCGGAGCTCGGTCTCAGTCTGGGCAGGAGCGGAGCTCAGTCTCAGTCTGGGCAGGAACGGAGCTCAGTCTCAGTCTGGGCAGGACTGAGCTCAGTCTCACTGTGGGCAGGAGCTGACAATCTCAGTCTGGGCAGGAGGTGAGCTCAGTCGCTGTCTGGGCAGGAGCTGAGCTCAGTCTCCGTCTGGGCAGGAGCGGAGGTCACTCTCAATCTGGGCAGGAGCGGAGCACAGTCTCAGTCTGGGAAGGACCGGAGCTCAGTCTCAGTCTGGGCAGGAGCTGAGCTCAGTCTCCGTCTGGGCAAGAGCGGAGCTCAGTCTCAGTCTGGACAGGAGCGGAGCTCAGTCTCAGTCTGGACAGGAGCGGAGCTCAGTCTCAGTCTGGACAGGAGCGGAGCTCAGTCTCAGTCTGGGCAGGAGCGGCGCTCAGTCTCAGTCTGGGCAGGAGCGGAGCTCAGTCTCAGTCTGGGCAGGAGAGGAGCTCAGTCTCAGTCGGGGCAGGAGCGGAGCCCAGTCTCAGGCTGGGCAGGTGCGGAGCCCAGTCTCAGTCTGGGCAGGAGCGGAGCTCAGTTTGAGTCTGGGCAGGAGCAAAGTTCAATCTCAGTCTGGGCAGGAGCTGAGCACAGTCTCAGTCTGGGCAGGAGCGGAGCTCAGTCTCAATCTGGGCAGGAGCGGTGATCAGTCTCAGTCTGGGCAGGAGCGTTGCGCAGTCTCAGTCTGGGAAGGAGCTGAGCGCAGTCTCAGTCTGAGGAGGAGCAGATCTCAGTCTCAATTTAGGCAGGAGGGGAACTCAGTCTCTGTCTGGCAAGGAGCTGAGCGCAATCTCAGTCTGGGCAGGAGTGGAGCTCAGTCTCAGTCAGGGCAGGAGCGCAGCTCAGAGTCAGTCTGGATAGGAGCGGAACACAGTTTCAGTCTGGGCAGGAGCGGAGCTCATTCTCAGTCTGGGCAGGAGCTGAGCTCAGTCACACTCTGGGCAGGAGCTGAGAGTCTCAGTCTGGGCAGGGGCTGAGCTCAGTCTCAGTCTGGGCAGGAGCTGAGCTCAGTCTCAATCTGGGCAGGAGCTGAGCTCAGTCTCAGTCTGGGCAGGAGCTGAGAGTCTCAGTATGGGCAGGAGCTGAGCTCAGTCTCTGTCTGGGCAGGAGCTGAGCTCAGTCTCAGTCTGGGCAGGAGCTGAGAGTCTCAGTCTGGGCCGGAGCTGAGCTCAGTCTCAATCTGGGCAGGAGCGGAGCTCAGTCTCAGTCTGGGCAGGAGAGGAGCTCAGTCTCAGTCTGGGCAGCAGCTGAGCTCAGTCTCAGTCTGGGCAGGAGCGCAGCTCAGTCTCAATCTGGGCAGGAGCGGAGCTCAGTCTCAATCTGGGCAGGAGCGGAGCTCAGTCTCAGTCTGGGCAGCAGCTGAGCTCAGTCTCAGTCTGGGCAGGAGCGCAGCTCAGTCTCAATCTGGGCAGGAGCGGAGCTCAGTCTCAGTCTGGGCAGGAGCCGAGCTCATTCTCAGTCTTGACAGGAGCGGAGCTCAGTCTCAGTCTGGGCAGGAGCTGAGCTCAGTCACACTCTGGGCAGGAGCTGAGAGTCTCAGTCTGGGCAGGGGCTGAGCTCATTCTCAGGTGGACAGGAGCGGAGCTCAGTCTCAGTCTGGGCAGGAGCTGAGCTCAGTCTCAATCTGGGCAGGAGCGGAGCTCAGTCTCAGTCTGGGCAGGAGCAGAGCTCCGTCTCAGTCTGGGCAGGAGCAGAGCTCAGTCTCAGTCTGGACAGGAGCGGAGCTCAGTCTCAGTCTGGGCAGGAGCGGAGCTCATTCTCAGTCTGAGCAGGAGCTGAGCTCAGTGTCAGTCTGGGCAGGAGCGGAGCTCAGTCTCAATCTGGGCAGGAGTGGAGCTCAGTCTCAGTCTGGGCAGGAGCTGAGCTCAGTCACACTCTGGGCAGGAGCTGAGAGTCTCATAGAACATAGAACATAGAACAATACAGCGCAGTACAGGCTCTTCGGCCCACGATGTTGCACCGAAACAAAAGCCATCTAACCTACACTATGCCATTATCATCCATATGTTTATCCAATAAACTTTTAAATGCCCTCAATGTTGGCGAGTTCACTACTGTAGCAGGTAGGGCATTCCACGGCCTCACTACTCTTTGCGTAAAGAACCTACCTCTGACCTCTGTCCTATATCTATTACCCCTCAGTTTAAAGTTATGTCCCCTCGTGCCAGCCATATCCATCCGCGGGAGAAGGCTCTCACTGTCCACCCTATCTAACCCCCTGATCATTTTGTATGCCTCTATTAAGTCTCCTCTTAACCTTCTTCTCTCCAACGAAAACAACCTCAAGTCCGTCAGCCTTTCCTCATAAGATTTTCCCTCCATACCAGGCAACATCCTGGTAAATCTCCTCTGCACCCGCTCCAAAGCCTCCACGTCCTTCCTATAATGCGGTGACCAGAACTGTACGCAATACTCCAAATGCGGCCGGACCAGAGTTCTGTACAGCTGCAACATGACCTCCCGACTCCGGAACTCAATCCCTCTACCAATAAAGGCCAACACTCCATAGGCCTTCTTCACAACCCTATCAACCTGGGTGGCAACTTTCAGGGATCTATGTACATGGACACCTAGATCCCTCTGCTCATCCACACTTTCAAGAACTTTACCATGAGCCAAATATTCCGCATTCCTGTTATTCCTTCCAAAGTGAATCACCTCACACTTCTCTACATTAAACTCCATTTGCCACCTCTCAGCCCAGCTCTGCAGCTTATCTATATCCCTCTGTAACCTGCTACATCCTTCCACACTATCGACAACACCACCGACTTTAGCATCGTCTGCAAATTTACTCACCCACCCTTCTGCGCCTTCCTCTAGGTCATTGATAAAAATGACAAACAGCAACGGCCCCAGAACAGATCCTTGTGGTACTCCACTTGTGACTGTACTCCATTCTGAACATTTCCCATCAACCACCACCCTCTGTCTTCTTTCAGCTAGCCAATTTCTGATCCACATCTCTAAATCACCCTCAATCCCCAGCCTCCGTATTTTTTGCAATAGCCTACCGTGGGGAACCTTATCAAACGCTTTGCTGAAATCCATATACACCACATCAACTGCTCTACCCTCGTCTACCTGTTCAGTCACCTTCTCAAAGAACTCAATAAGGTTTGTGAGGCATGACCTACCCTTCACAAAGCCATGCTGACTATCCCTGATCATATTATTCCTATCTAGATGATTATAAATCTTGTCCAATCTCAGTCTGGGCAAGGGCTGAGCTCAGTCTCAGTCTGGGCAGGAGCTGAGCTCAGTCGCAGTCTGGGCAGGAGTGGAGCTCAGTCTCAATCTGGGCAGGAGCTGAGCTCATTCTCAGTCTTGGCAGGAGCGGAGCTCAGTCTCAGTCTAGGCAGGAGCGGAGCGGAGTCTCAGTCTGGGCAGGAGCTGAGCTAAGTCACACCCTGGGCAGGAGCTGAGAGTCTCAGTCTGGGCCGGAGCTGAGCTCAGTCTCAGTCTGGGCAGGAGCTGAGCTCAGTCGCAGTCTGGGCCGGAGCTGAGCTCAGTCTCAGTCTGGGCAGGACAGAGATCCTTTATAACAGAGATGAGGAGGAATTTCTTCAGCCAGAGGGTGGTGAATCTGTGGAATTCTTTGCCGCAGAAGGCTGTGGAGGCCAAATCACTGAGTGTCTTATAGACAGAGATAGATAGGTTCTTGATTAATAAGGGGATCAGGGGTTATGGGGAGAAGGCAGGAGAATGTGATGAGAAAAATATTAGCCATGATTGAATGGCAGAGCAGACTCGAGTGGCCTAATTCTGCTTCTATGTCTTATGGTCTAATGTTCATTTGGGAGAGGAACAGTGTGGGTATAGAAATCCAGGAGAAGAGGACTATAATAAAATTAAAGCGATTAACATAGCCAGAGAGGAGGTTCTGAGTGGTCTGACAGGCTTAAAGGTAGACAAATTTCCAGGGCCAGATGAAATGTATGGCTGCTGAGTGAGGCAAGGGAGAAAATAGCAGGGGTGTTCGCAATAATTTTCAATTCCTCTCTGGCCACAGGAGATGGAGGACTGGAGGATAGCCAATGTGGTACTATTATTCAAGAAAGGAGGAAGTGATAAACCAGGAAATTACAGATGAGCCAGTCTAAACTCAGTGGTGGGGAAACGATTGGAAGCAATTCTGAGTCAGAATTAATCTGCATTTGGAGAGGCAGGGATTAATCAAGAACTGTCAGCATGGTTTTGTTAAGTGGCATTGTCTGACCAACTTGATTGAATTTTTCGAAGAGGTGACTAGGTGTGCAGAGGACAGCAATGCATTTGACGTAGTCTACTTGGACTTCAACAAGGCTTTTGATAAGGTCCCACATGGGAGACTGATAGCGAAGGTAATGGGATCCAAGGAAATTTGGTAAATTGGATCCAGAATTGGCTGAGTGGCAGGAATCATAGAATCATAGAATTTACAGTGCAGAAGGAGGCCATTCGGCCCATCGAGTCTGCACCGGCTCTTGGAAACAGCACCCTACTTAAGCCCACACCTCCACCCTATCCCCGTAACCCAGCAATCCCATCTAACCTAAGGGCAATTTATCATGGCCAATCCACGTAACCTGCACATCTTTGGACTGTGGGAGGAAACTGGAGCACCCGGAGGAAACCCACACACACACGGGGAGAATGTGCAGACTCCGCACAGACAGTGACCCAAATGGGAATCGAACCTGGGACCATGGTGCTGTGAAGCCATAGTGCTAACCACTATGCTACTGTGCTGCCCAGGAAGCAAAGGGTGATAGTCAAGGGATATTTTTATGACTGGACGCCTGCTGTTTCTGGTTTATAGGGGAGGCGGTGGTATAGTGGTATTGTCACTGAACTAGTAAACCAGAGACTGAGAGTCATGCTCTGAGACCCGGGTCAAATCCTGCCACGGCAGATGTTGAAATTCAAATTCAATAAAAATCTGGAATTAAAAGTTTAACTATGTCCATGAAACCATTGTCAATTGTCGTAAAAACCCATCTGGTTCACTAATGTCCTTTGGGGGAGGAATCTGCTGTCGCTACCTGGTCTGGCCTGCATGACTTCAGACGCACAGCATCTTAACTGCCCCTCATGGGCAATTACGGATGGGCAATAAATGCTGGCCCAGTCTGTGATGCCGACGTCCCATGACCGAATAAAAATATTATATCAATGATTTAGACTTGAATATAGGAGGGTTGATCAGTAAGTTCGTGGATGATATGAAAATTGGTGGGATGGTAAATAGTGAGGAGAATAGCCCTAGATTACAGGAGGATATAGACAGGCTGATCAGATGGTCTGATCAGCGGCAAATGGAATTCAATCCGGATAAGTGTGAGATGATGCACTTGGGCAAAACAAACAAGATAAGGGTATATATAATAAACAGCAGGACCCTTGGAAGCACCGAGGATCAGAGGGACCTTGGTGTGCATGTACACCCATTCCTTAAGGTAGCATGGCAAGTGGATACAGTGGTTAAGAAAGCATATGGTAGGTATGCTTGCCGTTATTAGTCAAGGCATAGATTGTGAGAGCAGGGAAGTTATGCTGAAACTGTTTCAAACGCTGGTTAGGCCACAGCTAGAGTATTGTGCACAGTTCTGGAATCCACTTTGTAGGAGGGGATGTGATAGCACTGGAAAGGGTGCAGAGGAGATTTACCGGGATGTTGCCTGGGCTGGAAGCTTTAGCTGTGAAGGGAGATTCTCTATGAAGAGGCACGGTGACACAGTGGTTAGCACTTCTGCCTCACAGTGCCAGGGACCCAGGTTCAATTCCAAGCTTGGGTGACTGTCTCTGTGGAGTTTGCACTTTTTCCCTGTGTCTGAGTGGATTTCCTCTGGGTGCTCTGGTTTCCTCCCACAATCCAAAGATATGCAGGTTCGGTGTGATGTGTTGGGTGTTCTGAATTACATACAGGTCACCAATACTTGAAATAGTGCTACACTATTTTATTGAATCATTAACTGTTTAAACATACTCAGACTGTGGGTGAATACGATACTGGCTTTAACTAAAGACCTTTGCCTTGTCCTAACCAGTCGATGCACTCAGTACATGGTGAATGCCTGTGTTACAGGCTGTGAGCTCTGTCCTACTAGGAAGCTGCAGCTCGAATGAGCGGGAACTCTGATGCCCCCTGTCTTTATAGTGCGTGTGCTCTAACTGGTGATTGGCTGCAGTGTTGTGTATGTTGATTGGTCCCACTGTGTGTCCATCAGTGTGTGTCTGCACCATGATATACTGGTGTATATTATGACATCCCCCCTTTTATAAAAAATGTACCTGCGTGGCAATAAATATTGTATGGTGAATGTTCCTGACTACGTGTGTGCGAAATATTTACAGGACTATGTTCATGAAAACTAAGCTATTTACATGGGAAGGTGCCTGGTGCAGAAAAACAGTGTGTCACAAGAATAACGAGATGAACACTATATACAAACCACTTGAACGATTAAACGGAAGAACAGAACAAATCAGAAAGTCCATAAGTCCACAAAGTTCACAAATTAAGTCTCTGAGGTGGGTGGCGAATTCTGGTTGACCGCCTCAAGGGTGGGTCGGGAGCCGCCGGCTGAGGAGCGGGCTGGACTGCGTCAGAGTGAGGAGGATGCAGTGTGACAGGAATCTCTGCATAGTCCAGATCAGGGTCAACAGGAGGGCGAGGCAATGGTGGAGGATCACGTAGTGAGCACGGAACGAGATGAAGGGCACGTCGATTGCGGCGCAGAATGGAGCCATCCGGTAGACGAACCAGCAACGAGCGGGGGGCCACCTGCCGAAGGACAACAGCGGTTGCAGACCAGCCACCACCCGGAAGATGGATGCGGACATTGTCAGCTGGAGCCAGAGCAGGGAGATCAGCTGCACGGGAGTCATGAGCCACCTTGTGCTGTGCACGAGACAGCTGCATTCATTGAAGGACCGGAACGTGGTTGAGGTCTGGGACATGAATGGACGGCACCGTCGTCCTCAGGGTGCGACCTTTTTTTTTAGTGCATGTGCTCTCCCTGGTGATTGGCTGCGGTGTTGTGTGTTGATTGGTCCCACTGTGTGTCCATCAGTGTGTGTCTGCACCATGATATACTGGTGTATATTATGACAAGGTGGATTTGCCATGGTAAATTGTCCTTTAGTGCGCAGGGATGTACAGGTTAGGTGGGGTCATGGGGTTTCAGGGATGGGTCAGGGGAGTGGGCCTAGGTAGGGAGGTCTTTCAGAGGGTTGGATCAGACTCGATCTGCCAAATGGCCTCCTTCTGCACTGGCGTTATTGTATAGATGGGATTTTTTTCTTTGGGGCAGAGGAGAATGAGGGGGGACATGATTGAGATGTATAAAATTATGAGGGGAATAGATAGAGTAGACAGGAAGAAATGTATCCCTTGGTGGGGGAATCAATGGCCAGGTGGCATAGGTTTAAGGTAGGGGGATGTGAGGAAAACTCACTGCCTGAAAGGGTGGTGGAGGCAGAGACCCTCATAACATTTAAAAAGTATTTAGATGTGTATGTGTGATGCCAAGGCATACAAAGCCAAGTGCAGTAGTGCAGATGCGATGGGCTGAGGGTCTTTTCTGTACTGTTGACCTCTATGATTCTCTGACTCCTCAAGTTTACCTCAGCTTGACTGGAACATTGCAACAGGCCAAGGACAGAGATGTCAGTGTGAGAATAAAGTGGAGAATTTAAATAAGAGGTCTCAGGAAGGTCAGGGTCATGCTTGTAGACTGAATGAAGGTGTGCTACCAAGCAGCCACCCAGTCTGTGTTTTAGCTGACCAATGTAGGGGAGACCACACAGTGAGCAGCAAATACAGTTGACTAAATTGAAAGAAGCACATGTAAATCTCTTTCACCTGGAATGAATGCTGTCCTTTGCTGTTGAGGAGACAGGAGGGAAAAGGCTTGAGTTTATGTGGAAAGATGCTGTGAGAAGGAACGTTAATGAGGAGTGAAGCAGGGCATGATAGTGGGAACTGACCTTCCATGATCATAGATCATAGAAGTTACAGTGCAGAAGGAGGCCATTTGGCCCATCGAGTCTGCACCGGCTCTTGGAAAGAGCACCCTATCCAAGCCCACAACTCTGCCCTATCCCCATAATCCCATAACCCCGTAACCCCACCCAACACTAAGGACAATTTTGGACACTAAGGGCAATTTAGCATAGCCAATCCATCTAACCTGCACATCTTTGGACTGTGGGAGGAAACTGGAGCACCCGGAGGAAACCCACGCACACACTGGGAGAACGTGCAGACTCCGCACAGACAGTGACCCAAGCCGGGAATCGAACCTGGGACCCTGGAGCTGTGAAGCAATTGTGCTAACCACTCTGCTACCGTGCTGCCCTCATGAGGAAAGGCTGATGGACTTGAGGTTGTTTTCGTTAGAGAGAAGAAGGTTAAGAGGAGACTTAATAGAGGCATACAAAATGATCAGGGGGTTAGATAGGGTGGACAGTGAGAGCCTTCTCCCGCGGATGGAAATGGCTAGCACGAGGGGACATAGCCTTAAACTGAGATATAGGACAGATGTCAGAGGTAGGTTCTTTATGCAAAGAGTGGTGAGGCCGTGGAATGCCCTACCTGCAACAGTAGTGAACTCGCCAACATTGATGTAGAAAGAGAGGGGACAGATGTGCTGGAGATAGTGGAAATGTTGGATTCACAATGTAACACCTCACCTCAAACCCCAGAACATAGGAAATTAGGGCCAGAGGGTTTGTCAGCTTTTAGTCCCATTCATTTCTCCTGTAAGTTTCCTTTACTAATATAAATTATGTTAAGCTCATCATTCTCCATGCTTTACTGCGTGTCCCCAACTTTTTATTTTGTGTCAGAAAGGGGAGACTTTTTGGCACTGGACCTGGGAGGCTCTGTATTCCGTGTGTTAAGGGTCAAAGTGTCAGAAGATGGGCGACAAGTGGTCCAGGCATTCAGCCAGGTCTATTCCATCCCTGAGGATCTGAAATATGGCAATCGCCAACAGGTAACTTCATTATATCAAATCTTATAACTGCAATAAACACAGACTGATAAATCTACACCACTCATGACCATTTGTTCCCCTCTCTGCCTTACAGTTTTTTGACCACATCGCTGAGTGCCTGGGAGATTTTATTCAGAAACAGGGAATCAAAGATAAAAAACTTCCTCTTGGCTTCACTTTTTCCTTTCCCTGCAGACAAAGCAAACTGGATGAGGTGAGAGTGAGCGGTGAGGTGAGAGTGAGCGGTGAGGCGAGAGGTTTAGATTGTTTGCTTGACAGATAACTGTACCAGCGGTATAATCCTAAACTGTGTTTCCTGGTGCTACTGATGGTGTGAGAATGGGACAAACCAGTCTGACTCCCATTTTTGATTCCTATCCATTGAACTTAGTTTCAAAATATATGCCTCACATTGAGCAATCTCAAATTCTCACTGTTCCTGACTAGCACAAACAACCATCTTAAATGTCCAAGTTACAGAACATAGAACGTAGAACGATACAGCGCAGTACAGGCCCTTCGGCCCACGATGTTGCACCGACATGGGAAGTCAAAAAACAAAAGCCATCTAACCTACACTATGCCATTATCATCCATAAGCTTATCCAATAAACTTTTAAATGCCCTCAATGTTGGCGAGTTCACTACTGTTGCAGGTAGGGCATTCCACGGCCTCACCACTCTTTGCATAAAGAACCTACCTCTGACCTCTGTCCAATATCTCAGTTTAAGGCTATGTCCCCTCATGCTAGCCATTTCCATCCGCGGGAGAAGGCTCTCACTGTCCACCCTATCTAACCCCCTGATCATTTTGTATGCCTCTATTAAGTCTCCTCTTAACCTTCTTCTCTCTAACGAAAACAACCTCAAGTCCATCAGCCTTTCCTCATAAGATTTTCCCTCCATACCAGGCAACATCCTGGTAAATCTCCTCTGCACCCGCTCCAAAGCTTCCACGTCCTTCCTATAATGAGGTGACCAGAACTGTACGCAATACTCCAAATGCGGCCGTACCAGAGTTCTGTACAGCTGCAACATGACCTCATGACTCCGGAACTCAATCCCTCTACCAATAAAGGCCAACACTCCATAGGCCTTCTTCACAACCCTATCAACCTGGGTGGCAACTTTCAGGGATCTATGTACATGGACACCGAGATCCCTTTGCTCATCCACACTTCCAAGAACTTTACCATTAGCCAAATATTCCGCATTCCTGTTATTCCTTCCAAAGTGAATCACCTCACACTTCTCTACATTAAACTCCATTTGCCACCTCTCAGCCCAGCTCGGCAGCTTATCTATGTCCCTCTGTAACCTGTAACATCCTTCCGCACTGGCGACAACACCACCGACTTTAGTGTCGTCTGCAAATTTACTCACCCACCCTTCTGCGCCCTCCTCTAGGTCATTGATAAAAATGACAAACAGCAATGGCCCCAGAACAGATCCTTGTGGTACACCACATGTAACTGAACTCCATTCTGAACATTTACCATCAACCACCATGCTCTGTCTTCTTTCAGCTAGCCAATTTCTGATCCACATCTCTAAATCACCCTCAATCTCCAGCCTCCGTATTTTCTGCAATAGCCTACCGTGGGAAACCTTATCAAACGCTTTACTGAAATCCATATACACCACATCAACTGCTCTACCCTCGTCTACCTGTTCAGTCACCTTCTCAAAGAACTCGATAAGGTTTGTGAGGCATGACCTACCCTTCACAAAGCCATGCTGACTATCCCTAATCATATTATTCCTATCTAGATGATTATAAATCTTGACTCTTATAATCCCCTCCAAGACTTTACCCACTACAGACGTGAGGCTCACCGGTCTATAGTTGCCGGGGTTGTCTCTACTCCCCTTTTTGAACAAAGGAACCACATTTGCTATCCTCCAGTCCTCTGGCACTATTCCTGTAGCCAATGATGACATAAAAATCAAAGCCAAAGGCCCAGCAATCTCTTCCCTGGCTTCCCAGAGAATCCTAGGATAAATCCCATCAGGCCCCGGGGACTTATCTATTTTCAGCCTGTCCAGAATTGCCAACCCCTCTTCCCTACGTACCTCAATACCATCTATTCTAATAGCCTGGGTCTCAGCATTCCCCTCCACAACATTATCTTTTTCCTGAGTGAATACTGATGAAAAATATTCATTTAGTATCTCGCCTATCTCTTCAGACTCCACACTCAACTTCCCATCCCTGTCCTTGACTGGCCCTACTCTTACCCTAGTCATTCTTTTATTCCTGACATACCTATAGAAAGCTTTTGGGTTTTCCTTGATCCTACCTGCCAAATACTTCTCATGTCCCCTCCTTGCTCATCTTAGCTCTCTCTTTAGATCCATCCTCGCTACCTTGTAAGTATCAAGCGCCCCAACTGAAACTTCACACCTCATCTTCACATAGGCCTCCTTCTTCCTCTTAACAAGAGATTCCACTTCTTTGGTAAACCACGGTCCCCTCGCTTGACGCCTTCCTCCCTGCCTGACCGGTACGTACTTATCAAGAACACGCAGTAGCTGTTCCTTGAACAAGCTCCACATATCCAGTGTGCCCAACACTTGCAGCCTACTTCTCCAACCTATCCCCCCCAAGTCATGTCTCATGGCATCATAATTGCCCTTCCCCCAGCTATAACTCTTGCCCTGCGGGGTATACATATCCCTTTCCATCACTAACGTAAACGTCACCGAATTGTGGTCACTGTCCCCAAAGTGCTCACCTACCTCCACATCTAACACCTGGCCTGGTTCATTACCCAAAACCAAATCCAATGTGGCCTCTCCTCTTGTTGGCCTGTCAACATTTTGTGTCAGGAAACCCTCCTGCACACATTGTACAAAAAACGACCCATCTAATGTACTCGAACTATATCTTTTCCAGTCAATATTTGGAAAGTTAAAGTCTCCCATAATAACTACCCTGTTACTTTCGCTCTTATCTAGAATCATCTTCGCCATCCTTTCCTCTACATCCCTAGAACTATTTGGAGGCCTATAGAAATCTCCCAACAGGGTGACCTCTCCTTTCCTGTTTCTAACCTCAGCCCATACTACCTCGGAAGAAGAGTCCCCATCTAGCATCCTCTCCGCCACCGTAATACTGTTTTTGACTAGCAGCGCCACACCTCCCCCTCTTTTGCCTCCTTCTCTGAGCTTACTAAAACACCTAAACCCCGGAACCTGCAACAACCACTCCTGTCCCTGCTCTATCCATGTCTCCGAAATGGCCACAACATCGAAGTCCCTGGTACCAACCCATGCTGCCAATTCCCATACCTTATTTTGTATACTCCTGGCATTGAAGTAGACACACTTCAAACCACCTACCTGAACACTGGCCCCCTCCTGCGAAGTCAAATCTGTGCTCCTGACCTCTATACTCTCAATCTCTCGTACCCTAAAACTACAATCCAGGTTCCCATGCCCCTGCTGCATTAGTTTAAACCCCCCCAAAGAGCACTAACAAATCTCCCCCCCAGGATATTTGTGCCCCTCAGGTTCAGATGTAGACCATCCTGTGTGTAGAGGTCCCACCTTCCCCAGAAAGAGCCCCAGTTATCCAGAAATCTGAATCCCTTCCGCCTGCACCATCCCTGTAGCCACGTGTTTAATTGCTCTCTCTCCCTATTCCTCATCTCATTATCACGTGGCACGGCAACAACCCAGAGATAACAACAAGGGGGATGGGAACCGATGTCGGAAGTCAGTGGGGAAGGAAACAAAAGGCAGGAAGGGAGAGTGTGTAAAGCATGACCAGAGAAAGCAGGGCAGAGAGCAAGGAAAGTCTACATGAAACTGCATTTATTTCAATGCAAGGGGCCTGACGGGCAAAGCGGATGAACTCAGGGCATGGATGGGCACATGGGACTGGGATATTATAGCTATGACTGAAACATGGCTAAGGGAGGGGCAGGACTGGCAGCTCAATGTTCCGGGGTACAGATGCTATAGAAAGGATAGAACAGGAGTTAAGAGAGGAGGGGGAGTGGCGTTTTTGATTAGGGAGAACATCACGGCAGTACTTAGAGGGGATATATCCGAGGGTTCGCCCACTGAGTCTATATGGGTGGAACTGAAAAATAAGAAGGGAGAGATCACCTTGATAGGACTGTACTACAGGCCCCCAAATAGTCAACAGGAAATTGAGGAGCAAATATGTAAGGAGATTACAGATAGCTGCAAGAATAATAGGGTGGTAATAGTAGGGGACTTTAACTTTCCCAACATTGACTGGGACAGCCATAGCATTAGGGGCTTGGATGGAGGGAAATTTGTTGAGTGTATTCAGGAGGAATTTCTCATTCAGTATGTGGATGGACCGACTAGAGAGGGGGCAAAACTTGACCTCGTCTTGGGAAATAAGGAAGGGCAAGTGACAGAAGTGTTAGTGAGGGATCACTTTGGGACAAGTGACCATAACTCCATTAGTTTTAAGATAGCTATGGAGAATGATAGGTCTAGCCCAAGAGTTAAAATTCTTAACTGGGGCAAGGCCAATTTTGATGGTATCAGACAGGAACTTTCAGAGGTAGATTGGGGGAGACTTGGCAGGCAAAGGGACGGCTGGTAAATGGGAGGCTTTTAAAAATGTGTTAACCAGGGTTCAGGGGAAGCACATTCCCTTTAGAGTGCAGGGCAAGGCTGGTAGAAGTAGGGAACCCTGGATGACTCGAGATATTGAGACTCTGGTCAAAAAGAAGAAGGAGGCATATGACGTACATAAACAACTGTGATCAAGTGGATCCCTTAAAGAGTATAGAGATTGTCGAAATAGAGTTAAGAGGGAAATCAGGAGGGCAAAAAGGGGACATGAAATTGCTTTGGCAAATAATGCAAAGGAGAATCCAAAGAGCTTCTACAGATATGTATCTGGGAAAAAGAGTAACTAGGGACAGAGTAGGGCCTCTTAAGGATCAACAAGGACATCTATGTGCAGAGCCACAAGAGTTGGGTGAGATCCTGAATGAATATTTCTCATCGGTATTCACGGTGGAGAAAGGCATGGATGTTAGGAAACTAAGGGAAATAAATAGTGATATCTTGAGAAGTGTGCATATTACAGAGGAGGAGGTGCTGGAAGTCTTAAAGCGCATCAAGGTAGATAAATCCCCGGGACCTGATGAAATGTATCCCAGGATGTTGTGGGAGGCTAGCGAGGAAATTGCGGGTCCCCTGACAGAGATATTTGAATCATCGGCTGCCACAGGTGAGGTGCCTGAAGATTGGAGAGCGGCGAATGTTGTGCCCTTGTTTAAGAAGGGCAGCAGTGAAAAGCCTAGGAACTACAGACCGGTGAGCCTAACGTCTGTAGTAGGTAAGTTGCTAGAAGGTATTCTGAGAGACAGGATCTACAAGCATTTAGAGAGGCAAGGACTGATTTGGGGCAGTCAGCAAGGCTTTGTGCGTGGAAAATCTTGTGCGAAACTCTCCGTTATCGGCGGAAAGTCCGCCGATCGGCGCAAAAAACGGTGCAAATCCGACTCGCGTCACGTCGGAAAAATGGGTCGAAAGTCTCCGGCCCGAAATGGGCTAGCAGCGACGTAACGGGATCCGCGCTTGCGCAGTGGTTCACGCCGTGCAGCGTCATACGCACCGCACGGCGTGACGGCTCATAAGGCCGCGCTGCTCCCCCCCACCCGACCGGAACACCCGGCCGGAACACCCGACTTGATGGCTGGCCGTCGCTCAGCCCCGAGGTGCGAGTCACGGGATGTGGAGGCGCTCCTGGACGCGGTGGAGCAGAGGAGGGCCGCCCTGTATCCCGGGCACGGCCGCAGAGTTGCCCCACGCCACAGCCGGCGTCTGTGGAGGGAAGTGGCAGAGGCCGTCACCGCTGCGGCCCTGACACCACGGACAGGCACCCAGTGCCACAAGAAGGTGAACGACCTCGTCAGAGCAGGCAGGGTGAGCCTCCCCCATATCCCCCCTCCCCCATATCCCCCATATCCCCCTCCCCCATATCCCCCTCCCCATATCCCCCCTCCCCCATATCCCCCATATCCCCCCTCCCCCATATCCCCCCTCCCCCATATCCCCCCTCCCCCATATCCCCCCTCCCCATATCCCCCCTCCCCCATATGCCCCCTCCCCATATCCCCCCTCCCCCATATCCCCCCTCCCAATATACCCCCTCCCCCATATCCCCCATATCCCCCTCCCCATATACCCCCCTCCTCCATATCCCCATATCCCCCCTCCCCCATATCCCCCTCCCCATATCCCCCCTCCACCATATCCCCCCTCCCCCATATCCCCCATATCACCCCTCCCCCATATCCCCCCTCCCCATGTCCCCCATATCCCCCCTCCCCCATATCCCCCCTCCCCCATATCCCCCTCCCCCATATCCCCCTCCCCCATATCCCCCCTCCCCCATATCCCCCATATCCCCCCTCCCCCATATCCCTCCTCCCCCATATCCCCCCTCCCCATATGCCCCCTCCCCATATCCCCCCTCCCCCATATCCCCCCTCCCCATATCCCCCCTCCCCCATATCCCCCATATCCCCAAGTGAATCCAGCCCTAACCTTAACCTCTGCAATGCACGTGCAACCGATGGCGTGCATTCATATACCTGCCTAACAGTGTTGCCTTTTACCCCTGCCACCCCCCCCCCCCCACAGGAGAAGCGCGCACACAACAATAGGGAGCATGTGAGGACTGGAGGAGGCCCCGCTGATGAGAGGACACTGTCCGAACACGAGGAAAGGGCCCTGGAACTGGCTGGCGGACCTGAGGACCGGGAGGTTGCAAGTGAGCCACCGACAGCCCGTCCCCATATCCCCCCTCCCCTATATCCCCCTCCCCCATATCACCTGATCACTGCCTGACGTCTAACCATGCATGCTTCATTGTGTATCGC
Source organism: Scyliorhinus torazame (assembly GCF_047496885.1). Classification (NCBI taxonomy): domain Eukaryota; kingdom Metazoa; phylum Chordata; class Chondrichthyes; order Carcharhiniformes; family Scyliorhinidae; genus Scyliorhinus; species Scyliorhinus torazame. The sequence goes on from NC_092722.1 coordinate 95,362,844, forward strand.
AGGACCAAACATCCAGGCACCCATCCCCGCAGATGCAGAGCTCCCGCAGGATGCCCCTCGGAGGCCATGGGAGACAGAAGACCCGGACCCTCCAGCATGCGACGCCCGCAGGATGCTCCTCGCACACCACGGGAGACGGAGAGACCCGGACCCTCCAGCATGCAACGCCCGCAGGATGCCCCTTGGAGGCCACGGGAGACGGAGAGACCCGGACCCTCCAGCATGCGACGCCCGCAGGATGCCCCTCGGAGACCACGGGAGATGGAGAGACCCGGACCCTCCAGCATGCGATGCCCGCAGGATGCCCCTCGGAGGCCATGGGAGACGGAGAGACCCGGACCCTCCAGCATGCGACGCCCGCAGGATGCCCCTCGGAGACCACGGGAGACGGAGAGACCCGGACCCTCCAGCATGCGACGCCCGCAGGATGCCCCTCGGAGGCCACGGGAGACGGAGAGACCCAGACCCTCCAACATGCGACGCCCGCAGGGTGCCCCTCGCACACCACGGGAGACGGAGAGACCTGGAGCAACAGGGAGACGACACCCCCGTCACGTGCGGGAGCGACCACCCAGCGACAGGCCCCCGTCACATCCGAGCCAGGACACCACTACCCAGGACACCACTACCCGGGACAGTACTGCCCAGGGCACCCCTACCCGGGACAGCACTACCCAGGAAGACAAAATACCGGACAGTGACTCAGAGTGGATGGGTGGAGACGAACTCCCACCCCAAAGTGCCATGGACTCAGAGTGGGACGAAGAGCACGACACAACGCCACTGCTGTCACCAACACCCTCCACCATCGCATAAACACTCTCCTCGTTTGGGCACTTTAGTGATGAGGCGTCTGCTACACTCACTGGTGCGCACAACACAGCCGTCCCGGTACAGCAGGTGGAGGTAGGAGCAGCAGAGGGGCCGGGCGGTTGGAGGGCAGCCCAGCCCAAGCGAACATCTGCCGCCCAGATGGATCCCGGGTTCCTGGAGTTACCACACCCACACATAGATCCGATGAAACCACCGACCCGGAGACGAGCGAAGAGGGTGACGGCCGACTTGCGGCGGCTGCAGTCGCAGGTGGAGGAGTTCACCCGCGTCCAGGAGCTGGGAGTGGTGCCGGCCATGCGTGCCACCCAGGCTCACACCGCACGGGTGGCGTCCGCGGTGGAGGCAATGGGTGCGACGGTGTCAGACATGGGGAACGGTTTGCGAGGCCTGGGGCTTTCCGTGCAGGTGGCGTCTGTGGCCCAGGACATGGCTGCCCTCTCACAGGAGGCCATGAGCCAGTGCCAGCGCCAGATGGCAGAGGCGCTCAACGCCATAGCCCAGTCACTGCAGGCCATGGCCCAGTCTCAGCAGGCCATGGCCCAGTCTCTGCAGGCCATCGCTGAGGGCATCGGCGCCAGTGGCCATGTGCGAGCCGGCGTCGCACTGTCACAGACAGGGTTTGCCAACCCCCTGGGCTCCATGGCTGCAAACCTGCAGACCCCTGTCGATACCAGCACGGGCCTCCAGGACTGGCAGCGCCAGATGTCGGGGGGCGTCGGATGGCCAGCCCGTTCGCATCCCCCACCCATGTAGAGGCCTGGGGGCCATCGGGCACCCCAAGGGAGGAGGAGGTGGTGTGGTCCGTTCCGGCTCCCCCTGTAGGGGAGGTCCCGGTACATCGCGACACCTCGGACTCCCCCCCCTTCCGTCCCAGGTGCATCGGGTGGGCAACAGGCAGGACAGGCTGGCAGCTCGCCATCCCAGTCGCCCGGGCCGCAGCCTGGCCCATCTAGGCCAGGACGCCCCAGGAAACGGCTGCCAAAGGGATCCAGTGTCAGAGGGCAGGAATCACAGGAGTCCACCTCCAGTTCTGCTGTACCATCTGGGGAACCACGTAGATGTAGTCAAAGGGCCCGTAAGGCCAAACAATTAGACACTGAGTAAGTTGGCACGGGTGCAGGGCACAGATGAGTTTTAGGGGCTAGGGCACGTGCATGAACTCGTTTGGTTATTAAAGTCAATGTTACACCTACAGAAGCTGCCTTTGTGCTCTGTCCAAAGCATGCAGGGGTGTCATGTACGTTGAGCGCAAGTGTGTGTGTGAGGGGTGGTCTTACCTCAGCCCCAGGTGAGTCTGCCCCCTTCCCCCTGGGCCGCCATCAACATCCCCCGGGCAGAGGACGGGACCGTGCGCTGCAGTGTCACAGCCGCATGCAGGGATGGTCCGGGTGGATGGTGGTACTGTGGCCATGGGTCAGACATAGTCCAACGATGTGGAGCCAGGAGCTCACCGCAGGGCGGGTTGTCATCATCCTCCATGGCCTGCAATAGACACGCGTCCACCCGCAACTGTGTGAGCCCGGCCCGTTGTGCCGCAGGTGGATCGGCAATGGGGGGGCGGGGTGTGTGCATGCGGGTGGGGTCGGTGGGGTTGGGGAGGGGGGTGAGGGTGCTGGGTGGGTGGATGGGTGGGGGGTGTGGGTGGTCGGCTGTTGCCATGGTGTGCGGTCTGTGGCCATACTACCCGATTCCCACGCCCATCTAGTCAGTGAAGCGGGCGGCTATCAGTCTGTCCCGTGCCCGCTGGGCCAGCCGGTAACGGTGGACAGCCACCCGCCTGTGTCTACCCCATCTGCCCTGACCATTACCCCCATCCCCCTCATCTGGGGAGGACTGCGCCTCTTCCTGCTACCGCCCTCCTCTGCCTGCGGCACATCGCCCTTCTGCTGGGCTATGCTGTGCAGGACGCAGCACACCACAATGATGCGGCCGACCCTATCTGACCGATACTGGAGGGCCAGAGAGGTCCAGGCACCTGAAACGCATCTTCAGCACGCCAAAGCATCTCTCTTTCACTCCCCTTGTAGCTACATGGGCATCATTGTAGCGGTTCTCCGCCTCATTGCGTGGCCTCCGTATAGGCGTCATCAGCCACGATCGCAATGGGTAGCCCCTGTCGCCCAGCAACCAGCCCCTCAGCCGGGGATGGCGTCCCTCGTACATGCCGGGGATGGATGACCGCGACAGCACGTATGAGTCGTGTACACTGCCTGGGTAATGGGCGCAGACGTGCAGGATCATCATGCGGTGGTCGCAGACCACCTGTATGTTCATCGAATAGGTCCCCTTCCTATTGGTGAACACGGCCCTGTTATCTGCAGGTGGCTGCACGGCGACGTGCATCCCATCAATCGCGCCCTGGGCCATGGGGAACCCGGCCACGGCAGAGAAGCCCACGGCCCGGGCATCTTGGCTGGCCCGGTCCACAGGGAAGCGGATGTAGCGGTGCGCCATGGCATATAGGGCATCTGTCACTGCCCGTATGCACCGATGCACCGATGTCTGCGATATGCCGGACAGGTCCCCACTCGGTGCCTGGAATGACCCCGTTGCATAAAAGTTCAGGGCCACGAGTAACCTTGACGGACACGGGGAGAGGGTGTCCCCCGCCAGTGCCACGCGGTGACAGGTGTGCCAGCAGGTGGCAGATGTGTGCCACGGTTTCCCGCCTCATCCGGAGTCTCCTCCTGCATTCCCGGTCCGTGAGGTCCTGGTATGATTGCCGGGGCCGGTACACACGGGGCGCCCTCGGATGCCTCCGTTGCCGTGGGGCCGCGACGTCCTCCTCCCCCTCCTCCCCCTGTCGGTCAGGTGTCCCTCCAGCCTGGGCGGCTGCCGCCTGTCCCTCTGCGGCAGCCTGCGCCGCCTCTCTGGCACACTCCTCCTCCTCCTCCTCATCCAGGGCAACATAGACATTAGCGGCTGCCGCCACGGCGGCCAACATCGCAGGATGATCGGAAAACATGACGGCCTGGTGGGGGGGAGAGGACCGACGACATGTCATCATTGCCCATAATCCCCTCCTCCCCCCAGCCAGGTGGCATGGACCGCACGGGTCCAACTGTTGGAGGCTGGCACCTGGCCAGGTGGACCAACTCACTTGCCCTCGCATCCCTCTCCCCGGCACGGACCCCCCCCAACCTCCTCCCCGGCATGGACCCCCCATCCCCTCCCCGGCACGGAGCCCCCCCCAACCTCCTCCCCGGCACGGACCCCAACCTCCTCCCCAGCACGGACCACCCCCATCCCCCTCCCCAGCACGGACCCCAACCTCCACCCCGGCACGGACCCCCCATCCCCCTCCCCGGCACGGACCCCCCCCAACCTCCTCCCCGGCACGGACCCCTCCCCCAACCTCCTCCCCGACACGGACCCCCCATCCCCCTCCCCCGCACGGACCCCAACCTCCTCCCCGGCACGGACCCCCCATCCCCCTCCCCGGCACGGACCCCCCCCCAACCTCCTCCCCGGCACGGACCCCAACCTCCTCCCCGGCACGGACCCCAACCTCCTCCCCGGCACGGACCCCCCATCCCCCTCCCCGGCACGGACCCCAACCTCCACCCCGGCACGGACCCCCCATCCCCCTCCCCGGCACGGACCCCCCCCCCAACCTCTTCCCCGGCATGGACCCCCCATCCCCCTCCCCGGCACGGACCCCCCCCAACCTCCTCCCCGGCACGGACCCCAACCTCCTCCCCGGCACGGACCCCCCATCCCCCTCCCCGGCACGGACCCCCCCCCCAACCTCCACCCCGACACGGACCCCCCCCATCCCCCTCCCCGGCACGGACCCCCCCCCCCACCTCCTCCCCGGCACGGACCCCAACCTCCTCCCGGGCACGGACCCCCCCATCCCCCTCCCCGGCATGGACCCCCCTCCCGGCACTCTCCCGGAGCCCAGCCCACTCTAACCACCCCACCCCCGCCGCACACACACACAACCCGAGACACACCTCTCCTCACACATTCAGACTGCGGCCACGCCATTGCCTGCCCAGAGCCAACCCCCCAGGCCGTCACTCACCTCCACGCTGGTCGGCGTGAACCTGGAGCACAGGGTCACGCCGATGAAAAGGAGGTTTAATTTACGTCGACGTGAACGGTCATCACGTCGACGGGACTTCGGCCCATCCGGAAGGGAGAATATCGGCAGGCCGAAAATTGGCTGCCTTGCACAGACCCGTGCCATTCTCCGACGGCAGCGGCGACATTAATGCCCCGCCGACTTTTATCCCTTCGGAGACTTTGGCAACCGGCGGGGGCGGGATTCACGGCGGCCAACGGCCATTCTCCGACCCGCTGGGGGGTCGGAGAATGACGCCCCTTGTCTCACAAATTTTTGAGGGGGTGACCAAGAAGGTAGATGAGGGCAGTGCAGTAGACGTTGTCTACATGGACTTTAGCAAAGCCTTTGACAAGGTACCGCATGGTAGGTTGTTGCAGAAGGTTGAAGCTCACGGGATCCAGGGTGAGGTTGCCAATTGGATTCAAAATTGGCTGGACGACAGAAGATAGAGGGTGGTTGTAGAGGGTTGTTTTTCAAACTGGAGGCCTGTGACCAGTGGTGTGCCTCAGGGATCGGTGCTGGGTCCACTGTTATTTGTGATTTATATTAATGATTTGGATGAGAATTTAGGAGGCATGGTTAGTAAGTTTGCAGATGACACCAAGATTGGTGGCACAGTGGATAGTGAAGAAGGTTATCTAGGATTGCAACGGGATCTTGATCAATTAGGCCAGTGGGCCGACGAATGGCAGATGGAGTTTAATTTAGTAAATGTGGGGTGATGCATTTTGGCAGATCGAATCAGGCCAGGACCTACTCAGTTAATGGTATGGCGTTGGGGAGAGTTATAGAACAAAGAGATCTAGGAGTACAGGTTCATAGCTCCTTGAAGGTGGAGTCGCAGGTGGACAGGGTGGTGAAGGAGGCATTCGGCATGCTTGGTTTCAGTGGTCAGAACATTGAATACAGGAGTTGGGACGTCTTGTTGAAGTTGTACAAGACATTGGTACGGCCACACTTGGAATACTATGTGCAGTTCTGGTCACCCTATTATAGAAAGGATATTATTAAACTAGAAAGAGTGCAGAAAAGATTTACTAGGATGTTACCGGGACTTGATGGTTTGAGTTATAAGGAGAGGCTGGATAGACTGGGACTTTTTTCCCTGGAGCGTAGGAGGCTTAGGGGTGATCTTATAGAGGTCTATAAAATAATGAGGGGCATAGATAAGGTAGATAGTCAACATCTTTTCCCAAAGGTAGGGGAGTCTAAAACTAGAGGGCATAGGTTTAAGGTGAGAGGGGAGAGATTCAGAAGGGCCCAGAGGGGCAATTTCTTCACTCAGAGGGTAGTGAGTGTCTGGAATGTGCTGCCAGAGGTAGTAGTAGAGGCGGGTACAATTGTGTCTTTTAAAAAGCATTTAGATAGTTACATGGGTAAGATGGGTATAGAGGGTTATGGGCCAAGTGCGGGCAACTGGGACTAGCTTAATGGTAAAAACTGGGCGGCATGGACTGGTTGGGCCGAAGGGCCTGTTTCCATGCTGTAACCTTCTATGATTCTATGATTCTAACAACTCTGTTTGTTCCCATCCTGAGCTTCCATCCTAGCTCCCTGAAAGCCTGCCTGACATCCTTGTCCCCTTTCCTACCTATGTCGTAGTGCCAATGTGGACCACGACTTGGGGCTGCTCCCCCTCCCCCTTAAGGACCCGGAAAACACGATCCGAGACATCACGTACCCTTGCACCTGGGAGGCAACATACCAAACGTGAGTCTCTCTCGCTCCCACAAAATCTCCTATCTGTGCCCCTGACTATCGAGTCCCCAATTACTAATGCTCTGCTCCTCTCCCCCCTTCCCTTCTGAGCAACAGGGACAGACTCCGTGCCAGAGGCCCGTACCCTATGGCTTACCCCTGGTAAGTCCCCCCCCCCCACAAGTATCCAAAGCGGTATACTTGTTACTCAGGGGAACGACCGCAGGGGATCCCTGCACTGACTGCTTCTTCCCAGTCCCTCTTACAGTTACCCATCTATCTCCAATCTTTGGGGTAACTAATTCCCTGAAGCTGCTATCTATGACACCCTCTGCCTCCCGAATGATCCGAAGTTCATCCAACTCCAGCTCCAGTTCCCTAACTCGGTCTTGGAGGAGCTGGAGATGGCTGCACTTCCTGCAGGTAAAATCAGCAGGGATACTAACGGCATCCCTCACCTCAAACATCCTGCAGGAGGAACATTGCACTCCCTTCCCTGCCATCCCTCTAACCTCCAACCAAGATCTGGTTAATAAATAAATTTAAAAAATATATATAATAATAATACAATATGCCACTTACCTCACACCAATGGGTCTTATTATTAGGTTCGAGGAGGAGGGCGGGTGGGAGACACTACACGTGTAGTGTCTCGGGTTTCCTCTCCACCAGAATTTACTGGTTGGGGGGGGACCTTCCCAGAAGTCAGCTGGGCAAACTTCTGGTTCCCGCCTTATATAAAAATAAATAAATAAATAAAACAGAAAAGAAGAACAGAAACGGGACCAGGGAAGTGTTTTAAATGTAAATACTCACCTCCCAGAAGGCCCCTGCACGCCGCTCCCGCCGAACTATGTCAACCAGGTGACTACAAAAGATTCCGCTCATAATTTACTTTTTGTAAACTTACTGTTATTGACAGGATTTAAAAACTACAAAATATATTATGGAGTCCACATGACATTTTTATGTTAAATTTGGCTGTGATGAGCTCAGGAGCCTTCCCTTCAAGTATTATTCAACAGTCTCCCTCGACACTTTAATAAAAATAGGCTTTATTAGTTAACATTTATATAAACAAAGAGCAAGAATTTTCATCAATTACAAACAGAAAGAGTACAGCCACAGTAATCGATGTATAACACTTAATAAACTCCCCCTTAACTGTTCCAATTCAAAAACAAAATCCCATAAACCAAAACCCCTTTTCAAGTGCTTCGCCCAGCACTCTGCATTCTCACTTGAATGAGACTGGCTTTCCCTGAGATTCTGACCTCATCTCACCAGCCGATTTAACTCTTTCCGGAAAGCAAACTGTATCTTTTAAGTTGCCACAGCAGGTAGCTGTAATTAATGTTTTTTTTCCCCTGGAACAACTCTTTAAAATGAAAATAGAGAGACAGGAACTTATTTTCCCCTGAGTCCAGAGCAGTCAAATGTGAAAGTGAAATCAAAATCAGCTCACATAGCCACAGCCCAGTTCCACCCACACAATGACATCACTTTAGCCATGTGATAAGACAAAAACCTTTCTTAAAGGGACACTCCCATGACAGTACCTCAGATCATAAAATACTTTCTTTGTTCCAATTTATTGTTGCATTTCAGTAATTCAGACATTCTGTGATGAAACATAAGAGTGACTCTCTGGAACCTTCTGGAATGGATTTGACGACTGGGTTCATGGGGTCAGACCTATCACAGAATGCTAACCTTCTCGGTACTAATTGGAAGGGACTGGTAGTGAATTGATTTGGAAATACATTATAGTCAGAATTTTACCTGTTATTTCCGTGCTTCCAATCCAGAAGAAGGTGAAATTCTACGACAAGACATCGGACACAGGTCCTGACGTCATTGCAAACTCGCACAATATTGCAGTCAACTGGCATGTTGGGCAGTCAGAAGCCCTCCTGTTGATAATCAATCAGATAGTTAAGGTAATTTAAATTTTACCGCCCCCCATGAGCTGGAACTCATCCTGTTTTTTGCACTTTTCTCATCCATGGGTGGGATAAAAGGGGCAAGAGGAGTTTGAGTGAGGTTTGCTTATGATTTTGGACCTTTCCCTCTGTTTTCTTCTGAAGTATTTGCTTTGTTAACCAGCGCAGACGCGATGGACCAAAGGGCCTTTTCAGTGCTGTAGAGCTCTATGACACATATGTCATGCGAGAGTGCCTTTAAGAACTGGATGTTTAGGCAATGTACCTTTAAGAAAACAGTGATGTCAGAGAGTGGGTGGGGCTGAGTTCAGTTCAGCCATTTTTCAGTTAGGTTTTGCAATTTAAAAAGTGCCTGGCTGGTTTTGCTGAGAGCAGTTTAAAAGTGCCTGGCTGGTTTTGCTGAGAGCAGTTTAAAAGTGCCTGGCTGTTTTACTGTGAGTAGTTTAAAAGTAGAAAGCCAGTTTGAGACAGCAGCTTGAGAAGTTCTGGTTTGCTGTGAGTGCTTGAAGGGAGAAAGCCAGGTTTAAAAAGCAGTTTGTGTGTGTCTGTGTGTGTCCAGAGAGCTGCAAGAAGAAAGCAAGGTGCTGGAGCTGAAATCAACTAAGCTAATATATCTCTGCCATTCTACAGAAAATATATATATCCTTTAACCTGATGTGATACTGTTTAAAGGTGTTAAGTCTCTTGGAAGTTTGAAGGAACATTTTAAGGAGTTATTTACTGTTGCAATATTTTCTGAATTATCTTTGAAATAAGGGGTGTTTAGAGATCCAGTGTTTATTTAAGATGCTAAGTTGAGTTCATGGAATAAACTGTGTTTTGTGTTTAAAAACCCATGTGTCCATAATTGTAATCCCACACCTAGGGAAAAAGCCGTGTGCTAGGAAAAGCAACAAATCCATTAAAGGGAGAGGTTGGTTGAACTCCATGATACATTTTGAGGTTCTGAAAACGCCTCGCCCATAACACATCCATCTCTCACACAGGTTGATCACTGCTGGTGTGAGAGGTTTGCAGGTCTGTGCAAGACCTCAGGAACCCTGATTCTGTTCCTCGGGCTGTCTCACAATAGAAGTTGCCACTGTTTGCCCTGCTTGGTGCTCAGGGTCACCGCAGTGCTCATGCTCTGCAAGGACTCCAGGACAGATACCAAGCACGCAGAACCTCCGGGATCTCCGCCAGATCTCCCTGTGCATCCCACTGGACATTAAGAATCTGCTGGCAGATTCTCATCATTTGCCTCCGACTTCACCTAATCTTGGGCTCCAGCAGTCCACCGGCCGCTGGCACCCTGGCACTCTCTGCCTCCAGTAACTCCTCATATGAGTGTGCTGATTAGTAAGTTTGCGGACGACACAAAGGTTGGTGGAATTGCGGATAGCGATGAGGACTGTCAGAGGATACAGCAGGATTTAGATTGTTTGGAGACTTGGGCGCGGAGAGATGGCAGATGGAGTTTAATCTGGACAAATGTGAGGTAATGCATTTTGGAAGGTCTAATGCAGGTAGGGAAGATACAGTGAATGGTAGAACCCTCAAGAGTATTGAAAGTCAAAGAGATCTAGGAGTACAGGTCCACAGGTCATTGAAAGGGGCAACACAGGTGGAGAAGGTAGTCAAGAAGGCATACGGCATACTTGCCTTCATTGGTCGGGGCATTGAGTATAAAAATTGGCAAGTCATGTTGCAGCTGTATAGAACCTTAGTTAGGCCACACTTGGAGTATATGTTCAATTCTGGTTGCCACACTACCAGAAGGATGTGGAGGCTTTAGAGAGGGTGCAGAAGAGATTTACCAAGATGTTTCCTGGTATGGAGGACATTAGCTATGAGGAGCGGTTGAATAAACTCGATTTGTTCTCACTGGAACGACAGAGGTTGAAGGGCGACCTGATAGAGGTCTACAAAATTATGAGGGGCATGGACAGGGTGGATAGTCAGAGACTTTTTCCCAGCGTAGAGGGGTCAATTACTGGGGGCATAGGTTTAAGGTGTGAGGGGCAAGGTTTAGTACGAGGCAAGTTTTTTATACAGAAGGTAGTGGGTGCCTGGAACTCGCTGCCAGAGGAGGTGGTGGAAGCAGGGACGATAGTGATGTTTAAGGGGCATCTTGACAAATACATGAATAGGATGGGAATAGAGGGATACAGACCCCGGAAGTGTAGAAGATTTTAGTTTAGTCGGGCAGCATGGTCGGCACAGGCTTGGAGGGCCGAAGGGCCTGTTCCTGTACTGTACTTTTCTTTGTTCTTTGTTCTAGTGCACAACCATCTGACTCAAAGCCCACCAATGTGTTGGTATCTGTGCTTGTGCCTGGTAGCAAAGATTGGTGTGACGGATGTGGATTTGTCAGTGGCACCTCCTCAGGTGTCAATGGAGGGTCCTGGGGATCCCGGCTTGCTCGGGAACTTGACTCATCTGAGGGAGGAATACAATCGGTCAGTGTTAGCACTCAAACAGTGTCCAGGCTCGCTGGCTGGGTAAGATTGAAATCAAGAGCATCATGATTGCTCAATAACTGGGAACACTTGTTTAGAAGTTCTTATGAGTGATGAGACAACCCTAAATTGTTTTCACTCTCCGACTGTCCTGCTTCTGCCCACTGGACTCTTCCTCTGAGATGTCTCTCCACTGTGACCTGAGGACCTTACCCCCGGCTCGCACTCAAACTCAAGGGTGTCCATCTCAGTTGTGCTCAGGTTGGGCAGATTGGCTACCTCAACATCAGCTTCCTATCTTATCTCCCAGTGCCAACATGCAGAGCTATCTGTGCTTACTGTTATAAAAATATAAAATACTGCATAAACTCAGCAGGTCTGGAAACAGCTGTGGAGAGAGAAACAGAGTTAATGGCATGATCTAACAAATAAGTTTCTCTCATTTCAGGCGGGTTTGGCTGGAAGTTTCTCCCTGGTTCTGTTGGCGTGTTCCCCACCGCTATCCAACCACAGGATCTACTGGTCGCATTGTGCCCAAATCGCGATGCGGCGAGGCGCAACGTGATCAGTAGATGCTGGGAAATCCCACTTCCGGGATCTACCTAGCTCGCCACACCTCGCAAGATCTAATGCGATCTCACAAGACATTGCGATGTGAATCCTGCCCACATTGTGGGCACTTTCTAGCAAATTTACATATTAGAGTGAGACAGCTAGTCTTACTCTAATATGCATTCCTTTTTTAAAAATAAATTTAGAGTGCCCAATTCATTTTTTTCCAAATAGGGGGCAATTTAGTGTGGCCAATTCACCTCCCCAGCACTATTTTGGGTTGTGGGGGCAAAACCCACGCAAACACGGGGAGAAGGGACAATCTCCACAAGGACAGTGACCCAGAGCCGGGATCGAACCTGGGACCTCAGCATCGTGAGGCAACAGGGCTAACCACTGTGCCACCGTGCTGTCCCCTAATATGCATTCCTGAGATCTAACCAAGGCGTGGGATCTAATTCTCTTGCCTTAGAGTATTCGGGTGAACACCATTCTATGCTGGGCCCACAAACGGAGGCCGGATGGAATGGCACTCGTTTGGATCTCCCAGGGGATTGGAGCACCCCCAGGTGCATGCCCTATGGCAGGGTAGTACCCGGGCACTGCTGGTGCCAACTGGGTACTCTAGTATTGCCAGCCTGACACTCTGACAGTGACAGCCTGGCACTGCCAGGGTTGGCACTGGAGGGTGCAAAGCTGGCAGTGCCAAGCTGGCATATTTTGCATGGCAGTGATTGGGCCTAGGGTGCCCAGCATGGGTGGGGGGGGCCTTGGGGTACTCCTTATAGTGAGTCCCCCTTATAGTGAGTTTGTGCTTGGGGAGTTTGGGGGTTGTGTCCGGAGCTCGAGAGATCAGGGTGCCATTTTAAAACGGTGTCCCGATCTCTCGCTGCACTGAGGAGGTCCGGTGAGTGGAGTTCCTCAGTGCAGAAAAAGGGGCTATGAACGGCCTAGTCTGGGAGTTCCCCACTGAGGCCTCTAATCTACCTGGATGGGTGTTAGATAGTGGGGTGGGCACCCTTTCATGGGCATGGCTAATCTGTTGCGAAGGGACTCTGTCCTTATTCGGGTAGATCGTGCACAAGTCACTTTTCCTGAGATCTAACCAAGGCGTGGGATCTAACTCTAATACTTAGAGTATTCAGAAGAGCGCCATTCTATGCCGGGCCCACAAATGGAGGCCGGATGGAATGGCACTCGTTTGGATCTCCCAGGGGATTGGAGTCCCCCCAGGCGTTTCTGTGGTCGAAAACGAGACTCCCGAATGGTATGTTGCCTCCCGGGTGCACGGGTCAGGGATGTCTCAGATCGGCTGCAGGACATAGTGAAGGGGGAGGGTGAACCGCCAGTTGTTACATTTGGGAACCAACTATACAGGTAAAAAACGGGATGAGGTCCTACAATCAGAATTTAGGGAGTTAGGAGATAAGTTTAAAAAATAGGACCTCAAAGGTAGTAATCTCAGGATTGGTACCAGTGCCACGAGATAGTCAGAGTAGAAATTCAAGAATAGTCAGGATGAATACGTGGCTTGAGAGATGGTGCAGGAGGGAGGGGTTCAGATTTTCGGGACAGTTCCGGGGGTGGTGGGATCATTACAAATCGGATGGTCTACACCTGGGCAGGACTGGAACCAATGTCCAAGGGGGTGCTTTTTCTAACACTGTTGTGGAGGTTTTAAACTAATGTGGCAGGGGGATGGGAACCAGATTAGGAAGTTAGAGGTCAGTAAAGAGGCAGCAACTAAAGCCAGTAAGGTACTGGATAATAAACTCATTGTGACTAAGGGGAAGAGTAGACAGGGAAGAGATGATGAACGCAAAGGGACAGGTGGTCTAAGGTGCATTTGTTTCAATGCGAGAAGTGTAGCAGGTAAGGCAGATGAACTTAGGGCTTGGATTAGTACCTGAGAATGTGATGTTATTGGTATTACTGAGACTTGGTTGAGGGAAGGGCAAGACTGACAACTAAATATCCCAGGGTACAGATGCTTCAGGAGGGATAGAGAGGGAGGTAAAAGGGGTGGAGGAGTTGGATTACTGGTCAGAGATGATATCACAGCTGTGATTAAGGAGGGCACGATGGGGGATTCGAGCACTGAGGCAATATGGGTAGAGCTAAGAAATAGGAATAGTGCAGTAACATTGTTGGGACTTTACTCCAGGCCTCCCAAAAGCAAGCGTGAAGTAGAGGTACAAATATGTGGACAGATTATAGAAAAATGTAGGAGCAATAGGGTGGTCATGATGGGAGATTTTAACTTCCCCAACATTGAATGGGACTCATGTAGTGTTGGAGGCATAGATGGAGCAGAATTTGTAAGGTGCATCCAGGAGGGTTTTCTAGAGCAGTATGTTAATAGTCCAACTCGGGAAGGGGCCATACTGAACCTGGAATTGGGGAATGATCCCGCCAGGTGGTTGAAGTTTCAGTCGGTGATTACTTTGGGAATAGCGATCATAATTCCGTAAGTTTTAGAATACTCATGAACAAAGACGAGAGTGGTCCTAAAGGAAGAGTGCTAAATTGGGGAAAGGCCAAGTACAACAAAATTCGGCAGGAGCTAGGGAATGTGGGTTGGGAGCAGCTGTTTAAGGGTAAATCCACATTTGAAATGTGGGAGTCTTTTAAGGAAAGGTTGATTAGAGTGCAGGACAGACATGTCCCTGTGAAAATGAGGGATAGGAATGGCAAGATGAGGGAACCACGGATGACGGGTGGAATAGTGAGACTAGCTAAGATGAAAAAGGAAGCATACATAAGATCTAGGCGACTTAAAACTGATGAAGCTTTGGAGGAATATCGGGAAAGTAGGACAAATCTCAAACGCGCAATAAAGAGGGCTAAAAGGGGTACAGAAGTTGATAAATTCTTGATTTCTCGAGGAATTAAGGGCTATGGAGAGAGAGCGGGTAAATGGAGTTGAAATCAGCCATGATTGAATGGTGGAGTGGACTCGATGGGCCGAATGGCCTTACTTCCACTCCTATGTCTTATGGTCTTATGGTCTTATGGGTCATGAAATATCTTTGGCTAACAGGGTTAAGGAAAATCCCAAAGCCTTTTATTCATATATAAGGAAGAAGAGGATAACTAGAGAAAGGATTGGCCCACTCAAAGACAAAAGAGGGAATTTATGCGTGGAGTCAGAGGAAATGGGTGAGATTCTTAATGAGTACTTTCCATCGGTATTCACCAAGGAGAGGGACATGAACAATGTTGAGGTTAGGGATGGATGTTGAAATACTTTAGGTCAAGTCAGCATAAGGAAGGGGGATGTTTTGGGTATTCTAAAAGGCATTAAGGTGGACAAGTCCCCAGGTCCGGATGGGATCTACCCCAGGTTACTGAGGGAAGCGAGGGACGAAATAGCTGGGGCTTTAACAGATATCTTTGCAGCATCCTTGAGCACGGGTGAGGTCCCGGAGGACTGGAGAATTGCTAATGTTGTCCCTTTGATTAAGAAGGGTAGCAGGGATAATCCAGAGAATTATAGACCTGTGAGCTTGACGTCAGTGGTAGGCAAACTGTTGAAGAAGATACTGAGGGATAGGATCTATTCACATTTGGAAGAAAATAGACTTATCAGTGATAGGCAGCATGGTTTTGTGCAGGGAAGGTGATGTGATGTCTTACAAACCTAATAGAATTCTTTGAGGAAGTGACAAAGTTAATTGATGAGGGAAGGGCTGTAGATGTCATATACATGGACTTCAGTAAGGTGTTTAATAAAGTTTCCCAAGGCAGGTTGATGGAAAAAGTGAAGTCGCATGGGGTTCAGGGTGTACTAGCTAGATCGATAAAGAATTGGCTGGGCAACAGGAGACAGAGAGTAGTGGTGGAAGGGAGTGTCTCAAAATGGAGAAAGGTGACTAGTGGTGTTCCACGGGGATCCGTGCTCGGACCACTGTTGTTGGTGATATACATAAATGATCTGGACGAAGGTATAGGTGGTCTGATTCGCAAGTTTGCAGACGATACTAAGATTGGTGGAGTTGCAGATAGCGAGGAGGACTGTCAGAGAATACAGCAAAATATAGATAGATTGGAGAGTTGGGCAGAGAAATGGCAGATGGAGTTCAATCCAGGCAAATGCGAGGTGATGCATTTTGGAAGATCTAATTCAAGAACGGACTAGACGGTCAATGGAAGAGTCCTGGGGAAAATTGATGTACAGAGAGATCTGGGAGTTCAGGTCCATTGTACCCTGAAGGTGGCAATGCAGGTCGATAGAGTGGTCAAGAAGGCATACAGCATGCTTGCCTTCATCGGACGGGGTATTGAGTACAAGAGTCGGCAGGTCATGTTACAGTTGTATAGGACTTTGGTTAGGCCACATTTGGAATACTGCGTGCAGTTCTGGTCACCACATTACTAGAAGGATGTGGATGCTTTAGAGAGGGTGCAGAGGAGGTTCAGCAGGACGTTGCCTGGTATGGACGGTGCTAGCTATGAAGAAAAGTTGAGTAGATTAGGATTGTTTTCGTTGGAAAGACGGAGGTTGAGGGCGGACCTGATTGAGGTCTACAAAACTATGAGAGGTATGGACAGGGTGGATAGCAACAAGCTTTTTCAAAGAGTGGTGGTGTCAATTACAAGGGGTCACGATTTCGAGGTGAGAGGGGGAAAGTTTAAGGGCGATGTGTGTGGAAAGTTTTTTATGCAGAGGGTGGTGGGCGCCTTTGCCAGCGGAAGTGGTAGAGGCGGGCATGATAGCATTGTTTAAGATGAACGGGTGGGGAACAGAGGGAAGTAGATCCTTGGAAAATAGAAGACAGGTTTAGATAAAGGATCTGGATCGGCGCAGGCTGGGAGGGCCGAAGGGCCTGTTCCGAAGTTGTAATTTTCTTTGTTCTTTGTTCTTTATAGGTGCATCCCCTATGGGCATGGTGGTACCCGGGCACTGCTGGTGCCACCTGGGCACTATAGTATTGCCAGCCTGACACTTTGGCAGTGACAGCCATGCGCCACTGGGCTGTTAGATAGTGGGGTGTTTCTTGGCACCCTTTCATGGGCATGGCTACTCTGATGCGAAGAGACTCTGTCCTTATTCGGTAGATCGTGCACATAGCCACATTTTCGTCTCCTCAGGCACGTTTCTATTTTGAAAAGAAAATATATTTATTAAAGTTTTTTAACACAATTTTTCTCCCTGACAAATAATAACTCCCCCCCCCTCGTAACAAAAAACGAGAAATCGCGCAGAGCAAGATATATACATGGCAAAATGATATATTTACACAGCTTTGTACACTGGCCCTCACCCGTACGTGCCAGTTTCTCCAACCCTTCATGTTATCTCTTGCTCATCCACCCTCCCAGGCAGTCCCCCCTTACCCCCCCCTCTCCCAGGACGTCCCCTCCACCCCCCCCCCCCCCACCCCACCCCCCCACCCAAGGTTGCTGCTGCTGCTGACCGACCTTCCTCTAACGCTCCGTGAGATAGTCCAGGAACGGTTGCCGCCGCCTGTAGAACCCCTGCGCAGACCCTCTCAAGGCGAACTTAATCCTCTCCAACTTTATGAACCCAGCCATATCATTTATCCAGGCCTCCAGGCTGGGGGGCTTCGCCTCCTTCCACATTAGCAAGATCCTTCGCCGGGCTACGAGGGACGCAAAGGCCAGAATGCCGGCCTCTTTTGCCTCCTGCACTCCCGGTTTGTCCACTACTCTAAATATTGCTAGCCCCCAGCTTGGCTTGACCCGGACTTTCACCACCTGAGATATTGCTCCCGCCACTCCTCTCCAGAGCCCCTCCAATGCTGGGCATGACCAAAACATATGGACATGGTTCGCCGGGCTCCCTGAGCACCTTCTGTCCTCTACCCCAAAGAACCTACTCAACCTCGCCCCCGTCAAGTGCGCTCTGTGGACCACCTTAAATTGTATCAGGCTGAGCCTGGCACACGAGGCGGAGGAATTAACCCTACCTAGGGCATCAGCCCACAGACGTTCCTCGATCTCCTCCCCCAGCTCCTCCTCCCATTTACCCTTCAACTCTTCTACCAGCGCTTCCCCCTCTTCTTTCAACTCCTGGTGTATTTCTGACACCTTGCCCTCCCCGACCCATACACCCGAGATCACCCTATCTTGAACTTCTTGTGCCGGGAGCAACGGGAATTCCCTCACCTGTCGCCTCACAAAAGCCCTCACCTGCATATATCGGAAGGCATTTCCCGGGGGTAACTCGAACTTCTCCTCCAGTGCCCCTAGGCTCGCAAACGTCCCGTTGATGAACAGGTCCCCCATTCTTCCAATCCCCGCCCGATGCCAGCTCTGGAACCCCCCGTCCATCTTCCCCGGGACAAACCGGTGGTTACCCCTGATCGGGGACCACACCGATGCTCCCATTGCACCCCGGTGCCGTCTCCACTGGCCCCAGATCCTTAGCGTTGCCGCCACCACCGGGCTCGTGGTATACTTTGTCGGCGAGAGCGGCAGGGTGCCGTCACCAACGCCCCCAGGCTCGTTCCTTGACAGGACGCCATCTCCATCCTCTTCTATGCCGCCCCCTCTCCCTCCATAACCCACTTGCGGAACATCGCCACATTTGCTGCCCAGTAGTAGCTCCCCAGGTTTGGCAGCGCCAACCCTCCTCGGTCCCTACTGTGTTCCAGAAACTCTCTCTTTACTCTCGGGGTCTTATTCGCCCACAGAAACCCCATAATACTCCTGCCTACTCTCTTAAAAAAGGCCTTAGTGATCACGATGGGAAGCCACTGAAACACAAACAGAAACCTCGGAATGACCACCATTTTGACCGACTGCACTCTACCCGCCAGCGAGAGCGGTAACATGTCCCATCTTTTGAAATCCTCCTCCATTTGGTCCACCAACCTCGTCAGATTCAGTTTATGTAGGGTCCCCCAACTCCTGGCTATCTGGATCCCCAGATACCGAAAGCTACCCTCCGCCCTCCTCAGCGGTAGGTCCCCTATCCTCTTTCTTGGTCCCCCGCCTGTAATACAAAGAGCTCACTCTTCCCTACATTGAGCTTATAGCCCGAAAACTCCCCAAACTCCCTTAGAGTCTGCATTACCTCCACCATCCCCTCCATTGGATCCGCCACGTACAGCAACAGGTCATCCGCATAGAGCGACACCCGATGCTCTTCTCCCCCTCGGACCACCCCCCTCCATTTATTAGACTCCCTCAATGACATGGCCAATGGTTTGATCGCAAATGCGAACAACAGGGGGGACAGGGGGCACCCCTGCCTCGTCCCTCGGTACAGTTGAAAGTACTCCGACCTCCGCCGGTTCGTCACTACACTCGCCATTGGGGCTCTGTAAAGGAGCTTAACCCAATTGATAAACCCTACCCCGAACCCAAACTTACGCAGCACCTCCCAGAGGTATTCCCACTCTACTCGGTCAAAGGCCTTCTCCGCGTCCAGAGCTGCCACTATCTCCGCCTTTGCCTCCTCCGATGGCATCATTATCACGTTTAAGAGCCGCCGCACATTGGTGTTTAGTTGCCTGCCCTTTACAAATCCCGTCTGGTCCTCGTGGATTACCCCCGGGACACAGTCCTCGATCCTCGTGGCCAGCACTTTTGCCAGCAACTTTGCATCCACATTGAGGAGCGAGATCGGCCTGTACGATCCACGTTGCAGTGGGTCCTTGTCCCGCTTTAGAATCAAAGAAATTGTCGCTTCCAACATTGTCGGGGGCAGGGTCCCCTCCTCTCTTGCCTCATTAAAGGCCCTCACCAGTAGCGGGGCCAACAGGTCTGCGTACTTCCTGTAGAACTCCACCGGGAATCCGTCCGGTCCCGGGGCCTTCCCCGCCTGCATGCTCCCCAAACCCTTGCTCAGCTCCTCCAACCCAATTGGTGCCCCCAAACCAGCCACCTCTTGCTCCTCCACCCTCGGGAATCTCAGCTGATCTAGGAATCGTCTCATCCCCTCTTCCCCCGCTGGGGGCTGGGATCTGTACAGCTCTTCATAAAAGGCCTTGAATACCTTGTTTATTTTTGTCGCACTCCGAACCGTGGCTCCCCTTCCATCTTTGACTCCCCCTATTTCCCTCGCTGCCATCCTCTTACGGAGCTGGTGTGCCAGCATCCGACTAGTCTTTTCCCCATACTCATAGGTCGCCCCCTGCGCTTTCCTCCACTGTGCCTCCGCCTTCCCTGTGGTCAACAGGTCAAACTCCGTCTGGAGCCGTCGTCTTTCCCCAAGTAATCTTTCCTCCGGGGCCTCTGCGTATCTCCTGTCCACTCTCAAAATCTCCCCCACTAACCTCTCCTTTTCCACACCCTCTGTCTTCTCCCTATGAGCCCTAATGGAAATGAGCTCTCCCCTGATCACCGCCTTCAACGCCTCCCATACCACCCCCACCCGCACCTCCCCGTTGTCGTTGGCCTCCAAGTACCTTTCGATATACCCCCTCACCTTCCCACACACCACCTCGTCCGCCAGCAGTCCCACATCCAGCCGCCATAACGGCCGTTGGTCCCTCTCCTCTCCCAGCTCCAGTTCCACCCAGTGCGGGGCATGGTCCGAAACGGCTATAGCCGAATACTCCGTCCCCTCCACCCTCGGGATGAGCGCCCTACCCAGAACAAAGAAATCTATCCGGGAATAGGCTTTGTGTACATGGGAGAAGAAAGAAAATTCCCTGGCCTGCGGCCTTGCAAACCGCCATGGGTCCACTCCCCCCATCTGATCCATAAACCCCCTAAGTACCTTGGCCGCCGCTGGCCTCTTTCCAGTCCTTCATTTGGAGTGGTCCAGTGCTGGATCCAACACTGTATTGAAGTCCCCTCCCATTATCAGGCCTCCTATCTCCAGGTCCGGAATGCGCCCCAACATGCGCTTCATGAATCCTGCATCATCCCAGTTCGGGGCGTATACGTTTACCAACACCACCCACGTCCCTTGCAGCCTACCGCTCACCATTACATATCGCCCTCCATTGTCCGCTACAATAGTCTTGGCCTCAAATGACACCCGCTTTCCCACCAATATTGCCACCCCTCTATTCTTCGCGTCCAGTCCCGAGTGGAATATCTGTCCTACCCATCCCTTTCTTAGCCTGACCTGGTCCGCCACCTTCAGGTGTGTCTCTTGGTGCATGGCCAGTCCCTTTAAGTGCGCGAACACTCGAGCCCTCTTCACCGGCCCATTCAGGCCCCTCACATTCCACGTTATCAGCCGGATTGGAGGGGCTCTCACCCCTCCCACGCCCCGCCGACTAGCCATCTCCTTTTCTGGGCCAGTCCCATGTCCACGCCTCCCTCACCCTCCAGTCCCCCAGAGGGACCGACCACCTCTTCTGTGTCCCATTCCCTTTCGGCCAGTGCAGCAGCAACCCTTTTTCCCCCCCTTCCCCCTCTCCCGCTAGACCCCTGTCTAGCTTTTTTGCTCCCCCCATGTCACTCCCGTAAGCAGCTGACGCCTGCTGACCCCAGCTTCCCCCGCCGTCCCATTGACCTCCCCGCGTGGGAGGCTCCCAATCCATATGCATTCCTTTGCTCCCCTTCCCGCCTTTCTTCCCGCGCGCGGGAAAATACCCCGCGCTTTCCAAAGCCCGCTCTGCCCCCTCTGGCACAGCTCCTGTCGCGGCCTTGTCTCTCTCCCCCAGCCCATGTAACGTTTCCTGCGTGTGATTGACCCCCTATATACAACATCACACATCAAACCCCAAAACATCCCCCCCACCCTCACAAACCCTCAGTTACAGTCCAACTTTTCGGCTTGTACAAAGGTCCACGCCTCTTCAGGCGTTTCGAAGTAATAGTGTTGGCCCTTGTATGTGACCCATAGTCGCGCTGGCTGCAGCATTCCGAATTTCACTTATTTCCGGTACAACGCCGCTTTGGCCCGGTTGAAACCCGCTCTCCGCTTTGCAACCTCCGTGCTCCAGTCCGGGTACATTCGGATCTCTGCATTGTCCCACTTACTGCTCCGCTCCTTCTTGGCCCATCTCAGGACCCACTCTCTGTCCGTGAACCGGTGAAACCTCACCACCATCGCTCTTGGCGGCTCATTTGCCTGGGGCTTCTTCGCCAGCACCCGATGTGCCCCGTCCAACTCCAGCGGCCTCGAAGGGGCCTTCGTGCCCATCATCGCCTCGAGCATCATGCTCGCGTATGCCCCGGCATCAGCCCCTCCACTCCCTCAGGGAGACCCAGGATTCGCAGATTCTTTCTCCTCGACCTGTTCTCCAGGTCTTCGAGTCTTCCCGCCCACCTCTTGTGTAGCGCCTCATTCTGCTCCACTCTCACCGCCAGGCCCACGAGCTCGTCCTCGTTCTGACTGACCCTTCCTCCTGGATCTTAGCTTCGTGGGCCTTCTGGATGATCCCGAGCCCTTCAATTGCTGAAAGCATAGGCGCCAACATCTCCTTGCGCATCTCCTCGCGCTGCTCCTCGAAGCAGTGCTTGATGAACTCCTGCAGCTCCCCTTTGTCCCTGGCCGCCGCCATAGCCGCATCCGGAAGTCGAGAGGGAATCCTTTTGGCAGTGTTCGCTTCACCAGTCTGCCCCAAAAAGTCTATGGAAACTCCTGAAAAAGGTCTGAGATTCCGTTCCAGACGGGAGCTGCTGAATGCGCGACCTACTCCTCCATGGCCACCACCGGAAGCCTCGTCCTTGCTTCTTCAATGGCCTTGGTAGATCTTTTCACAGTTGTTCCCTCTGCTGCTAGAATTCACCTTTGATAGCGACAAGTCAGATTGCAGCTTTAAGCTTGCCCTTCCCCCGCCTGCATGCTGGAAGAGGCCTTTGTCTATTCCTGCAGCTCAAGCCAAATCTTTTACTGTTTCTGCCGGGTCTGGTAGCCAAAAGACATAACATTCCTGGGGGACACTGTCAGGGGAATGCTGCAGTCTTCTTCCCACACCGGGAAATGTGAAACAAATGCTGTGGGGGCCCTGTAAAAGAGCCCAAAAGTCCGTTCCAAGCTGGAGCTGCCGAATATGTGACCTAGCTCTGCATAGCCGCACCCGGAAGTCTCAGGCACGTTTCTAGGCAGTGCCACCCTGGTACCTGAGCATTCTGGCACTGCCATCTTGACACCCTGGCAGTGCTCTTGGCAACCTGCCACTGCTACAGGGGTACCTTGGTTGTGCCTGGGTGACGATGCCAAGGTGCCAGCGTGGAAGTGCCAAGGTGCCCGTATGCCAGGGAGACAGCGTGGGAGACACACTCCCCTGTCCCTGAGCACCCAGGGGCCCCCCAGTGGTCTGGGAGACCCCTAAAGTGATCTTCCTGATCCACGGTCCAGCGGTCGGCTGGTGTTTCCCTGGGTGGGGGTGGGGGGTGGGGGCAGGATTCTGGGAGCTGGTTAGATCTGGCGCCAGCGTCGTTAAGTGGGTTACCCACTTAACCGAGCGAGAGTGGTTAGATCTCAAGAGGCACAACGGTCATAGGGATGTCCGCGGGAGGCTTTTCCCAGCATCTACCAGTCGGGTCGTGCCCAGTTCGGGCACGATGCAGCCAGTATATTGCACCCAACATTTTGGGTTCACATGATACTTCTTCAGAATTTTAAATTATGTGCCTTCTGTTACTCTGATTCCTACACCCCTGAGCGCTGCTAAGGTGAGGGGGGGGGGGCGGGTGGAGGGGGGTGTGTGCGGCGCGCACCCTTCCCATCTTCACCACACTGGACCATGGCAACTCGGTACTCACCTGTATCCAGGTCCGGTGTACCTCGTTGTGCTCGCTCACATCAGTTAACACCGCTGCCCAGGCCTCCTTCGTTTGGAAAGGTTCCTCCTCGTGGCATGGGAATGTGCCACCTGCCACTCACCGGCTCCGCCAGAGTGCACAGGCACTTATCCGAAAAGCAGGGGGCAGAGTGCCCACCCGTGTTGCCCTACAAACCTGGCATGTCACCAGTGCTGTTGCCAA
Organism: Scyliorhinus torazame; assembly: GCF_047496885.1. NCBI lineage: Eukaryota > Metazoa > Chordata > Chondrichthyes > Carcharhiniformes > Scyliorhinidae > Scyliorhinus > Scyliorhinus torazame. The sequence continues at coordinate 95,386,237 of NC_092722.1, forward strand.
CACCTTTCTTACTTTTTTCTTTGAAAAATATTTTATTGAGGCATTTATATATTTACACATCAAACACATTCACAAAACCAAACAATCCAACAAGCTCAAATAACTAAATCAACTAAATACCTAACACCCCCCCCACCCCCACCCCTCACCACTCCTCTAGCTCCCCTACCTCCCCATTTTAACCCCTCCCCGCTGCTATCATCTTAGCCATTCTCAAAGAAGGCGATGAACGGCTGCCATCTCCGGCCAAACCCCACCATAGACCCTCTCAAGGCGAACTTTGTCTTTTCCAGCCTGAGAAACTCTGCCAGGTTGCTCACCCACACCCTCGGTTTCGAGGGCCCTGAGTCTCTCCATTCTAATAATATCCACCTCCGGGTTAACAGGGAGGCATAGGCCAAAACATTGGCCTCTCTCGTCCCCTGGATTCCGGGTCTTCTGACACTCCAAAGATCACCACTAATGCACTCGGGACCACCTTCAGCTTCAGGACCTCCGGCATAACGTCGGCAAACCCCTGCCAGAATCCCCCCAAGCTTTGGACAAGCTCAAAACATATGGACATGATTTACGGACCCACCCGCACACCGCCCACACCTATCTCCCACCCCTTAAAAAAACTTGCTCTTCCTGGCCACCGTCTTGTGTGCCCTGTGGACCACCTTAAACTGAATAAGGCTAAGCTTAGTGAACGACGAGCCTCCTCCAACAGCCCAGCCTCCAACTCCCTATCCAACTCTTTCTCCCACTTGAGCTTCCCTACCCCTATCGGAGCTCCCTTGCAATCCATCAACTCCTTGAAATTTTCTGACACTTTACCCTCCCCTACCCCTGTTCTTGACACCACCTTGTCCTGCAGCCCCAGGTGCGGCAGGTGAGGAAAGAATGGTACCTGCTTCCGACAAAATTCCTCACCTGCAAATACCGGAACCCATTCCGGTGGGCAACTCAAACTCCTCCGCCAACCGCTCCAAGCTCGGAAAGTTGCCCCAACGAATAGATTCCCAAAGCGCTCAATCCCCGCCCGTTGCCACATCCGAAACTCCCGATCCAGTCCTCCCACAACAAACCGATGATTCCTGCAGATCGGTGTCCAAACCAAGGCCCCCTCCAGCCTGAGGTGCTGCGCCACTACCCCCACAATCTCAGGGTCACCACCACTACTGGGCTTCTGGAGTACCTGACCAGTGAGAATGGCAAAGGTGCCGTCAACAGTGCCCCCAAACTCGAGTCTTTACAAGAGGCTGTCTCCATCCGCTGGTGATCGCAATCGCAATGGGAGATGCAATGAGGGGCGAGGGATGGCTGGCGCATGGAGGGGTGCTCATGGGAGGAGGTGGTTGGCTGGGGAGTGAATGTGGGGGTGGGGCGACCTAACCATGCCAATGGCGAGGCCCCCTCGTTGGTGAACCTGGAAACAATTACAGCTTCCTGTGCGCACCTGTCCTGGTACCTGGAGGCGATTCGAGCATCCTGTGCGCGCCGGCCCTGGTGCACATATTGTGTCTGCCCAGACACCATGTCATGCCCATCCTCACCCTTCCCCGCATCATCCTCGTTGGACGAGGGCTTGCGTTCATCCTCCTCCTCCAGCACATCGCCCTCTGCTTTGCAATGTTGTGGAGGACGCAGTTGGTTACCACGATGTGGGAAACCCTCCTGGCACTATACTGTGTTGTGTGATGCTGCTTCGGATAACACAGGCTGTTACTTGATGCAGTCTTAACTAAAGGATGCTCCAGACTCTGAAATTAGTTCAACGTGTTTATTGAACTATTAACACAGTTCTCAAATGAGTTCGACTCTGCTAATCTAACTGTAGTAACTCAGTCTAACTGTACCAGCTTGCTCTAAGCCACGTGCTGGGCTGTGATGCTGCTGATCAACCCTGTCCAACTCTCCAGATGTCTGTCTGTGGAAAGAGGCAGGGTGTGAGTGCCTCATCCCTTTTATAGTGTTTATGTCAGGACCCCTTGTGGTGATGCCACTTCTGAGTGTCCTGACTGCCCATTGGTTGTGTCCTATTTTGAGTGTTCATTGGTTGCATGTTTGCATATCATGACATCTCCCCTTTTTTTTAGATGTATGTACATGTGACTGTGTCTGTCTAATGTAACTGACTGAGGAATACAGAACAAAACAAACAAAACAAATGCTCATAAGTCCAGTCTCTGAGGCTTGCGTCTGATCCTCGTCGACCGTCGAAGAGGTGGTGGAGGGGATGACGGTGTCTTGACCGGCAAGTGGGAGGCACCACTGGTGGCCCCGTGGTTCGAGGTGTCTGGAGGTGGCAATTTGACATGTGGAAATGGAGGGAAAAGTGGTTGTGGGCAAGCAACTTTTCGCAGTGCCCTTCGATTCCTTCGCACGATGGAGCCATCAGCAATAAGTACGACATAGGATCTGGACGCGCGGCCTGTCGAACAACGACAGCCAGAGCAGACCATCCACCATCCGGTATCTTGATCCTGACCATGTCTGCAGAGTCCAGATCGGTGGCATGTGCGTCATAGCCCTACTTCTGGCTGTCGCGAAGCTGCTGCATCTTCTGCAGCACGGGGAGGTGATCAAGGTTGGGCAGGTGTATGGCTGGAAGCGTCGTCCGCAGGTCCCTGTTCATCAGCAGTTGAGCTGGCGACATGCCAGTGGACAAGGGAGTCGCCCGGTACGCAAGTAGTAGGTGTATGTCGGAAGCGGAGTCTGAGGCCTTGTGGATGAGCTGCTTAACGATGTGCACCCCTTTTTCGACTTTGCCATTGGACTGCGGATAGTGTGGACTGGAGGTGACATGCCTGAAATTGTAGCTCTTGGCAAACGTGGACCATTCTCGACTGTGGAAGCACGGGCCATTGTCGCTCATGACGGTGTTCGTGTTGCCATGCTGTGAGAATGTCTCTTTACTCGCTTTGATGACAGTCCGTGAGGTGAGGTCTGGCAGCTTCAGCACCTCAGGATAGTTTGATTAAGATATAGTCGCGACCATTCGGAATAGGTCAATGCCAACCTTGACCTAGAGACCTCTCCGTGGTCCATGTGGTTGGAGCGTCTCCTTGCTCTGCATTGGTTGACAGGTTTCACAGTTCAGGACCATGTCCGTGATGTCCTGGTTGATGCCGGGCCAGTAGACAGCTTGCCGGACTCTGCGTCTGCACTTTTCTACGCCCAGGTGTCCCTCATGAATCTGCCGCAGCACCAAGCTCTGGAGACGTAGCTGGGTGACTATCCTGTCCAGCTTGAGCAGGATGCCGTCGATCAGTGTCAGGTCGCCCTTGACGTTGTAGAATTGAGGGCATTGCCCTTTCTGCCAGCCATTGCTGAGGTTGTTGATGACTCACTGCAACAGGGGGTCTTTGGCCGTCTCTTCTCGGATGAGAACGACCTTCTCATCTGTTGCTGGGAGAGTGCTTGCACACAGTTGTACCTGCAATTCAATGTGTTGGATGATCTCCAGTGGTTCACTGGGTGAGTTGACGGAGCGGGACAATGCATCGGTGATGATGAGCTCCTTGCCAGGTGTGTACACCAAATTGAAATCATACCTCCGGAGTTTGAGCAGAATTCTCTGCAAACGAGGCGTCATGTCGTTCAGGTCCTTTTGGATGATATGGACCAGAGGCCTATGATCCGTCTCAACAGTAAATGTTGGCAAGCTGTAGACATAATCATGAAATTTGAGGATGCCGGTGAGAAGACCTAAACACTCCTTCTCAATCTGCGCATATCTGGTCTCAGTGGGTGTCATTGCCCGTGACGCGTATGCTACTGGTACCCAGGATGACATGTCGTCTCTTTGAAGCAACACCGCCCCAATGCCATCCTGACTCGCATCTGTGGATATCTTGGTCTCTCGGTCTGGGTCAAAGAATGCAAGGACGGGTGCAGTGGTGAGCTTGGCTTTCAGCTCCAGCCACTCTGTTCGTTGCTCCGCCTTCCACTCAAAGACGGTTGATTTTTTCACCAGGTTGCGTAGGGTCGTGGTGTGTGTGGCCAAATTTGGGATGAACTTGCCAAGGAAATTGACCATTCACAGGAAGCGCAGTACTGCCTTCTTGTCCTCGGGGACTTTCATTGCCTCGATGGCTTTAATTTTGTCTGTGTCCGGGAGCACACTGTGTCACGAAATCTGATCGCCCAGGACCTTCAGCGTGGATGTCCCAAAACAGCACTTGGACCTGTTTAGCTTGAGGCCATGTTCATGTATGCGTCAAAATACTTTCTTGAGTCGTGACACATGTTCCTCTGGGGTTGTGGACCAGATTATGATGTCGTCAACGCAGACACGAACCCCTTCTATTCCCTCCATCATCTGTTCCATGATGCCATGGAAAATCTCTGATGTCAAGTTGATGCCAAATGGCATTCGGTTGTAGCAGAATCTGCCAAAAGGCGTGTTGAAGGTGCAGAGCCTTCTGCTGGATTTGCCAAAATCCTTGGGGTGCGTCCAATTTTGTGAAGAAGCACGCGTGTGCCATCTCACACGTGATTTCTTCCCTCTTTGGGATGGGGTAATGTTTAGTACCTTGGGTCAATGCAGATGCGTAGGTCCCCCGAAGGCTACTTTATGCACACCATCGAGCTGACCCAGTCGGTTGGTTCAGTGAACTTGGAGATTATGCTTTTTTGTTGTAGACTCGTGAGCTCTGCCTTCAGGCTCTCTCTCAGTGGAGCAGGGACATGTTGTGGTGCGTGGACCACTGGCTTGGCATCAGGCCGCAGTAGAATCTTGTACTTGTACGGCAGCGTGCCCATCCAGCTAAATACATCTGGGTACTGGGTTAGGATGTCGTTGATGCTGGCCTGAAGATCTGAATGGGACGGTGTCGTGCTGTAAACCCTTTGAATGAGGTTCAGTTGCTTGCAGACATGCGCACCTAGCAGGGATGCCCTGTCTGGTTTAACAATCTCGAAGCGTAAGCCTGCTTGTGTGTGTCGGCTGGACACCTGCTGATGGCAGGGCCCCAGTGCCTTGATTGCGTTTCCATTATAGTCCAGGAGTTTGCAGGCAGCTGGAAGGATTGTGGGGGGCTTCTTGATTCTCTTGAAGTCCACCTGCGAAATCAGGTTGGCGGAGGCACCTGTGTCCAGTTTGAACTGGATGGGGCAGTGGTTGACCTTCATCACTGCATGCCATTCGTCCTCGGAATCCACAGCCAGGATTGATTGGACTCGCGATGTGTCCGCTGTGGCGTATTCGCACTTCGTAATAATGCCCACTCGGTAAGTGTTGTCCAGGTATTCACCATCTGGATCCGTCGCACTGCCTGGATCAGAGTCATGCATTCGGTGTTGCACACTTCTGATGCGCCGCTGTCGGAATTGGGAGCGCTGGCTCCTGACTGGTGGTGCAGATCTGCACAGGGCTGCATAGTGGTTTGGTTTCCCACAGTTTAAAATATGGGCGGTGCCGCAGTTCAGTGCGTCGTTGCGCGTGCGCGGTGCGGTTCTCGGACGTCTGCACCTGCGCAGTGCGGTTTTCGGCCGCTTCGTGTTCCCGATCGCATTGCGCATGCGTCTGACCCCGGGAAGATCGCGCGAAATGGCCGCTTCCGTCAATGTGGAGGCGCTGCATCCAGGAGATGGCCTGAACACTCTCCACCTCGTGGGAGGTTTGTTTTTCACTTTCTGCCGTTTTGTACTGTGAATAGCGATTTTTAGAGTGCTCATGCACAGTACACGTTTCAATCGCGACTGGCAGGGTCATGTGCTTGATTTGCAACAATTGCTCTCGCAGAGGATCAGAGTGGACTCCAAAAACGATTTGGTCTCTGATCATGGAGTCAGTGATGTCACCGAAGTTGCAGGATTGCGCTAGCAGTCTAAGGTTAGTTAGACAGGAGTTGAAGGATTCGTCTTTACCTTGCATCCTCTGCTTGAAGATGTAGCGCTCGAAGATTTTGTTGGTGTCCACCTCGCAGTGACTGTCGAATTTGTCCAGGATGGTTTGGTATTTCGTTTTGTCCTGCCCTTCGAAAAAGTGAAAGGAGTTGAAGGTCTCTATTGCATGGTCACCCGCAGTGGCGAGTAGAAGAGCTGTCTTCTGAGCATCGGTCACGCCACTGAGGTCGGATGCTTCCACGTATAGTTCAAATTTCTGCTTGAATGATCGCCCGTTGGCACTAAGATTGACGGTGGTCCTGAGCTGATGAGGAGCCTGAATCTTGTCCATTGTGCCTGTATTCAGTAGCTGGTTGTCACGGATCTTGCTGAGTTGAACTAAATAGATTGAACAGTCACACCTGGTATCATGTTGTGTTATGCTGCTTCGGATAACACAGGCTGCTACTTGATGCAGTCTTAACAAAAGGATGCTCCAGACTCTGAAATGAGTTTAACGTGTTGATTGAACTATTAACAGTTCTCAAATGAGTTTGACTCTCTGCTAATCTAACTGTAGTAACTCAGTCTAACTGTACCAGTTTGCTGCTGATCAACCCTGTCTAAGTCTCTCGATGTCTGTCTGTGGAAAGAGGCAGGGTGTGAGTGCCTTATCCCTTTTATAGTGTTTATGTCATGCCCCCTTGTGGTGATGCCACCTCTGAGTGTCCTGACTGCCCATTGGTTGTGTCTCATTCTGAGTGTTCATTGGTTGCATGTTTGCATATCATGACTTGCTGGAGGGCCCCTCCAGAACGGTCCAGGCACCTGAACAGCAGAATAGGTAGTACTGTGCCCTGCCACCAACCCCTGTCCCACAAACCCATAACCACACCCCCCCCACGAGGAGGGCGGCCGAACTCCCACCATGCACCGCCATGGCTCGGTAGCCTGGTCGTGAAGCCACCAGCTACCCACCCCTGGGCTGCATGCAACAGGCAGTGTAACGCTGCTCATTTTCTCTTTCCCCTACCCGTCAGGAGAAGGCCGCTCATAACCGCTGTTAGCGGAAGAAAACAGGAGGGAGACCGATGGGCCTGCGGCCCCTCACTGTGGCAGAGCAGTGGGCCCTGGATGTGGTCGGCGGGCCTGAGGAAAAGGAAGTCGGAAGGGTGGAGATCGGCCGCGGGCGAGTAGGTGAGACCCCGTTGAGCAGTTCCCTGTGTCACGTGGATCAACCCATCCCCCCCCAACACCACCCACACCCCATCACCACCCTCACCCCCACACCACCCCAACACCACCCTCACACCACCCTCACCCCCACACCACCCCAACACCACCCCAACACCACCCTCACACCACCCTCACCCCCACATCACCCCCACATCACCCCAACACCACCCTCACCCCACCCTCACCCCCACATCACCCCCACACCACCCTCACCCCCACATCACCCCCACACCACCCCAACACCACCCTCACACCACCCTCACCCCCACATCACCCCAACACCACCCCAACACCACCCTCACACCACCCTCACCCCCACATCACCCCAACACCACCCTCACACCACCCTCACCCCCACATCACCCCCACATCACCCCAACACCACCCCCACACCACCCTCACCCCCACATCACCCCCACATCACCCCAACACCACCCTCACCCCCACACCTCCCAAACCCCCACACCACCTTCACCCCACACCACCATCACCCCCACCCCACCCCGTCAGCGCTCTCACCCCCACATCACCCTCACCCCCACACCACCCTCACACCACACCACCTTCACCCCCACACCACCCCATCAGCACCCTCACCCCCACACGACCCTCACCCCACACCACCCTCATCCCCACACCACCCTCACCCCGTCACCAAGCACACCCCCAACACCACCCTCACCCCATCATCACCCTCACCCCATCATCACCCTCTCCCCAACACCACCCTCACCCCATCACCACCCTCATCCCCACACCACCATCACGCCCAAAGCATCCCAATACCACTCTCACCCCCACACCACCCCAATACCACTCTCACCCCCACACCACCCCAATACCACTCTCACCCCCACACCACCCTCACCACCACATCACCCCATCAGCACCCTCACCCCCACACGACCCTCACCCCACACCACCCTCATCCCCACACCACCCTCATCCCCACACCACCCTCATCCCCACACCACCCTCACCCCGTCACCACCCACACCCCTAACACCACCCTCACCCCATCATCACCCTCACCCCAACACCACCCTCACGCCACACCACCCTCATCCCCACACAACCATCACGCCCAAAGCACCCCAATATCATCTCACCCCCACTGCACCCCAATACCACTCTCACCCCCACACCACCCTCATCACCACATCACCCCGACACCATCCCCACCCCCACACCACGATCACCCCTACATCACCCCCACACCACCATCACCCCCACACCACCATCACCCCCACACCACTCTCACCACCACAGCACCCTGACACCACCCCCACCCCCACATCACCCCCACACCACAATCACCCCTACATCACCCCCACACCAACATCACCCCCACACCACCATCACCCCATCACCACCCTCACCCCCACACCACCCTCACCCCATCATCACCCTCACCCCCAACACCCCCATCACCACCCTCACCCCCACACCACCCAAACACCACCCTCACCCCTACATCACCCCAACACCCCCATCACCACCCTCACCCCCAACACCCCGTCACCACCCTCACCCCCACATCGCCTCCACTCCACCCTCACCACCACACCACCCTCATCCCCACACCACCCTCACCCCCACATCAGCCCCACACCACCCTCACACCCACACCACCCTAACTCCACACCACCCTCACGCTCACATCACCCCCACACCAACCACACCCCCACATCACCCCCACACTACCCTCACCCCCACATCACACCCACACCTCCCTCATCCCCACACCAACACCACACTCACCCCCACACCACCTTCACCCCCACATCACCCCCACACCTCCCTCACTCCCACACCACCCCATCACCACCCTCACCCCACACCACCGTCACCCCGTCACCACCTCACCCCCAACACCCCCATCACCACCCTCACTCCCACACCACCCAAACACCACCCTCACCCCCACATCACCCCCACACCACCCTCACCACCACATCACCCCAACACCACTCTCACCCCCGCACCACCCTCACCCCCTCACCACCTCAATCCCCACATCTACCTCCTGCCCACCCCACCCCCACCCCGTCACGAGCCACACCCCCACATCACCCCCAAACCACCCCCACCCCGTCAGCACCCTCACCACCAAATCAGCCCCACACCATCATAGCCCCCACATCAGCAACCGCACCATCATCACCTCCACATCACCCTCACCCCCACACCACCCTCACCCCCACACCACCCGCACCCCCACACCACCCGCATCCCCACATCACCCCCACACCAACATCACCCCCACACCACCCGCCCCCCCACATAACCCCCATATCACCCCTAGCCCATCACCACCCTCACCCCCAGATCACACTCACCCCATCACCACCCTCACCCCCACACCACTTTCGCAAAACACCACCCTCACCCCCACACCACCCTCCTTCCCACATCACCCCCACACCACCCTCACCCCACACCACCCGCACCCCCACATCACTCTCACCCCCACATCACCCCGAGCCCATGACCACCCTCACCCCCAGATCATCCTCACCCCGTCACCACCCTTACCCCCACACCACTTTCGCCCCACACCACTCTCACCCCCACACCACCCACACACCACGCTCACCCCCACATCACTCCAACACCATCCTCACCCCCACACCACCCTCACCCCCACATCACCCCCACACCTCCCAAACCTCCACACCACCCACACACCACCTTCACCCCACACCACCCTCACCCCACACCACCCCGACAGCACTCTCACCCCCACATCACCCTCACACCCACACCACCCTCACACCACACCACCCTCACCCCCACACCACCCCATCAGCACCCTCACCCCAACATCACACTCACCCCACACCACCCTCACCCCCACACCACCCTCACCCCCGTCACCACCCTCACCCCCAACACCACCCTCACCCCCATCACCACCCTCACCCCTAACACCACCCTCACCCCATCACCACCCTCACCCCCACACCACCCCATCAGCACTCTCACCCCCACATCACCCTCACCCCCACACCACTCTCACACCACACCACCCTCACCCCCACACCACCCCATCAGCACCCTCACCCCCACACCACCCTCACCCCACACCACGCTCACCCCCACATCATCCTCCCCCCCACACCACCCTCACCCCCACTCTCGCCCCCACATCACCCTCACCCCCACACCACCCTCACCCCATCACCACCCTCACCCCCACACCACCCCGTCAGCACTCTAACCCCAACATCACCCACACCCCCACACCACCCTCACACCACACCACACTCACCTCCACACCACCCAATCAGCACCCTCACCCCCACACCACCCTCACCCCACACCACCCTCACCCCCACACCATCCTCCCCCCCACACCACCCTCACCCCCACTCTCGCCCCCACATCACCCTCACCCCCACACCACCCTCACCCCACATCACCATCACCACACACCACCCTCACCCCCACACCACCCCATCAGCACCCTCACCCCCACACCACCCTCACCCCACACCACCCTCATTCCCACACCATCCTCACCCACGTCACCACCCTCACCCCCAACACCACCCTCACCCCATCACCACCCTCACCCCAACACCACTCTCACCCCCACACCACCCTCAACACCACATCTCCCCGACACCACCCCCACCCCCACATCACCCCCACACCAGCATCACCCCTACATCACCCCACACCACAATCACCGCCACATGGCCCCGACACCACCCTCACCCCAACATCACCCCCACCCCCACATCACCAGACACCAACCCCACCCCAACATGACCCTCATTCCCACATCTCCCCCACCCCACACCCACCCCGTCAGCACCCTCACCCCCACATCACCCCCATACCACCCTCACCCCCACATCACGCCGACACCACCCCAACACAACTCTCACCCCCACACCACCCTCACCCCAACATCACCCTCACCTCCACACCACCCTCATCCCCACACCACCCTCACCCCCACATCAACCCCACATCACCCTCACCCCAACACTACACCCTAACAACCCCCACCCCTTCACCACCCTCACCCCCTCATCACTCCCACACCATGCCCACCCCGTCACCACCCTCACCCCCACATCACCCCTACAGCACCCTCACCCCTACACCACCCTCACCCCTACCTACCCTCACCCCCACATCAGCCCCACACCATCAACACCCCCATATCACCCCCACACCACCCTCACACCCACACCACACTCACCCCAACATCACCCCCACACCACCCCCACCACGTCACCACCCTCACCCCCCCATCACCGCCACAACAACCTCACCCCTACCCACCGTCACCCCCACACCACCCTCACCCCCACACCACCCCATCAGCACCCTCACCCCCACACCACCCTCACCCCACACCACGCTCACCCCCACATCATCCTCCCCCCCACACCACCCTCACCCCCACTCTCGCCCCCACATCACCCTCACCCCCACACCACCCTCACCCCATCACCACCCTCACCCCCGCACCACCCCGTCAGCACTCTAGCCCCAACATCACCCACACCCCCACACCACCCTCACACCACACTCACCTCCACACCACCCAATCAGCACCCTCACCCCCACACCACCCTCACCCCACACCACCCTAACCCCACACCACCCTCACCCCCACACCATCCTCCCCCCCACACCACCCTCACCCCACATCACCATCACCACACACCACCCTCACCCCAACACTACCCCATCAGCACCCTCACCCCCACACCACCCTCACCCCACACCACCCTCATCCCCACACCACCCTCATCCCCACACCATCCTCACCCACGTCACCACCCTCACCCCCAACACCACCCTCACCCCATCACCACCCTCACCCCAACACCACCATCACGCCCAAAACACCCCAACACCACTCTCACCCCCACACCACCCTCAACACCACATCTCCCCGACACCACCCCCACCCCCACATCACCCCCACACCAGCATCACCCCTACATCACTCCACACCACCCCCACCCCCACATCACCCCGACACCACCCCAACACAACTCTCACCCCCACACCACCCTCACCCCCCACATCAACCCCACATCACCCTCACCCCAACACTACACCCTAACAACCCCCACCCCTTCACCACCCTCACCCCCTCATCACTCCCACACCATGCCCACCCCGTCACCACCCTCACCCCCACATCACCCCCATACCACCCTCACCCCCACATCACGCCGACACCACCCCAACACAACTCTCACCCCCACACCACCCTCACCCCAACATCACCCTCACCTCCACACCACCCTCATCCCCACACCACCCTCACCCCCACATCAACCCCACATCACCCTCACCCCAACACTACACCCTAACAACCCCCACCCCTTCACCACCCTCACCCCCTCATCACTCCCACACCATGCCCACCCCGTCACCACCCTCACCCCCACATCACCCCTACAGCACCCTCACCCCTACACCACCCTCACCCCTACCTACCCTCACCCCCACATCAGCCCCACACCATCAACACCCCCATATCACCCCCACACCACCCTCACACCCACACCACACTCACCCCAACATCACCCCCACACCACCCCCACCACGTCACCACCCTCACCCCCCATCACCGCCACAACAACCTCACCCCTACCCACCGTCACCCCCATACCACCCTCACCCCCACACCACCCTCACCCCCACACCCCTCTCACCCCCCACACCACCCACACTCCACATCACCCCCACACCACCCTCACACCCCACACTACCATCACGCCCAAAGCACCCCAACACCACTCTCACCACCACACCACCCCACCCCCACATCACCCCCACAGCACATCACCCCCACATGACCCCGACACCACCCTCACCCCCACATCACATCCACGACCACATCACCCGACACCAACCCCACCCCAACATCACCCTCATTCCCACATCTCCCCCACACCACACCCACCCAGTCACCACCCTCACCCCCACATCACCCCCACATCACCCTCACCTCTACTTCACCCCCACACCATCATCACCCCCACATCACCCCCACATCACCCTCACCCCATATCACCCCCACACCACCCCCACCCCATCAGCACCCTCACCCCCACATCACCCTCACCCCCACAACCCACTCACCCCCCACACCACCCACACTCCACATCACCCCCACACCACCCTCACACCCCACACCACCATCAGGCCCAAAACACCCCAACACCACTCTCACCACCACACCACCCCCACCCCCACATCACCCCCCACAGCACAATCACCCCCACATGACCCCAACACCACCCTCACCCCCACATCACCCCCACCCCCACATCACCCGACACCAACCGCACCCCAACATCACCCTCATTCCCACATCTCCCACACGCCACACCCACACCGTCACCACCCTCACCCCACATTACCCCCACATCACCCTCACCCCACCTCCCCCCCACATCACACCCACCCCATCAGCACCCTCACCCCCACATCACACTCAACACGACACCACCCTCACCCCATCACCATCCTCACCCCACACCACTTTCACCCCACACCACCTTCACCCCTACATCACCCCCACACCAGCCTCACCCTCACCCCCACACCATCCCCACCCCCACATCACCCCCACATCACTCTCACCCCCACACCACCCTCACCCCACTCCATCCTCACTCCACATCACCCCTAAACCACCCTCACCCACACACCATCATCACCCCCACACCACCCCAACAAAACTCTCACCCCCACACCACCCTCACCCCCACATCACCCTCACCCCCACATCACCCTCACCCCAACATTACCCCCTAACAACCCCCACCCCTTCACCACCCTCAACCCCTCATCACCCCTACAGCACCCTCACCCCCACACCACCCTCACCCCTACCTACCCTCACCCCCACATCAGCACCACACCATCAACATCCCCATACCACCCCCACACCACCCTCACCCTCACATCAGCCCCACCCCATCCCCACCACGTCACCACCCTCACCCCCTCATCACCCCCACACCACCCCCACCACGTCACCACCCTCACCCCCCCATCACCGCCACAACAACCTCACCCCTACCCACCACATCACCCCGACATCACTCTCAGCCCCACAACACCGTCACCCCCATACCACCCTCACCCCCACATCAGCCACACACCACCCTCACCCCCACACCACCCTCACTCCACATACCCCCACACCACCCTCACCCTCCACACCACCCTCACCCCCACATCACCCCGACATGACTCTCACCTCCACACCACCCTCACCCAAGACCATCCTCACCCACATCACCCCTAAACCACCCTCACCCCCATCACCCTCACCCCCACGCTTCACCCCAACGTCACTCACCCCCACACCAACCTCACCCGCACATCACCCTCACCCCATATCACCCCCACACCACCCCCACCCCATCAGCACCCTCACCCCCACATCACCCTCACCCCCACAACCCACTCACCCCCCACACCAGCCACACTCCACATCACCCCCACACCACCCTCACACCCCACACCACCATCAGGCCCAAAGCACCCCAACACCACTCTCACCACCACACCACCCCTAAACCACCCTCACCCCCACGCTTCACCCCAACGTCACTCACCCCCACACCAACCTCACCCCCACATCACCCTCACCCCATATCACCCCCACAACACCCCCACCCCATCAGCACCCTCACCCCCACATCACCCTCACCCCCACACCAACCTCACCCCCACACCACCCTCACCCCACATCACCCCCACACCACCCTCACCCCCCACACCACCCTCACTCCACATCACCCCCACACCACCCTCACCCCCCACACCACCCTCACCCCCACATCACCCCGACATGACTCTCACCCCCACACCACCCTCACCCAAGACCATCCTCACCCACATCACCTCTAAACCACCCTCACCCCCACACCACACTCACTCCCACATCACCCCCACACCACCCTTACCACCCCACCACCCTCACCACCACATCACCCCGACATCACTCTCAGCCCCACACCACCCTCACCCCTACACCCCTTCACCCCCAAATCAGCCCCATACGACACCCACCCCGTCACCAACATCACCCCCTCATCACCCCCACTCCACCCTCATGCCTACCCACCCTCTCCCCCACATCAGCCCCACACCACCGTCACCCCCACACCTCCCTCACACCTACCCACCCTCACCCCCTCATCAGCCCCACACCACCCTCACTCCCACATCACCCCCACACAACACCCACCCCCACACCACCCTCAACCCCCACACCACCCTTACCCCCACACCACCCGAACACAACTCTCACCCCCACACCACCCTTACCCCCACACCACTCCGTCAGCACTCTCACCCCCACATCACCCTCACCCCCACACTCCACCCTGACCCCCCACACCACTCTCACCATCATCCCCATACCGCCTCACCCCCACATCACCCCCACACCACCCTCACCCCTACCCACCCTCACCGCCACATCAGCCCCACACCATCATCACCCGCAAATCACCTCCACACCACCCATACCTTCACCCCACTTTCACCCCTACCCACCCTCACCCCCATATCAGCCCCACTCCACCCTCAGTCCCACATCACCCCACACACCACCCTCACCCCACACCACCCTGACCCCCACACCACCCTCACCGCCACCAAAACCACCCTCACCCCAACATCACCCTCACCCCGACACCACCCTCACCCCGCCATCACCCTCATCCCCACCCCCACACCACCCTCACCCCCACATCACCCCCACACCCCATCACCCCCACACCCCCATCACCCCCACACCCCCCTCACCTCCACATCACCCCCACACCACCCTCACACAACCCTCACCCCCACACCACCCCACATCACCCTCACCCCAACATCACCCCCACATCACCCCCACCCATCACCATCTTAACCCCCACTTCACCCTCACCGTAACATCACCCTCAGCCCGTCATCACCCTCACCCCCACCCCACCCTCACACCACACCACCCTCACCCCCACACCACCCCATCAGCACCCTCACCCCCACACCACCCTCACCCCCACACCGCCCTCACCCCACACCACCCTCACCCCCACATCAACCACACATACCCTCACCCTCACACCACTCACACCCTCACATCACCCCCACACCACCCTCACCCCCACAACACCCTCACACCACCCTCACCCCCACAACACCCTCACACCACCCTCACCCCCACATCACCCTCACACCACCCTCACCTCCCACCACCCTCACCCCCACACCACCCTCACCCCACACCACCCACACCCTCACACCACCCTCACCCCAACACCACCCTCACCCCCACCACCCTCACCCCCACATCACCGCCACACCGCCCTCACCCCCACATCAACCCCACAAAACCCCCACCCCGTCACCACCCTCATCCCCACACCATCCTTACCCCCACACCACCCTCACCCCCACATCAACCCCCCACCACCCTCACCCTCACACCACCCACACCCTCACATCACCCCCACACCACCCTCACCCCCACAACACCCTCACACCACCCTCACCCCCAGATCACCCTCACACCACCCTCACCCACACAAAACCTTCACCCCCACATCACCCTCACCCGCACATCACCCTCACACCCACATCACCCCCACATCACACTCACCCCAACACTACCCTCACCCCGTCACCACCCACACCCTCACACCACCCACACCCCGACAGTACCCCCACCCCATCACCACCCTCACCCCACACCACCACCACATCACCACCCTCACCCCACACCACCCCCACATCACCCTCACCCCATATCACCCCCACACCACCCCCACCCAATCAGCACCCTCACCCACACATCACCACAACCCGACACCACCCTCACCCCATCACCATCCTCACCCCACACCACTTTCACCCCACACCACCTTCACCCCTACATCACCCCCACACCAGCCTCACCCTCACCCCCACACCACCCCCACAGCCACATCAACCCCACATCACTCTCACCCCCACACCACCCTCACCCCACACCATCCTCACTCCACATCACCCCTAAACCACCCTCACCCCCACACCACCCCAACACCACCCTCACCCACACACCATCATCACCCCCACATCACCCCCACATCACCCCCACACCACCCCCACACCACCCCAACACAACACTCACCCCCACACCACCCTCACCCCAACACCACCCTCACCCCCACACCACCCTCAACCCGACACCACCCTCACCCCATCACCATCCTCACCCCACACCACTTCCACCCCACACCACCTTCACCCCTACATCACCCCACACCAGCCTCACCCTCACCCCCACACCACCCCCACACCCACATCACCCCCACATCACTCTCACCTCCACACCACCCTCACCCCTCTCCATCCTCACTCCACATCACCCCTAAACCACCCTCACCCCCACACCATCATCACCCCCACACCACCCCAACACCACCCTCACCCCCACACCACCCTCACCCCCACACCACCCTCACCCCCACATCAACCCCACATCTCCCTCACCCCAACACTACCCCCTAACAACCCCCACCCCTTCTCCACCCTCACCCCCTCATCACTCCCACACCACGCCCACCCCGTCACCACCCTCACCCCCACATCACCCCTACACCACCCTCACCCACCCATCACACCCACACCACCCTCACCCCACTCCACCCTCACCCCCACACCACTCTGACCCCCACATCACCCCCACACCACCCTCACCCCCACCAACACCACCCTCACCCAACATCACCCTCACCCCGAAACCACCCTCACTCCGTCATCACCCTCACCCCCACACCACCCTCACCCCCACACCACCCTCACCCCCACATCACCCCACACCCCCATCACCCCCATATCACCCCCACCCCACCCCCACATCACCCTAACCCCAACATCACCACCACATCACCCCCACCCCATCACCATCTTAACCCCCACTTCACCCTCACCGTGACATCACCCTCAGCCCGTCATCACCCTCACCCCCACACCACCCTCACCCCACACCACCCTCACCACCCTCACCCCCACCCCACCCTCACCGCACACTCACCACCACATCACCCCCACCCCATCACCACCGTCACACCCTCATCACCCCCACACCACCCTCACCCCTACCTACCCTCACCCCACAGAACCCTCACCACCACATCACCCCCACACCACCCTCACCCCCACATCACCCCCACACCGCACTCACCCCCACATCACCCCCACAACACCCTCAACCACACATCACCCCCACACCACCCCCACACCACCCTCAACACCACACCACCCCCACCCCATCACTCCCTCACCCCCACATCACCCCCACACCACCCCCACCCAATCAGCACCCTCACCCCCTCATCACCCCCACACCACCCTCACCCCTTCATCACCCCCACACCACCCTCACCCCTACCCCCCTTCACCCCCACACCACCCTCAACCCCACACCACCCTCACCCCCCACACCACACTCACCCCCAAATTACCCCCACACCAGCTTCACCCCCACCACACTCACCCCCACATCACCGCCACACCACCCTTACCCCCACATCAACCCCACACCACCCTCACCCTCACACCACCATCACTCCACCCTCACCCCCACATCTCCCTCACACCAGCCTCACCCACACAAAACCCTCACCCCCACATCACCCTCACACCCACATCACCCTCACACCCACATCACCCCCACATCACCCTCACCCCAACACTTCCCTCACCCCGTCACCACCCACATCCTCACACCACCCTCACCCGACACTACCCCCTCCCCGTCACCACCCTCACCCCACACCACCCCCACATCACCCTCACCCCCCACCACCCTCACCGCAACACCACCCTGACCCCCACACCACCATCACCCCACACCACCCACACCCTCACACCACCCTCACCCCAACACCACCCTGACCCCCACACCACTCTCACCCCACACCACCCACACCCTCAAACCACCCTCACCGCAACACCACCCTCACCCCCACACCACCCTCACCCCACACCACCCTCACCCCACACCACACACACCCTCACACCACCCTCAGCCCAACACCACCCTCACCCGCACACCACCCCGACACCACCCCGACCCCCACATCACCCTTATGCCCACACCACCCCCACCCAGTCACCACCCTCACCCCCACATCAGCCCCACACTACCCCCACCCCGTCACCACCCTCACCCCCACATCACCCCCACACCACCCTCACCCCCACACCACCCTCACCCCACACCACCCCCACACCACCCTCACCCCCACACCACCCTCACCCCCACACCACCCTCACCCCACACCACTCTCACCCCACATCATCCCCACACCACTCTACCAATAAAGGCCAGCACTCCATAGGCCTTCTTCACAACCCTATCAACCTGGGTGGCAACTTTCAGGGATCTATGTACATGGATACGTAGATCCCTCTACTCATCCACACTTCCAAGAACTTTACCATCAGCCAAATATTCCGCATTCCTGTTATTCCTTCCAAAGTGAATCACCTCACACTTCTCTACATTAAACTCCATTTGCCACCTCTCAGCCCAGCTCTGCAGCTTATCTATGTCCCTCTGTAACCTGCTACATCCTTCCGCGCTGTCGACAACACCACCGACTTTAGTGTCATCTGCAAATTTACTCACCCACCCTTCTGCGCCTTCCTCTAGGTCATTGATAAAAATGACAAACAGCAACGGCTCCAGAACAGATCCTTGAGGTACGCCACTGGTAACTGAACTCCATTCTGAACATTTCCCATCAACCACCACCCTCTGTCTTCTTTCAGCTAGCCAATTTCTGATCCACATCTCTAAATCACCCTCAATCCCCAGCCTTCGTATTTTCTGCAATAGCCGACCGTGGGGAACCTTATCAAACGCTTTACTGAAATCCATATACACCACATCAACTGCTCTACCCTCGTCTACCTGTTCAGTCACCTTCTCAAAGAACTCGATAAGGTTTGTGAGGCATGACCTACCCTTCACAAAGCCATGCTGACTATCCCTAATCATATTATTCCTATCTAGATGATTATAAATCTTGTCTCTTATAATCCCCTCCAAGACTTTACCCACTACAGACGTGAGGCTCACCGGTCTATAGTTGCTGGGGTTGTCTCTACTCCCCTTCTTGAACAAAGGGACCACATTTGCTATCCTCCAGTCCTCTGGCACTATTCCTGTAGCCAATGATGACATAAAAATCAAAGCCAACGGCCCACCAATCTCTTCCCTGGCTTCCCAGAGAATCCTAGGATAAATCCCATCTCATTGAGGAGAGTGCATCTCCTGCCGGCCAGGTAATGCCTCCAATGTTGCATATCTTTCACAATGGCTTGGGCCTCCTTTTCGACAGAGGAGTGCCGAATTTCGGAGGCATGGAGGGTGCAGGAAAAGAAGGCCATGGGCCTGCCCGCCTGGTTAAGGGTGGCGGCCAGGGCTATGCCCGATGCAACGCTATGCACCTGTCGGCCGTGTGCATCGTGGCCTTGTCTGCCTTGATGCGGTTGAAGTCCTGGCGAGCCTCAGCCGCCAGAGGAAAAACTGTGGACTGAATGAGTGGGCGGGCCTTGCCGAATAATTAGGGACCCACTGGGCATAATAGGAGAAAAGCCCCAGGCATCGTTTCAGGGCCTTGGGGCAGTGGGGGAGAGGGAGTTCCAGGAGAATGTGATCGGGGTCGGGCCCTAGAACTCCATTTTCCACTACGTAGCCAAGGATGGCTAAGCGGTTGGTGCGGAACACACATTTCTCCTTATTGTATGTGAGATTAAGGAGTTTGGCGGTCTGGAGGAATTTTGGAGGTTTGCGTCGTGGTCCTGCTGATCGTGGCCACAGATGGTGATGTTATCTAGATACGGGAAGGCGGCCCGCAGTCCGTACCGGTCAACCATTCGGTCCATCTCTCGCTGGAATACCGAGACGCCATTAGTGACGCCGAAGGGAACCCTAAGGAAGTGATAGAGGTGGCCATCTGCTTCGAACGCAGTGTATTGGCGGTCCTCCGGGCGGATGGGGAGCTGGTGGTAGGCAGACTTCAAGTCAACTGTGGAGAAGACTCGATACTGCGCAATCTGATTGACCCTGTCAGATATGCGTGGGAGGGGGTAAGCATTGAGCTGCGTGTACCGATTGATGGTCTCACTGTAGTCAATGACCATCCTGTGCTTCTCCCCAGTCTTTACTACTACCACTTGAGCTCTCCAGGGGCTGTTGCTGGCCTCAATGACCCCTTCCCGCAGAAGCCGTTGGACCTCCGACCTGATGAAGGTCCTGTCCTGGGCACTGTACCGTCTGCTCCTAGTGGCGACGGGTTTGCAGTCTGGGGTGAGGTTCGCAAACAGGGAAGGTGGATCGACCTTGAGGGTCGTGAGACCGCAGACAGTGAGGGGGGGTAGGGGTCCGCCGAATTTTAAAGTTAGGCTTTGGAGATGGCACTGAAATTCCAGGCCGAGTAACAGGGCAGCGCAGAGGTGGGGGAGGATGTAGAGCCGGAAGTTGCTGAACTCTACGCCTTGGACGGTGGGGGTCGCGATGCAGTACCCCCGGATTTCCACGGATTGGGATCCGGAGGCCAGGGAGATTTTCTGGGTGACGGGGTGTACCGGGAGGGAGCAGCGCCTTACCGTAGTGGGGTGGATGAAGCTCTCGGTGCTCCCGGAGTCAAAGAGGCAGGTCGTCTCGTGCCCATCGAACTTCACCGTCGTCGTCGCGGTCGCAAGGTTGCGGGGCCGGGACTGATCCAGGGTGATAGAGGCGAGCTGCGGCAGATGCTGGGAGGTCCCGGGCTGGTCAGCGGAGGCGGAGGTAGCGGCAGGCGATGAACGGCCAGGCGAGCAGGGGTCCTGAGGCGCCGTCCAAATTGGCGCCGAAGATGGCGGCGCCCACAGGGCGCACCTGGCTTGCGAAGGGGAAAATAGCGGCGCCCCTGGCTCGCACGTGGGGGGTGTAGGAACACCAGGCCTGGAAACAGCGGCAACCGACCGGGCCTGGCAAACAGCAGCGAAGTGTCCTTTCTTCCCACACCCGTTGCCGGTCGCGCTCCATGTCGGGCAGCGCTGCCTGCGGTGTTTGTTTTGCCCGCAAAAATTAAACTTGGGCCCCCCAGAGTTGGCTGGCTGCCGCCCGGCGCAGGTTTGCGGTGAGCTGGAGTCGGCAGCTGGTGGGGCCCATGACGCCCATGAGGGTGCCGCGCAGTCGGGGGCGTAGGACTGAACGTTATGGGAGGCCACTTCTAACGAATTAGCGAGCTGCCTAGTTCCCGCAAGATCGAGCTGGCAGACGTACGCAGACTTCATGCCCGTGACGTAAGGGTCTCTAATTAAAAGTTTGGTGTGCTGGACTGCCGAAACTGCCTGGCAGTCACAGTTCCTACCTAGGATGTGCAGGGCACGGCAGAAATCGTCCAGAGATTCCCGGGGAGTTGCTGTCTCTTGGCCAGGAGGTGCCTGGCATATACTGGATTAGCTGGTCGAACGCAATGTCCCTTCAGGAGCTCCATCGCTTTGGAGTAGGTGGGCGCATCCCGGATGAGGGAAAAAATGTCAGGGCTCACCCGTGAATAGAGAACTTGGAGCTTCTGCGAGTCTGAGGGTTCTTCAGCGGTTGTTCTGAGGTAGCTTTTGAAGCAGGCTAGCCAGTGGTCAAAGGCGGACGTAGCGTTGGCTGCTTGAGGGCTCAGCTGCAGGCGATCAGGCTTGATGCGGAGATCCATCGTTTAAAAAATCTTGCTCAATAAATTGATGCACCGTCAATTCCCACTAGACGAGAATGGTGGAACAATTGAGGCTTTATTGAGCAAGGTGTTGTGCCTCCTGTAGCTGGAACCAGAATGGCTGCAGCATCGGAGAGCGCACACTTTTATACGCCGCCTGCTGGGCGGAGCACCCTTAATATACGGGTAGTGCCATAATACATATAATATGCCACTAGTGGTGACTACCACATTCCCGTGGGTAGGCGGACCATGTAGCATGTGGGAGTCATTGCCTAGAATCCCAATCACACCTTGATGCCTGAACACTGCGGGAGGCAACACCACATGCACAGCAGCCAACATCCAAACACACAGGCAATGGGACACAGGTCCGGGGACACGTCCACCACTGGAGGGTGGGTGAGTGCCACGGGGAGGGGGAGATGCCTGGAGAGATGGGCCAAGGGTTCGGGGGTCGGCCTGCATTGCAGAAGATGGTCAGGCAGCACGGTAGCACAAGTGGATAGCACTGTGGCTTCACAGTGCCAGGATCCCAGGTTCAATTCCCCACTGAGTCACTTTGTGCGGAATATGCACGTTCTCCCCGTGTCTGCGTGGGTTTCCTCCGGCTGTTCCGATTTTCTCCCACAGTCCAAAGACGTGCAGGTTAGGTGGATTGGCCATGATAAATTGCCCTTCATGACCAAAAAGGTTAAGAGGGGTTATTGGGTTACGGGGATAGGGTGGAAATGAGGGCTTAAGTGGGTCGGTGCAGACTCGATGGGCTGAATGGCCTCCTTCTGCACTGTAGAACAAAGAACAAAGAAAGTTACAGCACAGGATGTTCTATGTTCTAAGGTCACAGAAACATCATACTGGTGTTTATTGTGTTTGACAATTTCCCATCCTCCCGATGGTGCCAATCCCCAACCCCAGCACCCTCACCCCCTCCCTACTACCCCCACGCCTCCCCCCGGTGCAATCCTCAATGTGCTTTGTCCTCCTAGCTCTACTGTCTAGGTGTGCTCCGCACCGCCTCGGCCATTCCCGTCTGAGAGCGGAACTATCCCGTAGAACCTCATCAAGGTCAGCCTGGTACTGGGTCACATCCCCCAGCGAGGCAGACATTCTGCCGAGACCCTCAGCCATGGCCGTCCCCGACTGCGCGATGCCTTGGACACCTTCACTAATGGTGCCGCGTCCTGCACCAGGCTCTCCACTCAGTCGCAAACCTAGCAGTGTTGGCCTCAGTGCCACGCATTGCCAGCGCCATCTCCTGCGCCCATAGTCTCTGGGACTCCTGCAATCGGCTATTGAGCTGCTGGATTGTCGCTGACATCGCCCTCTGAATGTCCTGGCCACTCCCTATCATCGCCATCAGCTCCGGGGATACCTCCCACAGGCTCAGCATCAGACCAGGACCCCGCTGGGTTCTGGGATCGAGAAGACCTACAACTACCTGGGGTTCCTGCCTCCACCTGATGTACATCAGCAGCAGTGTGGTGCTCACCAGATTGTGCCCCAGAAGACTGACCATGAACATTTCCCACCGAGGTGTGTGTATCTGCACTGGAAAAGGGTGGGGTTGACAACTGTGCCTCAACTATTATTCATAATAATAATAATCTTTATTGTCACAAGTTGGCTTACATTAACACTGCAATGAAGTTACTGTGAAAAGACCCTAGTCCCCACATTCCGGCGCCTGTTAGGGTACACAGAGGGAGAATTCAGAATGTCCAAATTACCTAACAGCACGACTTTCGGGATTTGTGGGAAGAAACCGGAGCACCCAGAGGAAACTCACGCAGATACAGGGAGAACATGCAGACTCCACACAGTGACCCAAGCCGGGAATCGAACCTGGGACCCTAGGGCTATGCAGCAAAAGTGCTAACCACGATACTACCGCATCGCCCATACCTTGAAGCTCTCCTCTGAGGTAGTCGTCTAGGAGACTGGAGGGGGTGCAGCCTGGGATGGACTGGTGTCGTCGGCTGGAGGACCTGCGGGCCAATGGGCACATGGTCAGTGGGAGAGATGGGTCAGTACAAAGAACAAAGAAAATTACAGCACAGGAACAGGCCCTTCAGCCCTCACAGCCTGTGCCAATCCAGATCCTTTATCTAAACCTGTCTTCTATTTTCCAAGGATCTACTCGTTTTGCACTGAGTGCTGAATTAGGTGCTTTTTGAGTGCGATAGTGAGAGTTTGGTGACCGAGGGAGTTAGGTGAGGAGGGAGTAAGGTGCTCCTTTCATTTTGTTTCCGACATTTCCGCAAAGAGTGCGACGAGAGCCAGGAGTTTACAGGACGTGTAGCTGACTGGGAGCAGAGTCGGAGGGCGGAGATCTAGTTAGTCCACACAGCAGCTATATTTTGTAAGGTAAGAGGGGATGGAGGCTAGGCCAGTTACATGCTCCTCCTGTAGGATGTGGGTGGTGAGGGATACCACCGGTGTCCCCACTGACTATACCTGCGGGAAGTGCACCCAACTTCAGCTCCTCAAAGACCGTGTTAGGGAACTGGAGCTGAAACTGGATGAACTTCGGATCATCCGGGAGGCAGAGGGGGTGATTGAGAAGAGTTACAGGGAGGTAACCACACCCAAGGTACTGGACAAGAATAGCTGGGTTACAGTCAGGGGGAAAAAAACAAACAGGCAGACAGTGCAGGGATCCCTCGTGGCCGTTCCCCTTCAAAACAAGTATACCGTTTTGGATGCTGTTGGGGGGGATGACCTACCAGGGGAAGGCCCTAGCGGTCAGGTCTCTGGCACGGAGTCTGGCTCTGGGGCTCAGAAGGGAAGGGGGGAGAATAGAAAAGCAATAGTTGTAGGAGATTCAATGGTTAGGGGAATAGATAGGAGATTCTGTGGTCGCGAGCGAGACTCCCGGAAGGTATGTTGCTTCCCGGGTGCCAGGGCCAGGGATGTCTCGGATCGTGTCTTCAGGATCCTTAAGGGGGAGGGTGAGCAGCCAGAAGTCGTGGTGCACATTGGTACCAATGACATAGGTAGGAAAAGTGGTGTGGAGGTAATAAACAAGTTTAGGGAGTTAGGCTGGAAGTTGAAAGCCAGGACAGACAGAGTTGTCATCTCTGGTTTGTTGCCGGTGCCACGTGATAGCGAGGCTAGGAATAGGGAGAGAGTGCAGTTGAACACGTGGCTGCAGGAATGGTGTAGGAGGGAGGGCTTCAGGTATTTGGATAATTGGAGCGCATTCTGGGGAAGGTGGGACCTGTACAAGCAGGACGGGTTGCATCTGAACCAGAGGGGCACCAATATCCTGGGAGGGAGGTTTGCTAGTACTCTTCGGGAGGGTTTAAACTAATTTGGCAGGGGAATGGGAACCGGATTTGTAGTCCAGCAACTAAGGTAGCCGATATTCAGGACGCCAAAGCGTGTAATGAGGCAGTGGGGAAGGGAACACTGACAAAGGAGAGTATTTGCAGGCACGGAGATGGGTTGAAGTGTGTATACTTCAACGCAAGAAGCATCAGGAATAAGGTGGGTGAACTTAAGGCATGGATCGGTACTTGGGACTACGATGTGGTGGCCATCACGGAAACTTGGATAGAAGAGGGGCAGAAATGGTTGTTGGAGGTCCCTGGTTACAGATGTTTCAATAAGATTAGGGAGGGTGGTAAAAGAGGTGGGGGGGTGGCATTATTAATTAGAGATAGTATAACAGCTGCAGAAAGGCAGTTCGAGGAGTATCACCCTATTGAGGTAGTATGGGTTGAAGTCAGAAATAGGAAAGGCGCAGTCACCTTGTTAGGAGTTTTCTATAGGCCCCCCAATAGTAGCAGAGATGTGGAGGAACAGATTGGGAAACAGATTTTGGAAAGGTGCAGAAGTCACAGGGTAGTAGTCATGGGTGACTTTAACTTCCCAAATATTGAGTGGAAACTCTTTAGATCAAATAGTTTGGATGGGGTGGTGTTTGTGCAGTGTGTCCAGGAAGCTTTTCTAACACAGTATGTAGATTGTCCGACCAGAGGAGGGGCAATATTGGATTTAGTACTTGGTAATGAACCAGGGCAAGTGATAGATTTGTTAGTGGGGGAGCATTTTGGAGATAGTGACCACAATTCTGTGACTTTCACTTTAGTAATGGAGAGGGATAGGTACGTGCAACAGGGCAAGGTTTACAATTGGGGGAAGGGGAAATACGATGTTGTCAGACAAGAATTGAAGTGCATAAGTTGGGAACATAGGCTGGCAGGGAAGGACACAAGTGAAATGTGGAACTTGTTCAAGGAACAGGTGCTACGTGTCCTTGATATGTATGTCCCTGTCAGGCAGGGAAGAGATGGTCGAGTGAGGGAACCATGGTTGACAAGAGAGGTTGAATGTCTTGTTAAGAGGAAAAAGGTGACTTATGTAAGGCTGAGGAAACAAGGTTCAGACAGGGCATTGGAGGGATACAAGATAGCCAGGAGGGAACTGAAGAAAGGGATTAGGAGAGCTAAGAGAGGGCATGAACAATCTTTGGCGGGTAGGATCAAGGAAAACCCCAAGGCCTTTTACACATATGTGAGAAATATGAGAATGACTAGAGCGAGGGTAGGTCCAATCAAGGACAGTAGCGGGAGATTGTGTATTGAGTCTGAAGAGATAGGAGAGGTCTTGAATGAGTACTTTTCTTCTGTATTTACAAATGAGAGGGGCGATATTGTTGGAGAGGACAGTGTGAAACAGATTGGTAAGCTCGAGGAAATACTTGTTAGGAAGGAAGATGTGTTGGGCATTTTGAAAAACTTGAGGATAGACAAGTCCCCCGGGCCTGACGGGATATATCCAAGGATTCTATGGGAAGCAAGAGATGAAATTGCAGAGCCGTTGGCAATTATCTTTTCATCCTCACTGTCAACAGGGGTGGTACCAGGGGATTGGAGAGTGGCGAATGTCGTGCCCCTGTTCAAAAAAGGAACTAGGGATAACCCTGGGAATTACAGGCCAGTTAGTCTTACTTCGGTGGTAGGCAAAGTAATGGAAAGGGTACTGAAGGATAGGATTTCTGAGCATCTGGAAAGACACTGCTTGATTAGGGATAGTCAGCACGGATTTGTGAGGGGTAGGTCTTGCCTAACAAATCTTATTGAATTCTTTGAGGAGGTGACCAAGCATGTGGATGAAGGTAAAGCAGTGGATGTAGTGTACATGGATTTTAGTAAGGCATTTAATAAAGTTCCCCATGGTAGGCTTATGCAGAAAGTAAGGAGGCATGGGATAGTGGGAAATTTGGCCAGTTGGATAACAAACTGGCTAACCGATAGAAGTCAGAGAGTGGTGGTGGATGGCAAATATTCAGCCTGGATCCCAGTTACCAGTGGCGTACCGCAGGGATCAGTTCTGGGTCCTCTGCTGTTTGTGATTTTCATTAATGACTTGGATGAGGGAGTTGAAGGGTGGGTCAGTAAATTTGCAGACGATACAAAGATTGGTGGAGTTGTGGATAGTGAGGAGGGCTGTTGTCGGCTGCAAAGAGACATAGATAGGATGCAGAGCTGGGCTGAGAAGTGGCAGATGGAGTTTAACCCTGAAAAGTGTGAGGTTGTCCATTTTGGAAGGACAAATATGAATGCGGAATACAGGGTTAACGGTAGAGTTCTTGGCAATGTGGAGGAGCAGAGAGATCTTGGGGTCTATGTTCATACATCTTTGAAAGTTGCCACTCAAGTGGATAGAGCTGTGAAGAAGGCCTATGGTGTGCTCGCGTTCATTAACAGAGGGATTGAATTTAAGAGCCGTGAGGTGATGATGCAGCTGTACAAAACTTTGGTCAGGCCACATTTGGAGTACTGTGTACAGTTCTGGTCGCCTCATTTTAGGTAGGATGTGGAAGCTCTGGAAAAGGTGCAAAGAAGATTTACCAGGATGTTGCCTGGAATGGAGAGTAGGTCTTACGAGGAAAGGTTGAGGGTGCTAGGCCTTTTCTCATTAGAGCGGAGAAGGATGAGGGGCGACTTGATAGAGGTTTATAAGATGATCAGGTAGACAGATAGAGTAGACAGTCAGAGACTTTTTCCCCGGGTGGAACACACCATTACAAGGGGACATAAATTTAAGGTGAAAGGTGGAAGATATAGGAGGGATATCAGAGGTAGGTTCTTTACCCAGAGAGTAGTGGGGGCATGGAATTCACTGCCTGTGGAAGTAGTTGAGTCGGAAACATTAGGGACCTTCAAGCAGCTATTGGATAGGTACATGGATTACGGTAAAATTATATAGTGTAGATTTATTTGTTCTTAAGGGCAGCACGGTAGCATTGTGCATAGCACAATTGCTTCACAGCTCCATGGTCCCAGGTTCGATTCCGGATTGGGTCATTGTCTGTGCGGAGTCTGCACGTCCTCCCCGTGTCTGCGTGGGTTTCCTCCGAGTGCTCCGGTTTCCTCCCACAGTCCAAAGATGTGCGGGTTAGGTGAATTGGCCAATGATAAATTGCCCTTAATGTCCAAATTGCCCTTGGTGTTGGGTGGAGGTGTTGAGTTTGGGTAGGGTGCTCTTTCCAAGAGCCGGTGCAGACTCAAAGGGCCGAATGGCCTCCTTCTGCACTGTAAATTCACTGATAATCTATGATTAATCTAGGACAAAGGTTCGGCACAACATCGTGGGCCGAAGGGCCTGTTCTGTGCTGTATTTTCTATGTTCTATGTTCTATGCTCTGTTCCCCGCCCGTTCATATATCTGTCTAGATGCATCTGAAATGATGCTATTGTGACCGCCTCTACCACCTCTGCTGGCAAAGCGTTCCAGGCACCCACCACCCTCTGCGTAAGAAACTTTCCACGCACATCTCCCTTAAACTTTCCCCCTCTCACCTTGAAATCGTGACCCCTTGTAATTGACACCCCCACTCTTGGAAAAGGCTTGTTGCTATCCACCCTGTCCATACCTCTCATAATTTTGTAGACCTCAATCAGGTCCGCCCTCAACCTCCATCTTTCCTAATCCTAATCTACTCAACATTTCTTCATAGCTAGCCCCCTCCATACCAGGCAACATCCTGGTGAACCTTCTCTGCACCCTCTCTAAAGCATCCACATTCTTCTGGTAATGTGGTGACCAGAACTGCACGCAGTATTCCAAATGTGGCCTAACCAAAGCCCTATACAAGTGTAACATGACCTTCCGACTCTTGTACTAAATACACCGTCCGATGAAGGCAAGCATGCTGTATGCCTTCTTGACCACTCTATCGACCTGGTTTGCCACCTTCAGGATACAATGGACCTGAACTCCCAGATCTCTCTGTACATCAATTTTCCCCAGGACACTTCCATTGACCATATAGTCCGTTCTTGAATTGGATCTTCCAAAATGCATCACCTCGCATTTGCCTGGATTGAACTCCATCTGCCATTTCTCTGCCCAACTCTCCAATCTATATTTTGCTGTATTCTCTGACAGTCCTCCTCGCTGTTTGTAACTCCATCAATCTTAGTATCATCTGCAAACTTGCTAATCAGACCACCTATACCTTGGCCAGACCATTTATGTATATCACAAACAACAGTGGTCTGAGCACGGATCCCTGTGGAACACCACTAGTCACCCTTATCCATTTTGAGACACTCCCTTCCACCACTACTCTCTGTCTCCTGTTGCCCAGCCAGTTCTTCATCTATCTAGCTAGTACACCCTGAACCCCATGCGACTTCACTTTTTCCATCAACCTGCCATGGGAAACTTTATCAAACGCCTTACTGAAGTCCATGTATATGACATCTACAGCCCTTCCCTCACCAATTAACTTTGTTACTTCCTCAAAGAATTCTATCAGGTTTGTAAGGCATGACCTTCCCTGCACGAAACCATGCTGCCTATCACTGATAAGTCTATTTTCTTCCAAATGTGAATAGATTCTATCCCTCAGTATCTTTGCAAACAGTGGTAGTTTGCCTACCACTGACGTCAAGCTCACCGGTCTATAATTCCCTGGATTATCCCTGCTACCCTTCTTAAACAAAGGGACAACATTAGCAATTCTCCAGTCCTCCAGGACCTCACCCGTGCTCAAGGGTGCTGCAGAAATATCTGCTAAGGCCCCAGCTATTTCGTCCCTCGCTTCCCTCAGTAACCTGGGATAGATCCCATCCGGACCTGGGGACCTGTCCACCTTAATACCTTTTAGAATACCCAAAACTTCCCCATTCCTTATGCCGACTTGATCTAGAGTAAGTAAACATCCATCCGTAACCTCAACATCCATCATGTCCCTCTCCTTGGTGAATACCGATGCAAAGTACTCATTAAGAATCTCACCCATTCCCTCTGACTCCACGCATAAATTCCTTCTTTTGTCTTTGAGTGGGCCAATCCTTTCTCTAGTTACCCTCTTGCTCCTTATATACAAATAAAAGGCTTTGGGATTTTCTTTAACCCTGTTAGCCAAAGATATTTCATGAACCCTTTTAGCCCTCTTTATTGCGCGTTTGAGATCTGTTCTACTTTCCCGATATTCCTCCAAAGCTTCATCAGATTTAAGTCGCCTAGATCTTATGTATGCTTCCTTTTTCATCTTAGCTAGTCTCACAATTGCACCCGTCATCCATGGTTCCCTAATCTTGCCATTTCTATCCCTCATTTTCACAGGGACATGTCTGTCCTGCACTCTAATCAACCTTTCCTTAAAAGACTCCCACATTTCAAATGTGGATTTACCCTTAAACAGCTGCTCCCAATCCACATTTCCTAGCTCCTGCCGAATTTTGTTATACTTGGCCTTTCACCAATTTAGCACTCTTTCTTTAGGACCACTCTCGTCTTTGTCCATGAGTATTCTAAAACTTACGGAATTGTGATCGCTATTCCCAAAGTAATCACCGACTGAAACTTCAACCACCTGGCCGGGATCATTCCCCAATACCAGGTCCAGTATGGCCCCTTCCCGAGTTGGACTATTTACATACTGCTCTAAAAAACTCTCCTGGATGTTCCTTACAAATTCTGCTCCATCTACGCCTCCAACACAACATGAGTCCCATTCAATGTTGGGGAAGTTAAAATCTCCCATCATGACCACCCTATTGTTCCTACGTCAGTGTGAAGGAGAGTTGGGGGAGGTGAAAGAGGGTTTTGGGGGGTGGGGTTGGTGGGGGTGATGGAGGGTTTGGGGGGGTGAAGGAGTGGTTGGGGGGGGTTGAAGTGGGAAGGAGTGGAGGAAGGTTTGTGGGGATGAAGGGGAGGGGAGGTAGATACTCCCGTGGGTGCGGCAAGGTCTTGGCAAGGGGGGGTGGGGGGGGCCTGACTTGGTGTCTACTTGCTCGTGCTGCCCGGTTTAGGTCATTGACTTTCTTCCTGCATCTAGTCACACACCTGGCGCTCACAGGTGCCGCTACCCCATTCCAGGCAGCACAGGTTGCCCTATAACTGACCCCCCTCGACTCTTGGGGAGAACAGGTCATTCCTCCTGGCCTCCACTGCGTATAGCAGCCTCCCCAGGTCTGCGTCCCTGAATCTTGGGGCTGGCCTCCTGGGTACCATTGTTGCGAGGTGGCTGAGATTGTCTGAGCAAGTGCCGCTTAAGTGCTACTCCACCTTGTTGGCACGAGGCTGGTGAGCGCGGTGCCAGCGAATCAGCTGGTGAGCCTTCATTTGTGGCGGGAAGCCTGTGAGACCTCGTTAAGCTGGTCAATTAACGTTGAATTGTGTTGCTGGCCTCGCTGGGCCGAGCGCCGGGAAGCTCGCGGCAATTTGCTGTTGGTTTAGAAGTAGGTGAATTTTCAATCAGCTTTAAACAAAGGTTCTACTTGTAGGTACTTGCAGCTGGAGCTTGTTAATTAGTTAATTGGATTAGGCCAGTTTTCAGAGGCTAGATTCACAGTATAAAAGTGATCCCCTACAGTGCAGACTTTGTTTGCACTGAGTGCTGAATTTGGTGCATTTGAGATCTATAGTGAGAGTTTGGTGACTGAGGGAGTGCTGAATTTGGTGCATTTGAGTGCTATAGTGAGAGTTTGGTGACTGAGGGAGTTAGGTGAGGAGGGAGTAAGGCGCTCCTTTCATTTCATTTCCGCAAAGAGCGAGAAGGGAGCCAGGAGTTTACAGAGAGTGCAGCTGACTGGGAGCAGAGTCGGAGGGCGGAGGTCCAGTTGGTCCACAGGGCAGCTATATTCTGTAAGGTAAGAGGGGATGGAGGCTAGGCCAGTTGCATGCTCCTCCTGTAGGATGTGGGTGGTAAGGGATACCACCGGTGCCCCCGCTGACTATACCTGTGTGAAGTGCACCCAACTCCAGCTCCTCAAAGTCCGTGTTAGGGAACTGGAGCTGAAGCTGGATGAACTCCGCATCATCCGGGAGGCAGAGGGGGTGATAGAGAAGAGTTACAGGGAGGTATCCACACCCAAGGTACAGGACAAGAGTAGCTGGGTTACAGTCAGGGGAAAGAAAACAAACAGGCAGACAGTGCAGGGATCCCTCGTGGCCGATCCCCTTCAAAACAAGTATACCGTTTTGGATGCTGTTGGGGGGGATGACCGACCGGGGGAAGGCCCGAGCGGCCAGGGCTCTGGCCCTGAGTATGGCTCTGGGGTTCAGAAGGGAAGGGGGGAGAATAGAAAAGCAATAGTAGTAGGAGATTCAATGGTTAGGGGAATAGATAGGAGATTCTGTGGTCGCGAGCGAGACTCCCGGAAGGTATGTTGCCTCCCGGGTGCCAGGGCCAGGGATGTCTCGGATCGTGTCTTCAGGATCCTTAAGGGGGAGGGGGAGCAGCCAGAAGTCGTGGTGCACATTGGTACCAACGACGTAGGTAGGAAAAGGGGTGTGGAGGTAAAAAAACGAGTTTAGGGAGTTAGGCTGGAAGTTAAAAGCCAGGACAGACAGAGTTGTCATCTCTGGTTTGTTGCCGGTGCCACGTGATAGCGAGGCTAGGAATAGGGAGAGAGTGCAGTTGAACATGTGGCTGCAGGAATGGTGTAGGAGGAAGGGCTTCAGGTATTTGGATAATTGGAGCGCATTCTGGGGAAGGTGGGACCTGTACAAGCAGGACGGGTTGCATCTGAACCAGAGGGGCACCAATATCCTGGGAGGGAGGTTTTCTAGTACTCTTCGGGAGGGTTTAAACTAATTTGGCAGGGGAATGGGAACCGGATTTTCAGCCCAGCAACTAAGGTAGCCGATATTCAGGATGCCAAAGCGTGTAGTGAGGCAGTGGGGAAGGGAACACTGACAAAGGAGAGTACTTGTAGGCACGGAGATGGGTTGAAGTGTGTATACTTCAACGCAATAAGCATCAGGAATAAGGTGGGTAAACTTAAGGCATGGTTCGGTACTTGGGACTACGATGTGGTGGCCATCACGGAAACTTGGATAGAAGAGGGGCAGAAATGGTTGTTGGAGGTCCCTGGTTATAGATGTTTCAATAAGATTAGGGAGGGTGGTAAAAGAGGTGGGGGGGGTGGGGGTGGTGGCATTGTTAATTAGAGATAGTATAACAGCTGCAGAAAGGCAGTTCGAGGAGTATCTGCCTACTGAGGTAGTATGGGCTGAAGTCAGAAATAGGAAAGGAGCAGTCACCTTGTTAGGAGTTTTCTATAGGCCCCCCAATAGTAGCAGAGATGTGGAGGAACAGATTGGGAAACAGATTTTGGAAAGGTGCAGAAGTCACAGGGTAGTAGTCAGGGGTGACTTTAACTTCCCAAACATTGAGTGGAAACTCTTTAGATCAAATAGTTTGGATGGGGTAGTGTTTGTGCAGTGTGTCCAGGAAGCTTTTCTAACACAGTATGTAATTGTCCTACCAGAGGGGGGGCAATATTGGATTTGGTACTTGGTAATGAACCAGGGCAAGTGATAGATTTGTTAGTGGGGGAGCATTTTGGAGATAGTGACCACATTCTGTGACTTTCACTTTTTAGTAATGGAGAGGGATAGGTGCGTGCAACAGGGCAAGGTTTACAATTGGGGGATAGGTAAATACGATGTTGTCAGACAAGAATTGAAGTGCATAAGTTGGGAACATAGGCTGTCAGGGAAGGACACAAGTAAATGGAACAGGTACTACGTGTCCTTGATATGTATGTCCCTGTCAGGCAGGATGGTCGAGTGAGGGAACCATGGTTGACAAGAGAGGTTGAATGTCTTGTTAAGAGGAAAAAGGAGACTTATGTAAGGCTGGGGAAACAAGGTTCAGACAGTGGGGATACAAGATAGCCAGGAGGGAACTGAAGAAAGGGATTGGGAGAGCTAAGAGAGGGCATGACTAATCTTTGGCGGGTAGGATCAAGGAAAACCCCAAGGCCTTTTACACATATGTGAGAAATATGAGAATGACTAGAGCGAGGGTAGGTCCGATCAAGGACAGTAGCGGGAGATTGTGTATTGAGTCTGAAGAGATAGGAGAGGTCTTGAACGAGTACTTTTCTTCTATATTTACAAATGAGAGGGGCCATATTGTTGGAGAGGACAGTGTGAAACAGACTGGTAAGCTCAAGGAAATACTTGTTAGGAAGGAAGATGTGTTGGGCATTTTGAAAAACTTGAGGAAAGACAAATCCCCTGGGCCTGGCGGGATATATCCAAGGATTCTATGGGAAGCAAGAGACAAAATTGCAGAGCCGTTGGCAATGATCTTTTCGTCCCCACTGTCAACAGGGGTGGTACCAGGGGATTGGAGAGTGGTGAATGTCGTGCCCCTGTTCAAAAAAGGGACTAGGGATAACCCTGGGAATTACAGGCCAGTTAGCCTTATTTCGGTGGTCGGCAAAGTAATGGAAAAGGTACTGAAGGATAGGATTTCTGAGCATCTGGAAAGACACTGCTTGATTAGGAATAGTCAGCACGGATTTGTGAGGGGTAGGTCTTGCCTTACAAGTCTTATTGAATTCTTTGAGGAGGTGACCGAGCATGTGGATGAAGGTAAAGCAGTGGATGTAGTGTACATGGATTTTAGTAAGGCATTTGATAAGGTTCCCCATGGTAGGCTTATGCAGAAAGTAAGGAGGCATGGGATAGTGGGAAATTTGGCCAGTTGGATAACGAACTGGCTAACCGATAGAAGTCAGAGAGTGGTGGTGGATGGCAAATATTCAGCCTGGATCCCAGTTACCAGTGGCGTACCGCAGGGATCAGTCCTGGGTCCTCTGCTGTTTGTGATTTTCATTAATGACTTGGATGAGGGAGTTGAAGGGTGGGTCAGTAAATTTGCAGACGATACGAAGATTGGTGGAGTTGTGGATCGTGAGGAGGGCTGTTATCGGCTGCAAAGAGACATAAAGAACAAAGAACAACGAAATGTACAGCACAGGAACAGGCCCTTCGGCCCTCCAAGCCCGTGCCGACCATGCTGCCCGACTAAACTACAATCTTCTACACTTCCTGGGTCCGTATCCCTCTATTCCCATCCTATTCATGTATTTGTCAAGCTGCCCCTTAAATGTCACTATCGTCCCTGCTTCCACCACCTCCTCCGGTAGCGAGTTCGAGGCACCCACTACCCTCTACGTAAAAAACTTGCCTCGTACATCTACTCTAAACCTTGCCCCTCTCACCATAAATCTATGCGCCCTAGTAATTGACCCCTCTACCCTGGGGAAAAGCCTCTGACTATCCACTCTGTCTATGCCCCTCATAATTTTGTATACCTCTATCAGGTCTCCCATCACCCTCCTTCGTTCCAGTGAGAACAAACCGAGTTTATTCAACCGCTCCTCATAGCTAATGCCCTCCATACCAGGCAACATTCTGGTAAATCTCTTCTGCACCCTCTCCAAAGCCTCCACATCCTTCTGGTAGTGTGGCGACCAGAATTGAACACTATACTCCAAGTGTGGCCTAACTAAGGTTCTATACAGCTGCAACATGACTTGCCAATTCTTATACTCAATGCCCCGGCCAATGAAGGCAAGCATGCTGTATGCCTTCTCGACTACCTTCTCCACCTGTGTTGCCCCTTTCAATGACCTGTGGACCTGTACTCCTAGATCTCTTTGACTTTCAATACTCTTGAGGGTTCTACCATTCACTGTATATTCCCTACCTGCATTAAACCTTCCAAAATGCATTACCTCACATTTGTCCGGATTAAACTCCATCTGCCATCTCTCCGCCCAAGTCTCCAAACAATCTAAGTCCTGCTGTATCCTCCGACAGTCCTCATCGCTATCCGCAATTCCACCAACCTTTGTGTCGTCTGCAAACTTACTAATCAGACCAGTTACATTTTCCTCCAAATCATTTATATATACTACAAAGAGCAAAGGTCCCAGCACGAATCCCTGTGGAACACCACTGGTCACAGCCCTCCAATTAGAAAAGCATCCTTCCATTGCTACTCTCTGCCTTCTATGACCTAGCCAGTTCTGTATCCACCTTGCCAGCTCACCCCTGATCCCGTGTGACTTCACCTTTTGTACTAGTCTACCATGAGGGACCTTGTCAAAGGCCTTACTGAAGTCCATATAGACAACATCCACTGCCCTACCTGCATCAATCATCTTAGTGACCTCCTCGAAAAACTCTATCAAGTTAGTGAGACATGACCTTCCCTTCACAAAACCGTGCTGCCTCTCACTAATACGTCCATTTGCTTCCAAATGGGAGTAGATCCTGTCTCGAAGAATTCTCTCCAGTAATTTCCCTACCACTGAAGTAAGGCTCACCGGCCTGTAGTTCCCGGGATTATCCTTGCTACCCTTCTTAAACAGAGGAACAACATTGGCTATTCTCCAGTCCTCCGGGACATCCCCTGAAGACAGCGAGGATCCAAAGATTTCTGTCAAGGCCTCAGCAATTTCCTCTCCAGCCTCCTTCAGTATTCTGGGGTAGATCCCATCAGGCCCTGGGGACTTATCTACCTTAATATTTTTTAAGACACCCAACACCTCGTCTTTTTGGATCTCAATGTGACCCAGGCTATCTACGCACCCTTCTCCAGACTCAACATCTACCAATTTCTTCTCTTTGGTGAATACTGATGCAAAGTATTCATTTAGTACCTCGCCCATTTCCTCTGGCTCCACACATAGATTCCCTTGCCTATCCTTCAGTGGGCCAACCCTTTCCCTGGCTACCCTCTTGCTTTTTATGTACGTGTAAAAAGCCTTGGGATTTTCCTTAACCCCATTTGCCAATGACTTTTCGTGACCCCTTCTAGCCCTCCTGACTCCTTGCTTAAGTTCCTCCCTACTTTCCTTATATTCCACGCAGGCTTCGTCTGTTCCCAGCCTTTTAGCCCTGACAAATGCCTCCTTTTTCTTTTTGACGAGGCCTACAATATCTCTCGTCATCCAAGGTTCCCGAAAATTGCGGTATTTATCCTTCTTCCTCACAGGAACATGCCGGTCCTGAATTCCTTTCAACTGCCACTTGAAAGCCTCCCACATGTCAGATGTTGATTTGCCCTCAAACATCCGCCCCCAATCTATGTTCTTCAGTTCCCTCCTAATATTGTTATAATTAGCCTTCCCCCAATTTAGCACATTCATCCTCGGACCACTCTTATCCTTGTCCACCAGTATTTTAAAACTTACTGAATTGTGGTCACTGTTACCGAAATGCTCCCCTACTGAAACCTACCACCTGGCCGGGCTCATTCCCCAATACCAGGTCCAGTACCGCCCCTTCCCTAGTTGGACTGCCTACATATTGTTTTAAGAAGCCCTCCTTGATGCTCCTTACAAACTCCGCCCCGTCTAAGCCCCTGGCACTAAGTGAGTCCCAGTCAATATTGGGGAAGTTGAAGTCTCCCATCACCACAACCCTGTTGTTTTTACTCTTTTCCAAAATCTGTCTACTTATCTGCTCCTCTATCTCCCGCTGGCTGTTGGGAGGCCTGTAGTAAACCCCCAACATTGTGACTGCACTCTTCTTATTCCTGATCTCTACCCATATAGCCTCACTGCCCTCTGAGGTGTCCTCCCGCAGTACAGCTCTGATATTCTCCCGAACCAGTAGCGCAACTCCGCCTCCCCTTTTACATCCCCCTCTATCCTGCCTGAAACATCTAAATTCGGGTCCTTAAGGGGGAGGGGGAGCAGCCCCAAGTCGTGGTCCACATTGGCACTAACGACATAGGTAGGAAAGGCGATAATGATGTCAGGCAGGCTTTCAGGGAGCTAGGATGGAAGCTCAGAACTAGAACAAACAGAGTTGTTATCTCTGGGTTGTTGCCCGTGCCACGTGATAGTGAGATGAGGAATAGGGAGAGAGAGCTATTAAACACGTGGCTACAGGGATGGTGCAGGCGGGAGGGATTCAGATTTCTGGATAACTGGGGCTCTTTCTGGGGAAGGTGGGAACTCGACAGACAGGATGGTCTACACCTGAACCTGAGGGGCACAAAAATCCTGGGGGGGAGATTTGTTAGTGCTCTTTGGGGGGGGGGGTTTAAACTAAGGCAGCAGGGGCATGGGAACCTGGATTGTAGTTTTAGGGTAAGGGAGAATGAGAGTATAGAGGTCAGGAGCACAGATTTGACGTCGCAGGAGGGGGCCAGTGTTCAGGTAGGTGGTTTGAAGTGTGTCTACTTCAATGCCAGGAGTATACAAAACAAGGTAGGGGAACTGGCAGCATGGGTTGGTACCTGGGACTTCGATGTTGTGGCCATTTCGGAGACATGGATAGAGCAGGGACAGGAATGGATGTTGCAGGTTCCGGGGTTTAGGTGTTTTTGTAAGCTTAGAGAAGGAGGCAAAAGAGGGGGAGGTGTGGCGCTGCTAGTCAAGAGCAGTATTACGGTGGCGGAGAGGATGCTAGATGGGGACTCATCTTCCGAGGTAGTATGGGCTGAGGTTAGAAACATGAAAGGAGAGGTCACACTGTTGGGAGTCTTCTATAGGCCTCCAAATAGTTCTAGGGATGTAGAGGAAAGGATGGCGAGGATGATCCTGGATAAGAGAGAAAGTAACAGGGTAGTTATTATGGGAGACTTTAACTTTCCAAATATTGACTGGAAAAGATATAGTTCGAGTACATTAGATGGTTCATTTTTTGTACAGTGTGTGCAGGAGGGTTTCCTGACACAGTTTGTTGACAGGCCAACAAGAGGCGAGGCCACATTGGATTTGGTTTTGGGTAATGAACCAGGCCAGGTGTTGGATTTGGAGGTAGGTGAGCACTTTGGGGACAGTGACCACAATTCGGTGACGTTTACGTTAATGATGGAAAGGGATAAGTATACACCGCAGGGCAAGAGTTATAGCTGGGGGAAGGGGGAAGTAGGCTGCAAGTGTTGGACACACTGGATAAGTGGAGCTTGTTCAAGGATCAGCTACTGCGTGTTCTTGATAAGTATGTACCGGTCAGGCAGGGAGGAAGGTGCCAAGCGAGGGAACCATGGTTTACCAAAGAAGTGGAATCTCTTGTTAAGAGGAAGAAGGAGGCCTATGTGAAGATGAGGTGTGAAGTTTCAGTTGGGGCGATGGATAGCATTGGGACGATTGGGAGCAGAGACAAGGTAGCGAGAAAGGATCTAAAGAGAGAGCTAAGACGAGCAAGGAGGGGACATGAGAAGTATTTGGCAGGAAGGATCAAGGAAAACCCAAAAGCTTTCTATAGGTATGTCAGGAATAAGCGAATGACTAGGGAAAGAGTAGGACCAGTCAAGGACAGGGATGGGAAGTTGTGTGTAGAGTCTGAAGAGATAGGCGAGATACTAAATGAATATTTTTCGTCAGTATTCACTCAGGAAAAAGATAATGTTGTGGAGGAGAATGCTGAGCTCCAGGTAAATAGATTAGATGGCATTGAGGTACGTAGGGAAGAGATGTTGGCAATTCTGGACAGGCTGAAAATAGATAAGTCCCCGGGACCTGATGGGATTTATCCTAGGATTCTCTGGGAGGCCAGGGAAAAGATTGCTGGACCATTGGCTTTGATTTTTATGTCATCATTGGCTACAGGAATAGTGCCAGAGGACTGGAGGATAGCAAATGTGGTCCCTTTGTTCAAAAAGGGGAGCAGAGACAACCCCGGCAACTATAGACCGATGAGCCTCACGTCTGTAGTGGGTAAAGTCTTGGAGGGGATTATAAGAGACAAGATTTATAATCATCTAGATAGGAATAATATGATCAGGGATAGTCAGCATGGCTTTGTGAAGGGTAGGTCATGCCTCACAAACCTTATCGAGTTCTTTGAGAAAGTGACTGAACTGGTAGACGAGGGTAGAGCAGTTGATGTGGTGTATATGAATTTCAGCAAAGCGTTTGATAAGGTTCCCCACGGTAGGATATTGCAGAAAATACGGAGGCTGGGGATTGAGGGTGATTTAGAGATGTGGATCAGAAATTGGCTAGCTGAAAGAAGACAGAGGGTGGTGGTTGATGGGAAATGTTCAGAATGGAGTTCAGTCACAAGTGGAGTACCACAAGGATCTGTTCTGGGGCCGTTGCTGTTTGTCATTTTTATCAATGACCAAGAGGAAGGCGCAGAAGGGTGGGTGAGTAAATTTGCAGACGATACTAAAGTCGGTGGTGTTGTCGATAGTGTGGAAGGAAGTAGCAGGTTACAGAGGGATATAGATAAGCTGCAGAGCTGGGCTGAGAGGTGGCAAATGGAGTTTAATGTAGAGAAGTGTGAGGTGATTCACTTTGGAAGGAATAACAGGAATGTGGAATATTTGGCTAATGGAAAAGTTCTTGAAAGTGTGGATGAGCAGAGGGATCTAGGTGTCCATGTACATAGATCCCTGAAAGTTGCCACCCAGGTTGATAGGGTGGTGAAGAAGGCCTATGGAGCGTTGGCCTTTATTGGTAGAGGGATTGAGTTCCGGAGTCAGGAGGTCATGTTGCAGCTGTACAGAACTCTGGTACGGCCGCATTTGGAGTATTGCGTACAGTTCTGGTCACCGCATTATAGGAAGGACGTGGAGGCTTTGGAGCGGGTGCAGAGGAGATTTACCAGGATGTTGCCTGGTATGGAGGGAAAATCTTATGAGGAAAGGCTGATGGACTCGAGGTTGTTTTCATTGGAGAGAAGAAGGTTAAGAGGAGACTTAAAGAGGCATACAAAATGATTAGGGGGTTGGATAGGGTGGACAGTGAGAGCCTTCTCCCGCGGATGGAAATGGCTGGCACGAGGGGACATATCTTTAAACTGAGGGGTAATAGATATAGGTCAGAGGTGGGTTCTTTACGCAAAGAGTAGTGAGGCCGTGGAATGCCCTACCTGCTACAGTAGTGAACTCGCCAACATTGAGGGCATTTAAAAGTTTATTGGATAAACATATGGAGGATAATGGTATAGTGTAGGTTAGATGGCTTTTGTTTCGGTGCAACATCGTGGGCCGAAGGGCCTGTACTGCGCTGTATTGTTCTATGTTCTATGTTCTCTGTTCTAAATCCTGGAATGTTTAGCTGCCAATCCTGCCCTTCCCTCAACCAGGTCTCTGTAATGGCAACAACATCATAGTTCCAAGTACTAACCCAAGCTCTAAGTTCATCTGCCTTACCCGTAATACTTCTTGCATTAAAACATATGCACTTCAGGCCACCAGACCCGCTGTGTTCAGCAACTTCTCCCTGTCTGCTCTGCCTCAGAGCCACACTGTCCCTATTCCCTAGTTCTCCCTCAATGCTCTCACCTTCTGACCTATTGCTCCCGTGCCCACCCCCCTGCCATACTAGTTTAAACCCTCCCGTGTGACACTAGCAAACCTCGCGGCCAGGATATTTATGCCTCTCCAGTTTAGACGCAACCCGTCCTTCTTATACAGGTCACACCTGCCCCGGAAGAGCTCCCAGTGGTCCAGATAACGGAAACCCTCCCTCCTACACCAGCTGTTTAGCCACGTGTTTAGCTGCTCTATCTTCCTATTTCTAGCCTCACTGGCACGTGGCAAAGGGAGTAATCCCGAGATTACAACCCTAGAGGTCCTGTCTTTTAACTTTCTGCCTAGCTCCCTGAACTCCTGCTGTAGGACCTCATGCTCCTTCCTGCCTATGTCGTTAGTACCAATATGTACAACGACCTCTGCCTGTTTGCCCTCCCCCTTCAGGATGCCCTCTACCCGTTCGGAGACATCCTGGACCCTGGCACCAGGGAGGCAACATACCATCCTGGAGTCTCTTTCACGTCCACAGAAGCACCTATCTGTGCCCCTGACTATAGAGTCCCCTATTACTATTACTCTTCTGCGCTTTGACCCTCCCTTCTGAACATCAGAGCCAGCCGTGGTGCCACTGCTCTGGCTGCTGCTGTTTTCCCCTGATAGGCTATCCCCCCCCGACAGTATCCAAAGGGGTATACCTGTTCGAGAGGGGGACAACCACAGGGGATTCCTGCACTGACTGCCTGCCCTTTCTGCTGGTCACCCATTTCTCTGCCTGCACCTTGGGTGTGACCACATTTACATAACTGCGATCTATGACGCTTTCCGCCACCTGCATGCTCCTAAGTGCATCCAATTGCTGCTCCAACCGAACCAGTCTGTGAGGAGCTCCAGTTGGGTGCACTTTCTGCAGATGAAGCCATCCGGGACGCTGGAAGCCTCCCGGACCTGCCACATCTCACAGTCAGAGCACTGCACCCCTCTAACTGACATTGCGTCAATTCATTAAAATTAAAATTAAAATTTCAAATAAATATTTTTACAAAAATTTCAAAGTTACTGTTAACTATCTGTTTCCTAGCACTAGATTTCTAATAGAAATGCAAAAGCTAAATATAGTACTCTCCGATCTCTGGCTTAGATATCCCTCTAAATTATAATTAAGTAATTATGTTTAATTAGTTACCAATGCTT
This sequence comes from Scyliorhinus torazame, assembly GCF_047496885.1. Lineage (NCBI taxonomy): Eukaryota > Metazoa > Chordata > Chondrichthyes > Carcharhiniformes > Scyliorhinidae > Scyliorhinus > Scyliorhinus torazame. The sequence continues at coordinate 95,429,695 of NC_092722.1, forward strand.
AATTTTTTAAAATTAGTGTAGATTCCCAACCAGCCACTCAGGCCACAGCTTTTCTGTGATGTCACTTCAGTTTCCCCCCGACACACACAATTTGAAAATGGTATAAAAGTAAAAATGAGTAAAAATCACTTACTGACCTTCTTACCCTCTGAGTGTCTGAGATGTTCTCAGGTTCTCTCCCTGACAGAGACTGCTCCTCCTCCTCCGAACGGCTCCCGAAACTAGGCCGCGATCTTTTAAAATCTCCGCTCCGACTCGCAGCTCCCGCGCTTTTTAAATCTCCCGCGCTGTTTTCACTGTCACGGCTCACTCAGCTCCCGCGCTGTTTTCACCGTCCCTGCTCACTCAGATCCCGCGCTGTTTTCAAAGTCCCGGCTCACTCAGCTCTCGCGCTGTTTTCACTGTCCCGGCTCATAGAACATAGAACATAGAACAATACAGCGCAGTACAGGCCCTTCGGCCCACGATGTTGCACCGAAACAAAAGCCATCTAACCTACACTATGCTCACTCAGCTCCCGCGCTGTTTTCAGAGTCCCGGCTCACTCAGCTCCCGCGCTGTTTTCAAAGTCCCACATAGATAGGATGCAAGCTGGGCTGAGAAGTGGCAGATGGAGTTTAACCCTGAAAAGTGTGAGGTTGTCCATTTTGGAAGGACAAATATGATTGCGGAATACAGGGTTAATGGTAGAGTTCTTGGCAATGTGGAGGAGCAGAGAGATCTTGGGGTCTATGTTCATACATCTTTGAAAGTTGCCACTCAAGTGGATAGAGCTGTGAAGAAGGCCTATGGTGTGCTAACGTTCATTAACAGAGGGATTGAATTTAAGAGATGATGCAGCTGTACAAAACTTTGGTAAGGCTACATTTGGAGTACTGTGTACAGTTCTGGTCGCCTCATTTTAGGAAGGATGTGGAAGCTTTGGAAAAGGTGCAAAGGAGATTTACCAGGATGTTGCCTGGAATGGAGAGTAGGCCTTACGAGGAAAGGTTGAGGGTGCTAGGCCTTTTCTCATTAGAACGGAGAAGGATGAGGGGCGACTTGATGGAGGTTTATAAGATGATCTGGGGAATAGATAGCGTAGACAGTCAGAGACTTTTTCCCCGGGTGGAACAAACCATTACAAGGGGACATAAATTTAAGGTGAATGGTGGAAGATATACGGGGGATGTCAGAGGTAGGTTCTTTACCCAGAGAGTAGTGGGGGCATGGAATGCACTGCCTATGGAAGTAGTTGAGTCGGAAACATTAGAGAACTTCAAGCAGCTATTGGATAGGTACATGATTATGGTAGAATGATATAGTGTAGATTAATTTGTTCTTAAGGGCAGCACGGTAGCATTGTGGACAGCACAATTGCTTCACAGCTTCAGGGTCGCAGGTTCGATTCCGGCTTGGGTCACTGTCTGTGCGGAGTCTGCACATCCTCCCCGTGTCTGTGTGGGTTTCCTCCGGGTGCTCCGGTTTCCTCCCACAGTCCAAAGATGTGCAGGTTAGGTGGATTGGCCATGATAAATTGCCCTTAGTGTCCAAAATTGTCCTCAGTGTTGGGTGGAGGTGTTGACCTTGGGTAGGGTGCTCTTTCCAAGAGCTGGTGCAGACTCAATGGGCCGAATGGCCTCCTTCTGCACTGTAAATTCTATGATAATCTATGATTAATCTAGGACAAAGGTTCAGCACAACATCGTGGGCCGAAGGGTCTGTTCTGTGCTGTATTTTTCTATGTTCTATGTTCTAATTCCCGCTCGCTACAACACTTAGAAATCTTTCCGGAGAAATATCATAGAATTATCTGTCTGCTGATATTATAATTTTAAGGTTAAAATTTCTGCAGTGAGTAACTCACCACCTGACTCCTCAAAACCTGCCCACCCTCTCTACAAGGCACATATCAGGAGTGAAATGGAATAATCTCCACTTGCCTAGTGAATGTGGCTCCATCAACACTGCAAAAGCTCAGTATCACCCAGGAGAAGGCAGCCCACTTGGTTAACACCCCATCCACCACCTTCATTCCCTCCACCACCGACGCATTTGGCCCAAGTGTTTGAAAATAGGATAGAATGGTTAGGTTGTTGTGTTTGACAGCCGTGGATGCGATGGAGCGAAGGGCCTTTTCTGTGCTGCTTGATTCTGTGCCTCTATGACTCTCTAATAGCAGCAGTAAGTACCATCTACAAGATGCGCTGCAGCAAATCACCAAGGCTCCTTAGGCAGTACCTTCCAAACATAGAACATACAGTGCAGAAGGAGGCCATTCGGCCCATCGAGTCTGCACCGACTCACTTAAACCCTCACTGCCTCCCTATCCCCGTAACCCAATAACCCCTCCTAACCTTTTTGGTCACTAAGGGCAATTTATCATGGCCAATCCACCTAACCTGCACGTCTTTGGACTGTAGGAGCAAATCGGAGCACCCGGAGGAAACCCACGCAGACACTGGGAGAGCGTGCACATTCCGCACATGACCCAGCAGGGAATCGAACCTGGGACCCTGGCGCTGTGAAGCCACAGTGCTATCCACTTGTGCTACCGTGCTGCCCGAATGACTTCTATGACAAACCTATGACTTCTGCCATCTAGAAGGACAAGGGCGTAGATACCTGGGAGCTACACCACCTGGAGGTTCCCCTCCAAGCTACTCACCATCCTGACTTATCGCCATTCCTTCATTGTAGCTAGGCCAAAATCCTAGAACTCTCTCCCTAACAGCACTGTGGGTGTACCTACACCAAATGGACTGTGGTGATTCAAGAAGGCAACTCACCACCACCTTCTCAAGGGCAACTAGGGATAGGGAATAAATCCTGGCTTAGCCAGCAACATCTATTTTCCAGAAATTAATTAAACAAAATGAAATAGGCCCCCACCTCCCAGAGGGCAAAGCCCTCAATGCCATATTTTTGAAAATGGAGTTTATGAGAAAATATGCTCCATGATGGGAAACCGTGTCATACTGAGCAAACTCCAACGTCTTTCTGTGATCAGCTGAGCAGGACACTGCGCAAGGTCCACTCTCTGAATGAGTGACTCCCACCTGGATTTGACAGAACAGAATGAACACATTACACAGTGACCTGACTATCATTTTAAGATAAAGGACAGGAAGAGTGGCAACTGGTCAGGCAGAATGAGAGAGTGACTGGAATATTTTTATCCACTTGTCATCCAATTCAGGGTATTCTTATTTCATGGAGCAAAGGATTCCTTGTTAAAGGAGTACAAGGACATGATGTAGTCGGTTTGTTACGCGAAGCAATTGCTAAACGAGAGGTGAGTTGAACTCAGAATTAAATCTCTGTGAAATCTATTTGCTGATGAGTTATGGGGGCATGATCGAGAAAGCAGGGGTAGGAGATTATTCTGGAACCAGTTTTATCTTAACCAAGGCAGCAAAGAGTAAAATCAGTTACGAAGGAATGAAGTCAAAACTTTACTGAACATTCTGGATATTGAAACAGAACCAATAAAAAACGGTCAGACTGACGGGCACCAGTCAGAAAGATTTTTCCACTCCCAAAACACTCACACTGCCCAACCCCCCACACTGCCCAAACCACCCCACTGCCCAACACCCCCACTGCCCAACCGACCCCCGCCCAACCCCCCACTGCCCAAAGCCCCCACTGTCCAAACCCCCCACTGCCCAAACCCCTCCCACAGCCCAACCCCTCACTGCCCAACCCCCCCACTGCCCAAACCCCTCCCACTGCCCAAACCCCTCCCACTGCCCAAACCACCCCACTGCCCAACCCCCCCACTGTCCAACCTCCCCCACTGTCCAACCTCCCCCACTGCCCAACCCTCCCCACTGCCCAACCCTCCCCACTGCCCAAATCCCCCCCACTGCCCAAACCCCCCACTGCCCAAACCCCCCACTGCCCAAAACCCCCCACTGCCCAAACCCCTCACTGCCCAAGACGCCCACCCACTTCCCAAACCCCGGCCACTGCCCAAATCCCTCCCACTGCCCAACACTTCCCACTGCCCAAAACCCTCCCACTGCCCAATGCCCCCACTGCCCAAACTTCCCCACTGCCCAAACCCATCCCACTGCCGAAACCCCTTTCCACTGCCCAACCCCCCCACTGCCCAAACCACCCCACTGCGCAACACCCCCACTGCCCAGCTGACCATTGCCCAACCCCCCACTGCCCAAACACCCCACTGCCGAAACCCTCTAACTGCCCAAACCCCTCCAACTGCCCAAACCCCCCACTGCCCAAACCCCCCACTGCCCAAACCCCACCCACTGCCCAAACCCCTCCCACTGCCCAACCCCTCCCACTGCCCAACCCCCCCCACAGCCCAACCCCCCCACAGCCCAAACCCCCCACAGCCCAACCCCCCCACTGCCCAAACCCCTCCCACTGCCCAAACCCCTCCCACTGCACAAGCAACCCCACTGCCCAAGCACCCCACTGCTCAAACCTACCCACTGCCCAAACCACACCCACTGCCCAAACCCCTCCCACTGCCCAAACCCCTCCCACTGCCCAAACCCCGCCCACTGCCCAAACCCCGCCCACTGCCCAAACCCCGCCCACTGCACAAACTCGTCCCACTGCCCAAACCCCTCCCACTGCACAAACCTCTCCCACTGCCCAACACCCACACCCCACTGCCCAAACCCCTCCCACTGCCCAAACCCCTCCCATGGCCAAACACCCCTCCCACTGCCCAAAGCCCCCCACTGTAAACACCCCCTCCGACTGCCCAAAACCCCCCACTGCCCAAACCCCTCACTGCCCAAGACGCCCACCCACTTCCCAAACCCCGGCCACTGCCCAAATCCCTCCCACTGCCCAAAGCTCTCCCACTGCCCAAACCTCTACCATTGCCCAAACCTCTCCCACTGCCCAAACCCATCCCACTGCCCAATCTCCTCCCACAAACCAAACCCCTTCCACTGCCCACAGCCCTCCCATTGCCCAAACCCTCATCACTGCCCAAACCCCTCCCACTGCCCAAACCCCTCCCACTGCCCAAACCACTCCTACTGCCCAAACCACTCCCATTGCCCAAACCCTCATCACTGCCCAAACCCCTCCCACTGCCCAAACCCCTCCCACTGCCCAAACCCCTCCCACTGCCCAAACCCCTCCCACTGCCCAAACCACTCCTACTGCCCAAACCACTCCTACTGCCCAAACCACTCCCATTGCCCAAACGCCTCCTACTTCCCAAACGCCTCCCACTTTCCAAACCCCACCCACTACCCAAACCCCTCCCACTGCCCAAACCCCTCCCACTGCACAAACCTCTCCCACTGCCCAACATCCACACCCCACCTCCCAAACCCCTACCACTGCCCAAACCCCTCCCACTGACCAAAACCCCCAACTGAAAACACCCCCTCCGACTGCCCAAACCCCCCCACTGCCCAAATCCCCCCACTGCCCAAACCCCCCACTGCCCAAGACGCCCACCCACTGCCCAAACCCCAGCCACTGCCCAAACCCCTCCCACTGCCCAAACCTCTCCCACTGCCCAAACCCCTCCCACTGCCAACAGCCCGCCCACTGCCCAAACCCCTCCCACTGACCAAACCCCTCGCACTGCCCAAACCCCTCGCACTGCCCAAACCACTCGCACTGCCCAAACCCCTCCCACTGCCCAAACCCCTCCCACTGCCTAAACCCCTCCCACTGCCCAACCCCTCTCACTGCCCAAACCTCCCCACTGCCCAAACCCCCTCCACTGCCCAACGCCCCCGCTCCCAAACCCCCCCACTGCCCAAGCCCCCCACTGCCCAAACCCCCCATTGCCCAAACCCCCGACAGCCCCAACCCTTCCCACTGCCCAAAACCCTCCCACTGCCCAAAACCCTCCTACTGCCCAAACCCCTCCCACTGCCCAAACCCCCCAAAGCCCAAACTCCTCACACATCCCAACCCCCCAATGCCCAACCCCCCAATGCCCAACCGCCCACTGCCCAAAACCCTCCCACTGCCCAAACCGCTCCCACTGCCCAAACTACCCCACTGCCCAAACCCCCCACTGTCCAACACCCCTGCCCAACCCCTCTCACTGCCCAAACCTCCCCACTGCCCAAACCCCTCGCACTGCCCAAACCCCTCCCACTGCCCAAACCCCTCCCACTGCCCAAACCCCTCCACTCCCCAACCCCCACATTGCCCAAAACCCTCCTACTGCCTAAACCTCTCCCACTGCCCAAACACCTACCACTGCCCAAAGCCTCCTACTGCCAAACCCCTCCCACTGCCAAACCCCTCCCACTGACAACACCCCCTCCAACAGCCCAAACCTTCCCACTGCCCAAACCCCTCCCACTGCCAAACCCCTCCCACTGCCAAACCCCTCCCACTGCCAAACCCCTCCCACTGCCCAAACCCCTCCCACCGCCCAAACCCCTCCCACTGCCCAACCCCTCTCACTGCCCAAACCTCCCATTGCCCAAAGCCCCTCCACTGCCCAATACCCCACTCCCAACCCCCCCCTCTGCCCAAACCCCCGACTGCCCGAACCCTTCCCACAGCCGAAACCCCTCCAACTGCCCAAACCCCTCCTACTGCCCAAACCCCTCCTACTGCCCAAACTCCTCCCACTGCCCAAACCCCCCACTGCCCAAACCCCTCCCACTGCCCAACCCCCCCCCACTGCCCAACCCCCCCACTGCCCAACCCCCCCACTGCCCAAACCCCTCCAAATGCCCAAACCCCTCCAAATGCCCAAACCCCTCCCACTGCCCAAACCCCTCCCAGTGCCCAAACCCCTCCCACTGCCCAAACCCCTCCCACTGCCCAACCCCCCACTGCCCAACCCCTCTCACTGCCCAAACCTCCCCACTGCCCAAACAACTCCCACTGCCCAAACTCCTCCCACTGCCCAAACTCCTCCCACTGCCCAAACCCCTCCCACAGCCCAATCCCCCCACTGCCCAACTCCCCACTGCCCAACTCCTCTCACAGCCCAAACCCCTCCCACTGCCCAAACCCCTCCACTCCCCAACCCCCACATTGCCCAAACCCCTCCCACTGCCCAAACCCCTCCCACTGCCCAAACCCCTCCCACTGCCCAAACCCCTCCCACTGCCCAAACCCCTCCCACTGCCCAAACCCTTCCCACTGCCCAAACCCCTCCCACTGCCCAAACCACCCCACTGCCCAAACCCCCCACTGTCCAACACCCCCCTGCCCAACCCCTCTCACTGCCCAAACCTCCCCACTGCCCAAACAACTCCCAATGCCCAAACCCCTCCCACTGCCCAAACCCCTCCCACAGCCCAATCCCCCCACTGCCCAACTCCCCACTGCCCAACCCCTCTCACAGCCCAAACCCCTCCCACTGCCCAAACCCCTCCACTCCCCAACCCCCACATTGCCCAAACCCCTCCCACTGCCCAAGCCTCTCCCACTGCCCAAACCCCTCCCACTGCAAAAACACCTCCGACTGCCCAAACCCCTCCCACTGACAACACCCCCTCCAACAGCCCAAACCTTCCCACTGCCCAAACCCCTCCCACTGCTCAAAGCCGTCCCACTGCCCAAACCACTCCGACTGCCAACACATCCACCCACCCGCTGCCTAACCCCCCACTGCCGAAACCCCACCCATTGCCCAAACCCCTCCCACTGCCCAAACCCCTCCCACTGCCCAAACCCCTCCCACTGCCCAAACCCCTCCCACTGCCCAAACCCATCCCACTGCCCAAACCCCTCCCACTGTTCAAACCCCTCCCACTGCCCAAACCCCTCCCACTGCTCAAACCCCTCCCACTGCTCAAACCACTCCCATTGTCCAAACCCCTCCCACTGCTCAAACCCCTCCCATTGCCCAAACCCCTCCCACTGCCCAAACCCCTCCCACTGCCCAAAACCCCCAGCTGTCCGAAACACCTCACACTGCCCAAATCCCTCCCACTGCTCAAACGCCTCCCGATGCCCAAACCGCTCCCACTGCCAACACGCCTTCCCACTGCTCAAACCCCTCCCATTGCCCAAACCCCTCCCACTGCCCAAACCCCTCCCACTGCCCAAAACCCCCAGCTGTCCGAAACACCTCACACTGCTCAAATCCCTCCCGCTGCCCAAACCCCTCCCCCTGCCCAAACCCCTCCGTCTGCCCAACCCCTTCCCACTGCCAACACAACCTCCCACTGTCCAAACCCCTGCCACTGTCCAAACCCCTGCCACTGCCCAAACCCCCCCCACTGACCAAACCCCCCCACTGCCAACCCCCCACTGCCAAAAACCCTCCCACTGCCCAACCTCCTCCCCCTGCCCAAACCCCCAACTGTCCAAATTCCTCCTGCTGCCCAACCACCTCCCACTGCCCAAACACCTCCCATTGCCCAGACCCCTCCCAAAGCCCAAAACCCTCCCACTGCCCAACCCCATCACAATGTCCACAGCCCTTCCACTGCCCAAACCCCTCCCACTGATTTAAAACCCTCCCACTGCTCATACCCATCCGACTGCCCAAACCCATCCCACTCCACAAAACCCTCCCACTGCCCAAACCCTTCCCACTGACAACACCCCCTCCAACAGCCCAAACCCCTCCCACTGCCCAAACCCCTCCCACTGCTCAAAGCCCTCCCACTGCCCACAGCCCTCCCACTGCCCACAGCCCTCCCACTGCCCAAACCCCTCCCACTGCCCAAACCCTCCTACTGCCAAACCCCTCCCACTGCTCAAACCCCTCCCACTGCCCAAACCCCTCCCACTGCCCAAACCACCCCACTGCCCAAACCCCCCACTGTCCAACCCCCCCTGCCCAACCCCTCTCACTGCCCAAACCCCTCCCACTGCCCAAACCCCTCCCACTGCCCAAATCCCTCCCACTGCCCAAACCCCCCCCACTGCCCAAACCCCCCCCACTGCCCAACTCCCCACTGCCCAACTCCCCACTGCCCAACTCCCCACTGCCCAACTCCCCACTGCCCAACTCCCCACTGCCCAACTCCCCACTGCCCAACTCCCCACTGCCCAACCCCTCTCACAGCCCAAACCCCTCTCACTGCCCAAACCCCTCCCACTCCCCAACCCCCACATTGCCCAAACCACTCCCACTGCCCAAGCCTCTCCCACTGCCCAAACCCCTCCCACTGCAAAAACACCTCCGACTGCCCAAACCCCTCCCACTGCAAAAACCCCTCCGACTGCCCAAACCCCTCCCACTGACAACACCCCCTCCAACAGCCCAAACCTTCCCACTGCCCAAACCTTCCCACTGCCCAAACCCCTCCCACTGCTCAAAGCCATCCCACTGCCCAAACCACTCCGACTGCCTACACATCCACCCACCCGCTGCCTAACCCCCCACTGCCCAAACCCCACCCACTGCACAAACCCCTCCCACTGCCCAAACCCCTCCCACTGCCCAAACCCATCCCACTGCCCAAACCCCTCCCACTGCTCAAACCTCTCCCACTGCTCAAAACCCTCCCACTGCCCAAACCCCTCCCACTGCCCAAACCCCACCCACTGCTCAAACCCCTCCCACTGCTCAAACCCCTCCCACTGCTCAAACCCCTCCCACTGCTCAAACCCCTCCCACTGCTCAAACCACTCCCATTGCCCAAACCCCTCCCACTGCTCAAACCCCTCCCATTACCCAAACCCCTCCCACTGCCCAAACCCCTCCCACTGCCCAAAACCCCCAGCTGTCCGAAACACCTCCCACTGCCCAACTCCCCACTGCCGAACCCCTCTCACAGCCCAAACCCCTCCCACTGCCCAAACCCCTCCCACTCCCCAACCCCCAGATTGCCCAAACCACTCCCACTGCCCAAGCCTCTCCCACTGCAAAAACCCCTCCGACTGCCCAAACCCCTCCCACTGACAACACCCCCTCCAACAGCCCAAACCTTCCCACTGCCCAAACCTTCCCACTGCCCAAACCCCTCCCACTGCTCAAAGCCATCCCACTGCCCAAACCACTCCGACTGCCTACACATCCACCCACCCGCTGCCTAACCCCCCACTGCCCAAACCCCACCCACTGCACAAACCCCTCCCACTGCCCAAACCCCTCCCACTGCCCAAACCCCTCCCACTGCCCAAACCCCTCCCACTGCTCAAACCCCTCCCACTGCTCAAACCCCTCCCACTGCCCAAACCCCTCCCACTGCCCAAACCCCTCCCACTGCTCAAACCCCTCCCACTGCTCAAACCCCTCCCACTGCTCAAACCCCTCCCACTGCTCAAACCACTCCCATTGCTCAAACCCCTCCCACTGCTCAAACCCCTCCCATTACCCAAACCCCTCCCACTGCCCAAACCCCTCCCACTGCCCAAAACCCCCAGCTGTCCGAAACACCTCCCACTGCCCAAATCCCTCCCACTGCTCAAACGCCTCCCGATGCCCAAACCGCTCCCACTGCCAACACGCCCTTCCAATGCCCAAACCCCTCCCCCTGCCCAAACCCCTCCCCCTGCCCAAACCCCTCCGTCTGCCCAACCCCTTCCCACTGCCAACACACCCTCCCACTGCCCAAACCCCTGCCACTGTCCAAACCCCTGCCACTGCCGAAACCCCCCCCACTGACCAAACCCCCCCCACTGCCAACCCCCCACTGCCAAAAACCCTCCCACTGCCCAAAACCCCTCCCACTGCCCAAACCACCCCACTGCCCAAACCCCCCACTGTCCAACCCCCCCTGCCCAACCCCTCTCACTGCCCAAACCTCCCCACTGCCCAAACAACTCCCAATGCCCAAACCCCTCCCACTGCCCAAACCCCTCCCACAGCCCAATCCCCCCACTGCCCAACTCCCCACTGCCCAACCCCTCTCACAGCCCAAACCCCTCCCACTGCCCAAACCCCTCCACTCCCCAACCCCCACATTGCCCAAGCCTCTCCCACTGCCCAAGCCTCTCCCACTGCCCAAACCCCTCCCACTGCAAAAACACCTCCGACTGCCCAAACCCCTCCCACTGACAACACCCCCTCCAACAGCCCAAACCTTCCCACTGCCCAAACCACTCCCACTGCTCAAAGCCGTCCCACTGCCCAAACCCCTCCCACTGCAAAAACACCTCCGACTGCCCAAACCCCTCCCACTGACAACACCCCCTCCAACAGCCCAAACCTTCCCACTGCCCAAACCACTCCCACTGCTCAAAGCCGTCCCACTGCCCAAACCACTCCGACTGCCAAGACATCCACCCACCCGCTGCCTAACCCTCCACTGCCCAAACCCCACCCACTGCCCAAACCCCACCCACTGCCCAAACCCCTCCCACTGCCCAAACCCCTCCCACTGCCCAAACCCCTCCCACTGCCCAAACCCCTCCCACTGCCCAAACCCCTCCCACTGCCCAAACCCCTCCCACTGCCCAAGCCCATCCCACTGCCCAAATCCCTCCCACTGCTCAAACCCCTCCCACTGCTCAAACCCCTCCCACTTCCCAAACCCCTCCCACTTCCCAAACGCCTCCCACTGCCCAAACCCCTCCCACTGCCCAAACCCCTCCCACTGCCCAAACCCCTCCCACTGCCCAAACCCCTCCCACTGCTCAAACCCCTCCCACTGCTCAAACCCCTCCCACTGCTCAAACCCCTCCCATTGCCCAAACCCCTCCCACTGCCCAAACACCTCGCATTGCCCAGACCCCTCCCAAAGCCCAACACCCTCCCACTGCCCAACACCCTCCCACTGCCCAACCCCATCACAATGTCCACAGCCCTTCCACTGCCCAAACCCCTCCCACTGCTTTAAAACCCTCCCACTGCTCATACCCCTCCGACTGCCCAAACCCATCCCACTCCACAAAACCATCCCACTGCCCAAACCCCTCCCACTGACAACACCCCCTCCAACAGCCCAAACCTTCCCACTGCCCAAACCCCTCCCACTCCTCAAAGCCCTCCCACTGCCCACAGCCCTCCCACTGCCCAAACCCCTCCCACTGCCCAAACCCTCCTACTGCCAAACCCCTCCCACTGCCCAAACCCCTCCCACTGCCCAAACCACCCCACTGCCCAAACCCCCCACTGTCCAACCCCCCCCTGCCCATCCCCTCTCACTGCCCAAACCTCCCCACTGCCCAAACAACTCCCACTGCCCAAACCCCTCCAACTGCCCAAACCCCTCCCACAGCCCAATCCCCCCACTGCCCAACTCCCCACTGCCCAACCCCTCTCACAGCCCAAACCCCTCCCACTGCCCAAACCCCTCCACTCCCCAACCCCCACATTGCCCAAGCCTCTCCCACTGCCCAAGCCTCTCCCACTGCCCAAACCCCTCCCACTGCAAAAACACCTCCGACTGCCCAAACCGCTCCCACTGACAACACCCCCTCCAACAGCCCAAACCTTCCCACTGCCCAAACCCCTCCCACTGCTCAAAGCCGTCCCACTGCCCAAACCACTCCGACTGCCAACACATCCACCCACCCGCTGCCTAACCCCCCACTGCCCAAACCCCACCCACTGCCCAAACCCCTCCCACTGCCCAAACCCCTCCCACTGCCCAAACCCCTCCCACTGCCCAAACCCCTCCCACTGCCCAAACCCCTCCCACTGCCCAAACCCCTCCCACTGCCCAAACCCATTCCACTGCCCAAACCCATCCCACTGCCCAAACCCATCCCACTGCCCAAACCCCTCCCACTGCCCAAACCCCTCCCACTGCTCAAACCCCTCCCACTGTTCAAACCGCTCCCACTGCTCAAACCACTCCCATTGCCCAAACCCCTCCCACTGCTCAAACCCCTCTGATTGCCCAAACCCCTCCCACTGCCCAAACCCCTCCCACTGCCCAAATCCCCCAGCTGTCCGAAACACCGCCCACTGCCCAAATCCCTCCCACTGCTCAAACGCCTCCCGATGCCCAAACCGCTCCCACTGCCAACACGCCCTCCCATTGCCCACATCACTCCCAATGCCCAAACCCCTCCCACTGCCCAAATCCCTCCCGCTGCCCAAACCCCTGCCACTGTCCAAACCCCTGCCACTTCCCAACCCCCTCCCCACTGACCAAACCTCCCCACTGCCAACCCCCCCACTGCCAAAAACCCTCCCACTGCCCAACCTCCTCCCCCTGCCCAAACCCCCAACTGTCCAAATTCCTCCTGCTGCCCAACCACCTCCCATTGCCCAAACACCTCCCATTGCCCAGACCCCTCCCAAAGCCCAACCCCATCACAATGTCCACAGCCCTTCCACTGCCCAAACCCCTCCCACTGCTTTAAAACCCTCCCACTGCTCATACCCCTCCGACTGCCCAAACCCATCCCACTCCACAAAACCCTCCCACTGCCCAAACCCCTCCCACTGACAACACCCCCTCCAACAGCCCAAACCTTCCCACTGCCCAAACCCCTCCCACTGCTCAAAGCCCTCCCACTGCCCACAGCCCTCCCACTGCCCAAACCCTCCCACTGCCCAAACCCTCCCACTGCCCAAACCCCTCCCACTGCCCAAACCCCTCCCACTGCCCAAACCCCTCCCACTGCCCAACCCCTCTCACTGCCCAAACCTCCCCACTGCCCAAACCGCCTCCACTGCCCAACGCCCCCACTCCCAAACCCACCCCACTGCTCAACCCCCCACTGCTCAACCCCCCACTGCCCAAACCCCCCACTGCCCAAACCCCCGACTGCACGAACCGTTCCCACAGCCCAAACCCCTCCCACTGCCCAAACCCCTCCTACTGCCCAAACACCTCCCACTGCCCAAACCCCCCACTGCCCAAACCCCCCACTGCCCAAACCCCCCACTGCCCAACCCCCCCACTGCCCAACCCCCCCACTGCCCAACCCCCCCACTGCCCAACCCCCCCACTGCCCAACCCCCCCACTGCCCAAACCCCTCCCACTGCCCAAAGCCCTCCCGCTGCCCAAACCCCTCCCACTGCCCAAACCCCTCCCACTGCCCAAACCCTTCCCACTGCCCAAACCCTTCCCACTGCCCAAACCCTTCCCACTGCCCAAACCCCTCCCACTGCCCAAACCACCCCACTGCCCAAACCCCCCACTGCCCAAACCCCCCACTGTCCAAACCCCCCCTGCGCAACCCATCTCACTGCCCAAACCCCTCCCACTGCCCAAACAACTCCCACTGCCCAAACCCCTCCCATGCTCAAACCCCTCCCACAGGCCAATCCCCCCACTGCCCAAACCCCTCCACTCCCCAACCACCACATTGCCCAAACCCCTCACACTGCCCAAACCCCTCCCACTACCCAAAGCCTTCCCACTGCCCAAACCCCTCCCACTGCCCAAACCACCCCACTGTCCAAACCCCTCCCACTGCCCAAACCCCTCCCTCAGCCCAACTCCCCCACTCCCCAACCCCCACATTGCCCAAACCCCTCCCACTGCCCAAGCCACTCCCACTGCCCAAACCCCTCCCACTGCCCAAAGACCCTCCCACTGCAAAAACACCTCCGACTGCCCAAACCCCTCCCACTGACAACACCCCCTCCAACAGCCCAAACCTTCCACTGCCCAAACCCCTCCCACTGCTCAAAGCCCTCCCACTGCTCAAACCCCTCCCACTCTCAAACCCCTCCCACTCTCAAAACCCTCCCACTGCCAAACCCCTCCCACTGCTCAAACCCCTCCCACTGCTCAAACCACTCCCATTTCCCAAACCCCTCCCACTGCTCAAACCCCTCCCATTGCCCAAACCCCTCCCATTGCCCAAACCCCTCCCACTGCCCAAACCCCTCCCACTGCCCAAAACCCCCAGCTGTCCGAAACCCCTCCCATTGCCCAACCCCTCCCACTGCTCAAACCCCTCCCGATGCCCAAACCGCTCCCACTGCCAACACGCCCTCCCACTGCCCACACCACTCCCACTGCCCACACCACTCCCACTGCCCAAACCCCTCCCTCTGCTCAAACCCCTCCCGCTGCCCAAACCCCTCCCTCTGCCCAAACCCCTCCGTCTGCCCAACCCCTTCCCACTGCCAACACAACCTCTCACTGCCCAAACCCCTGCCACTGTCCAAACCCCTGCCACTGCCCAAACCCCCCCACTGCCCAAACCCCCCACCCACCGCCAACCCCCCGCCAAAAACCCTCCCATTGCCCAGACCCCTCCCACAGCCCAACACCCTCCCACTGCCCAACCCAATCACAATGTCCACAGCCCTTCCACTGCCCAAACACCTCCCACTGCCCAAACACCTCCCATTGCCCAGACCCCTCCCACAGCCCAACACCCTCCCACTGCCCAACCCCATCACAATGTCCACAGCCCTTCCACTGCCCAAACCCCTCCCACTGCTTTAAAACACTTCCACTGCTCAAACCCCTCCGACTGCCCAAACCCATCCCACTGCCCAAACCCCTCCCACTGCCCAAACCCCTCCCACTGCCCAAACCCTCCCACTGCCCAACCCCATCACAATGTCCACAGCCCTTCCACTGCCCAAACCCCTCCCACTGCTTTAAAACCCTCCCACTGCCCAAACCCCTCCCACTGCCCAAACCCTCCCACAGCCCAACCGTCTCACTGCCCAAACCCCTCCCACAGCCCAAATCCCTCCCACAGCCCAAATCCCTCCCAATGCCCAAACCCCTCACACTGTCCAAACCCCCAACTGTCCAAATCCCTCTCACTGCCCAACTCGTCCCACTGCCCGACCCCACCCACGGCCCAAATCCCCCTGTTCAAGCCCCTCCCACATCTCAAAGCCTCTTACTTCCCAACCCCCCCACTCCCCAACCATTCCCACTGCCCAAACCGTTCCCACTGCCCTAACCCGTCCCACTGCCCCAAACCCTTTTACTGCCCAAACACTTCTCACTGCCCAAAACCCTCCTACTGCCCAAACACTTCCCACTACCCGAACCCCTCCCACTGCCAACACCCCTAACCCGCTGCCCAATTCGCTCCCACAGCCCAAACAACTTTCCACTGCCCAAACCTCGCCCAATGCCCAAACCTCTCCCATTGCCCAGACTCCTCCCACAGCCCAACACTCTCCCACTTCCCAACGCCATCACAATATCCAACCCCGACACTGCCCAAACCCCTCCCGCTGCCCAAACCTCCAACTGTCCAATCCCCTCCCACTGCCCAGCCCCTCACACTGCCCAAACCCCTCCCACTGCCCAAACCCCTCCCACTGCCCAAACCCTTCCCACTGTCCAAAACCCTCCCATTGCCCAATCCCCTCCCACTGCTCAAACCCCTCCAGCTGACAAACCCCTCCCGCTGCCAACACCCCCATGCCACTGCCCAAAGTGCTCCCACTGCCCAAACCCCTCCCACTGTCCAACCCCCTCCCACTGCCCGAACCCCTCCCACTGCCCAAACCCCTCCCACTGCCCAAACCCCCAACTGTCCAAATCCCTCCCACTGCCCAACCACTCACACTGTCCAAACCCCTCCCACTGCCCAACCCCATCACACTGCCCAACCCCGACACAGCCCAAATCACTCCTGCTGCCCAACCACCTCCCACTGCCCAAACACCTCCCATTGCCCAAACCCCTCCAACTGCGCAACCACCTCCCACTGCCCAAACCCCTCCCACTGTGCAAATCCCTCCCACTGCCCAACTGCTCCCATTGCCCAAACCCCTGCCACTGCCCAAATCCTTCCCATTGCACAAGTCCTTCCCACTGCACAGACCCCTCCCACTGCCCAAACCACTCCCACTGCCCAAACCCCTCCCATAGCCCAAACCCCTCCCACAGCCAAACCCCTCCCACTGCCCAACGCCTTCCCACTGCACAAATCCCTCCCACTGCCCAAACCACCTCCCACTTCCAAAACACCTCCCACTGCCCAACCCCCTCCGACTGCCTAACCCCATCACACTGCCCAACCCCAAAACTGCCCAAACCCCTCCCGCTGCCCAACCCCTCCCACAGACCAAGACCCTCCCACTGCCCAACTCCCTCCCACTGCCAAAACCCCTCCTACTTCCCAACCCCCTCCAACTGCCCAAACCCCTCCCACTGCCCAACTGCTCCCATTGCCGAAATCCCTCCCACTGCCCAAACCCTTCCCACTGCACAGAACCCTCCCACTGCCCAGAACCCTCCCACTGCCCAGAACCTGCCCACAGCCGAAAATCCTCCCACAGCCCAAACCCCTCCCACTGCCCACACCCCTCCCACTGCTCAACACACTCCCACTTCTGAAACCCCTCACACTAGTCAAACCACTCCCACTGCTCAAATCCCTCCCACTGCCAACACCCCCACCCCACTGCCCAAACTCCTCCCACAGCCAAAACAACTCCCACTGCCCAAACCCCTCCCACTGCCCAAACGCCTCCCACTGTTATAAAACCCTCCCAGGGCACAGACCCCTCACAGTGACCACACGCCTCCCATTGCCCAATCACCTTCCACTGCCGAAACCCCTCCCACGGCCCAAACCCCTCCCACTGCCCAAAACCCTCCCACAGCCCAAAACACTCCCACAGCCCAACACCATCCCACAGCCCAACACCATCCACTGCCCAACCCCCTCCCACTGCCTTAACCCCTCCCACTGCCCAAACCTCTCCCACTGCCCAACCCTCTCCCACTTCCCAACCTCCTACCACTGCCCTAACACCACCCACTGCCCAACCCACTCCCACTGCCCAAACCCCTCCCACTGCCCAAACCTCTCCCACTTCCAAACCCCCTCCCACTATCCAAACCCCTCCCACTGCCCAAAACACTCCCAATGCACAAACACCACCCACTGCCCAAACCACTCTCACAGCACAACCCGCTCCTACTGCCCTAACATCACCCACTGCCCAATCCACTCCCACTGCCCAAACCCCAACCACTGCCCAACCCCCTCGTACTGTCCAAACCCCTCCCGCTGCCCAACCCCCTCCTACTGCCCTAACACCACCCACTGCCCAACTACCTCCCACAGCCCAAACCTCTCCCACTGCCCAAACCTCTCCCACTGCCCAAACTTCTCCTACTTCCCAACCCCCTCCAACTGCCCAAACCCCTCCCACTGCCCAACTGCTCCCATTGCCCAAACCCCTCCCACTGCCCAAACCCCTCCCACTGCACAGAGCCCTCCCACTGCCCAGAACCTGCCCACAGCCCAAACCCCTCCCACAGCCCAAAACACTCCCACAGCCCAAACCCTTCCCACTGCCCAAACCTCTCCCACAGCCCAAACACCTCCCACTGCTCATTCCCCTCCCACTGCCAACACACCCACGCCATTGCCCAAAATACTCCCACTGCCCATACCCCTCCCACTGCCCATACCCCTCCCACTGCCCATACCCCTCCCACTGCCCATACCCCTCCCACTGCCCATACCCTTCCCACTTCCCAAACCCCTCCCACTGCCCAAACCCCTCCCACTACTTTAAAACCCTCCCATTGCACAGACCCCTCACACTGTCCACACGCCTCCCACTCTCCACACCCCTCCTACCGCCGACATAACCACCCACTGCCCGAACCCCTCCCACTGCCCAAACCCCTCCCACTGCCCAAACCCCCAACTGTCCAAATCCCTCCCACTGCCCAACCACTCACACTGTCCAAACCCCTCCCACTGCCCAACCCCATCACACTGCCCAACCCCGACACAGCCCAAATCACTCCCGCTGCCCAACCACCTCCCACTGCCCAAACACCTCCCATTGCCCAAACCCCTCCAACTGCGCAACCACCTCCCACTGCCCAAACCCCTCCCACTGTGCAAATCCCTCCCACTGCCCAACTGCTCCCATTGCCCAAACCCCTGCCACTGCCCAAATCCTTCCCATTGCACAAGTCCTTCCCACTGCACAGACCCCTCCCACTGCCCAGAACCTGCCCACAGCCCAAAACTCTCCCACAGCCCAAACCCCTCCCACAGCCCAAACCCCTCCCACAGCCCAAACCCCTCAAACTGCCCAAACCACTCCCACTGTCCAAACCCCTCCCATAGCCCAAACCCCTCCCACAGCCAAACCCCTCCCACTGCCCAACGCCTTCCCACTGCACAAATCCCTCCCACTGCCCAAACCACCTCCCACTTCCAAAACACCTCCCACTGCCCAACCCCCTCCGACTGCCTAACCCCATCACACTGCCCAACCCCAAAACTGCCCAAACCCCTCCCGCTGCCCAACCCCTCCCACAGACCAAGACCCTCCCACTGCCCAACTCCCTCCCACTGCCAAAACCCCTCCTACTTCCCAACCCCCTCCAACTGCCCAAACCCCTCCCACTGCCCAACTGCTCCCATTGCCGAAATCCCTCCCACTGCCCAAACCCTTCCCACTGCACAGAACCCTCCCACTGCCCAGAACCCTCCCACTGCCCAGAACCTGCCCACAGCCGAAAATCCTCCCACAGCCCAAACCCCTCCCACTGCCCACACCCCTCCCACTGCTCAACACACTCCCACTTCTGAAACCCCTCACACTAGTCAAACCACTCCCACTTCTCAAATCCCTCCCACTGCCAACACCCCCACCCCACTGCCCAAACTCCTCCCACAGCCAAAACAACTCCCACTGCCCAAACCCCTCCTACTGCCCAAACCCCTCCCACTGCCCAAACGCCTCCCACTGTTATAAAACCCTCCCAGGGCACAGACCCCTCACAGTGACCACACGCCTCAGTGACCACACGCCTCCCATTGCCCAATCACCTTCCACTGCCGAAACACCTCCCACGGCCCAAACCCCTCCCACTGCCCAAAACCCTCCCACAGCCCAAAACACTCCCACAGCCCAACACCATCCCACAGCCCAACACCATCCACTGCCCAACCCCCTCCCACTGCCTTAACCCCTCCCACTGCCCAAACCTCTCCCACTGCCCAACCCTCTCCCACTTCCCAACCTCCTACCACTGCCCTAACACCACCCACTGCCCAACCCACTCCCACTGCCCAAACCCCTCCCACTGCCCAAACCTCTCCCACTTCCAAACCCCCTCCCACTATCCAAACCCCTCCCACTGCCCAAAACACTCCCAATGCACAAACACCACCCACTGCCCAAACCACTCTCACAGCACAACCCGCTCCTACTGCCCTAACATCACCCACTGCCCAATCCACTCCCACTGCCCAAACCCCAACCACTGCCCAACCCCCTCGTACTGTCCAAACCCCTCCCGCTGCCCAACCCCCTCCTACTGCCCTAACACCACCCACTGCCCAACTACCTCCCACAGCCCAAACCTCTCCCACTGCCCAAACCTCTCCCACTGCCCAAACTTCTCCTACTTCCCAACCCCCTCCAACTGCCCAAACCCCTCCCACTGCCCAACTGCTCCCATTGCCCAAACCCCTCCCACTGCCCAAACCCCTCCCACTGCACAGAGCCCTCCCACTGCCCAGAACCTGCCCACAGCCCAAACCCCTCCCACAGCCCAAAACACTCCCACAGCCCAAACCCTTCCCACTGCCCAAACCTCTCCCACAGCCCAAACACCTCCCACTGCTCATTCCCCTCCCACTGCCAACACACCCACGCCATTGTCCAAAACACTCCCACTGCCCATACCCCTCCCACTGCCCATACCCCTCCCACTGCCCATACCCCTCCCACTGCCCATACCCCTCCCACTGCCCATACCCTTCCCACTTCCCAAACCCCTCCCACTGCCCAAACCCCTCCCACTACTTTAAAACCCTCCCATTGCACAGACCCCTCACACTGTCCACACGCCTCCCACTCTCCACACCCCTCCTACCGCCGACATAACCACCCACTGCCCAAAACCCCTCCCACTGCCCAACCCCCTCCCACTGGCCAAACCTCGACCCTGCACAATCGTCTCGCACTGCCCAAACCCCTCCCACTGCCCAAACCCCTCCCACTGCCCAAACCTCTTCCACCGCCCAACGCCTCCCACAGCCAAAACCCCTCCCACTGCCAAAACCCCTCCCACTGCCAAAACCCCTCCCACTGCCAAAACCCCTCCCACTGCACAACCCCCTCCCACTGACCAAACTTCGACCCTGCAGAATCGTCTCGCACTGCCCATACCCCGCCCACTGCCCAAACCCCTCCCACTGCCCAAACCCCTCCCATTGCCAAAACCCATCACGCTGCCCAAACTCCTCCCACTGCCCAAACCCCTGCCGCTGCCCAACATCCCCCCGCCACTGCCCGAACCTCTCCCAATGCCCAAAACACTCCCAAAGCATAAACACCACCCACTGCCCAACCCCCTCCCACTGCCCAAACCCCTACCACTGCCCAAACCCCTCCCACAGCCCAACCCCCTCACACTGCCCAACCCCTGCCGCTGCCCAACACCCTCCCACTGCCCAGAACCCTCCCACTGCCCAAAACACTCTCAAAGCATAAACACCTCCTACTGCCCAAACCCCTCCCACTGCCCAAACCCATCACGCTGCCCAAACTCCTCCCACTGCCCAAACCCCTGCCGCTGCCCAACACCCCCCCCACGGCCCGAACCTCTCCCAATGCCCAAATTCCCCCATGCCCAAACCCACCCACTGCCCAAACACCCTCCCACTGCCCAAACCACTCCCACTGCCCAAAACACCCCCAAAGCATAAACACCACCCACTGCCCAACCCCATCCCACTGCCCAACCCCCTCCCACTGCCCATCCTCTCCCACTGCCCATCCTCTCCCACTGCCCAAACCTCTCCCACTTCCCAACACCCTCCCACTGCCCTAACACCACCCACTGCCCAACCCCCTCCCGTTGCCCTATCCACTCCCACTGCCCAAACCTCTCCCACTGCCCAAACCTCTCCCACTGCCCAAACCTCTCCCACTTCCAAACCCCCTCCCGTTGCCCAAACCCCTCCCACTACCCAAACCCTTTCCACTGCACACACCCCTCCCACTACCCAAACCCCTCCCACTGCCCAAAGCACTCCCAATGCACAAACACCATCCACTGCCCAACCCCCACCCACTGCCCAAAGCCCTCCCACAGCACAACACCCTCCTACTGCCCTAACATCACCCACTGCCCAACACCCTCCCACTGCCCAAACCTCACCCACTGCCCAACCCCCTCCTACTGCCCTAACACCACCCACTGCCCAAACACCTCCCACAGCCCAAACCCCTCCCACTGCCCAAACCTCTCCCACTGCCCAAACTTCACAACACCCTCCCACTGCCCATCCCCTCCCACTGCCCAACTGCTCCCATTGCCCAAACCCCTCCCACTGCCCAAACCCCTCCCAAGGCACTGAGCCCACCCACTGCCCAGAACCTGCCCACAGCCCAAACCCCTCCCACAGCTCAAAACTCTCCCGCAGCCCAAACCCCTCCCACAGCCCAAACCTCTCCCACAGCCCAAATCTCTCCCACAGCCCAAACCCCTCCCACAGCCCAAACCCCTCCCACAGCCCAAGACCCTCACACAGCCGAAACCCCTCCGACAGCCCAAACTCCTCCCACTGCCCAACTCACTCCCACTGTTCATTCCCCTCCCACTGCCAACACCCTCACCCCATTGCCCAAACCCCTCCCACTGCCCAAACGCCTCCCACTGCCCAAACCCCTCTCACTGCCAACACCCCCACCCCATTGGCCAAACCCCTCCCACTGCCCAAACCCCTCCCACTGCCCAAACCCCTCCAACTGCTTTAAAACCCACCCATTGCACAGACCCCTCACACTGTCCACACGCCTCCCACTCTCCACACCCCTCCTACTGCCGACATAACAACCCACTGCCCAAATCCCCTCCCACTGCCCAACCCCCTCTCACTGCCCAACCCTCTCCCACTGACCAAACCGCGACCCTGCACAATCGTCTCGCACTGCCCAACCCCCTCCCACTGACCAAACCTCGACATTGCAGAATCGTCTCGCACTGTTCAAACCCCTCCCACTGCCCAGACCCCTCCCACTGCCCAAATGCCTCCCACTGCCCAAATGCCTCCCACTGCCTAAACCCCACCCACTGCCCAAACCCCTCCCACTGCCGAAACCACTCCCACTGCACAAACCCCTCCCACTGCCCATACCCCTCACACTGTACAACCCCCTCCCACTGCCCAAACCCTCCCACTGCCCAAATCCCCAACTGTCCAAACCCCTCCAACTGCCCAAACCCCTCCCACGAACCAAACCCCTCCCACTGCCCAATCCCTCCCACTGCCCAACCCCCCAACTGTCCAAACCCCTCCCAGTGCCCAAACCCCTCACACTGTCCAACCCCCTCCCACTGCCCAAACCCCTCCCACTGCCCAATCCCCTCCCACTGCCCAAACCCCTCCCACTGCCCAAACCCCTCCCACTGCCCAAACCCCTCCCACTGCCCAAACCCCTCCCACTGTCCAAGCCCCTCCCACTGCCCAAAACCCTCCCACTGCCCAAACCCCTCCCATAGCCCAGACCCTCCCACTGCCCATACCCCTCACACTGTACAACCCCCCCCCACTGCTCAAACCCTCCCACTGCCCAAACCCCCAACTGTCCAAACCCCTCCCACTGCCCAAACCCCTCCCACTGCCCAAGACCCTCCCACTGCCCTTACACCTACCACTGCCTAAACACCTCCCACTGCCCAAACCCCTCCCACTGCACAAACCCCTCACACCGTACAACCCTTTCCCACTGCCCAAACCCCTCCCACTGCACAAACCCCTCACACCGTACAACCCTTTCCCATTGCCCAAACCCCTCCCACTGCCCAAACCCCTCACACTGTACAACCCCCTCCCACTGCCCAAACCCTCCCACTGCCCAAACCCCAACTGTCCAAACTCCTCCCACTGCCCAAACTCCTCCCACTGCCCAAACCTCTCCCACTGCCCAAACCCCTCCCATTGCCCAACGCACTCCCACTGCTCATTCCCCTCCCACTGCCAACACCCCCACCCCATTGGCCAAACCACTCGCACTGCACAAACCCCTCCCATTGCCCAAACCCCTCCAACTGCTTTAAAACCCACCCATTGCACAGACCCCTCACACTGTCCACACGCCTCCCACTCTCCACACCCCTCCTACTGCCGACATGACAACCCACTGCCCAAATCCCCTCCCACTGCCCAACCCCCTCTCACTGCCCAACCCTCTCCCACTGACCAAACCGCGACCCTGCACAATCGTCTCGCACTGCCCAACCCCCTCCCACTGACCAAACCTCGACATTGCAGAATCGTCTCGCACAGTTCAAACCCCTCCCACTGCCCAAACCCCTCCCACTGCCCAAACCCCTCCCACTGCCAAATGCCTCCCACTGCCTAAACCCCACCCACTGCCCAAACCCCTCCCACTGCCGAAACCACTCCCACTGCACAAACCCCTCCCACTGCCCATACCCCTCACACTGTACAACCCCCTCCCACTGCCCAAACCCTCCCACTGCCCAAATCCCCAACTGTCCAAACCCCTCCAACTGCCCAAACCCCTCCCATGAACCAAACCCCTCCCACTGCCCAATCCCTCCCACTGCCCAACCCCCCAACTGTCCAACCCCCTCCCACTGCCCAAACCCCTCCCACTGCCCAAACCCCTCCCACTGACCAAACCTTCCGACTGCCCAAACCCCTCCCACTGCCCAAACCCCTCCCAATTCCCAAAACCCTCCCACTGTCCAAACCCCTCCCACTGCCCAAAACCCTCCCACTGCCCAAACCCCTCCCATAGCCCAGACCCTCCCACTGCCCAAACCCCTCCCACTGCCCAAACCCCTCCCACTGCCCAAACCCCTCCCACTGCCCAAACCCCTCCCACTGCCCAAACCCCTCCCACAGCCCAAGCCCCTCCCACAGCCAAACCCCTCCCACAGCCCAAACCCCTGCCACGGCCCAAAACCCTCCCACTTCCCAGACCCCTCACACTGTACAACTCCCTCCCACTGTTCAAACCCTCCCACTGCCCAAACCGCTCCCACAGCCCAAGCCCCTCCCACAGCCCAAACCCCTCCCACTGCCCAAAACCCTCCCACTGCCCAGACCCCTTACACTGTACAACCCCCTCCCACTGCACAAACCCTCCCACTGCCCAAACCCCTTCTGTCCAAATGCCTCCCACTGCCCAAACCCCTCCCACTGTCCAAGCCCCTCCCACTGCCCTAACCCCTCCCACTGCACAAATCCCCTCCCACTTCCCAACCCCCTCCCACTGCCCAAACCCCTCCCACTGCTTTAAAACCCTCCCATTGCACAGACCCCTCACACTGTCCACACGCCTCCCACTCTCCACACCCCTCCTACTGCCGACATAACCACACACTGCCCAAATCCCCTCCCACTGCCCAACCCCCTCTCACTGCCCAACCCTCTCCCACTGACCAAACCGCGACCCTGCACAATCGTCTCGCACTGCCCAAACCCCTCGCACTGCCCAAACCCCTCCCACTGCCCAAACGCCTCCCACTGCCCAAATGCCCTCCCACTTCCCAAATCCCCTCCCACTGCCCAACCCCCTCCCACTGCCCAACCCCCTCCCACTGACCAAACCCCGACCCTGAAGAATCGTCTCGCACTGCCCAAACCCCTCCCACTGCCCAAACCTCTCCCACTGCCCAAACCCCTCCCACTGCCCAAATGCCTCCCACTGCCCAAATCCCCTCCCACTTCCCAACCCCCTCCCACTAACCAAACTTCGACCCTGCAGAATCGTCTTGCACTGCCCATCCCCTACAACTGCCCAAATGCCTCCCACTTCCCAAACCCCACCCACTGCCCAAACCCCTCACACTGTACAACCCCCTCCCACTGGCGAAACCCTCCCACTGCCGAAACCCTCCCACTGCCCAAACCCCCAACTGTCCAAACGCCTCCCACTAACCAAATCCCTCCCACTGCCCAAACCCACCCACTGCCCAATCCCCCAACTGTCCAAACCCCTCCCACTGCCCAAACCCCTCACACTGTCCAACCCCCTCCCACGGCCCAAACCCCTCCCACTGCCCAAACCCCTCCCACTGCCCAAACCACTCCCACTACCCAAACCACTCCCACTACCCAAACCCCTCCCTCTGCCCAAACCCCTCCCACTGCCCAAACCCCTCACACTGTCCAACCCCCTCACACTGTCCAACCCCCTCCCACTGCCCAAACCCCTCCCACTGCCCAAACCCCTCCCACTGCCCAAACCCCTCCCACTGCTTTAAAACCCTCCCACTGCCCAAACCACTCCCACTGCCCAAACCCCTCCCACTGCTTTAAAACCCTCCCATTGCACAGACCCCTCACACTGTCCACACGCCTCCCATTCTCCACAGCCCTCCTACTGCCGACATAACCACCGACTACCCAAACCAGCACCCACTGCCCAAACGCCTCCCACTGCCCAAACCCCTCACACTGTACAACCCCCTCCCACTGCCCAACCCGCTCCCACTGACCAAACCTCGACCCTGCAGAATCGTCTCGCACTGCCCAAACCCCTACCACTGCCCAAACCCCTCCCACTGCCCAAACCCCTCCCACTGCCCAAACCCCTCCCACTGCCCAAACCACTCCCACTGCCCAAACCCCTCCCACTGCTTTAAAACCCTCCCACTGCACAAACCCCTCCCACTGCCCAAACCCTCCCACTGCCCAAACCCTCTTACTGCCCAAACCCCCAACTGTCCAAACCCCTCCAAGTACCCAAACCCCTCCCACTACCCAAACCCCTCCCAATGCCCAAACCCTCCAACTGCCCAATCCCCCAACTGTCCAAACCCCTCCCACTGCACAAACCCCTCACACTGTCCAACCCCCTCCCACTGCCCAAAGCCCTCCCACTGCCCAAAGCCCTCCCACTGCCCAAACCTTCCCACTGCCCAAAGCCCTCCCACTGCCCAAAGCCCTCCCACTGCCCAAAGCCCTCCCACTGCCCAAACCCTCCCACTGCCCAAACCCTCCCACTGCCCAAACCCCCGTCACTGCCCAAACCTTCCCACTGCCCAAACCTTCCCACTGCCCAAACCTTCCCACTGCCCAATCCCCACCCACTGCCAAAACCCCTCCCAATGCCCAAACACCTCCAACTGCCGAAACTCCTCCCACTGCCCAAACCCCTGCCGCTGCCCAAATCCCCCAGCTGTCCGAAACACCGCCCACTGCCCAAATCCCTCCCACTGCTCAAACGCCTCCCGATGCCCAAACCGCTCCCACTGCCAACACGCCCTCCCATTGCCCACATCACTCCCAATGCCCAAACCCCTCCCACTGCCCAAATCCCTCCCGCTGCCCAAACCCCTGCCACTGTCCAAACCCCTGCCACTTCCCAACCCCCTCCCCACTGACCAAACCTCCCCACTGCCAACCCCCCCACTGCCAAAAACCCTCCCACTGCCCAACCCCTCACACTGTACAACCCCCTCCCACTGCCCAAACCCTCCCACTGCCCAAATCCCCAACTGTCCAAACCCCTCCAACTGCCCAAACCCCTCCCATGAACCAAACCCCTCCCACTGCCCAATCCCTCCCACTGCCCAACCCCCCAACTGTCCAACCCCCTCCCACTGCCCAAACCCCTCCCACTGCCCAAACCCCTCCCACTGACCAAACCTTCCGACTGCCCAAACCCCTCCCACTGCCCAAACCCCTCCCAATTCCCAAAACCCTCCCACTGTCCAAACCCCTCCCACTGCCCAAAACCCTCCCACTGCCCAAACCCCTCCCATAGCCCAGACCCTCCCACTGCCCAAACCCCTCCCACTGCCCAAACCCCTCCCACTGCCCAAACCCCTCCCACTGCCCAAACCCCTCCCACTGCCCAAACCCCTCCCACAGCCCAAGCCCCTCCCACAGCCAAACCCCTCCCACAGCCCAAACCCCTGCCACGGCCCAAAACCCTCCCACTTCCCAGACCCCTCACACTGTACAACTCCCTCCCACTGTTCAAACCCTCCCACTGCCCAAACCGCTCCCACAGCCCAAGCCCCTCCCACAGCCCAAACCCCTCCCACTGCCCAAAACCCTCCCACTGCCCAGACCCCTTACACTGTACAACCCCCTCCCACTGCACAAACCCTCCCACTGCCCAAACCCCTTCTGTCCAAATGCCTCCCACTGCCCAAACCCCTCCCACTGTCCAAGCCCCTCCCACTGCCCTAACCCCTCCCACTGCACAAATCCCCTCCCACTTCCCAACCCCCTCCCACTGCCCAAACCCCTCCCACTGCTTTAAAACCCTCCCATTGCACAGACCCCTCACACTGTCCACACGCCTCCCACTCTCCACACCCCTCCTACTGCCGACATAACCACACACTGCCCAAATCCCCTCCCACTGCCCAACCCCCTCTCACTGCCCAACCCTCTCCCACTGACCAAACCGCGACCCTGCACAATCGTCTCGCACTGCCCAAACCCCTCGCACTGCCCAAACCCCTCCCACTGCCCAAACGCCTCCCACTGCCCAAATGCCCTCCCACTTCCCAAATCCCCTCCCACTGCCCAACCCCCTCCCACTGCCCAACCCCCTCCCACTGACCAAACCCCGACCCTGAAG
Organism: Scyliorhinus torazame; assembly: GCF_047496885.1. Classification (NCBI taxonomy): domain Eukaryota; kingdom Metazoa; phylum Chordata; class Chondrichthyes; order Carcharhiniformes; family Scyliorhinidae; genus Scyliorhinus; species Scyliorhinus torazame. The sequence goes on from NC_092722.1 coordinate 95,457,987, forward strand.
AATCGTCTCGCACTGCCCAAACCCCTCCCACTGCCCAAACCTCTCCCACTGCCCAAACCCCTCCCACTGCCCAAATGCCTCCCACTGCCCAAATCCCCTCCCACTTCCCAACCCCCTCCCACTAACCAAACTTCGACCCTGCAGAATCGTCTTGCACTGCCCATCCCCTACAACTGCCCAAATGCCTCCCACTTCCCAAACCCCACCCACTGCCCAAACCCCTCACACTGTACAACCCCCTCCCACTGGCGAAACCCTCCCACTGCCGAAACCCTCCCACTGCCCAAACCCCCAACTGTCCAAACGCCTCCCACTAACCAAATCCCTCCCACTGCCCAAACCCACCCACTGCCCAATCCCCCAACTGTCCAAACCCCTCCCACTGCCCAAACCCCTCACACTGTCCAACCCCCTCCCACGGCCCAAACCCCTCCCACTGCCCAAACCCCTCCCACTGCCCAAACCACTCCCACTACCCAAACCACTCCCACTACCCAAACCCCTCCCTCTGCCCAAACCCCTCCCACTGCCCAAACCCCTCACACTGTCCAACCCCCTCACACTGTCCAACCCCCTCCCACTGCCCAAACCCCTCCCACTGCCCAAACCCCTCCCACTGCCCAAACCCCTCCCACTGCTTTAAAACCCTCCCACTGCCCAAACCACTCCCACTGCCCAAACCCCTCCCACTGCTTTAAAACCCTCCCATTGCACAGACCCCTCACACTGTCCACACGCCTCCCATTCTCCACAGCCCTCCTACTGCCGACATAACCACCGACTACCCAAACCAGCACCCACTGCCCAAACGCCTCCCACTGCCCAAACCCCTCACACTGTACAACCCCCTCCCACTGCCCAACCCGCTCCCACTGACCAAACCTCGACCCTGCAGAATCGTCTCGCACTGCCCAAACCCCTACCACTGCCCAAACCCCTCCCACTGCCCAAACCCCTCCCACTGCCCAAACCCCTCCCACTGCCCAAACCACTCCCACTGCCCAAACCCCTCCCACTGCTTTAAAACCCTCCCACTGCACAAACCCCTCCCACTGCCCAAACCCTCCCACTGCCCAAACCCTCTTACTGCCCAAACCCCCAACTGTCCAAACCCCTCCAAGTACCCAAACCCCTCCCACTACCCAAACCCCTCCCAATGCCCAAACCCTCCAACTGCCCAATCCCCCAACTGTCCAAACCCCTCCCACTGCACAAACCCCTCACACTGTCCAACCCCCTCCCACTGCCCAAAGCCCTCCCACTGCCCAAAGCCCTCCCACTGCCCAAACCTTCCCACTGCCCAAAGCCCTCCCACTGCCCAAAGCCCTCCCACTGCCCAAAGCCCTCCCACTGCCCAAACCCTCCCACTGCCCAAACCCTCCCACTGCCCAAACCCCCGTCACTGCCCAAACCTTCCCACTGCCCAAACCTTCCCACTGCCCAAACCTTCCCACTGCCCAATCCCCACCCACTGCCAAAACCCCTCCCAATGCCCAAACACCTCCAACTGCCGAAACTCCTCCCACTGCCCAAACCCCTGCCGCTGCCCAACACCCCCCCCACGGCCCAAACCTCTCCCAATGCTCAAATTCCCCCCTGCCCAAACGCACCCACTGCCCAAATACCCTCCCACTGCCCAAACCCCTCCCACTGCCCAAAACACTCCCAAAGCATAAACACCACCCACTGCCCAACCACCTCCCACTGCCCAAACCCCTCCCACTGCCCAAACCCCTCCCACAGCCCAACACCCTCCTACTGCCCTAACACCACCCACTGCCCAACCACCTCACACTGCCCATCCTCTCCCACTGCCCATCCTCTCCCACTGCCCAAACCTCTCCCACTTCCCAACACCCTCCAACTGCCCTTACACCACCCACTGCCCAACCCCCTCCCGTTGCCCAAACCTCTCCCACTGCCCAAACCTCTCCCACTGCCCAAACCTCTCCCACTTCCCAACCCCCTCCCGCTGCCCAAACCCCTCCCACTACCCAAACCCTTCCCACTGCACACACCCCTCCCACTACCCAAACCCCTCCCACTGCCTAAATCCCTCCCACAGCACAACCCCCTCCTACAGCCCTAACATCACCCACTGCCCAACACCCTCCCACTGCCCAAACCCCACCCACTGCCCGACCACCTCCGACTGCCCTAACACCTCCCACTGCCCTAACACCACCCACTGCCCAAACACCTCCCACAGCCCAAACCCCTCCCACAGCGCAAACCCCTCCCACTGCCCAACCCTCTCCCACTGCCCAAACCCCTCCCACTGCCCAACCCACTCCCACTGTTCATTCCCCTCCCACTGCTTTAAAACCCTCCCATTGCACAGACCCCTCACACTGTCCACACGCCTCCCACTCTCCACACCCCTCCTACTGCCGACATAACCAACCACTGCCCAAACCCCTCCCACTGACCAAACCTCGACCCTGCAGAATCGTCTCGCAATGCCCAAACCCCGCCCACTGCCCAAACCCCTCCCACTGCCCAAACCCCTCCCACTGCCCAAACCCCTCCTATTGCCATAACCCATCACGCTGCACAAACTCCTCACACTGCCCAACCCCTGCTGCTGCCCAACACCCTCCCACTGCCCAAACCCCTCACACTGTACAACCCCCTCCCAATGCCCAAACCCCTCCCCCTGCCCAAACCCTCCCAATGCCCATACCCCAACTGACCAAACCCCTCCCACTGACCAAACTCCTCCCACTGACCAAACTCCTCCCACTGCCCAAACCCCTCCCACAGCCTAAACCTCTCCCACTGCCCAAACCCCTCCCACTGCCCAACCCACTCCCACTGCTCATTCCCCTCACAATGGCAACACCCCCACCACATTGCCCAAACCCCTCCCACTGCCCAAACCCCTCCCACTGCCCAAACCCAGCCGCTGCCCAAACACCCTCCCACTGCCCAAACCGCTCCCACTGCCCGAACACCACCCACTGCCCATCCTCTTCACACTGCCCATCCTCTCCCACTGCCCATCCTCTCCCACTGCCCATACCTCTCCCACTTCCCAACACCCTCCCACTGCCCTTACACCTACCACTGCCTAAACACCTCCCACTGCCCAAACCCCTCCCACTGCACAAACCCCTCACACCGTACAACCCTTTCCCACTGCCCAAACCCCTCCCACTGCACAAACCCCTCACACCGTACAACCCTTTCCCATTGCCCAAACCCCTCCCACTGCCCAAACCCCTCACACTGTACAACCCCCTCCCACTGCCCAAACCCTCCCACTGCCCAAACCCCAACTGTCCAAACTCCTCCCACTGCCCAAACTCCTCCCACTGCCCAAACCTCTCCCACTGCCCAAACCCCTCCCATTGCCCAACGCACTCCCACTGCTCATTCCCCTCCCACTGCCAACACCCCCACCCCATTGGCCAAACCCCTCGCACTGCACAAACCCCTCCCATTGCCCAAACCCCTCCAACTGCTTTAAAACCCACCCATTGCACAGACCCCTCACACTGTCCACACGCCTCCCACTCTCCACACCCCTCCTACTGCCGACATAACAACCCACTGCCCAAATCCCCTCCCACTGCCCAACCCCCTCTCACTGCCCAACCCTCTCCCACTGACCAAACCGCGACCCTGCACAATCGTCTCGCACTGCCCAACCCCCTCCCACTGACCAAACCTCGACATTGCAGAATCGTCTCGCACTGTTCAAACCCCTCCCACTGCCCAAACCCCTCCCACTGCCCAAACCCCTCCCACTGCCCAAATGCCTCCCACTGCCTAAACCCCACCCACTGCCCAAACCCCTCCCACTGCCGAAACCACTCCCACTGCACAAACCCCTCCCACTGCCCATACCCCTCACACTGTACAACCCCCTCCCACTGCCCAAACCCTCCCACTGCCCAAATCCCCAACTGTCCAAACCCCTCCAACTGCCCAAACCCCTCCCATGAACCAAACCCCTCCCACTGCCCAATCCCTCCCACTGCCCAACCCCCCAACTGTCCAAACCCCTCCCAGTGCCCAAACCCCTCACACTGTCCAACCCCCTCCCACAGCTCAAACCCCTCCCACTGCCCAAACCCCTCCCACTGACCAAACCTTCCGACTGCCCAAACCCCTCCCACTGCCCAAACCCCTCCCAATTCCCAAAACCCTCCCACTGTCCAAAACCCTCCCACTGCCCAAAACCCTCCCACTGCCCAAACCCCTCCCATAGCCCAGACCCTCCCACTGCCCAAATCCCCGTCACTGCCCAAACCCCCGTCACTGCCCAAACCCCCGTCACTGCCCAAACCTTCCCACTGCCCAAACCTTCCCACTGCCCAAACCCCTCCCACTGCCCAAACCCCTCCCACTGCCCAAACCCCTCCCACTGCCCAAACCCCTCCCACTGCACAAACCCCTCCCACTGCCCAAACCCCTCCCACTGCCCAAACCTCTCCCACTGCCCAAACCCCTCCCACTGCCCAAACCCCTCCCACTGCCCAAACCCCTCCCACTGCCCAAACACCTCCCACTGCCCAAACCCCTCCCACTGTCCAAACCCCTCACACAGTACAACCCCCTCCCACTGCCCAAACCCTCCCACTGCCCAAACCCTCCCAAAGCCCAAGCCCTCCAACTGCCCAAGCCCCCAACTGTCCAAAACCCTCCCACTGCCCAAACCCCTAACACTGTCCAACCCCCTCCCACAGCCCAAACCCCTCCCACTGCCCAAACCACTCCCACTGCCCAAAACCCTCCCACTGCCCAGACCCCTCACACTGTACAACACCCTCCCACTGCTCAAACCCTCCCACTGCCCAAACCCCTCCCACAGCCCAAGCCCCTCCCACAGCCCAAACCCCTCCCACAGCCCAAACCCCTCCCACAGCCCAAACCCCTCCCACTGCCCAAAACCCTCCCACTGCCCAGACCCCTTACACTGTACAACCCCCTCCCACTGCCCAAACCCTCCCACTGCCCAAACCCTCCCACTGCCCAAGCCCTCCCACTGCCCAAGCCCCCAACTGTCCAAAACCCTCCCACTGCCCAAACCCCTCACACTGTCCAACCCCCTCCCACTGCCCAAACCTTCCCACTGCCTAAACCCCTCCCACTGCCCAAACCCCTCACACTGTCCAACCCCCTCCCACTGCCCAAACCTTCCCACTGCCTAAACCCCTCCCACTGCCCAACCCCTCCCACTGCTCAAACCCCTCTCGCTGACCAAACCCCTACCACTGCCAACACCTCCATCCCACTGCCCAAACTGTTCCAACTGCCCAATAACCTCCCACTGCCGAAACCCCTCCCACTGCCCAAATCCCTCCTATTGCCCAAACCCCTCCGACTGCCCAACCCCTCCCACTGCCCAAAACGCCTCCCACTGCCCAACCCCTCCCACTGCCCAAATCCCTCCTAATGCCAAAACCCTTCCCACTGCACAACCCCTCCCACTGCCCGATCCCCTCCCACTTCGGAAACCCCTCCCACTGCCCAAATCCCTCCCACTGCTCAAACCCCTGCCACTGCCCAAACCCCTGCTGCTGCCCAACCCCCCCCCCACCCACGGCCCGAACCTCTCCCAATGCCCAAATTCCCCCCTTCCCAAATCCACCCACTGCCCAAACCCACCCACTGCCCAAACACCCTCCCACTGCCCATACCGCTCCCACTGCCAAAAGCACTCCCAAAGTGTAAACACCACCCGCTGCCCACTGTACAACCCCCTGCCACTGCTCAAATCCTCCCAGAGACCAAACCCCCAACTGTCCAAAACCCTCCCACTGCCCAAACCCCTCCCACTGCCCAAGCCCCTCCCACTGCCCTAACCCCTCCCACTGCCCTAAACCCTCCCACTGCCCAAACCCCTCCCACTGCCCAAACCCCTCCCACTGCCCAATCCCCTCACACTGTACAACCCCCTCCCAATGCCCAAACCCCTCCCCCTGCCCAAACCCTCCCAATGCCCATACCCCAACTGACCAAACTCCTCCCACTGACCAAACTCCTCCCACTGACCAAACTCCTCCCACTGCCCAAACCCCTCCCACAGCCTAAACCTCTCCCACTGCCCAAACCCCTCCCACTGCCCAACCCACTCCCACTGCTCATTCCCCTCACAATGGCAACACCCCCACCACATTGCCCAAACCCCTCCCACTGCACAAACCCCTCCCACTGCCCAAACCCAGCCGCTGCCCAAACACCCTCCCACTGCCCAAACCGCTCCCACTGCCCGAACACCACCCACTGCCCAACCCCTTCACACTGCCCATCCTCTCCCACTGCCCATCCTCTCCCACTGCCCAAACCTCTCCCACTTCCCAACACCCTCCCACTGCCCTAACACCAACCACTGCCCAACCCCCTCCCGTTGCCCAATCCATTCCCACTGCCCAAACCTCTCCCACTGTCCAAACCTCTCCCACTTCCCAACCCCCTCCCGCTGCCCAAACCCCTCCCACTACCCAAACCCTCCCCACTGCACACACCCCTCCCACTACCCAATCCCCCCCACTGCCCAAAACACTCCCAATGCACAACCCCCTCCTACTGCCCTAACATCACCCACTGACCAACACCCTCCCACTGCCCAAACCCCACCCACTGCCCAACCCCGTCCTACTGCCCTAAAACCACCCACTGCCCAAACACCTCCCACAGCCCAAGCCCCTCCCACAGCCCAAACCCCTCCCACAGCCCAAACACCTGCCACGGCCCAAAACCCTCCCACTTCCAAGACCCCTCACACTGTACAACTCCCTCCCACTGTTCAAACCCTCCCACTGCCCAAACCGCTCCCACAGCCCAAGCCCCTCCCACAGCCCAAACCCCTCCCACTGCCCAAAACCCTCCCACTGCCCAGACCCCTTACACTGTACAACCCCCTCCCACTGCACAAACCCTCCCACTGCCCAAACCCCTTCTGTCCAAATGCCTCCCACTGCCCAAACCCCTCCCACTGTCCAAGCCCCTCCCACTGCCCTAACCCCTCCCACTGCACAAATCCCCTCCCACTTCCCAACCCCCTCCCACTGCCCAAACCCCTCCCACTGCTTTAAAACCCTCCCATTGCACAGACCCCTCACACTGTCCACACGCCTCCCACTCTCCACACCCCTCCTACTGCCGACATAACCACACACTGCCCAAATCCCCTCCCACTGCCCAACCCCCTCTCACTGCCCAACCCTCTCCCACTGACCAAACCGCGACCCTGCACAATCGTCTCGCACTGCCCAAACCCCTCGCACTGCCCAAACCCCTCCCACTGCCCAAACGCCTCCCACTGCCCAAATCCCCTCCCACTTCCCAAATCCCCTCCCACTGCCCAACCCCTTCCCACTGCCCAACCCCCTCCCACTGACCAAACCCCGACCCTGAAGAATCGTCTCGCACTGCCCAAACCCCTCCCACTGCCCAAACCCCTCCCACTGCCCAAACCCCTCCCACTGCCCAAATGCCTCCCACTGCCCAAATCCCCTCCCACTTCCCAACCCCCTCCCACTAACCAAACTTCGACCCTGCAGAATCGTCTTGCACTGCCCATCCCCTACAACTGCCCAAATGCCTCCCACTTCCCAAACCCCACCCACTGCCCAAACCCCTCACACTGTACAACCCCCTCCCACTGGCGAAACCCTCCCACTGCCGAAACCCTCCCACTGCCCAAACCCCCAACTGTCCAAACGCCTCCCACTAACCAAATCCCTCCCACTGCCCAAACCCACCCACTGCCCAATCCCCCAACTGTCCAAACCCCTCCCACTGCCCAAACCCCTCACACTGTCCAAACCCCTCCCACTGCCCAAACCCCTCCCACAGCCCAAACCCCTCCCACTGCCCAAACCACTCCCACTACCCAAACCACTCCCACTACCCAAACCCCTCCCTCTGCCCAAACCCCTCCCACTGCCCAAACCCCTCACACTGTCCAACCCCCTCACACTGTCCAACCCCCTCCCACTGCCCAAACCCCTCCCACTGCCCAAACCCCTCCCACTGCCCAAACCCCTCCCACTGCTTTAAAACCCTCCCATTGCACAGACCCCTCACACTGTCCACACGCCTCCCATTCTCCACAGCCCTCCTACTGCCGACATAACCACCGACTACCCAAACCAGCACCCACTGCCCAAACGCCTCCCACTGCCCAAACCCCTCACACTGTACAACCCCCTCCCACTGCCCAACCCGCTCCCACTGACCAAACCTCGACCCTGCAGAATCGTCTCGCACTGCCCAAACCCCTACCACTGCCCAAACCCCTCCCACTGCCCAAACCCCTCCCACTGCCCAAACCCCTCCCACTGCCCAAACCACTCCCACTGCCCAAACCCCTCCCACTGCTTTAAAACCCTCCCACTGCACAAACCCCTCCCACTGCCCAAACCCTCCCACTGCCCAAACCCTCCCACTGCCCAAACCCCCAACTGTCCAAACCCCTCCAAGTACCCAAACCCCTCCCACTACCCAAACCCCTCCCAATGCCCAAACCCTCCAACTGCCCAATCCCCCAACTGTCCAAACCCCACCCACTGCACAAACCCCTCACACTGTCCAACCCCCTCCCACTGCCCAAAGCCCTCCCACTGCCCAAAGCCCTCCCACTGCCCAAACCTTCCCACTGCCCAAAGCCCTCCCACTGCCCAAAGCCCTCCCACTGCCCAAAGCCCTCCCACTGCCCAAACCCTCCCACTGCCCAAACCCCCGTCACTGCCCAAAACTTCCCACTGCCCAAACCTTCCCACTGCCCAAACCTTCCCACTGCCCAAACCTTCCCACTGCCCAATCCCCACCCACTGCCAAAACCCCTCCCAATGCCCAAACACCTCCAACTGCCGAAACTCCTCCCACTGCCCAAACCCCTGCCGCTGCCCAACACCCCCCCCACGGCCCAAACCTCTCCCAATGCTCAAATTCCCCCCTGCCCAAACGCACCCACTGCCCAAATACCCTCCCACTGCCCAAACCCCTCCCACTGCCCAAAACACTCCCAAAGCATAAACACCACCCACTGCCCAACCACCTCCCACTGCCCAAACCCCTCCCACTGCCCAAACCCCTCCCACAGCCCAACACCCTCCTACTGCCCTTACACCACCCACTGCCCAACCCCCTCCCGTTGCCCAAACCTCTCCCACTGCCCAAACCTCTCCCACTGCCCAAACCTCTCCCACTTCCCAACCCCCTCCCGCTGCCCAAACCCCTCCCACTACCCAAACCCTTCCCACTGCACACACCCCTCCCACTACCCAAACCCCTCCCACTGCCTAAATCCCTCCCACAGCACAACCCCCTCCTACAGCCCTAACATCACCCACTGCCCAACACCCTCCCACTGCCCAAACCCCACCCACTGCCCAACCACCTCCGACTGCCCTAACACCTCCCACTGCCCTAACACCACCCACTGCCCAAACACCTCCCACAGCCCAAACCCCTCCCACAGCCCAAACCCCTCCCACTGCCCAACCCTCTCCCACTGCCCAAACCCCTCCCACTGCCCAACCCACTCCCACTGTTCATTCCCCTCCCACTGCTTTAAAACCCTCCCATTGCACAGACCCCTCACACTGTCCACACGCCTCCCACTCTCCACACCCCTCCTACTGCCGACATAACCAACCACTGCCCAAACCCCTCCCACTGACCAAACCTCGACCCTGCAGAATCGTCTCGCAATGCCCAAACCCCGCCCACTGCCCAAACCCCTCCCACTGCCCAAACCCCTCCCACTGCCCAAACCCCTCCTATTGCCATAACCCATCACGCTGCACAAACTCCTCACACTGCCCAACCCCTGCTGCTGCCCAACACCCTCCCACTGCCCAAACCCCTCACACTGTACAACCCCCTCCCAATGCCCAAACCCCTCCCCCTGCCCAAACCCTCCCAATGCCCATACCCCAACTGACCAAACCCCTCCCACTGACCAAACTCCTCCCACTGACCAAACTCCTCCCACTGCCCAAACCCCTCCCACAGCCTAAACCTCTCCCACTGCCCAAACCCCTCCCACTGCCCAACCCACTCCCACTGCTCATTCCCCTCACAATGGCAACACCCCCACCACATTGCCCAAACCCCTCCCACTGCCCAAACCCCTCCCATTGCCCAAACCCAGCCGCTGCCCAAACACCCTCCCACTGCCCAAACCGCTCCCACTGCCCGAACACCACCCACTGCCCATCCTCTTCACACTGCCCATCCTCTCCCACTGCCCATCCTCTCCCACTGCCCATACCTCTCCCACTTCCCAACACCCTCCCACTGCCCTAACGCCAACCACTGCCCAACCCCCTCCCGTTGCCCAATCCATTCCCACTGTCCAAACCTCTCCCACTGTCCAAACCTCTCCCACTTCCCAACCCCCTCCCGCTGCCCAAACCCCTCCCACTACCCAAACCCTTCCCACTGCACACACCCCTCCCACTACCCAATCCCCCCCACTGCCCAAAACACTCCCAATGCACAACCCCCTCCTACTGCCCTAACATCACCCACTGACCAACACCCTCCCACTGCCCAAACCCCACCCACTGCCCAACCCCGTCCTACTGCCCTAAAACCACCCACTGCCCAAACACCTCCCACAGCCCAAGCCCCTCCCACAACCCAAACCCCTCCCACAGCCCAAACCCCTGCCACGGCCCAAAACCCTCCCACTTCCCAGACCGCTCACACTGTACAACTCCCTCCCACTGCTCAAACCCTCCCACTGCCCAAACCGCTCCCACAGCCCAAGCCCCTCCCACAGCCCAAGCCCCTCCCACAGCCCAAGCCCCTCCCACAGCACAAGCCCCTCCCACAGCCCAAACCACTCCCACTACCCAAAACCCTCCCACTGCCCTGACCGCTTACACTGTACAACGCTCTCCCACTGCACAAACCCTCCCACTGCCCAAACCCCTTCTGTCCAAATGCCTCCCACTGCCCAAACCCCTCCCACTGTCCAAGCCCCTCCCACTGCCCTCACCCCTCCCACTGCACAAATCCCTCACACTGTACAACCCACTCCCACTGCCCAATCCCCTCACACTGCCCAAACTCCTCCCACTGCCCAAACTCCTCCCACTGCCCAAACCCCGCCCACTGCCCAAACCCCTCCCACTGCTTTAAAACCCTCCCATTGCACAGACACCTCACACTGTCCACACGTGTCCCACTCTCCACACCCCTCCCACTGTACAACCCCCTCCCACTGCCCAAACCCTCCCACTGCCCAAACCCCCAACTGTCCAAACCCCTCCAAGTGCCGAAACCCCTCCCACTACCCAAACCCCTCCCACTACCCAAACCCTCCAACTGCCCAAACCCTCCAACTGCCCAATCCCCCAACTGTCCAAACCCCTCCCACTACCCAAACCCCTCCCACTACCCAAACCCCTCCCACTGCCCAAACCCTCCAACTGCCCAATCCCCCAACTGTCCAAACCCCTCCCACTGCCCAAACCCCTCACACTGTACAACCCCCTCCCACTGCCCAATCCCCTCACACTGCCCAAACTCCTCCCACTGCCCAAACTCCTCCCACTGCCCAAACCCCTCCCACTGCCCAAACCCCTCCCACTGCCCAAACCCCTCCCACTGCCCAATCCCCTCCCACTGCCCAAACCCCTCCCACTGCCCAAACCCCTCCCACTGCTTTAAAACCCTCCCATTGCACAGACCCCTCACACTGTCCACACGCCTCCCACTCTCCACACCCCTCCTACTGCCGACATAACCACACACTGCCCAAATCCCCTCCCACTGCCCAAATCCCCTCCCACTGCCCAACCCCCTCCCACTGACCAAACCCCGACCCTGCAGAATCGTCTCCCACTGCCCAAACCCCTCCCACTGCCCAAACCCCTCCCACTGCCCAAACGCCTCCCACTGGCCAAATCCCCTCCCACTTCCCAACCCCCTCCCACTAACCAAACCTCGACCCTGCAGAATCGTCTTGCACTGCCCATCCCCTCCCACTGCCCAAACGCCTCCCACTGCCCACACCCCTCCCACTGCCCAAACCCCTCCCACTGCCCAAACCACTCACACTGCACAGACCCCTCCCACTGCCCATACCCTTCACACTGTACAACCCCCTCCCACTGCCGAAACCCTCCCACTGCCCAAACCCCCAACTGTCCAAACGCCTCCCACTAACCAAATCCCTCCCACTGCCCAAACCCACCCACTGAGCAATCCCCCAAATGTCCAAATCCCTCCCACTGCCCAAACCCCTCACACTGTCCAAACCCCTCCCACGTCCCAAACACCTCCCACTTTCCAAATCCCTCCCACTGCCCAAACCCCTCACACTGTCCAACCCCCTATCACTGCCCAAACCCCTCCCACTGCCCAAACCCCTCCCACTTCCCAAACCCCTCCCACTGCCCAAACCCCTCTCACTGCCCAAACCACTCCCCCTGCCCAAACCCCTCCCACTGCTTTAAACCCTCCCATTGCACAGACCCCTCACACTGTCAACAAGCCTCCCACACTCCACACCCCTACTACTGCCGACATAACCACCGATGCCCAAATCCCCTCCCACTGCCCAACCCCCTCCCACTGACCAAACCTCGACCCTGCAGAATCGTCTCGCACTGCCCAAACCCCTCCCACTGCCCAAACCCTCCCACTGCCCAAACCCTCCCACTGCCCAAACCCTCCCACTGCCCAAACCCCTCCAAGTACCCAAACCCCTCCCACAACCCAAACCCCTCCCAATGCCCAAACCCTCCAACTGCCCAATCCCCCAACTGTCCAAACCCCTCCAACTGCCCAAACCCCTCACACTGCCCAAAGCCCTCCCACTGCCCAAAGCCCTCCCACTGCCCAAACCTTCCCACTGCCCAAACCCCTCCCACTGCCCAAAGCCCTCCCACTGCCCAAAGCCCTCCCACTGCCCAAACTCCTCCCACTGCCCAAACCCCCGTCACTGCCCAAACCCCCGTCACTGCCCAAACCTTCCCACTGCCCAAACCTTCCCACTGCCCAAACCTTCCCACTGCCCAATCCCCACCCACTGCCAAAACCCCTCCCAATGCCCAAACACCTCCAACTGCCCAAACTCCTCCCACTGCCCAAACCCCTGCCGCTGCCCAACACCCCCCCACGGCCCAAACCTCTCCCAATGCCCAAATTCCCCCCTGTCCAAACGCACCCACTGCCCAAATACCCTCCCACTGCCCAAACCCCTCCCACTGCCCAAAACACTCCCAAAGCATAAACACCACCCACTGCCCAACCACCTCCCACTGCCCAAACCCCTCCCACTGCCCAAACCCCTCCCACAGCCCAACACCCTCCTACTGCCCTAACACCACCCACTGCCTAACCACCTCACACTGCCCATCCTCTCCCACTGCCCATCCTCTCCCACTGCCCAAACCTCTCACACTTCCCAACACCCTCCAACTGCCCTTACACCACCCACTGCCCAACCCCCTCCCGTTGCCCAAACCTCTCCCACTGCCCAAACCTCTCCCACTGCCCAAACCTCTCCCACTTCCCAACCCCCTCCCGCTGCCCAAACCCCTCCCACTACCCAAACCCTTCCCACTGCACACACCCCTCCCACTACCCAAACCCCTCCCACTGCCCAAATCCCTCCCACAGCACAACCCCCTCCTACTGCCCTAAGATCACCCACTGCCCAACACCCTCCCACTGCCCAAACCCCACCCACTGCCCAACCACCTCCTACTGCCCTAACACCACCCACTGCCCAAACACCACCCACTGCCCAAACACCTCCCACAGCCCAAACCCCTCCCACAGCCCAAACCCCTCCCACAGCCCAAACCCCTCCCACAGCCCAAACCCCTCCCACTGCCCAAACACCTCCCACTGCCCAAACCCCTCCTACTGCCCTAACATCACCCACTGCCCAACACCCTCCCACTGCCCAAACCCCACCCACTGCCCAACCACCTCCTACTGCCCTAACACCACCCACTGCCCAAACACCTCCCACAGCCCAAACCCCTCCCACAGCCCAAACCCCTCCCACTACCCAAACCCTTCCCACTGCACACACCCCTCCCACTGCCCAAAACTCTCCCACAGCCCAAACACCTCCCACAGCCAAAACCCCTCCCACAGCCCAAGCCCCTCCCACAGCCCAAACCCCTCCGACTGGCCAAACACCTCCCAATGCCCAAACCCCTCCCACTGCCCAACATACTCCCACTGCTCAGTCCCCTCCCACTGCCAACACACCCACGTCATTGCCCAAACCACTCCCACTGCCCAAACCCCTCCCACTGCCCAAACCCCTCCCACTACTTTAAAACCCTCCCATTGCACAGACCCCTCACACAGTCCACACGCCTCCCACTCTACACACCCCTCCTACTGCCGACATAACCACCCACTGCCCAAAACCCCTCCCACTGCCCAACCCCCTCCCACTGGCCAAACCTCGACCCTGCACAATCGTCTCGCACTGCCCAAACCCCTCCCACTGCCCAAACCCATCACGCTGCCCAAACTCCTCCCACTGCCCAAACCCCTCCCACTGCCAAAACCCATCACGCTGCCCAAACTCCTCCCACTGCCCAAACCCCTGCCGCTCCCCAACATCCCCCCCCACGGCCCGAACCTCTCCCAATGCCCAAAACACTCCCAAAGCATAAACACCACCCACTGCCCAACCCCCTCCCACTGCCCAAACCCCTCCCACTGCCCAAACCCCTCCCACAGCCCAACCCCCTCCCACTGCCCAACCCCTGCCGCTGCCCAACATCCTCCTACTGCCCAGACCCCTCCCACTGCCCAAACACCTCCCACTGCCCAAACACCTCCCACAGCCCAAACCCCTCCCACTGCCCAAACCCCTCCCACTGCCCAAACCCCTCCCACTGCCCAAACCCCTCCCACTGCCCAAACCCATCACCCTGCCCAAACTCCTCCCACTGCCCAAACCCCTGCCGCTGCCCAACACCCCCCCCACGGCCCGAACATCTACCAATGCACAAATTCCCCCCTGCCCAAACCCACACACTGCCCAAACACACTCTCACTGCCCAAACCCCTCCCACTACCCAAAACACTCCCAAAGCATAAACACCACCCACTGCCCAACCCCCTCCCACTGCGAAAACCCCTCCCACTGCCCAAACCCCTCCCACAGCCAAACACCCTCCTACTGCCCTAACACCACCCACTGCCCAACCCCCTCACACTGCCCATCCTCTCCCACTGCCCATCCTCTACCACTGCCCAAACCTCTCCCACTTCCCAACACCCTCCCACTGCCCTAACACCACCCACTGCCCAACCCCCTCCCGTTGCCCAATCCACTCCCGTTGCCCAATCCACTTCCACTGCACAAACCTCTCCCACTGCCCAAACCTCTCCCACTTCCAAACCCCCTCCCGCTGCCCAAACCCCTCCCACTACCCAAACCCTTCCCACTGCACACACCCCTCCCACTACCCAAACCCCTCCCACTGCCCAAAACACTCCCAATGCACAAACACCATCCACTGCCCAACCCCCACCCACTGCACAAAGCCCTCTCACAGCACAACCCCCTCCAACTGCCCTAACATCACCCACTGCCCAACACCCTCCCACTGCCCAAACCCCACCCTCTGCCCAACACCCTCCTACTGCCCTAACACCACCCACTGCCCAAACACCTCCCACAGCTCAAACCCCTCCCACAACCCAAACCCCTCCCACAGCCCAAACCCCTCCCACTGCCCAAACTTCTCCTACTTCACAACACCCTCCCACTGCCCATCCCCTCCCACTGCCCAACTGCTCCCATTGCCCAAACCCCTCCCACTGCCCAAACCCCTCCCACTGCACAATCCCCTCACACTGTACAACCCTCTCCCACTGCCCAAACCCCTCACACTGTACAACCCCCTGCCCAGAACCTGCCCACAGCCCAAACGCCTCCCACAGCCCAAACGCCTCCCACAGCCCAAACGCCTCCCACAGCCCAAACGCCTCCCACAGCCCAAACCCCTCCCACAGCCCAAACCTCTCCCACAGCCCAAACCTCTCCCACAGCCCAAACCTCTCCCACAGCCCAATCCTCTCCCACAGCCCAAACCCCTCCCACAGCCCAAACCCCTCCCACTGCCCAAACCCCTCCCACTGCCCAAACCCCTCCCACTGCCCAAACCCCTCCCACTGCCCAAACCCCTCCCACTGCCCAAACCCCTCCCACTGCCCAAACCCCTCCCACTGCCTAAACCCCTCCGACAGCCCAAACCCCTCCCACAGCCCAAACCCCTCCGACAGCCCAAACTTCTCCCACTGCCCAAACCCCTCCGACAGCCCAAATTTCTCCCACTGCCCAAACCCCTCCCACTGCCCAAACCCCTCCGACAGCCCAAACGTCTCCCACTGCCCAAGCCCCTCCCACTGCCCAAACCCCTCCCACTGCCCAAACCCCTCCCACTGCCCAAACCACTCTCACTGCTTTAAAACCCTACCATTGAACAGACCCCTCACAATGTCCACACCCCTCCTACTGCCGACATAACCACCCACTGCCAAAACCCGCTCCCACTGCCCAAACGCCTCCCACTGCCCAAACGCCTCCCACTGCCCAAACCTCTCCCACTGCCCAAACCCCTCCCACTGCCCAAATCCCTCCCACTGCCCAAACACCTCCCACTGCCCAAAACCCTCCCACTGCCCATACCCCTCACACTGTACAACCCCCTCCCACTGCTCAAACCCTCCCACTGCCCAAACCCCCAACTGTCCAAACCCCTCCCACTGTCCAAACCCCTCCCACTGTCCAAACCCCTCCCACTGCCCAAGCCCCTCCCACTGCCCGAACACCTCCCACTGCCTAAACACCTCCCACTGCCCAAACCCCTCACACTGTACAACCCTCTCCCATTGCCCAAACCCCAACTGTCCAAACACCTCCCACTGCCCAAACCCCTCACACTGTACAACCCTCTCCCACTGCCCAAACCCCTCACACTGTACAACCCCTCCCACTGCCCAAACCCTCCCACTGCTCAAACCCCTCTCGCTGACCAAACCCCTCCCACTGCCAACACCTCCATCCCACTGCCCAAACTGTTCCCACTGCCCAATAACCTCCCACTGCCGAAACCCCTCCCACTGCCGAAACCCCTCCCACTGCCGAAACCCCTCCCACTGCCCAAACCCCTCCCACTGCTCAAACCCCTCCCACTGCTCAAACCATCCCACTGCCCAACCCCTCCCACTGCCCAAATCCCTCCTAATGCCCAAACCCCTCCCACAGCACAACCCCTCCCACTGCCCAAACCCCTGCTGCTGCCCAACCCCCCCCCACGGCCCGAACCTCTCCCAATGCCCAAATTCCCCCCTGCCCAAACCCACCCACTGCTCAAACACCCTCCCACTGCCCAAAACGCTCCCACTGCCCAGAACACTCCCAAAGTATAAACACCACACACTGCCCACTGTACAACCCCCTCCCACTGCCCAAACCCTCCCACTGCCCAAACCCCCAACTGTCCAAACCCCTCTCTCTGCCCTAACCCCTCCCACTGCCCAAACCCCTCCCACTGCCCAAACCCTTCCTATTGCCCAAACCCCTCCTACTGCCCAACCCCTACCACTTCCCAAAACGCCACCCACTGCCCAACCACTCCCACTGCCCAAATCCCTCCTAATGCCCAAACCCCTCCCACTGCACAACCCCTCCCACTGCCCGATCCCCTCCCACTGCCGAAACTCCTCCCACTGCCCAAACCCCTCCCACTGCCCAAACCCCCGTCACTGCCCAAACCTTCCCACTGCCCAAACCTTCCCACTGCCCAAACCTTCCCACTGTCCAAACCCCTCCCACTGCCCAACCCCTCCCACTGCCTAAATCCCTCCGAATGCCCAAACCCCTCCCACTGCACAACCCCTCCCACTGCCCAAACCCCTGCTGCTGCCTAACGCCCCCCCCCCCACGGCTCGAACCTCTCCCAATGCCCAAATTCCCCCCTGCCCTAACCCACCCACTGCTCAAACACCCTCCCACTGCCCAGAACACTCCCAAAGTATAAACACCACCCACTGCCCACTGTACAACCCCCTCCCACTGCCCAAACCCTCCCACTGCCCATATCCCCAACTGTCCAAACCCCTCCCACTGCCCAAACCCCTCCCACTGCCCAAGCCCCTCCCTCTGCCCTAACCCCTCCCTCTGCCCTAACCCCTCCCTCTGCCCTAACCCCTCCCTCTGCCCTAACCCCTCCCACTGCCCAAACCCCTCCCACTGCCCAAACCCCTCACACTGTACAACCCCCTCCCACTGCCCAAACTCCTCACACTGTACAAACCCCTCCCACTGCCCAAACCCTCCCAATGCCCAAACCCCAACTGTCCAAACCCCTCCCACTGATCAAACTCCTCCCACTGCCCAAACTCCTCCCACAGCCTAAACCCCTCCCACAGCCTAAACCCCTCCCACAGCCCAAACACCTCCCACAGCCCAAACACCTCCCACTGCCCAAACCCCTCCCATTTTCCAAACCCCTCCCACTGCCCAAACCCACCCGCTGCCCAAACACCCTCCCACTGCCCAAACCGCTCCCACTGCCCGAACACCACCCACTGCCCAACCCCCTCACACTGCCCATCCTCTCCCACTGCCCATCCTCTCCCACTGCCCAAACCTCTCCCACTTCCCAACAGCCTCCCACTGCCCTAACACCCTCCACTTCCCAACCCCCTCCCGCTGCCCAAACCCCTCCCACTACCCAAACCCTTCCCACTGCACACACACCTCCCACTACCCAATCCCCCCACTGCCCAAAACACTCCCAATGCACAACCCCCTCCTACTGCCCTTACATCACCCACTGACCAACACCCTCCCACTGCCCAAACCCCACCCACTGCCCAACCCCCTCCTACTGCCCTAAGACCACCCACTGCCCAATCACCTCCCACAGCCTAAGCCCCTACCACTGCCCAAAACCCTCCCACTGCCCAAAACCCTCCCACTGCCCAGACCCCTCACACTGTACAACCCCCTCCCACTGCTCAAACCCTCCCACTGCCCAAACCGCTCCCACAGCCCAAGCCCCTCCCACAGCCCAAAACCCTCCCACTGCCCAAAACCCTCCCACTGCCCAGACCCCTCACACTGTACAACCCCCTCCCACTGCTCAAACCCTCCCACTGCCCAAACCCCAACTGTCCAAACGCCTCCCACTGCCCAAACCCCTCCCACTGTCCAAGCCCCTCCCACTGCCCTAACCCCTCCCACTGCACAAATCCCTCACACTGTAGAACCCCCTCCCACTGCCCAATCCCCTCACACTGTACAACCCCCTCCCACTGCCCAAACTCCTCCCACTGCCCAAACTCCTCCCACTGCCCAAACTCCTCCTACTGCCCAAGCCCCTCCCACTGCCCAAAGCCCTCCCACTGCCCAAACCACTCCCACTGCCCAAACCCCTCCCACTGCTTTAAAACCCTCCCATTGCACAGACCCCTCACACTGTCCACACTCCTCCGACTCTCCACACCCCTCCTACTGCCGACATAACCACCGACTGCCCAAATCCCCTCCCACTGCCCAACCCCCTCCCACTGACCAAACCTCGACCCTGCACAATCATCTCGCACTGCCCAAACCCCTACCACTGCCCAAACCCCTCCAACTGCTTTAAAACCCTCCCATTGCACAGACCCCTCACACTGTCCACACGCCTCCCACTCTCCACACCCCTCCTACTGCCGACATAACCACACACTGCCCAAATTCCTTCCCACTGCCCAACCCCCTCCCACTGACCAAACTTCGACACTGCAGAATCGTCTCACACTGCCCAAACGCCTCCCACTGCCCAAACGCCTCCCACTGCCCAAACGCCTCCCACTGCCCAAACCCCTCCCACTGCCCAAACCTCTCCCACTGCCCAAACCCCTCCCACTGCCCAAACCACTCACACTGCACAAACCGCTCCCACTGCCCATACCCCTCACACTGTACAACCCCCTCCCACTGCCCAAACCCTCCCACTGCCCAAACCCCCAACTGTCCAAACGCCTCCAACTGCCCAAACCCCTCCCACTAACCAAATCCCTCCCACTGCCCAAACCCTCCCACTGCCCAATCCCCCAACTGTCCAAAACCCTCCCACTGTCCTAACCTCACACACTGTCCAACCGCCTCCCACTGCCCAAACCGCTCCCACTGCCCAAACCGCTCCCACTGCCCAAACCGCTCCCACTGCCCAAACCACTCCCACTGCCCAAACCCCTCCCTCTGCCCAATCCCCCAACTGTCCAAACCCCTCCCACTGCCCTAACCCCTCACACTGTCCAACCCCCTCCCACTGCCCAAACCCCTCCTATGGTGTTGGGTGTTCTGACACACAGATGAGCCAACACGGTTGTATATGGTACAACGCTATTTTATTTAAACTTACTATGTACAGTTTTGTCTTGACACTCTGCACGTGGGGATTCCCTGTTTGTGATTTTGTAACAGCTCTTCTCCGTGTCTTTGTCCCCAGACCTACTGACCACCAGGTGTCGTGCTCGTGCTTTTTATGTGGTTGGTGTTCTTGTGTGTGATTGGTTGTGGTGTTGTGTGCTCTGATTTGCCTGTTGGTGTGTCCATCATGATGTGTGTGTTTGAATATCATGACATCCCCCCTTTTTACAAAGATATGTGCCTACGTGGTAATAAATATGATCGTGTCGTGAGTGCATCTAAGAGTGTGTGTGTGTCGTGTACAGCATGTGCATATGACTATTTACATGGGGCGATGTCGGGTGCGTCACATGAACCAAGTTGTACCATAACATAACATGAATGCGAACGAGAGAAAAAAAAAAAAACTTGAACAGTTGTCCAGTCAGACGATATCTGGAACGATAAACAACAACAGGTTATCATGTAAAATTGTGCAACTTGTTAGACATATGAACGGTATTATAAGTCCAGTCTAATGGGCTTGTGACGAGTTCGGGTTGACCGCCTCAAGGGTGGATCAAGAACCACCGGCTGCTGTGCAGGCATGGCCATGGGTGGCGATGGAAAGGGCGTGATGTGCGGCAGCTCCACAAAGTCATCCTCGGAAGCCTGTTGAGGATCTGGCGTGTGCGTACTGTGTGGCTGTGAGCGTGGAAGTCGGCGAAGGGCGCGCCGATTGCGGCGACGCACTGAACCATCCGGCATGCGAACCAGGAACGAGCGGGGAGCCACTTGTCGGAGGACTTCGGCCGATGCTGACCAGCCACCATACGGTTGATGGACGCGTACTTTGTCTCCGGAGGACAGGGGGGGCAGGTCCGTCGCTCGTGTGTCGTACCGACTTTTCTGGCGATCACGCTGCATTTGCATGTTCCGAAGAACCGTCTCATGGTCTGTTGTTGGTGCCAGGATGGAAGGTACCGTCGTCCTGAGGGAGCGACCCATTAGTAGCTGCGCTGGCGAGAGACCCGTGGATAGCGGGGCCGATCGATAGGCCAGCAAGGCGAGGTTAAAGTCCGATCCGGCAGCAGCCGCCTTGCACAGGAGCCGCTTGGCGATGTGGACACCCTTTTCAGCCTTCCCGTTCGATTGTGGATGTAGAGGGCTGGATGTCACATGAGTGAAACCATATGCTGCGGCAAAGGACGACCATTCACGGCTGGCGAAACAGGGTCCATTGTCTGACATGACAGTCCTTGGAATGCCATGGCGAGCAAATGTTTCCTTGCAGGCCCCAATGACTGCGGACGACGTCAGATCATGGAGAGGCATGACTTCCGGGTAGTTTGAGAAGTAGTCTAAAATAACGATGTAATCTCTGCCGAGCGCGTGAAATAGGTCAACACCCACCTTCGCCCAGGGGGCGTCACCATCTCGTGTGGTAGAAGCGTCTCCGGAGGATGCGCCGGCTGAAACCTCTGACAGGTTGTGCAGTTGAGCACCATGTTGGCTATGTCTTCATTAATACCCGGCCAATATACCGCCTCTCGGGCCCTTCGTCTGCATTTTTCGACGCCCAAGTGGCCTTCGTGTAGTTGATGAAGAATCATCTGGCGCATGCTGTGCGGAATAACGATCCTGTCTAATTTCACAAGGACCCCGTCTATGTTGGTAAGGTCATCTCGCACATTATAAAACTGGGGGCACTGCCCTTTGAGCCACCCTTCCGTCATGTGGCGCATCACTCGCTGCAGAAGGGGGTCAGTCGCCGTCTCTGCGCGTATGTGGGCCAGACTAGGATCATCAGCTGGCAGATTTGCTGCTGTCAGAGTTACGTGTGCCTCAATTTGACGCACGAACCCCTCCGCATCTGGTGGTGTGCTCACTGCTCGGGAGAGAGTGTCCGCCACGATGAGATCCTTCCCCGGAGTGTAGATCAGTTCGAAATCATACCTCCTGAGTTTAAGTAAGATGCGCTGGAGGCGAGGGGTCATGTCGTTCAGGTCTTTGTTAATGATGTTGTTATTCAGATCTTTAGGATCTATACATATGCGGAGCTCGCCAGAGGGCTTCTTTACACAGACCATGGAGCTGACCCATGGCGTGGGCTCCGTGACCCTGGATAGGACCCCTTGGTCCTGAAGATCCTGCAGTTGTAACTTGAGGCGGTCTTTGAGTGGCGCAGGAACCCTGCGAGGTGCGTGAACGACAGGGATGGCGTCCGGTTTGAGTCGAATCTTGTACGTGTATGGCAATGTCCCCATGCCTTCAAAAACCTCCTGGTTGTGAGCAAGGAGGGAATGGAGATTTGCGTGGAACTCAGCATCCGGGAAGTCGGATATCTCATCTGGAGAGAGAGACATAATGCGCTGTACCAGGTGAAGGACCTTACACGCCTGTGCGCCCAGTAACGAGTCTTTTGATGAGCCGACAACTTCGAAGGGGAGTGTGGCCATGTGCATCTTGTGAGTTACCTGTAGCTGGCAAGATCCTATGGACGGGATGACGTTCCCGTTATAGTCCACCATCTTGAGCCGGGATGGCCTGATCGGTGGTTTGACCTTCATGGCCTGGACTGCAGAATATGCAATCAGGTTGGCGGATGCGCCGGTGTCCAGACGGAAGGTGACGCGCGATCGGTTGACCGTCAGGGTGGCACACCACTCATCGGCTGGATTGATGGCATTGACCTTGTTGACATCGATGACGGAAACGCGGAAGGCATCCTGGTCATCTGCATCACTTAACTAGAAGTCTTGATGCGTGGGCTGGACGGTCCTGACTTGTCTGCGAGATTGTCGGGGATGTGCCGGATCCATGGGTTGAGCCGAACGACAGTGGGCAGCGTAGTGGCCCATCTTGCCACATCTGAGGCACTGTCGGTTTTTTGCAGGACATTGCCCTTTTAAATGTAGAGCTCCACAATTGCCGCACGTCATGACGTCACGGCGTTCGTTGCGCCACTGCGCATGCGCAGTGCGATCTTGCGGTGGGCGCGCCTGCGCAGTGCGTCCCTCGATGTGGCCGTTATTTTTGGCGCGCACCAGCGCGGGAGACCGCGAAAAGCGCGGGAAGCGGCCGCTGTCGTCCGGGCCGTGGGTCGGGAAGTAATCGACGGCCTGGATGCGTTCGACGTCGTGGGCGGCCTGGCTTGCCGATTCGACGGCTGGGGACCCCCTCCGTGCCAACTCGGACGCCTGAAATCGGGCAAAACGGCAGGTAGCATTTTCGTGGAGGACACAGGCTTCCACAGCAGATGCTAAGGTGAGGCTTTTTATTTTAAGAAGCTGCTGGCGTAGGCCACTAGAGGCAACGCCAAAAACAATCTGGTCCCTGATCATGGACTCTGTGGTGGTGCCGTAACCGCAGGACTGCGCTAGAATCCGGAGGTGCGTCAAAAAGGGTTGAAAAAGCTCCTCCTTACCTTGCAGGCGTTGCTGAAAGAGGTATCTTTCAAAACTTTCATTTACTTCAACTTTAAAGTGCTGGTCCAGTTTGAGGATGACCGTGTCATATTTGGATTGGTTTTCGCCTTCTTCGAACACCAGTGAGTTGAAGACGTCGAGGGCGTGCTGACCTGCGTAGAAGAGGAGCATTGCAATCTTCGTTTCATCCGAGGCACTCTGTTTTTCGGTGGCTCGGATGTACAGGTCAAATCGCTGCCTGAAGAGCTTCCAATTGGTACCTAGGTTCCCCGCGACTTGCAACGGCTGCGGTTTGTCGGTGCGGTCCATGTCCAGAATGGCAGGTTAGTTGGCAGGTATCGATCCACTCCTGTACCATGTGGTGTTGGGTGTTCTGACACACAGATGAGCCAACACGGTTGTATATGGTACAACGCTATTTTATTTAAACTTACTATGTACAGTTTTGTCTTGACACTGCACGTGGGGATTCCCTGTTTGTGATTTTGTAACAGCTCTTCTCCGTGTCTTTGTCCCCAGACCTACTGACCACCAGGTGTCGTGCTCGTGCTTTTTATGTGGTTGGTGTTCTTGTGTGTGATTGGTTGTGGTGTTGTGTGCTCTGATTTGCCTGTTGGTGTGTCCATCATGATGTGTGTGTTTGAATATCATGACACCTCCCACCTCCTAAACCGCTCCCACTGCCCAAACCACTCCCACTGCCCAAACCACTCCCACTGCCCAAACCCCTCCCACTGCCCAAACCCAACCGCTGCCCAAACACCTCCCACTGCCCAAATCACTCCCACTGCCCGAACACCACCCACTGCCCAATCCCCTCACACTGCCCATCCTCTCCCACTGCCCATCCTCTACCACTGCCCAAACCTCTCCCACTTCCCAACACCCTCCCACTGCCCTAACACCACCCACTGCCCAACCCCCTCCCGTTGCCCAATCCATTC
This sequence comes from Scyliorhinus torazame, assembly GCF_047496885.1. Taxonomy (NCBI): domain Eukaryota; kingdom Metazoa; phylum Chordata; class Chondrichthyes; order Carcharhiniformes; family Scyliorhinidae; genus Scyliorhinus; species Scyliorhinus torazame. Next base: position 95,482,712 of record NC_092722.1, read on the forward strand.
CCACTGCCCAAACCTCTCCCACTGTCCAAACGTCTCCCACTTCCCAACCCCCTCCCGCTGCCCAAATCCCTCCCACTACCCAAACCCTTCCCACTGCACACACACCTCCCACTACCCAATCCCCCCCACTGCCCAAAACACTCCCAATGCACAACCCCCTCCTACTGCCCTTACATCACCCACTGACCAACACCCTCCCACTGCCCAAACCCCACCCATTGCCCAACCCCCTCCTACTGCCCTAACACCACCCACTGCCCAAACACCTCCCACAACTCAAGCCCCTACCACTGCCCAAAACCCTCCCACTGCCCAAACCCCTCCCACTGCCCAAACCCCTCCCACTGCCCAAACCCCTCCCACTGCCCAAACCCCTCCCACTGCCCAAACCCCTCCCACTGCTTTAAAACCCTCCCATTGCACAGACCCCTCACACTGTCCACAAGCCTCCCACTCTCCACACCCCTCCTACTGCCGACATAACCACCGATGCCCAAATCCCTTCCCACTGCCCAACCCCCTCCCACTGACCAAACCTCGACACTGCAGAATCGTCTCGCACTGCCCATCCCCTCCCACTGCCCAAACCCCTCCCACTGCGCAAACCCCTCCCACTGCCCAAACCACTCACACTGCACAAACCGCTCCCACTGCCCATACCCCTCACACTGTACAACCCCCTCCCACTGCACAAACCCTCCCACTGCCCAAACCCCCAACTGTCCAAACCCCTCTAACTGCCCAAACCCCTCCCACTAACCAAATCCCTCCCACTGCCCAAACCCTCCCACTGCCCAATCCCCCAACTGTCCAAAACCCTCCCACTGTCCTAACCCCTCACACTGTCCAACCGCCTCCCACTGCCCAAACCGCTCCCACTGCCCAAACCACTCCCACTGCCCAAACCACTCCCACTGCCCAAACCGCTCCCTCTGCCCAATCCCCCAACTGTCCAAACCCCTCCCACTGCCCTAACCCCTCACACTGTCCAACCCCCTCCCACTGCCCAAACCCCTCCCACTGCCCAAACCGCTCCCACTGCCCAAACCACTCTCACTGCCCAAACCCCTCCCACTGCCCAAACCCAACAGCTGCCCAAACACCTTCCACTGCCCAAACCGCTCCCACTGCCCGAACACCACCCACTGCCCAATCCCCTCACACTGCCCATCCTCTCCCATTGCCCATCCTCTCCCACTGCCCAAACCTCTCCCACTTCCCAACACCCTCCCACTGCCCTAACACCACCCACTGCCCAACCCCCTCCCGTTGCCCAATCCATTCCCACTGCCCAAACCTCTCACACTGTCCAAACCTCTCCCACTTCACAACCCCCTCCGCTGCCCAAACCCCTCCCACTACCCAAACCCTTTCCACTGCACACACACCTCCCACAACCCAATCCCCCCCACTGCCCAAAACACTCCCAATGCACAACCCCCTCCTACTACCCTTACATCACCCACTGACCAACACCCTCCCACTGCCCAAACCCCACCCACTGCCCAACCCCCTCCGACTGCCCTAACACCACCCACTGCCCAAACACCTCCCACAGCCCAAGCCCCTACCACAGCCCAAAACCCTCCCACTGCCCAGACCCCTCACACTGTACAACCCCCTCCCACTGCTCAAACCCTCCCACTGCCCAAACCGCTCCCAAAGCCCAAGCCCCTCCCACAGCCCAAACCCCTCCCACTGCCCAAAACCCTCCCACTGCCCAGACCCCTCACACTGTACAACCCCCTCCCACTGCTCAAACCCTCCCACTGCCCAAACCCCAACTGTCCAAACGCCTCCCACTGCCCAAACCCCTCCCACTGTCCAAGCCCCTCCCACTGCCCTAACCCCTCCCACTGCACAAATCCGTCACACTGTACAACCCCCTCCCACTGCCCAACCCCTTCCCACTGCCCAAACTCCTCCCACTGCCCAAACTCCTCCCACTGCCCAAACTCCTCCTACTGCCCAAACCCCTCCCATTGCCCAAGCCCCTCCCATTGCCCAAACCCTTCCCACTGCCCAAACCACTCCCACTGTCCAAACCCCTCCCACTGCTTTAAAACCCTCCCATTGCACAGACCCCTCACACTGCCCTTACATCACCCACTGACCAACACCCTCCCACTGCCCAAACCCCACCCACTGCCCAACCCCCTCCTACTGCCCTAACACCACCCACTGCCCAAACACCTCCCACAGCCAAAGCTCCTACCACTGCCCAAAACCCTCCCACTGCCCAGACCCCTCACACTGTACAACCCTCTCCCACTGCTCAAACCCTCCCACTGCCCAAACCGCTCCCAGAGCCCAAGCCCCTCCCACAAAACCCTCCCACTGCCCAGACCCCTCACACTGTACAACCCCCTCCCACTGCTCAAACCCTCCCACTGCCCAAACACCACTGCCCAAACGCCTCCCACTGCCGAAACCCTTCCCATTGCCCAAACCCCTCCCACTGCCCAAACCCCTCCCACTGCCCAAACCCCTCCCACTGCCCAAACCACTCACACTGCACAAACCCCTCCCACTGCCCATACCCCTCACACTGTACAAACCCCTCCCACTGCCCAAACCCTCCCACTGCCCAAACCCCCAACTGTCCAAACGCCTCCAACTGCCCAAACCCCTCCCACTAACCAAATCCCTCCCACTGCCCAAACCCTCCCACTGCCCAGTCCCCCAACTGTCCAAACCCCTCCCACTGCCCTAACCCCTCACACTGTCCAACCCCCTCCCACTGCCCAAACCGCTCCCACTGCCCAAACCGCTCCCACTGCCCAAACCACTCCCACTGCCCAAACCCCTCCCTCTGCCCAATCCCCCAACTGTCCAAACCCCTCCCACTGCCCAAACCCCTCACACTGTCCAACCCCCTCACACTGCCCAAACCACTCCCACTGCCCAAAACCCTCCCACTGCTTTAAAACCCTCCCCTTGCACAGACCCCTCACACTGTCCACACGCCTCCCACTCTACACACCCCTCCTACTGCCGACATAACCAACCACTGCCCAAACCAGCACCCACTGCCCAAACGCCTCCCACTGCCCAAACCCCTCACACTGTACAACCCCCTCCCACTGCCCAAAACCTCCCACTGCCCAAACCCCCAACTGTCCAAACCCTTCCAAGTGCCCAAACCCCTCCCACTACCCAAACTCCTCCCACTGCCCAAACCCTGCAACTGCCCAATCCCCCAACTGTCCAAACCCCTCCCACTGCCCAAACCCCTCACACTGTCCAACCCCCTCCCACTGCCCAAACCCCTCCCACTGCCCAAACCCCTCCCACTGCCCAAACCTTCCCACTGCCCAAACCCCTCCCACTGTCCAAAGCCCTCCCACTGCCCAAACCCCTCCCATAACCCAAACCCTCCCACTGCCCAAACCCCCGTCACTGCCCAAACCTTCCCACTGCCCAAACCTTCCCACTGCCCAAACCTTCCCACTGCCCAATCCCCACCCACTGCCGAAACCCCTAACACTGCCCAAACCCCTCCAACTGCCCAAACTCCTCCCACTGCCCAAACCCCTGCCGCTGCCCAACACCAACCCCCACGGCCCGAACCTCTCCCAATGCCCAAATTCCCCCCTGCCCAAACGCACCCACTGCCCAAACACCCTCCCACGGCCCAAACTCCTCCCACTGCCCAATACACTCCCAAAGCATAAACACCACCCACTGCCCAAACCCCCAACTGTCCAAACCCCTCCCACTGCCCAAACCACTCCCACTGCCCAAACCCCTCCCTCTGCCCAGTCCCCCAACTGTCCAAACCCCTCCCACTGCCCAAACCCCTCACAGTCCAGTCACAAGTGGAGTACCACAAGGATCTGTTCTGGGGCCGTTGCTGTCTGTCATTTTTATCAATGACCTAGAGGAAAGCGCAGAAGGGTGGATGAGTAAATTTGCAGACGATACTAAAGTTGGTGGTGTTGTCGATAGTGTGGAAGGATGTAGCAGGTTACAGAGGGATATAGATAAGCTGCAGAGCTGGGCTGAGAGGTGGCAAATGGAGTTTAATGTAGAGAAGTGTGAGGTGATTCACTTTGGAAGGAATAACAGGAATGTGGAATATTTGGCAAATGGTAAAGTACTTGAAAGTGTGGATGAGCAGAGGGATCTAGGTGTCCATGTACATAGATCCCTGAAAGTTGCCACCCAGGTTGATAGGGTTGTGAAGAAGGCCTATGGAGTGTTGGCCTTTATTGGTAGAGGGATTGAGTTCCGGAGTCAGGAGGTCATGTTGCAGCTGTACAGAACTCTGGTACGGCCGCATTTGGAGTATTGCGTACAGTTCTGGTCACCGCATTATAGGAAGGACGTGGAAGCTTTGGAGCGGGTTCAGAGGATGGTATGGAGGGAAAATCTTATGAGGAAAGGCTGATGGACTTGAGGTTGTTTTCGTTGGAGAGAAGAAGGTTAAGAGGAGACTTAATCGAGGCATACAAAATGATCAGGGGGTTGGATAGGGTGGACAGTGAGAGCCTTCTCCCGCGGATGGAAATGGCTGGCACGAGGGGACATAGCTTTAAACTGAGGGGTAATAGATATAGGACAGAGGTCAGAGGTAGGTTCTTTACGCAAAGAGTAGTGAGGCCGTGGAATGCCCTACCTGCTACAGTAGTGAACTCGCCAACATTGAGGGCATTTAAAATTTTATTGGATAAACATATGGATGATAATGGTATAGTGTAGGTTAGATGGCTTTTGTTTCGGTGCAACATCGTGGGCCGAAGGGCCTGTACTGCGCTGTATTGTTCTATGTTCTATGTTCTATGCCCAACCCCCTCCCACTGCCCAAACCCCTCTCACTGCCCAAATCCCTTCCCACTGCCCAACCCCCTCCCACTGACCAAACCTCGACACTGCAGAATCGTCTGGCACTGCCCATCCCCTCCCACTGCCCAAACCCCTCTCACTGCCCAAACCCCTCCCACTGCCCAAACGCCTCCCACTGCCCAAACGCCTCCCACTGCCCAAACCCCTCCCACTGCCCAAACCCCTCCCACTGCCCAAACCCCTCCCACTGCCCAAACCCCTCCCACTGCCCAAACCACTCACACTGCACAAACCGCTCCCACTGCCCATACCCCTCACAATGTACAACCCCCTCCCACTGCACAAACCCTCCCACTGCCCAAACCCCCAACTGTCCAAACCCCTCCAACTGCCCAAACCCCTCCCACTAACCAAATCCCTCCCACTGCCCAAACCCTCCCACTGCCCAATCCCCCAACTGTCCAAACCCCTCCCACTGCCCTAACCCCTCACACTGTCCAACCGCCTCCCACTGCCCAAACCCCTCCCACTGCCCAAACCGCTCCCACTGCCCAAACCACTCCCACTGCCCAAACCCCTCCCTCTGCCCAATCCCCCAACTGTCCAAACCCCTCCCACTGCCCTAACCCGTCACACTGTCCAACCCCCTCCCACTGCCCAAACCCCTCCCACTGCCCAAACCGCTCCCACTGCCCAAACCCCTCCCACTGCCCAAACCCCTCCCACTGCCCAAACCCAACCGCTGCCCAAAAACCTTCCACTGCCCAAACCGCTCCCACTGCCCGAACACCACCCACTGCCCAATCCCCTCACACTGCCCATCCTCTCCCATTGCCCAAACCTCTCCCACTTCCCAACACCCTCCCACTGCCCTAACACCACCCACTGCCCAACCCCCTCCCATTGCCCAATCCATTCCCACTGCCCAAACCTCTCACACTGTCCAAACCTCTCCCACTTCCCAACCCCCTCCGCTGCCCAAATCCCTCCCACTACCCAAACCCTTTCCACTGCACACACACCTCCCACTACCCAATCCCCCCCACTGCCCAAAACACTCCCAATGCACAACCCCCTCCTACTACCCTTACATCACCCACTGACCAACACCCTCCCACTGCCCAAACCCCACCCACTGCCCAACCCCCTCCTACTGCCCTAACACCACCCACTGCCCAAACACCTCCCACAGCCCAAGCCCCTACCACAGCCCAAAACCCTCCCACTGCCCAGACCCCTCACACTGTACAACCCCCTCCCACTGCTCAAACCCTCCCACTGCCCAAACCCCAACTGTCCAAACGCCTCCCACTGCCCAAACCCCTCCCACTGTCCAAGCCCCTCCCACTGCCCTAACCCCTCCCACTGCACAAATCCCTCACACTGTACAACCCCCTCCCACTGCCCAATCCCCTCACACTGTACAACCCCCTCCCACTGTCCAAACTCCTCCCACTGCCCAAACTCCTCCTACTGCCCAAACCCCTCCCATTGCCCAAGCCCCACTGCCCAAACCACTCCCACTGCCCAAACCCCTCCCACTGCTTTAAAACCCTCCCATTGCACAGACCCCTCACACTGCCCTTACATCACCCACTGACCAACACCCTCCCACTGCCCAAACCCCACCCACTGCCCAACCCCCTCCTACTGCCCTAACACCATCCACTGCCCAAACACCTCCCACAGCCAAAGCTCCTACCACTGCCCAAAACCCTCCCACTGCCCAGACCCCTCACACTGTACAACCCGCTCCCACTGCTCAAACCCTCCCACTGCCCAAACCGCTCCCACAGCCCAAGCCCCTCCCACAAAACCCTCCCACTGCCCAGACCCCTCACACTGTACAACCCCCTCCCACTGCTCAAACCCTCCCACTGCCCAAACACCACTGCCCAAACGCCTCCCACTGCTGAAACCCCTGCCATTGCCCAAACCCCTCCCACTGCCCAAACCCCTCCCACTGCCCAAACCCCTCCCACTGCCCAAACCACTCACACTGCACAAACCCCTCCCACTGCCCATACCCCTCACACTGTACAAACCCCTCCCACTGCCCAAACCCTCCCACTGCCCAAACCCCCAACTGTCCAAACGCCTCCAACTGCCCAAACACCTCCCACTAACCAAATCCCTCCCACTGCCCAAACCCTCCCACTGCCCAATCCCCCAACTGTCCAAACCCCTCCCACTGCCCAAACCCCTCCCACTGCCCAAACCGCTCCCACTGCCCAAACCACTCCCACTGCCCAAACCCCTCCCTCTGCCCAATCCCCCAACTGTCCAAACCCCTCCCACTGTCCAAACCCCTCACACTGTCCAACCCCCTCACACTGCCCAAACCACTCCCACTGCCCAAAACCCTCCCACTGCTTTAAAACCCTCCCCTTGCACAGACCTCTCACACTGTCCACACGCCTCCCACTCTCCACACCCCTACTACTGCCGACATAACCACCGACTGCCCAAATCCCCTCCAACTGCCCAACCCCCTCCCACTGATCAAACCTCGACCCTGCAGAATTGTCTCGCACTGCCCAAACCCCTCCCACTGCCCAAACCCCTCCCACTGCCCAAACCACTCCCACTGCCCAAACCCCTCCCACTGCTTTAAAACCCTCCCATTGCACAGACCCCTCACACTGTCCACACGCCTCCCACTCTACACACCCCTCCTACTGCCGACATAACCAACCACTGCCCAAACCAGCACCCACTGCCCAAACGCCTCCCACTGCCCAAACCCCTCACACTGTACAACCCCCTCCCACTGCCCAAAACCTCCCACTGCCCAAACCCCCAACTGTCCAAACCCTTCCAAGTGCCCAAACCCCTCCCACTGCCCAAACCCTCCAACTGCCCAATCCCCCAACTGTCCAAACCCCTCCCACTGCCCAAACCCCTCACACTGTCCAACCCCCTCCCACTGCCCAAACCTTCCCACTGCCCAAACCTTCCCACTGCCCAAACCTTCCCACTGCCCAAAGCCCTCCCACTGCCCAAACCCCTCCCATAACCCAAACCCTCCCACTGCCCAAACCCCCGTCACTGCCCAAACCTTCCCACTGCCCAAACCTTCCCACTGCCCAAACCTTCCCACTGCCCAATCCCCACCCACTGCCGAAACCCCTAACACTGCCCAAACCCCTCCAACTGCCCAAACTCCTCCCACTGCCCAAACCCCTGCCGCTGCCCAACACCAACCCCCACGGCCCGAACCTCTCCCAATGCCCAAATTCCCCCCTGCCCAAACGCACCCACTGCCCAAACACCCTCCCACGGCCCAAACTCCTCCCACTGCCCAATACACTCCCAAAGCATAAACACCACCCACTGCCCAAACCCCCAACTGTCCAAACCCCTCCCACTGCCCAAACCACTCCCACTGCCCAAACCCCTCCCTCTGCCCAGTCCCCCAACTGTCCAAACCCCTCCCACTGCCCAAACCCCTCACAGTCCAGTCACAAGTGGAGTACCACAAGGATCTGTTCTGGGGCCGTTGCTGTCTGTCATTTTTATCAATGACCTAGAGGAAAGCGCAGAAGGGTGGATGAGTAAATTTGCAGACGATACTAAAGTTGGTGGTGTTGTCGATAGTGTGGAAGGATGTAGCAGGTTACAGAGGGATATAGATAAGCTGCAGAGCTGGGCTGAGAGGTGGCAAATGGAGTTTAATGTAGAGAAGTGTGAGGTGATTCACTTTGGAAGGAATAACAGGAATGTGGAATATTTGGCAAATGGTAAAGTACTTGAAAGTGTGGATGAGCAGAGGGATCTAGGTGTCCATGTACATAGATCCCTGAAAGTTGCCACTCAGGTTGATAGGGTTGTGAAGAAGGCCTATGGAGTGTTGGCCTTTATTGGTAGAGGGATTGAGTTCCGGAGTCAGGAGGTCATGTTGCAGCTGTACAGAACTCTGGTACGGCCGCATTTGGAGTATTGCGTACAGTTCTGGTCACCGCATTATAGGAAGGACGTGGAAGCTTTGGAGCGGGTTCAGAGGATGGTATGGAGGGAAAATCTTATGAGGAAAGGCTGATGGACTTGAGGTTGTTTTCGTTGGAGAGAAGAAGGTTAAGAGGAGACTTAATCGAGGCATACAAAATGATCAGGGGGTTGGATAGGGTGGACAGTGAGAGCCTTCTCCCGCGGATGGAAATGGCTGGCACGAGGGGACATAGCTTTAAACTGAGGGGTAATAGATATAGGACAGAGGTCAGAGGTAGGTTCTTTACGCAAAGAGTAGTGAGGCCGTGGAATGCCCTACCTGCTACAGTAGTGAACTCGCCAACATTGAGGGCATTTAAAAGTTTATTGGATAAACATATGGATGATAATGGTATAGTGTAGGTTAGATGGCTTTTGTTTCGGTGCAACATCGTGGGCCGAAGGGCCTGTACTGCGCTGTATTGTTCTATGTTCTATGTTCTATGCCCAACCCCCTCCCACTGCCCAAACCCCTCTCACTGCCCAAACCCCTCCCACAGCCCAACACCCTCCTACTGCCCTAACACCACCCACTGCCCAACCACCTCACACTGCCCATCCTCTCCCACTGCCCATCCTCTCCCACTGCCCAAACCTCTCACACTTCCCAACACCCTCCAACTGCCCTAACACCAACCACTGCCCAACCCCCTCCTTCTGCCCAAACCCTCCCGCTGCCCAAATGCCTCCCACTGCCCAAACTCCTCCCACTGCCAAAACTCCTCCCACTGCCCAAACCCCTCCCACTGCCCAACCCCTCCCACTGCCCAACCCCTCCCACTGGCCAACCTCCTCCTACTGCCCAAACCCTCCCGCTGCCCAAACCCCTCCCAATGCCCAACCCCCTCCTACTGCCCAAACCCTCCCGCTGCCCAAACCCCCAACTGTCCAAACCTCTCCCAATGCCCAACCCCTCCCACTGCCCATTCCCCTTCAACTCCCCAACCCACCCACTGCCCAAACCCCTCACTCTGCCCAACACCCTCCCACTGCCCAATGCCCTCCCACTGTCCAAAACCCTCCCATTGCCCAGTCACCTCCCACTGCCCAAACCCCTCCCACTGCCCAGCCCCTCCCACTGCTCAAACCCCTCCCGCTGCCCAAACCCCTCCCACTGCCAACACCCCCAGCCCACTGCCCAAACTGTTCCCACTGCCCAAACCCCTCCCACTGCCCAAACCCCTCCCACTGCCCAAACCCCTCCCACTGCCCAAACCCTCACACTGGCCAAACCCATCTCACTGCCGAAACCCTCACACTGCCCAACCCCTCACACTGGCCAAACCACCTCCCACTTCCCAAACACCTCCCACTGCCCAACCCACTCCGACTGCCCAACCCATGACCCTGCCCAAATCCCTCCCACTGCCCAAACCTCTCCTACAGCCCAACAGCCCCTCCCTGCTGCCCAACCCCCTCCCACTGCCCAAACCCCTCCCACTGCCCATACCCCTCACACTGTACAAACCCCTCCCACTGCCCAAACCCTCCCACTGCCCAAACCCCCAACTGTCCAAACGCCTCCAACTGCCCAAACCCCTCCCACTAACCAAATCCCTCCCACTGCCCAAACCCTCCCACTGCCCAATCCCCCAACTGTCCAAACCCCTCCCACTGCCCAAACCCCTCCCACTGCCCAAACCGCTCCCACTGCCCAAACCACTCCCACTGCCCAAACCCCTCCCTCTGCCCAATCCCCCAACTGTCCAAACCCCTCCCACTGTCCAAACCCCTCACACTGTCCAACCCCCTCACACTGCCCAAACCACTCCCACTGCCCAAAACCCTCCCACTGCTTTAAAACCCTCCCCTTGCACAGACCTCTCACACTGTCCACACGCCTCCCACTCTCCACACCCCTACTACTGCCGACATAACCACCGACTGCCCAAATCCCCTCCAACTGCCCAACCCCCTCCCACTGATCAAACCTCGACCCTGCAGAATTGTCTCGCACTGCCCAAACCCCTCCCACTGCCCAAACCCCTCCCACTGCCCAAACCACTCCCACTGCCCAAACCCCTCCCACTGCTTTAAAACCCTCCCATTGCACAGACCCCTCACACTGTCCACACGCCTCCCACTCTACACACCCCTCCTACTGCCGACATAACCAACCACTGCCCAAACCAGCACCCACTGCCCAAACGCCTCCCACTGCCCAAACCCCTCACACTGTACAACCCCCTCCCACTGCCCAAAACCTCCCACTGCCCAAACCCCCAACTGTCCAAACCCTTCCAAGTGCCCAAACCCCTCCCACTGCCCAAACCCTCCAACTGCCCAATCCCCCAACTGTCCAAACCCCTCCCACTGCCCAAACCCCTCACACTGTCCAACCCCCTCCCACTGCCCAAACCTTCCCACTGCCCAAACCTTCCCACTGCCCAAACCTTCCCACTGCCCAAAGCCCTCCCACTGCCCAAACCCCTCCCATAACCCAAACCCTCCCACTGCCCAAACCCCCGTCACTGCCCAAACCTTCCCACTGCCCAAACCTTCCCACTGCCCAAACCTTCCCACTGCCCAATCCCCACCCACTGCCGAAACCCCTAACACTGCCCAAACCCCTCCAACTGCCCAAACTCCTCCCACTGCCCAAACCCCTGCCGCTGCCCAACACCAACCCCCACGGCCCGAACCTCTCCCAATGCCCAAATTCCCCCCTGCCCAAACGCACCCACTGCCCAAACACCCTCCCACGGCCCAAACTCCTCCCACTGCCCAATACACTCCCAAAGCATAAACACCACCCACTGCCCAAACCCCCAACTGTCCAAACCCCTCCCACTGCCCAAACCACTCCCACTGCCCAAACCCCTCCCTCTGCCCAGTCCCCCAACTGTCCAAACCCCTCCCACTGCCCAAACCCCTCACAGTCCAGTCACAAGTGGAGTACCACAAGGATCTGTTCTGGGGCCGTTGCTGTCTGTCATTTTTATCAATGACCTAGAGGAAAGCGCAGAAGGGTGGATGAGTAAATTTGCAGACGATACTAAAGTTGGTGGTGTTGTCGATAGTGTGGAAGGATGTAGCAGGTTACAGAGGGATATAGATAAGCTGCAGAGCTGGGCTGAGAGGTGGCAAATGGAGTTTAATGTAGAGAAGTGTGAGGTGATTCACTTTGGAAGGAATAACAGGAATGTGGAATATTTGGCAAATGGTAAAGTACTTGAAAGTGTGGATGAGCAGAGGGATCTAGGTGTCCATGTACATAGATCCCTGAAAGTTGCCACCCAGGTTGATAGGGTTGTGAAGAAGGCCTATGGAGTGTTGGCCTTTATTGGTAGAGGGATTGAGTTCCGGAGTCAGGAGGTCATGTTGCAGCTGTACAGAACTCTGGTACGGCCGCATTTGGAGTATTGCGTACAGTTCTGGTCACCGCATTATAGGAAGGACGTGGAAGCTTTGGAGCGGGTTCAGAGGATGGTATGGAGGGAAAATCTTATGAGGAAAGGCTGATGGACTTGAGGTTGTTTTCGTTGGAGAGAAGAAGGTTAAGAGGAGACTTAATCGAGGCATACAAAATGATCAGGGGGTTGGATAGGGTGGACAGTGAGAGCCTTCTCCCACGGATGGAAATGGCTGGCACGAGGGGACATAGCTTTAAACTGAGGGGTAATAGATATAGGACAGAGGTCAGAGGTAGGTTCTTTACGCAAAGAGTAGTGAGGCCGTGGAATGTCCTACCTGCTACAGTAGTGAACTCGCCAACATTGAGGGCATTTAAAAGTTTATTGGATAAACATATGGATGATAATGGTATAGTGTAGGTTAGATGGCTTTTGTTTCGGTGCAACATCGTGGGCCGAAGGGCCTGTACTGCGCTGTATTGTTCTATGTTCTATGTTCTATGCCCAACCCCCTCCCACTGCCCAAACCCCTCTCACTGCCCAAACCCCTCCCACAGCCCAACACCCTCCTACTGCCCTAACACCACCCACTGCCCAACCACCTCACACTGCCCATCCTCTCCCACTGCCCATCCTCTCCCACTGCCCAAACCTCTCACACTTCCCAACACCCTCCAACTGCCCTAACACCAACCACTGCCCAACCCCCTCCTTCTGCCCAAACCCTCCCGCTGCCCAAATGCCTCCCACTGCCCAAACTCCTCCCACTGCCAAAACTCCTCCCACTGCCCAAACCCCTCCCACTGCCCAACCCCTCCCACTGCCCAACCCCTCCCACTGGCCAACCTCCTCCTACTGCCCAAACCCTCCCGCTGCCCAAACCGCTCCCAATGCCCAACCCCCTCCTACTGCCCAAACCCTCCCGCTGCCCAAACCCCCAACTGTCCAAACCTCTCCCAATGCCCAACCCCTCCCACTGCCCATTCCCCTTCAACTCCCCAACCCCCTCCCACTGCCCCAACCCACCCACTGCCCAAACCCCTCACTCTGCCCAACACCCTCCCACTGCCCAATGCCCTCCCACTGTCCAAAACCCTCCCATTGCCCAGTCACCTCCCACTGCCCAAACCCCTCCCACTGCCCAGCCCCTCCCACTGCTCAAACCCCTCCCGCTGCCCAAACCCCTCCCACTGCCAACACCCCCAGCCCACTGCCCAAACTGTTCCCACTGCCCAAACCCCTCCCACTGCCCAAACCCCTCCCACTGCCCAAACCCCTCCCACTGCCCAAACCCCTCCCACTGCCCAAACCCTCACACTGGCCAAACCCATCTCACTGCCGAAACCCTCACACTGCCCAACCCCTCACACTGGCCAAACCACCTCCCACTTCCCAAACACCTCCCACTGCCCAACCCACTCCGACTGCCCAACCCATGACCCTGCCCAAATCCCTCCCACTGCCCAAACCTCTCCTACAGCCCAACAGCCCCTCCCTGCTGCCCAACCCCCTCCCACTGCCCAACACCCTCACACTGCCCAAACCCCGACCCTGCACAATCGTCTCGCACTGCCCAAACCCTTCCCACTGCCCAAAGCCCTCCCACTGCCCAAACTCCTCCCACTGCCCAAACTCCTCCCACTGCCCAAACTCCTCCCACTTCCCAAACCCCTCCCACTGCCCAAACTCCTGCCACTGCCCAAACTCCTGCCACTGCCCAAACCCCTCCCACTGCCCAAACCCCCATCGTTGTTCAAACCCCTCCCACTGCCCAAACCCCATCACTGCCCACACCTCTCCCACAGCCCAACAGCCCCTCCCTGTTGCCCAAACCCCCGCCCCACTTCCAAACCCCTCCCACTGCCGAAACCTCTCCCACAGCCCAACAGCCCCTCCCCACGGCCAAACCACTTCCAATGCCAAAACCCTTCCCACTGCCCAACCCTCTCCAACTGCCCAAACCCCCAACTGTCCAAACCCCTCCCACTGCCCACCTCCTCCCCCTGCCCAAACCCCTTCCACCGCCCAAACCCCTCCCACTGCCCAAACCCCTCCCACTGCCCAAACCCCTCCCACTGCCCAAACCGTCGTCACTGCTCAAACCCCCAACTGTCCAAACCCCTCCCACTGCACAACCCCCTCCCACTGCCCAACCTCCTCCCACTGCACAACCCCCCCCACTGCCCAAACCCCCAACTACCCAACCCCCTCCCACTTTCCAACCCCCTCCCACTACCCAAACCCTCCCACTGCCCAAACCCTCCCACTGCCCAAACCTCTCCCACTGCCCAAACCTCTCCCACTGCCCAAACCCCTCCCACTGCCTAACCTCCTCCCACTGCCCAAACCCCTCCCACTGCCCAAACCCCTCCCACTGCCCAAATTCCTCCCACTGCCCAACTTCCTCCCACTGCCCAAACCCTCCCACTGCCAAAACCCCTCCCACTGCCCCAACCCCTCCCGCTGCCCAACCCCCTCCCACAGCCCAAACCCTCCCACTGCCCAAACCCCTCCAACTGCCCAAATCCCTCCCATTGGTCAATTCCCTCCCACTGCTCAAACCCCTCCCACTGCTCAAACCCCTCCCACTGCCCAAACCGCTCCCACTGCCCAAACCCCTCCCACTGCCCAAACCCTCCCACAGCCCAAACCCTCCCACTGCCCAACTTCCTCCCACTGCCCAACTTCCTCCCACTGCCCAAACCCTCCCACTGCCAAAACCCCTCCATCTGCCCCAACCCCTCCCACTGCCCAAATGCTTCCCACTGCTAGAAAACCCTCCCACTGCCCACACCCCTCCCACTGCACAGACCCCTCAGACAGCCCACACCCCTCCCACTGCCCAACCACTCCAACTGCCAACACCCCTAACACGCTGCCCAATTCCCTCCCACCTCTCAATCCCCTCCCACTGCACAAACTCCTCCCACTGCCCAACCCCTGACTCTACCCAAACCCCTCCCACTGCCCAAAACCCCCACCCCATTTCCCAAACCCCACCCACTGCCCAACAGCCCCTCCCTGCTGCCCAACCCCCTCCCACTGCCCAAACGCTGACACTGCACAATCGTCTCACACTGCCCAAATCCCCTCCCCACTGCCAAATTCTCCCACTGCCCAACCCCTCACAATGCCCAAACCCCTCGAACTGCCCAAACCCCCCCACTGCCCAAACCCCCAACTGTCCAAACCCCTCCCACTGCCCAACCCCTCCCACTGCCCAACCCCTCCCACTGTCCAACCCCCTCCCACTGTCCAACCCCCTCCCACTGCCCAAACCCCTCACACTGCCCAAACCCCTCACACTGCCCAAACCCCTCCCACTGCCCTAACCCCCAACTGCCCAAACCCCTCCCATTGCCCATCCCCTCTGTGATGAATGGTTACTGCCTTATCATCATGTAAGGTGATGTCCACTTTAAGACCAGGCTTGGAACCCTGGGGACTCCGCCTCTGGCTCCGCCCATCTGGGAGCCATACATAAAGGCCTGCCTCATGGTCTGTATAGCAGTCAGCTCTCGTCCAAATCTGTAGCATAGTTATTAGCCTAATAAAGCCTTCTTTACAGTTTAATCTCTAAGCATCATTATTGAGGGTACCTCAATTTATTAGGCTAAACTAGATTCAGGATGGACGCAGCCCTAAACCCAGAGAAGCTCAATCTGGAAGCACGAACGCCGGAGGCAAAGGAAATTTTTAAATACTGGCTGCGGTGCTTCGAGGCCTACCTGGACTCCGCAGAGACTCCCATCCTGGGGCCACGCAAGCTGCGTCTACTCCACGCCCGGGTGAGTCACAGAATCTCCGCCACGCTCGAAAAGGCGACGACTTATGAGGAAGCGATTGAGTTGCTCCGCAAGCGGTTTGTCAAACCCGTCAATGAGGTGCACGCCCGGCATCTGCTCTCTACCTGCCGGCAGCGCTCGGGGGAATCGCTCGACGAGTTTTTTGAGAAACTCACCGCGCTGGCCAGGGACTATGACCATCAGGATGTGACAGGGGAAGTCCATATGAACCTGCACATCAGAGATTCTTTCGTGTCCGGCATCCGCTCGACCTACATCCGGCAGCGACTGCTCGAAAACGGGGCAAAAGACCTCCAGGAGACGCTAACGCTCGCCTCCTCGCTGGAGGTGGCCCGACATAACTTGGGTACGTACCCCGCGGACTCTGCCAACCCCCCCCGGACTTCCTCAGACTTGCCCGTATTACAGGCCTGCGCCACGCGGCGACCCGCTCACCATGGGGGCACAGCTTGCTACTTCTGCGGGCAGGGCCAGCACCCACGCCCACGCTGCCCAGCCCGCTCCGCGATCTGCAGCGACTGCGGGAAGAAAGGGCACTTTGCGAGGGTCTGCCTGGCCAGACCCAGGGGCCAGAAAAACAAAGAACAGCCGGCCCGGAAATCAGGCTCTCAGGCCCGCAGGCCTCGCAATGCTGCTGCGCACCGACCCGACACGTCCTCTTCTGACGCGTCATCAGCCTCGTGCGAATCATGGGAGCGGCCATCTGGTCGGCGGCCATCTTCTCGACCCGACACGTGCGACCAACGGCAGCGGCCATTTTACGACTCCGACTACCCGCGACTGGGTGCGATCACCCTCGACCAAACTCGGCCAAAACACCTGCAGAACTCCATGATGCAGGTCCAGGTCAACGGGCACGACACTGCATGCCTCTTCGACTCCGGGAGCACGGAGAGCTTTATCCACCCTGAAACGGTAAGGCGCTGCTCCCTACGCACCCATCCCACATCCCAAACCAAAGCCCTCGCATCTGGGTCCCACTCGGTACAAATCACGGGGTACTGTATTGCGGATCTCTCGATCCAGGGTGCCAAATACACCCGTTTCAAATTTTATATCCTCCCTCACCTCTGTGCCCCCCTGCTGCTCGGACTGGATTTCCAGTGCAGCCACCGAAGCCTGACACTGAAGTTCGGCGGACCCTTGCCCCCCCTCACGGTGTGCTGCCTTGCGACACTGAAAGTCGCACCCCCCTCGATATTCGCTAACCTCACTCCCGACTGTAAGCCCGTCGCCACCAGGAGCCGGCGCTACAGTGCCCAAGATATGGCTTTTATCAAGTCAGAGGTCCAGCGTTTACTGGAAGAGGGGGTCATCGAGGCTAGCAACAGCCCTTGGAAAGCGCAAGTGGTGGTAGTCCGGTCCGGGGAGAAGAAACGGATGGTCGTGGATTATAGCCAGACCATAAACCGATTCATGCAGCTTGATGCGTACCCCCTTCCTCGCATCGTGGAAATGGTAAATCGGATCGCCCAATACCGAGTCTTTTCCACGGTCGACCTCAAATCTGCCTACCACCAGCTCCCCATCCAACCAAAAGACCGCCTCTATACTGCCTTCGAAGCAGCCGGCCGGCTCTTCCACTTCCTCAGGGTCCCCTTTGGTGTCACAAATGGGGTCTCCGTCTTTCAAAGGGCGATGGACCAAATGGTGGACCAGTACGGTTTGCGGGCTACATACCCGTACTTGGACAATGTCACCATCTGCGGCCATGATCAGCAGGACCATGACGCTAACCTCAAAAAGTTCCTCCAGACCGCCCGAGCCCTTAACCTGACCTATAACGAGGGCAAATGCGTTTTCCACACCACCCGGCTGGCCATCCTCGGCTATG
Organism: Scyliorhinus torazame; assembly: GCF_047496885.1. Taxonomy (NCBI): domain Eukaryota; kingdom Metazoa; phylum Chordata; class Chondrichthyes; order Carcharhiniformes; family Scyliorhinidae; genus Scyliorhinus; species Scyliorhinus torazame. The sequence goes on from NC_092722.1 coordinate 95,500,477, forward strand.
TCGTGGAAGACGGGGTCCTAGGTCCCGACCCCGACCGCATACGCCCCCTTAAGGAACTCCCTCTCCCCCGCAGCCTCAAGGCCCTCAAACGGTGCTTGGGGCTTTTCTCCTACTACGCCCAGTGGGTCCCCAAGTATGCGGACAAAGCCCGCCCACTCCTAAAGACCACCACTTTTCCCCTCTCGGCTGAGGCTCAATTGGCTTTCAAACGCATCAAGGCCGACATCATCAAGGCCGCCATGCACGTGGTGGACGAAACCATCCCTTTCCAGGTAGAGAGCAATGCATCAGACATCGCCCTGGCTGCTACCCTCAATCAAGGAGGCAGACCAGTAGCGTTCTTCTCCCGAACCCTCACCGCCTCCGAGATTCGACACTCTGCAGTCGAAAAGGAGGCACAAGCCATTGTGGAGGCTGTGCGGTGCTGGAGACACTACCTCGCCGGTAGGAGGTTTACCCTCATCACCGACCAACGGTCAGTCGCCTATATGTTCGATAACACGCAACGGGGCAAAATAAAAAACGATAAAATTTTGAGGTGGAGGATCGAACTCTCCACCTACTCGTACGATATCAAGTATCGTCCAGGGGAGCTCAACGAGCCCCCAGATGCCCTGTCCCGCGGCACATGTGCCAATGCGCAGGAGGACCGCCTGCAAGCCATCCACAATGACCTCTGCCACCCGGAGGTTACCCGGCTCGTCCATTTCATCAAGTCCCGCAACCTACCTTACTCAACCAAGGAGGTCAAGGCCATGGTCAGGGCCTGCCAGGTCTGTGCGGAGTGCAAACTGCACTTCTATCGGCCAGACAAGGTTCGGCTCGTGAAGGCCTCGGGCCCCTTTGAGCGACTGAGCGTGGACTTCAAGGGGCCCGTCCCGTCCACCAACCGTTATGCCTATTTCCTCACCGTGATCGATGAGTTCTCCCGTTTCCCATTCGCCATTCCCTGCACCAACATGACCTCAGCCACGGTGATTAAGGCACTGCACAGCATCTTCACCCTGTTCGGTTTCCCTGCTTATATCCACAGTGACCGGGGTACATCGTTCATGAGCGATGAACTGCGTCAGTATCTGCTCAGCAAAGGCATCGCCTCGAGCAGAACGACCAGCTATAACCCACGGGGAAACGGGCAGGTGGAGAGGGAGAACGCGACCGTGTGGAAGGCTGTCCTTCTGGCCCTGCGGTCGAGAAATCTCCCAACCACCCGCTGGCAGGAGGTCCTACCCGATGCCCTACACTCCATTAGGTCACTCCTCTGCACGGCCACAAATGAGACCCCTCATGAGCGATTGTTTCTCTTCCCCAGGAAGTCTACCTCCGGGGTCTCGCTTCCACCTTGGCTGACGGCTCCGGGACCTGTTCTTCTCCGGAGGCACGCGAGCAGCCATAAAACGGACCCCCTAGTTGAAAAGGTCTGACTGCTCCACGCCAACCCCAGTTACGCCTACGTGGTGTACTCCGACGGCAGGCAAGATACGGTTTCCCTCCGGGATCTGGCGCCCGCTGGATCCTCCACCACAGACGCCCCTTCCCGCGCCGCTCCCCTGCAGGACCCATCGCCCCCTACAACACACCCCCTTCCGGCCCTACCACCCGTTGGTGAGCTCCTACCGCCCCCCCTTGCACACACCGCCGGCGCCGGCTCCGCTACCCCCGGCCCTGCCTAGTTCCTCTGCCGCGACCCGGACCGAAGCTCCGACCGCTGTGCTCCCGGATGTGCCCTCAACCGGGACGTCCGTGCCCGCCGCACCACCGCCCGAACTGAGGAGATCGAGGAGGACGATCCGGCCGCCGAGACGGATGGACCTATGATGGCACTTCACCCCCGCCGGACTCCTTTTTAAACAGGGGGTGAATGTGATGAACGGTTATTGCCTTATCATCATGTAAGGTGATGTCCCCTTTAAGACCAGGCTTGGAACCCTGGGGACTCCGCCTCTGGCTCCGCCCATCTGGGAGCCATACATAAAGGCCTGCCTCATGGTCTGTATAGCAGTCAGCTCTCGTCCAAATCTGTAGCATAGTTATTAGCCTAATAAAGCCTTCTTTACAGTTTAATCTCTAAGCATCATTATTGAGGGTACCTCACCCTCCCACTGCCCAACCCCTCACACTGCGCCTACCCCTCCCACTGCTCACACCGCTCCTACTGCCCAAATCCCTCCCACTGCACAACCCCCTCCCACTGCCCAAACCCCTCCCACTGCCCAAACCCCTCCCACTGCCCAAACCCCTCCCACTGCCCAAACCCCTCTCACTGCCCAAACCCCTCCCACTGCCCAAACCCCTCCCACTGCACAACCCCCCCACTGCCAAAACCCCTCACTGCCCAATCCCTCCCACTGCCCAAATCCCTCCCACTGCACAACCCCCCCCACTGCACAACGCCCCCCCCACTGCCCAAACCCCTCCCACTGCCCAAACCCCTCCCACTGCCCAAACCCCTCCCACTGCCCAAACCCCTCCCACTGCCCAAACCCCTCCCACTGCCCAAACCCCTCCCACTGCCCAAACCCCTCCCACTGCCCAAACCCCTCCCACTGCCCAAACCCCTCCCACTGCCCAAACCCCTCCCACTGCCCAAACCCCTCCCACTGCCCAAACCCCTCCCACTGCCCAAACCCCTCCCACTGCCCAAACCCCTCCCACTGCCCAAACCCCTCCCACTGCCCAAACCCCTCTCACTGCACAAACCCCTCCCACTGCTGAAACCCCCAGCTGTCCAAAACACCTCTCACTGGCAAAACAACCTCTCCCTGCCCAAACCCCCTCTCAGTGCCCATACCCCCCCCACTGACCAAACCTTTTCCATTGCCCAAATCCCTCCCACTGACCAACTCCTCTCCCACTGCCTAAAATCTCTCTCCCAACTCCTCTCCCACTGCCGAAAACCACTCTCCCTGCCTCGCCACCTCCCCCTGCCAAAATCCCCAACCCCTGGTAAACCCCCTTCTACTGCCAAACCCCCTCCCGCTGACTAACCCCCCCACCCACTGTCCAAAACCACTCCCATTTCCCGACCCCACTCCCACTGTCTAAAACCATTCTATGCCTAACCTCCTCCCACTGCCAAAACACCCAACCCCTGCCTAACCCCCACCCCTTCCCAACTCAGTGCACCCCTACTAACCAACCACCCTCCGACTGCACAATGCACTTCACTGCCCAAACCACCCTCTCCCCCACCCATTAGGAAGCAGTTTTCTTTGCAGTAATGCTTCCACAAGTATATGAAAAGGCGAAGAGTAGCTGAAGTAAGCTTTAATCCTTAGAGGGTGAGACTATTTAATTAATAATGGGAAACAAGAAATAGCAGAGGATACAAAAAGATCACAAGTAGAGTTAAAATATCAAGAAGTTTAAAAAAAAGGAGGAACTTATAACAATCCTACAGGAAACAATACAAAGAAAACTAAAAGACGCTAACTCTCTGGAGCTGCTGGCCTGCAACGTAGGATCTTAAAACAAGAGATAATATTTCAAAATTCCCTCGATTCTGCAAAGCCCCCGGTGGATTGGAAACCACAAAATTAACATCTCTATTCCCGTTCTCTATGGCCGTTCCCCTTCAAAACAAGTATACCGTTTTGGATGCTGTTGGGGGGGATGACCTACCAGGGGAAGGCCCTAGCGGCCAGGTCTCTGGCACTGAGTCTGGCTCTGTAACTCAGAAGGGAAGGGGGAGAATAGAAAAGCAATAGTTGTAGGAGATTCAATGGTTAGGGGAATAGATAGGAGATTCTGTGGTCGCGAGCGAGACTCCCGGAAGGTATGTTGCCTCCCGGGTGCCAGGGCCAGGGATGTCTTGTATCGTGTCTTCAGGATCCTTATGGGGGAGGGGGAGCAGCCAGAAGTCGTGGTGCACATTGGTACCAACGACGTAGGTAGGAAAAGGGGTGTGGAGGTAATAAACGTGTTTAGGGAGTTAAGCTGGAAGTTAAAAGCCAGGACAGACAGAGTTGTCATCTCTGGTTTGTTGCCGGTGCCACGTGATAGCGAGGCTAGGAATAGGGAGAGAGTGCAGCTGAACACGTGGCTGCAGGAATGGTGTCGGAGGGAGGGCTTCAGGTTTGGATAATTGGAGCGCATTCTGGGGAAGGTGGGACCTGTACAAGCAGGACGGGTTGCATCTGAACCAGAGGGGCACCAATATCCTGGGAGGGAGGTTTTCTAGTACTCTTCGGGAGGGTTTAAACTAATTTGGCAGGGGAATGGGAACCGGATTTGTAGTCCGATAGCCGATATTCAGGACGCCAAAGCATGTAGTGAGGCAGTGGGGAAGGGAACACTGACAAAGGAGAGTACTTGCAGGCATGGTGATGGGTTGAAATGTGTATACTTCAACGCAAGAAGCATCAGGAATAAGGTGGGTGAATTTAAGGCATGGATCGGTACTTGGGACTACGATGTGGTGGCCATCACGGAAACTTGGATAGAAGAGGGGCAGAAATGGTTGTTGGAGGTCCTTGGTTACAGATATTTCAATAAGATTAGGGAGGGTGGTAAAAGAGGTGGGGGGGATGGCATTGTTAATTAGAGATAGTATAACAGCTGCAGAAAGGCAGTTCGAGGAGTATCTGCCTACTGAGGTAGTATGGGTTGAAGTCAGAAATAGGAAAGGAGCAGTCACCTTGTTAGGAGTTTTCTATAGGCCCCCCAATAGTAGCAGAGATGTGGAGGAACAGATTGGGAAACAGATTTTGGAAAGGTGCAGAAGTCACAGGGTAGTAGTCATGGGTGACTTTAACTTCCCAAACATTGAGTGGAAACTCTTTGGATCAAATAGTTTGGATGGGGTGGTGTTTGTGCAGTCTCCAGGAAGCTTTTCTAACACAATATGTAGATTGTCCGACCAGAGGGGAGGCAATATTGGATTTGGTACATGGTAATGAACCAGGGCAAGTGATAGATTTGTTAGTGGGGGAGCATTTTGGAGATAGTGACCACAATTCATAGAATCATAGAATCATAGAAGTTTACAGCATGGAAACAGGCCCTTCGGCCCAACCAGTCCATGCCGCCCAGTTTTTACCATTAAGCTAGTCCCAGTTGCCCGCACTTGGCCCATAACCCTCTATACCCATCTTACCCATGTAACTATCTAAATGCTTTTTAAAAGACACAATTGTACCCGCCTCTACTACTACCTCTGGCAGCACATTCCAGACACTCACTACCCTCTGAGTGAAGAAATTGCCCCTCTGGGCCCTTCTGAATCTCTCCCCTCTCACCTTAAACCTATGCCCTCTAGTTTTAGACTCCCCTACCTTTGGGAAAAGATGTTGACTATCTACCTTATCTATGCCCCTCATTATTTTATAGACCTCTATAAGATCACCCCTAAGCTCCTGCCCAGACTCAAACTGTGCTCCGCTCCTGCCAGTCTCAGACTGAGCTCCGCTCCTGCCCAGACTGAGACTGAGCTCCGCTCCTGCCCAGACTGAGACTGAGCTCCGCTCCTGCCCAGACTGAGACTGAGCTCCGCTCCTGCCCATACTTAGGCTGAGCTCCGCTCCTGCCCAGCCTGAGACTGGGCTCCACTCCTGCCCAGACTGAGAATGAGCTCCGCTCCTGCCCAGACTGAGACTGAGCTCCGCTCCTGCCCAGACTGAGACTGAGCTCAGCTCCTGCCCAGACAGTGCCTCCTACGCTCCAGGGAAAAAAGTCCCAGTCTATCCAGCCTCTCCTTATAACTCAAACCATCAAGTCCCGGTAACATCCTAGTAAATCTTTTCTGCACTCTTTCTAGTTTAATAATATCCTTTCTATAATAGGGTGACCAGAACTGCACACAGTATTCCAAGTGTGGCCGTACCAATGTCTTGTACAACTTCAACAAGACGTCCCAACTCCTGTATTCAATGTTCTGACCAATGGAACCAAGCATGCCGAATGCCTTCTTCACCACCCTGTCCACCTGCGACTCCACCTTCAAGGAGCTATGAACCTGTACTCCTAGATCTCTTTGTTCTATAACTCTCCCCAACGCCATACCATTAACTGAGTAGGTCCTGGCCTGATTTGATCTGCCAAAATGCATCACCTCACATTTATCTAAATTAAACGCCATCTGCCATTCGTCGGCCCACTGGCCTAATTGATCAAGATCCCGTTGCAATCCTAGATAACCTTCTTCACTATCCACTGTGCCACCAATCTTGGTGTCATCTGCAAACTTACTAACCATGCCTCCTAAATTCTCATCCAAATCATTAATATAAATCACAAATAACAGTGGACCCAGCACCGATCCCTGAGGCACACCACTGGTCACAGGCCTCCAGTTTGAAAAACAACCCTCTACAACCACCCTCTATCTTCTGTCGTCCAGCCAATTTTGAATCCAATTGGCAACCTCACTCTGGATCCCGTGAGCTTTAACCTTCTGCAACAACCTACCATGCGGTACCTTGTCAAAGTCTTTGCTAAAGTCCATGTAGACAACGTCTACTGCACTGCCCTCATCTACCTTCTTGGTCAACCCCTCAAAAAACTCAATCAAATTTGTGAGACATGATTTTCCACGCACAAAGCCATGCTGACTGCCCCGAATCAGTCCTTGCCTCTCTAAATGCTTGTAGATCCTGTCTCTCAGAATACCTTCTCGCAACTTACCTACTACAGACGTTAGGCTCACCGGTCTGTAGTTCCCAGGCTTTTCCCTGCTGCCCTTCTTAAACAAGGGCACAACATTCGCTACTCTCCAATCTTCAGGCACCTCACCTGTGGCTGCCGATGATTCAAATATCTCTGTTAGGGGACCCGCAATTTCCTCGCTAGCCTCCCACAACATCCTGGGATACATTTCATCAGGTCCCGGGGATTTATCTACCTTGATGCGCTTTAAGACTTCCAGCACCTCCTCCTCTATAATATGCACACTTCTCAAGACATCGCTATTTATTTCCCTTAGTTTCCTAACATCCATGCCTTTCTCCACCGTGAATACCGATGAGAAATATTCATTCAGGATCTCACCCAACTCTTGTGGCTCTGCACATAGATGTCCTTGTTGATCCTTAATAGGCCCTACTCTGTCCCTAGTTACTCTTTTTCCCTTTATGTATCTGTAGAAGCTCTTTGGATTCTCCTTTTGCATTATTTGCCAAAGCAATTTCATGTCCCCTTTTTGCCCTCCTGATTTCCCTCTTAACTCTATTTCGACAATCTCTATACTCTTTAAGGGATCCATTTGATCACAGTTGTTTATGTACGTCATATGCCTCCTTCTTCTTTTTGACCAGAGTCTCAATACCTCGAGTCATCCAGGGTTCCCTACTTCTACCAGCTTTGCCCTTCACTCTAAAGGGAATGTGCTTACCCTGAACCCTGGTTAACACATTTTTAAAAGCCTCCCATTTACCAGCCGTCCCTTTGCCTGCCAACAGTCTCCCCCAATCTACCTCTGAAAGTTCCTGTCTGATACCATCAAAATTGGCCTTGCCCCAATTTAGAATTTTAACTCTTGGGCCAGACCTATCATTCTCCATAGCTATCTTAAAACTAATGGAGTTATGGTCACTTGTCCCAAAGTGATCCCTCACTAACACTTCTGTCACTTTCCCTTCCTTAATTCCCAAGACGAGGTCAAGTTTTGCCCCCTCTCTAGTCGGTCCATCCACATACTGAATGAGAAATTCCTCCTGAATACACTCAACAAATTTCCCTCCATCCAAGCCCCTAATGCTATCCCAGTCAATGTTGGGAAAGTTAAAGTCCCCTACTATTACCACCCTATTATTCTTGCAGCTATCTGTAATCTCCTTACATATTTGCTCCTCAATTTCCTGTTGACTATTTGGGGGCCTGTAGTACAGTCCTATCAAGGTGATCTCTCCCTTCTTATTTTTCAGTTCCACCCATATAGACTCAGTGGGCGAACCCTCGGATATATCCCCTCTAAGTACTGCCGTGATGTTCTCCCTAATCAAAAACGCCTCTCCCCCTCCTCTCTTACCTCCTGTTCTATCCTTTCTATAGCATCTGTACCCCGGAACATTGAGCTGCCAGTCCTGCCCCTCCCTTAGCCATGTTTCAGTCATAGCTATAATATCCAAGTCCCATGTGCCCATCCATGCCCTGAGTTCATCCGCTTTGCCCGTCAGGCCCCTTGCATTGAAATAAATGCAGTTTAATGTCGACTTTCCTTGCTCTCTGCCCTGCTTTCTCTGGTCATGCTTTACACACTCTCCCTTCCTGCCTTTTGTTTCCGTCCCCACTGACTTCCTACATCGGTTCCCATCCCCCTGCCACATTAGTTTAAACCCTCCCCAACTGCACTAGCAAACACACCCCCGAGAACATTGGTTCCGGTCCCACTCAGATGCAGACCGTCCGATTTGTACAGGTCCCACCTCCCCCAGAACCGGTCCCAATGTCCCAGGAATTTGAAACCCTCCCTCTTGCACCATCTCTCAAGCCACGTATTCATACTAGCTATCCTCTCATTCCTACTCTGGCTATCACGTGGCACTGGTAGCAATCCTGAGATTACTACCTTTGAGGTCCTACTTTTTAGTTTAACTCCTAACTCCCTAAATTCAGCTTGTAGGACCTCATCCCGTTTTTTACCTATATCGTTGGTGCCTATATGCGACAGCTGGCTGTTCACCCTCTCCCTCCAGAATGCCCTGCAGGGAAGGACACAAGTGAAATGTGGAACTTGTTCAAGGAACAGGTACTACATGTCCTTGATATGTTTGTCCCTGTCAGGCAGGGAAAAGATGGTTGAGTGAGGGAACCATGGTTGACAAGAGAGGTTGAATGTCTTGTTAAGAGAAAAATGGAGACTTATGTAAGGCTGAGGAAACAAGGTTCAGACAGGGCGCTGGAGGGATACAAGATAGCCAGGAGAGAACTGAAGAAAGGGATTAGGAGAGCTAAGAGAGGGCATGAACAATCTTTGGCGGGTAGGATCAAGGAAAACCCTAAGGCCTTTTACACATATGTGAGAAATATGAGAATGACTAGAGCGAGGGTCGGTCCAATCAAGGACAGTAGCGGGAGATTGTGTATTGAGCCTGAAGAGATAGGAGAGGTCTTGAACGAGTACTTTTCTTCTGTATTTACAAATGAGAGGGGCCATATTGTTGGAGAGGACAGTGTGAAACAGACTGGTAAGCTCGAGGAAATACTTGTCAGGAAGGAAGATGTGGACTTCCAGTTGTGGCTATGCGGAGCTAAGCCGCACGATTCGGCAGCTCCCGCGATCATGGACATTCAGGCTTGCTAGAGGAGCCCCAACGGAATTTTTTTCACAGACAACCCGTGAGGAAGAGAAGAGAGAGGTCCCCTACCAACCTTTATGGACCGGACCTGAAATGCAACGGCCAAAAAAGCGGCATTGGAGCAGCGGGAGATGCGAGGGAAAAAAAGCAAAATGGCGGCGGCCGGGGACAAAGAGGAGATGCAGGAATTCATCAAGCGCTGCTTCGAGGAGCTGCGTAAGGAGATGCTGGTGCCTATGCTGGCGGTAATTGAAGGACTAGGGATAACCCAGAAGGCCCATGAGGTGAAGATCCAGGAGGTCCAGAAAAGAGTAAGTGAGAACGAGGATGAGATCTTAGGCCTGGCGGTGAGAGTGGAGCGGCACGAGGCGCTACACAAGAAGTGGGCGGGAAGACTCGAAGACCTGGAGAACAGGTCGAGGAGAAATAATCTGAGGATCCTGGGTCTCCCTGAGGGAGTGGAGGGGGCCGATGCCGGGGCATACGCGGGCACGATGATCGGGGCGATGATGGACGCGGAGGCCCCTTCGAGGTCGCTGGAGCTGGCGGGGCACACCGCGTGCTGGCGAGGAAGCCCAAGGCAAATGAGCCGCCAAGGGAGATGGTGGTGAGATTTCACCGAATTACGGACAGAGAGAGGGTCCTGAAACCGTGCCAAAGCGGCGTTGTCCCGGAAAGGAGTGAAATTTGGAATGTTGCAGCCAGCGCGACTGTGGGTCACATACAAGGGCCAACACCACTACTTTGAAACGCCTGAAGAGGCGTGGACCTTTATACAAGCTGAAAAGTTGGACTCTAACTGAGGGTTTGTGAGGGTAAGGGGTGTTTGAGGGTTGAAGTATGATGGTTGTTGTATATAGGGGGTCAATCACGCGCAGGAAATGTTATATGGGCTGGGGGAGAGAGACAAGGCCGCGACAGGAGCTGCGCCAGAGGGGGCGGGGCAGGCTTTGGAAAGCGCGGGTTTTTTTTCCCGCGCGCGGGAAGGGGAACGAAGGAACGTATATTGATTGGGAGACTCCCACACGGGTGGGGTCAATGGGACGGCGGGGGAAGCCGGGGTCAGCAGGTGTCAGCTGACTTACGGGAGTGATATGGGGGAGCAAATAAGCTAGACAGGGGTCTAGCGGGGGGGAAGGGGGGGGTGAGTCGGCGGGGAGGGAGGAGGGAGGAGGGGGGGGGGAGGGAGAGAGCCCCTCCAATCCGGCTGATAACGTGGAACGTGAGGGGCCTGAATGGGCTGGTGAAGAGGGCTCGAGTGTTCGTGCATTTGAAGGGACTGAAGGCAGACGTGGCTATGCTCCAAGAGACACACCTGAAGGTGGCGGGTCAGGTCAGGTTAAGAAAGGAATGGGTAGGACAGGTATTTCACTCGGGACTGGACATGAAAAATAGATGGGTGGCAATTTTGGTGGGAAATCGGGTGTCATTTGAGGCCAAGACTATCGTAGTGGATAATGGGGGGAGATATGTGATGGTGAGCGGTAGGTTGCAAGGGACGTGGATGGTGTTGGTAAATGTATACGCCCCGAACTGGGACGATGCTGGATTCATGAAGCGCATGTTGGGGGGCATTCCGGACCTGGAGGTAGGAGGCCTGATAATGGGAGGGGGCTTCAATACAGTGTTGGATCCAGCACTGGACCGTTCCAGATCAAGGATGGGAAAGAGGGCGGCGGCGGCCAAGGTGCTCAGGGGGTTTATGGATCAGATGGGGGGAGTGGACCCATGGAGGTTCGCAAGACCGCAGGCCAGGGAATTTTCTTTCTTCTCCCACGTGCACAAAGCCTACTCCCGGATAGATTTCTTTGTTCTGGGCAGGGCGCTCATCCCGAGGGTGGAGGGGACGGGGTATTCGGCCATAGCCGTTTCGGACCACACCCCGCACTGGGTGGAAATGGGGCTGGGAGAGGAGAGGGACCAACGCCCACTGTGGCGGCTGGATTAAGGACTGCTGGCAGATGAGGTGGTGTGTGGGAAGGTGAGAGGGTGTATCGAAAGGTACTTGGAGGCCAACGACAACGGGGAGGTGCGAGTGGGGGTGGTATGGGAGGCGTTGAAGGCGGTGATCAGGGGAGAGCTAATCTCCATCAGGGCTCATAGGGAGAAGACAGAGGGCATGGAAAGGGAGAGGTTAGTGGGGGAGATTTTGAGAGTGGACAGGAGATACGCAGAGGCCCCGGAGGAAAGACTACTGGGGGAAAGGTGACGACTCCAGACGGAGTTTGACCTGTTGACCACGGGGAAGGCGGAGGCACAGTGGAGGAAGGCGCAGGGGGCGACCTACGTGTACGGGCAAAAGGCTAGTCGGATGTTGGCACACCAGCTCCGTAAGAGGGTGGCAGCGAGGGAAATAGGGGGAATCAAAGATGGAAGGGGAGCCACGGTTCGGAGTGTAACGAAAATAAACAAGGTACTCAAGGCCTTCTATGAAGAGCTGTACAGATCCCAGCCCCCAGGGGGGGAAGAGGGGATGAGATGATTCCTAGACCAACTGAGGTTCCCGAGGGTGGAGGAGCAAGAGGCGGCTGGTTTGGGGGCACCAATCGGATTGGAGGAGCTGAGCAAGGGTTTGGGGAGTATGCAGGAGGGGAAGGCCCCGGGGCCGGACGGGTTCCCGGTGGAGGTCGACAGAAAGTACGTAGACCTGTTGGCCCCGCTACTAGTGAGGACCTTTAACGAGGCAAGAGAGGAGGGGACCCTGCCCCCGACAATGTCGGAAGCGACAATTTCTTTGATCCTAAAGCGAGACAAGGACCCACTGCAATGTGGATCGTACAGGCCGATACCGCTCCTCAATGTGGACGCTAAGTTATTGGCAAAAGTGCTGGCCACGAGGATCGAGGACTGTGTCCCGGGGGTGATTCATGAGGACCAGACGGGATTCATAAAGGACAGGCAATTAAATACGAATGTGCGGCGGATCTTAAACGTGATAATGATGCCATCGGAGGAGGGAGAGGCGGTGATAGTGGCAGCTATGGACGCGGAGAAGGCCTTTGACCGAGTAGAGTGGGAATACCTCTGGGAGGTGCTGCGTAGGTTTTGGTTCGGGGGAGGGTTTATTAGCTGGGTTAAGCTCCTTTACAGAGCCCCGGTGGCGAGTGTAGTGACGAACCGGCGGAGGTCGGAGTACTTTCGGCTGTACCGAGGAACGAGGCAGGGGTGCCCCCTGTCCCCCTGTTGTTTGCATTGGCGATCGAACCCTTGGCCATGTCATTGAGGGAGTCTAATAAATGGAGGGGGTGGTCCAAGGGGGTGAAGAGCATCGGGTATCGCTATACGCGGATGACCTGTTGCTGTACG